>NW_022060580.1:0-1200000 GCF_003285725.1 Scaptodrosophila lebanonensis | reverse complement strand
TTTGAAATGGAATCATTTCAACTAAATCAATTTGCCAAGTATCATTTAATCCCTTTTGTACAAATTTGCGCCGAGTAAAGTTTTTTCTATGTGAATTTCAAAAACAACTTGATCTTTACTCATTTTAAATTTGTTATTTACTTAAATTAATGTCTCTCTCCTAAGTTGCTTTTGTAAAACTGTTTGCTTATACACACTAACATCTTGTTTTATTTCCTTACACATCTTTTTAGAAATTTCAAAACATATGCGAGTTAAATCTATTTGGACATCTTGCGAATATGCAGCATTTAATTCGCTTAAATGTATTTCATATTTATTAAGCTCTACACATTTAGGAAGTGTGTGATTGTGATAAATAAAAGAAATCTGCTCTTGTAATATCGTATTCCATCACAAAAATGGTGTAATCATTACATCAACTCTTAAAAACGACCTCCATATTTCACTATCAAACTCAACTTTATTACCATACTGGTTCAACGTCATAACACACTGTCTATAATTTTTCCGAAATTTAAAATTACATTTTATTGTTTGCAACAGAGGGTGGTCTATTATAGTATCAGGCATTAAAAACTCGTATTGATGAAGTTTTTGTTGAATATACTCCTTATAGGTTAGTAATTGAATCCACTCCTCTTTTTCTAAGCAAATTCAGTTATTGTTGTTTTGTTGAATCCAAACGATAGGAGAAAATTTTCGGCTTGTAGAAAATCCACATTTTAACTTTATATGATGTAATATTCGAAACCAAAACTAATTTCATGATCTTGTTTCTTTTTGGAGTTCTTATTGCTTTTGCTTGTTAGCTGATGATCCATTTTATTTGAAAATGTCTGACGAACTAACTAGAAAATGTCGTTGCTGCCTCTATATAAAGAGTCTTTGATTTAATCAAATGAACTCAGTATAGCAATTGTCATCAAGCCGAAATGTTAAAAATCGATAGAAATTCAAGCGTAGCAGTGGATTTTCAATATGTGTTCAGGATCAGGAAAAACCACTTTTTTAAGAAATTTTCTTCTTATGAAACAATCGTTGATAAGTGAAAATATTAATCGAGTCATTTGATGCTATGGAGAAGAGAATGCAAGACCTGATTTTAATAATTTGGAATATTACGAAGGTGTTCCTGATTCTTTTGAAAATTGTAAAAATGAGCCTGTTCTAATAATGTTGGATGACTTAATGGTGGGAGCATTTAATAAACATGTTTGTGAATTGTTTACTAAAGGCTCGCATCATAGAAATTTATCTGTTATAGTGGTAACACAAAACATATTTCATAAATCTTCACATACACGCGATATAAGATTAAATACTAAATACATCAATGTTTTTAAAAATCCCCGAGATAAGCTGCAATTTCAATACTTAGCTAGGAAAATTTACCCTGACAATCCAAATGAATTAATTAGAATATATAAGGAAGTAACAGAAGAACCACATGGTTATTTATTTATCGATCCTATATATATTGTATATATTGTATGTTCTGAATAAGGCTTAATCTTAATAAAGAAAAGCAATAATAAGCCATACCGGAAATGACCCTATTAAAACATTAGTTGAAATTGTATTTATCACAGATTAAACGGAAATCAACTTCAACATCTGAAACAGTATAAAAATGTACTACGTAAGATTTCGTGCCCAAAAGGGTCAATAAATTCAAAGAGAAAAGTTCTAATACAAAACGGCGGGTTTCTTCCAGTTTTAATTTCATCTTTACTTTTGGAAAGATTTAAGAAAATGTTTAAAAACAACAACCGATTAATTAAAGTAATAGTTCTACATCCCAACACATATCCAAAATTATGCATGACGAAACGGGAGAAAATTTAATAAATATAAAGCTGCTACCTATTTTTCTGACCAAAAGGCTTAGTGATTTTGACAAGTGCATAAAAATACGACAAGAACATTTAATTACATAAAACAAGATAGGACGCTACAGTCGAGCAAGCCCGACAGTAAAATAGCCTGTACTCTCCACAAAAAAGAAAAATTAAAAAAAAAATTTTTTTAAAAAATTAAATTATTAGAAACAAGATAGAACGCTACAGTCGAGCAAGCCCGACAGTAAAATAGCCTGTACTCTCCACAAAAGGGAAAAATTAAAAAAAAAAAAAATTAAAAAAAATTTAATTATTAAAAAAAGTGAATGAATGAATTAATTAAAATAATTAATTAAATTAAATTAGAATACATGTTTATGTTCAGTTTAAACAGCAAACATTTACATCACGTACCTATGCGTGTATGTATGCAGCATAAAGTTGAACCAAAGCAGCAACAACAACAACAGCTGCGGGCAGCGCTGCCGACAGAGCTGCAGGCAGCGCATGAGCAGCGATTTTATTTATGGCTATAACTTTCTTCAGAATTGACCTATCATGATGAAACTTGGCACACGGACACATTAGTACTAACTGGATGTACCTACCAAAATTGAAGTTATAAGAAAAAACACGAATTGCGGAGGAGTGGGGGGTGTATCAGAAAAAATAAACAAACTCGATCTGCCTAGGGCTTATAGGAACCTTGATACCAATTTTGGTTATCCTAGCTCTTGTACTTACTGAGATCCTTGCGCTCATACAGACAGACGGACAGACAGACAGACAGACAGACGGACATGGCTATATCGACTCGTCTTCTCATCCTGATCAAGAATATGTATACTTTGTGGGGTCTGCCACGAGTTAGATGATGAACATGAACAAGTAAGGAAAGAAGCAAGACAAAATATAAAGGTATTGCAAAAAGAGAATAAACGATCATTTGATGGGAAAAGGAAAGGAGAAAAGCGATACAAGATTGATGATCTAGTGGCGATTAAGCGTACTCGGTATGGAGTAGGATTGAAGCTTAAGGGAAAATATATAGGTCCGTATAAGATTGTAAAGATTCATAATCATGGTAGGTATGAGGTGGAGAAAGTAGGAGATGGAGAAGGTCCTTGTAAAACCTCTACCGTAGCCGAATACATGAAGGAATTCGGGACGAATCCCACGTCAGGAGGGCCGAATGTAGGAATCGGGAAAGTTCCAGAAGAGCAAGCAGCCGAACGTGCAACGCGAAGTGGCCGTCGTTACTAAACGACAAGAGCCGAGAGAGCAAAATGCTAAAAGAGAGCGAGCAATTATTCAGTCGGTGCCAGAATCTCGTGAGCTACGCACGTATCAGTGAAGCCTAATTACATACATATATATAAAGTTATTCATTAAAGTACTTATATATAATAATTACACAAACATACACACACACAAACAAACATTGTTATTACATCTAAATAAACCTATAATATTAAAAACTTTTAAACATAATAATACTACGTCGTCTCTTGGTTGTTTTCGACACGACGGAAATATTGGAGACCACATTAATTACATTTTTTTAATATATTAAAAATTTTTTTTTTTTTTTTTGTGGAGAGTACAGGATATTTTACTGTCGGGCTTGCTCGACTGTAGCGTTCTATCTTGTTGTTTGTTTCATCGCTTTCGTTTTTACATATGAACTCAAACGCTGGACTATATCTGGTCTTCTCTTTTCCTTTATATACAATTTGGAGAATTCCGTTTACCTTCAGTTTTTTATAAGGATTTAGGGTCGAAAATATTGAATAGATTATATATTCGCTGTAAAAGGAAGGGCTCAATAGGAGTAAAGTAAAAAACAATAGTCGCGGACCGCCGTGCGTCTGTTCGCTTTAGAGTTTTATTGGAGACTGACACTCTTGCTATACATATTCTTTATGCTTACATTCGTATGCAACAGTGACAGATAACTTGTAGATAACATAAGATTATTATCTGCTTATATTAACATGCGTGCATTGGTACTTATGTTTGTATTGATTTTCAACACCCTTCCTCAATGCAAACATGTTTTACAAAAATTTTCAAATTAAATTTAACAGCTTTGTAAAATGAACATGCTTCGCTTTAGGGAAATTTTTCGTTAAAATATCAGCTATCATTTCATTGGTTGATGTATACTGTAAAACAATTTGTTCTTCGTTTACAACCTGTCTTGCAAAATGATATCTAATATCAATATGCTTTGTTCTTTCATGGTGTACAGGATTCTTAGCTAATTGTTGAGCACTTAAATTATCGCCATGAAGAATAGTTGGAGTACTCGAGTCACCGCAGCCAATCTCCACTATAAGACGCCGTAGGTATATGGCCTCTGATCGCTCAGATCATCCAAAGTTGCCGGTAGGCAAAGTGAAGGGGTCCCTCGTCGCGACGGTCCAATCAAAGATGTATGTATATAAGTACCCTTGTACTTATATGCACGAACGCACTGGCTTCTGTATGCACTGAAACGAAAGAAAGTAAACTGCACAAATCGACTTCCAATTTTCAAGTGCTTTATTGCTAGCCATGCAAGGCTTAGCATACGCATAACATAATGTGGACATTAACTTAACAGCGACCAAGAGACTAACATAAACAGCTGTTATTACAAATTAACATTTATGAGCGCTTACAACTAATTACTTACAAACGGCTTAAGTCTACAATTCAATGATAATTCAAACAACTTATATGTACAATTCAGATTATTTCAACAAACTTAAATCTATACTTAAGTATAAAGGCATGAAATGCCCATACATCGGCCGCGTTGAAGCGATTCGCTTCAAAACAGCTCGACTGGCAGAGGCGCCAAGCGATGAATTGCCCTCTTAAATTCTCCTGCCTTCGTCCGTACTATCGCCACGCGCACTTTTCCATCTGCGCCTTTTATCGCCTCTTGGACGACTCCCAGCATCCACTGCTGAGGCGGCGCGTTGTCCTCGTGGACGAGTACGATCGTTCCGTTTTCCAGATCTGGCCGACCCACTGCCCACTTTTGGCGCTGCTGCAGGCTCAGCAAGTAGTCTTTTGACCAGTCTGCCCAAAACCACAGCTTGATGCCTGAGATCAGCTGCCAGCGTTGCAAGTAGGTCAGCCTGTCGTCTCTCACGGGCTGCCCTGACCCGGTTAGCAGCGGCACGAGCGTTCCGCCTACGAGTAGGTGAGCTGGAGTTATCGCCTCGCCGTCGTTGGGATTGGCTCCGTCCACCACGATTGGCCGCGAATCGAGGATGGCCTCCACCTCTACCAGTACGGTTGCTAGCTCGTCCTGCCGCAGCTTGGCGCTTCCTATTGCCTTGAGGAGGAGCCCCTTTGCCGACTTTACCGCCGCTTCCCATAGGCCGCCGAAATGCGGCGCTCGAGGGGGAATAAACTGGAACGTTATTCCCTTGGTGGCAGCATACGACCTGATGGCATCCTGGTTGCTGATGAAAGTAGCCCGGAACTCCTCCAGCAAGCGCGCTGCACCCACAAAATTGGTGGCATTGTCGCAATATAGCCGCTTGACTGCTCCACGGCGACCCACAAACCTGGATAAACACATTATAAAAGAATTAGCAGTCAAGCCAGAAACGATATCAATGCGCACAGCTTTGGACGTAAAACAAACAAAGACGGCAACGTACATCTTAACTGGCGCTCTGCCACGTATCCCCAGCGTGACAGGAATTGGACCACAAAAGTCCACTCCGCTGACTTCAAACGGCCTACATCCATGTAGCCGATCAGCAGGTAAATTTCCCATTATTTGGTTGGCTAGTATTGGCTTGTATCGAAAACAATGCACACACTGCCGAACCACTGCGTTGCACGCTTGCTTAGCGTTTACCAGCCAAGTATTCTGGGGAAGAATAGCCAAAAGCGCACGAGGGCCTGCATGGCAATTGGTAAGGTGCAAGTATCGCAGATATAAATTAACAAATCGCCATCCCTTTGGCATGAGTAATGGGAATCTCGCATTGTGGGGCAACGGCGCTTTGAGTAAACGGCCGCCAACTCGTACCACCATCAAAACTCGCTTTCCATACTGATACGGACTTAGAAATGGATTAAGCTTTTGGTACGACGGTTGCAGGATCACCGACTTGTCTAATTTGACTATTTCGGCTGCGAGAGCAGTATGCTGGATTACGTGCACAATAGCTAAAAAGGCGAAGTGCAATTCAGCCGAAGTTGGCACAAGCGATATGTGTCCTGACCCCTTTCCGTTTATAAATCGAAACATGTACGACACTATGCGGAGAATTTTTAAGTACGACGACGACCTTTCAATTAAATCCAAAATTGGATTTGAAGCATTATCGGCCGCGATGAGAACCGTCGCATTCTTCCGCTTCTCCAGCACTGATTGCTCTTTGGTCAACTTAATGTGAGAATTAGTTGACCAAAGGTTCTGGTCATTCTGTAAAAACTTTGGACCACCAAACCAATGTGAATCAATCAATTCTGCAGTGGTACAACCACGCGAAGTTAAGTCAGCTGGATTTTTTGCAATCGGTACATGGCGCCAAGTGGCGTCTGATGTCAATTCCTGTATGGTAGCAACTCTATTGGCGACAAATGTATTCACATGTGAAGGATGAGTTTGCAACCAATGCAGGACTACCTCTGAATCAGACCAAAATACGATTTGGTCAACAGGCACATGGAGAAGATGCCGAGCTTTTTCCCACAAATTTGCTAGCAACTGTGCTGCGCACAATTCTAAGCGTGGCACCGACTTTGTCTTCAGAGGCGCTACCTTCGACTTTGCAGTCAGCAAATTCACAGTTACTGTGTGCTCTCGCTCAATTCGCAGGTAAATACAGCACCCATAAGCCCTTGTCGATGCGTCGGCAAAGCCATGAACCTGACATTTTGTGCCTTTGGTGACGCCCACATATCGGGGAATGCGTATAGCTTCAATCTCACAAAATGACTGCGCAATTGACTGCAAGTCGGACAGTAAATGGTCGGGAATTTGGTCATCCCAAGCGGATTTTTGAAGCCAAATTTCTTGCATCAGAATTTTTGGTTGAGTGATAATCGGACAAAGTAAACCAAGAGGGTCGTATAATCTGGATATAAACGATAAAATCGAGCGCTTGGTGGGGGCAATGTCTATCGACATGTTCGACATCGAATATTTAAAAGCGTCTTCACGCGGGCTCCAAATGAGCCCCAACGTCTTCGTATCCTCCTGATGGCCAATCACCATTTCATCAGAAGGCGACGCTTTAAATGTTTCACAATTTGATGCCCATTTCATTAGGGTGAAACCGAATGATTCGAGCACTGAAACTAGCTCATTCCGTAGCATTCGCAATTCTTCCACTGTGTCTGCTCCAGATAGCAGATCATCTACATAGAAATCGCTAGCCAGCGACTTTGATGCCAATGGATGGGAAACCGCATGTAGCTCACTCAGGTACTTTAAGCAACGAATTGCCAAAAAAGGTGCCGAAGCAGTACCGTATGTTACCGTGTTTAAACGATACAATTGGAGTGGTTCAGTGGAGTTGCTTCTCCAAATAATAAGTTGGAAATTGCGATGCGATTCGTTGATTTCGACTTGTCGGTACATTTTTGCAATGTCTGCCGACAGGGCGAATGGTTGGACCAACCATCAGGATGTCATTTAAAGACAATTGTGACGACGTCTTGCTAGACGCGTCGAAAACGACTCTCAACTTTGTTGATGTGCTTTGTGGCCTTAGCACGCATTGGTACGGTATAAAATAATGCGGCTCTCTCGGCACACTGTTCTCAATGGCACTCATATGGCCCAACGAAATGTACTCTTTCATAAAGGTAATGTACATCGACTGTGTTTCAGGCTGCTTTGCCATTCTTCTTTCCAGAGCCAAAAACCGCCTTAAGGCTGTCTCATACGAATTTCCGAGACTTTTGGGACTGGATTTGAATGGCAACGAAACAGTCAGCCTGCCCGAGGGTAAGCGATTGACCGATTCGAGAAATGTTTTCTCGCAAAGCACTTGTTCTGGGGTGTACAAACTCTGATCGGACAAATTTGGAACTTCTTCCAACTCCCAGAATTTACGGATGAGACTATCTAGTTCCTGACATTCTGGATTTGACGAAGAGCTTTGATTTAAGCTCACGAGCGATGTTGACGGCAGCTCAGTTGACCCCGCAGAACGGCAACGGCCAGCTACAATCCAGCCAAGTGCCGTAAATTGCAAAGCCGGCGAGTCACTGGTACCCTTTATTTGCCCTTCTCGTAGCAAATCAAAAAATGCATCTGCCCCAAGTAGCAGATCTATGCGTTGCGGCCGATGGAATTGCGGATCTGCCAATTCACAACCGTTAGGCACGTCAACGTCTACTACCAGTTTTTCAGGCTGGTACGAAGAAATGTTATTCAACACTGCAAATTCTGCCGTCAGCTCAAATTTGTCAATTCGAGAAGCTATAGAAGTTTGAACGATATGACGTACTTCAGACTTTCGTTTGCCTATGCCTAATAAACAAATGTCTTTGCGCTCCCTCTTAAGCTTTAGGACTCTGGCCAAGTCCTCGGTCATAAAATTGACCTGCGAACCAGAGTCTAAAAGTGCCCTGGCTAATTGGTAGGAACCTGACTGGTCCATTACCTTAACAATTGCTGTTGCTAAGATTACTTGGTCAGTCACTGTCGTGGCGTGGTTTACCGCCGACGTTTGCGTTGGTACTGCCGATTGTGCTACCAACGTGTGACTAGAAGCCGCCGCTTGCGAAATGTTCGAACTATATTCGTACTTGTGCAAGAGCGTGTGATGCGGCTTCGAACAGACTCTGAAACAACCAGACTTGCAGGATTTAGTCGTATGACCTTTTCGCAAACAGTTTATGCACAACTGGACCCGTTTCACAAATTTAAAACGCTCATCTCTAGCGATCGCTGAAAATTGAGGACATACTTGTATGTAGTGGTCATTCGACTGACAAAACGGACACTTAGGGGTCAATGGCTGACTTGGCTGTGCTACTGCCAACGCCGTTTTACCATTCCTTTTTGACCCATCGGAACTTGGCTTCTTAGGCCGGCCAGACGATGCCTCCTCAGCAGACAGATGCTGGTAGCGTTTATTAAGAGTGGCCTCGCATTCTTCCCAAGATGGAAGTTGACTGTAGTCAAGGCCCTCTTCCCATTTGGATCGAGTGATGGAGTCAACTTTACCCATAACCAAATGTATGAGGATGACGTTCGCTATTTGCTTCTCATCACCCAATGACAACAGCGATTCATAAATTGCCCTTACATTATCTATTAGGGAGCGCAAAGATGAATCAGACGGCCCTTGCATTTTGGGCAAGTCGAACAGCTTGGACACGCTGTCGAAAACGATTAGGCAACTATTGTCATACACTCGTTTTAATGCTGTTAGCGCCTTTGGATAATTGGCATCAGTCACTTGATAAGCTTTGACTGTGCCAAGCGCTTCTTTGTCCAAACAAGAAAGCAAGTGATTAAATTTCTCTATGTTCGTCAGAGATGCGACATGGTCAACCAAGTTTTCGAACAGACCAATGAAATTTTTGTACTCCGAATAATCGCCACTGAATTTTGGGAGTTTCATCGACGGCAGCTGCTTGCTATGGCAACCTGATCCAAACATTGTAGAGTTTGCCAGGCTATCCCTATGAGGCTTAGGCCGAACACTATTACTCATGAGCAGCGTTTCTGTCGTGACGCACAAATTTTCTAAATCTGCTCTTGAGGCTAAGGCCGGATCGATTTGATCCAACTCTTCCTGCAGATTGAACGCTCTGTCAATATATCTGGATAACAATTTTCAACCGGCACTCCATTTCAACAGACTCAATGGGCTTAATGGCATTTTGCACGGAATCTTTAATGCGTTCTATATCTCTGACACCATTGTTGTGTGATTGCAATAATGCATCGAACTTGCTCGACTCCAAATCATTCGACAGCTTGCCGTAAGTTTGCTTGCTGCGCTTTGATGGCATGTTTGTAGCGAGTCTTTAAATGTGTGCACAAGACTTAAAGTGTATAAATGTATAATTGGACTATGTCCAGAAAAATATACACAATATACACAAAAATATACACAAATGTATACACTGTATACTATTGGCAAGAAAGCTAGCTGAGCGACGCACGTCGACGGCTGAAGTTGCAAGCAACGCAAGCAGCGCAAAGAACAATTAGAACAACAAGAACCACAGCGCAATTAGCAATTAGTCCAGCAACAACAATGCACAAGCAAGCGAAATTGTCTCTAGCTTGCAGTTGCTAGACCAGTGCGGCAATAACGAAGAGAGCGCAAAAGGCAGAATCCAAAATCAAACGGCACAGAAGAAAGGCGCGCTGAACTCTAACTTTGGTGCTTTCAAATTCTTACGGTACGTTGGTATAATAAATGTCCAAAGTACAGCAGTTATATGTACATATGTACAAGCACAAATGTATATACATAGGTATTTATATATATGTGTATATATACATGTATGTATGTTGGCAAATTTGCATGTATGTATGACCAAATGAAAACTATGCACTCATGTACCAACAAATGTATATTAAACTTTATTTATTTAAAAGTTTACTGTATGTATATGGTATATGGTAACAAAAAAATCGAATGCCAACATGTAAATTGCGGCCTAGTCATGCGAAAGCATTGAACGCATACACTCACATACATATGTGCCTTTATAGACAATTAACATATGGATGTACATATGTATGTGCCAATTCCAATCAGACAGATTTGGCCGCTATTTAATTTGCACTCGTTACCTGTGTATAACTTCCCTGTGGAATTGGGCACTGCATCGCCATCTACCGCAAATAGGAAAGTTCTAAACCAAATCTCCAGATACACAATCAGATGGCAGGAATGACTCCAGACCCAATGTCCAGTGTCCAACAAGTCACCACGATGAGTCCACCCGGGGGCGCCAAAATGATCGCTCAGATCATCCAAAGTTGCCGGTAGGCAAAGTGAAGGGGTCCCTCGTCGCGACGGTCCAATCAAAGATGTATGTATATAAGTACCCTTGTACTTATATGCACGAACGCACTGGCTTCTGTATGCACTGAAGAGCACCGAAACGAAAGAAAGTAAACTGCACAAATCGACTTCCAATTTTCAAGTGCCTTATTGCTAGCCATGCAAGGCTTAGCATACGCATAACATAATGTGGACATTAACTTAACAGCGACCAAGAGACTAACATAAACAGCTGTTATTACAAATTAACATTTATGAGCGCTTACAACTAATTACTTACAAACGGCTTAAGTCTACAATTCAATGATAATTCAAACAACTTATATCTACAATTCAGATTATTTCAACAAACTTAAATCTATACTTAAGTATAAAGGCATGAAATGCCCTTACACGCAGTTGAAAGAGCCATATACTCCGCCTCCGTGCTGCTAAGTGCCACGCTGCGTTGCTTTTCAGATCGCCAGGATATAATTTAATCCAGCCAAGTAGTATACATAGCCAGTATACGACTTGCGATCGATGCGGTCGGTTGTCCACACTCTTTGTAGTGCAACTTCAGGTCCACAGTTGACGCCAGGTATCGAAGCACATGTTTTACACCCACTAGGTGCTCTGCATGCGGATCTTGATTCCGTTGAGCTAACTTGGCAACGGAATGCAATATGCCTGGCCTTGTTGTAAGCGCCAGCCACATTAACTCGCCAATTGAAGACTGGTAGGATGCAATGTCAACCTTTTGACAATGCTCGCTGGTACATATCACTTCGAAACCAGCATCCAGTGGGATCGCTGTAGGTCTACAGGTCTTGCATCCATGTTCACGCAATATGTCTTTGATGTATTGCGAATTGCTTAGCGAAATTTCGCCAAGCTCACCGTCGCGCTGCACTTCCATGCCAAGGAACAAATGCAGCTCTCCCTTGTCAACACATTCAAACGATGTTGTAATGGCTGACTTGATGTTGGCCAAGTCCTCTTTTGATCGGCATGCTATAATTATATCATCAACATAAACAAGGATTAATGATAAGTCACCTCTTCCGTTCCTTTTGTAAAGACACGGTTCATTTTCACATGCTACAAAATCGATGCCTTGTAGTACACAATCGAGCTTGGAGTTCCACTCGCGCCCCGACTGCTTCAATCCATATATTGCCTTTTTAAGCAATAAAGCCTTGCTTGGATTATTGGGATCTGTGTATCCCTGTGGCGGTACACACATCTATCTGGTGAAGGTACAGCTTCAATTCCGCTGCTAACGCCAAAATAAACCGCACGGTTTCTAATCTGCAAACGGGTGAGAACGTCTCTACATAGTTCACGCCATACTGCTGGGAGCACCTTTTAGCAACGAGTCGTGCCTTGAAACGTTCGACTTTTCCATCAGAGTCACGTTTCAGGCTGTATACCCACTTGCAACCAACTGCTCGCTGATCTTTTGGTAAATCAGCCATCTGCCAGGTTTCGTTTGATTGTAGTGCCTGATATTCCTTTTGCATCGCCTCTTGCCAGAATACTGCATGTGTGCTACCAACTAGCAACCAATGCTCCAAGCACATTGTATTGCTTTCTTGGACTACCAGGTTTACCATTTCGAACAATTTTAGGCCGGCCTGGCCCAATCTTCACATTATCCTCGTCAGAGTCTTCTTTTTCGACTGCACTCTCATATGCGTTGGAGCTGCTGTCGTCAGAACTGTGCTCACTGTCATCGTCGTCGATGCTTCTGTCACCATCCGTGTGAGTGACATGCTCTTGAAACTCGCATGCAGGAAAATCTACCGTAACGGTATCTTCATTGGTATGACCACCACAACGCTCATCAAATAGAATGTCTCGTTTTTCGACAATCGTCCTCGTCTCTGGGTCGTATAACCGATAGCCTTTGGCTGCTACCGAATACCCAACCATACGGTACTCATGCCCTTTGGGTTTGAATTTGCCTTTAAGGGGACCCTTTGCAAGTGCAACTGCAACGGAACCAAAAACTTTTAGATGGCTAACACAGGGTTTCTTACCTGTCCACGCTTCCATTGGAGTCAGGTTGTTCAGAGCACTGGTAGGTGATCTGTTTCTTATGTATACTGCTGTGTTGACTGCTTCGCCCACAAAGACTCGCCTAGGCCCGACTGCACCAATAAGCATCTGGACATCTCCGTTAATGTCCGGTTTGCTCTTTCCGCCACGCCGTTCTGCTGCGGAGTATAAGCCACGGTCAATTTTCTTGCAATACCATGGTGTTTTAGGAAACCGTTGAATGTTGTGTTGACAAACTCGCCTCCATTGTCGGTTCGAATACATTTGAGCTGTTTATCTGTTTGCCGTTCAACCAAGTTTTTAAATTCGACGAACTTACTGAACACTTCATCTTTCTTCCGCAAAAAATAAACAAATATACGTCTGGACTTGTCATCGATGAAGGTCAGAAAGTATTTGGATCCAGCAAGTGACTTCGTGTCGAATGGGCTGCATACATCAGCATGAACCAGTTCCAACAGCTCTTCAGCACGGTTAGTGCTTACCTTTGGGAATGGCTGTACATGTATTTTGCTTAGCATACACGTTTTGCAATTCAAGTTGTCTGGGAAAACAACCTTTCCAATACCACGCACTAGCTCTTTGCTGATCATTTCCTTCAGACTGGTAAAATTTAAATGGCCATAACGCTTATGCCACAATGTACCATCTGATTCAGTTGTTTTATAACTTTAGCAAAATGTGGCCCAAAATGTATAACATTGTTCTTTTGCACTGACCGGCTGACGGACATAAAGTTGACAACACCAAGGTACAAAGTTCTGTCTGTAACTTCACCTCTCCTCTGCCTTCGGCCTTCAGAAGACCAGCGTCAGCTAAACCGATCATTTCAGTGTGCGCAATAAATTTTGAAAATAACGTCTTATCGCAACACATATGGCTTGTTGCTCCGCTGTCCAGACACCACATGTTGTTCTCTATCTTTCCAACGTCCAACGCATTTAGCAAGCTGCTCTGCTTTTCCATCTCTTTCTTTGTCGATTGCTTTTTCCCTTCACCGCGAATTTTCTCACGCTTGCACTGTGCCTTGTAGTGCCCTTTTTCGCCGCAGTTGTAGCAAACGACGATTTTTGTATTCCTTTTTGAATTCGCTTTGGAATGCGCGATGATCTGCTGCGTAGCTATAAATGCTCTTGCATTCTCGCTCTCTCCATCTGCATTGCCTCTGCGCTCTCCCTCCTCCATCAGCTTGATACATAACACATCAAATGACGGTAAATTGTCACGCGTCTCAACGGCGACGACAAAATTTTCGTATGGTTCGGGCAAGCTTGACAACAACACAATCGTTTTTAACTCATCGTTTAATTCGATGCCAACTGTACACAAACCATCCAGAATTTCGTTAAATTCGTGTATGTAACTTGAAATGCTTTGGCCTTGAAACATGCGTTTGCCTAGCAATTTCTTGTACAGCGACACTTTCCGTACAGGTCCACTCGGCTGATGAACGTCCTTTAACTTTTTCCATGCCTCGTACGAAGTGTTGCAATTTTTAATGAAGCCCAATTGTGAAGCTTTTACACTTAGCGTTATAATTGCTAATGCCTTTTCATCTTTTGGCCTTGAACTCTCAGTATTACTAGGTTCAGCACCTGATGCCACACTATTGAATAGATTATATATTCGCTGTAAAAGGAAGGGCTCAATAGGAGTAAAGTAAAAAACAATAGTCGCGGACCGCCGTGCGTCTGTTCGCTTTAGAGTTTTATTGGAGACTGACACTCTTGCTATACATATTCTTTATGCTTACATTCGTATGCAACAGTGACAGATAAATTGTAGATAACATAAGATTATTATCTGCTTATATTAACATGCGTGCATTGGTACTTATGTTTGTATTGATTTTCAACAGAAAATGTTTGTACATAGATTTTAGGAAGGAATATCCAAATACATTTTCCATCCCTCTCCTTTAAGTATAATGCAATTTTATCTCCAAACTCTTTAATTTTCAGTTAATGATATCGTAGGCCACTCCCTCCGGAAGATTTTTCAACAAATAACTGAAAAAAAATAATCAAAATACCATATACATGTTCGATATATTAATTTGTACACAGCTACATAACATTTTATTTGATTTTATTTATATTTTCTTTTGGGGTATTAAGTGTCTTGCTTCCACTCACACGTTTTGAAGACTGCATATTATGATCCTTTATCCTTTATTTATATATGTATTTTTGAAAACGAAATACGAAACCATGCCTTTTTCCTTTATTTATACATAATATATTTAAAATCAAACTTATCCCATTGGTTAGTTACTTTCGATAGATATATTTACTTCCCACTCTTTTTTTTTGTTTTTCATCTCTGTCTTACGCCTAAGAACGTAAAGTTAAATGCCAGTATAAAAAGAGTTTCATTCGAATCAATCCAATTCAGGTGACACAACAAAAACAATGAAGAAGTTTGAATGTGTTCTAAATCAAAATCAATTTATTTTATTCAAAATAGTCTCCTTCTGCTTCAATACAGCTTTTTGCACGATCGAAAAGCATGTCGAACGAGTGTTTTAGCTCGTTGGCCAGTATGGCCACCAGTATGCCGGTGCAAGACTTTTGAATGGCCTCTACGTCTGCATAACGCTTTCCTTTCATGGGCAAATACATTTTTCCGAAAAGGTAGAAGTCGTACAGTGCCATATCAGGTGAATACGGCGAGTGGTTAATGGTTAAAATGTGATTTGTGGTCAAATAATCGGTCACAAGCGTCGATCGATGAGACGATTCTGAGCAATTTTTGGTCGTCAGTCAATTTGTGCGGAACAAACCGTGCACACACCTTTCGTAAGCCCAAATGTTCTGTCAAAATGCGATAAATCGATGTTTTGGAGATGTTCAATTCCATTTCCATCAATTTCAATGATGATTTCGGCTGATTTTTGATAAATTCACGCACAGTTTCGATGGAATCTTCGGTGATCACGAATTTTGATTGGCCCACATGTTGATCGTCATTTAGGTCCTCACGACCACTTTGAAAACGTTGAAACCACTCGTGCCCACTGCTACGGGATAGGCAATCATCGCCATAAACTTGTTCCATCAATTGAAACGTTTCGGTAAAAGTTTTACCAATTTTAACACAAAATTTAATATTGGCTCTTTGTTTGAAGCTCATTTTCCGGCCGATAACACAAACGTACTGACACTGAAAACGCAATAACTTCACTTCCAATCGATGAAATGTCATGAAATTCTCACTGGACAATCGATAAAGATAGCAGATTCTAACGTCGACATACAGATAGCGTCACCAGGGGGCGCTAGATTCAAAAAGTCCTGTTTACTTTGGAACGCACCTTGTATCAACAGGAAAAGTCAGTCCAGTATCTAACGTCTCCCATTCATATGTTATTTTGTTTGATGAAATGTCGTTTATCCTATATAGTTTTGTAGCTGTTAATGAATGCAAAGGCTCTTCAGGATATTTGCGAAACCTTATTGCAGCTAAAACTGTCAATTTAAAGCAATTTGCATCATTATTCATAACATTTGTTATTGCTCCTTTGGATCTGATATTGGATGGGCACGGACAGTACGTTGAAGCTCGAATGTATTCCAATTTCGTAATTACCATTTCGAAATATCAAAATTTTAGTTCGAAATTCCAAGAATTACGGGAGTTAGAGAAAATCGCAATTTGTTGGGGAGAGGGGGAAGGGAGGGAAATTCCAAAATATACATTTTCTGCGTATTCACACAAGGCATCTGGGACTAAAATTTGGTGTTCCTAGGTCTTATAGTCTCCGATATATAGGCGATTATACGAATGGAAAATCGGGAAAACCCCCATAGGGGGAAGTGGGGAGAAAATCAAAAAAATAAAACAAACTCGTATAGAAAACACACATCTTTGTGCAAAATTTGGTGTCTCTATCTTTTATAGTCTCTGAGATCCAGGTGTTCATACGGACGGACAGACAGACAGACAGAGATCGACTCGTCTCGTCATGCTGATCAAGAATATATATACTTTGTGGGGTCTGCCATGCCTCCTTCTGCATGTTACATTTTTCAGCTCCCGCAAACCTAATATACTTCTGTACATTTCATGTACAGAGTATAAAAACCCAATCGAACCCGAAGGATATAGATATGGTGTAGTTAGGATAGAAAAGCCTTAGAACCATCTCCTTAATGAAAAATCGCCTACGCGCCATTTATTTGCAATCATCGTTTATTGGTTTCTCCCTTTGTTACTTTCTTAGCACAGGCATTTTCCGTATGGGTGTCACTGCCACACAAGTTGCAATAAACGAGTTTGGTGTGGTGTAACCATCTCTTGAGGGGGTTTTCTTAAAAATTGTATCCATGGTTTTTTTCCTTATTGATGTAATCGTACTTCAATGCTTTATGCACTAGTGCAGCAGATTAACTAACGCTTATTATTAACTATCAAAAATATATAAACATTGCCTTTACCAAAAAACCAATGAACTATCCATGTCCAAAAGGTATTTCAACACCATGCCGATTTGGGTTTATTTAAAATGCAACTGTTTTTCCAAAAAAAAAATGTTTACAATTGGTTGACGCCTTAGCCAACAAACTGTTTGTGGTATAATATTTTGGTTGCGATTCTAAACATTTTTACTAATCGGTATTGAGCTGCATGTGATATTTCCCCATACAAGTTAATGCAATCAGGTTAGTGGATAGGATCATGCTCGTATCTAAAAATAGAATGTATTTCGATCGATTGGTTCGGATCCTGATACAACTTGTAAATATTTCTTTATGTATTGATATATTGATATATTCTCCATACAAGTTAAACTAATTGGGTTAGTGGTTTGGTTCATAAGCCAACATAGAAATATTACGTATTCGCATCAGTGGTTTGGATCCTGATACAACTTACAATTATTTTAGTAAGTTGGAATTGGATCTCTAGTTGGAAGTGAAATATGGTTAGATACTTTGATATTGAATATCCTTTTAATATCTACCACACCACTTGGTGGGCGCCCTTGCTAAATGTGGGGAGTTTTGGTGAAAAAGGGTGGGAATCCCATATCTATACTACTTTGATGCGATTCGAGAACTTCGTGCTCGAACGCATAAGCGAACTTCGGGTTCGATTGAGTTTTGTAATCATTACTATCGTAATAAATAAAATTAAACTCATTGATAAATATGCTTTCTGATTTCAATCTTCACAATTTTTCTTAACGCATTTAAAGGTTGCTTTCCTATATCTATACTCTACTGGTCCATTTCACGGGTCATTTTAATATAGAGAGTACTATATATGTAAATATTCTTGTATTTCTGCTTTGTCAAACCATTAAGAAACTTTAAACTTGCAATTATTTATTTTTTCGTAAGACTTCTTAATACTTGTAAACAACATTTGCAGGTGCGAGAATGATTAAGCTGCTAGCGGAACTAACTCTTGAACAGGCTACATAAAACTGCCCACGAGAGAAGCTTTCAGCTTCCCTGCTCTTGCCGTTTGGACTGTGGGCTGTTGACGCGGTTTCCTTTTGTGCCCCATGAAAGCCCTAATAATTTAGTTTCAAGACCGAGTATGCAGTTTTGTTTGTATTTTTATAGCCTGTACCCAAAGGGTGAAAGGCTATACTAGTTTTGTGCGCATGTATGTAACACACAGAAGGAGGAGTGGCAGACCCCACAAAGTATATATATTCTTGATCAGGATGAGAAGACGAGTCGATATAGCCATGTCCGTCTGTCCGCCTGACAGTAAGTATAAGAGCTAGGATAACCAAAATTGGTATCAAGGTTCCTATAAGCCCTAGGCAGATCGAGTTTGTTTATTTTTTCTGATACACCCCCCACTCCCTCGCAATTCGTGTTTTTACTTATAACTTCCGTAATTCTCGGAATTTTGAAATCAATTTTGGTAGGTACATCCAGTTAGTACTAATGTGTTCGTGTGCCAAATTTCATCATGATAGGTGAATTCTGAAGAAAGTTATAGCCATAAGTAAAATCGCTGCTCATGCGCTGCCTGCAGCACTGCCGGCAGCGCTGCCCGCAGCTATTGTTGTTGTTGCTGCTTTGGTTCAACATTGTGCTGCATACATACACGCATATAAATACGCATAGGTACGTGATGTAAATGTATGCTGTTAAAACTGAACATAAACATGTATTCTAATTTAATTTAATTAATTAATTAATTCATTCATTTCTTTTAATAATTTAATTTAAAAAAAAAATTTTTTTTTTAATTTTTCCTTTTTGTGGAGAGTACAGGCTATTTTACTGTCGGGCTTGCTCGACTGTAGCGTTCTATCTTGTTTTTATTGATTTTAGAAACCAAGTTTTAAGTGAATCAGTTGAATAATGCGGATTTTTCATACAAACTCTGTAGTCTGTTTTCCCCCGTTCCCCCCTTCTTAGTTTCTACCGTTTGGGCTGTGTGTTGAATACCAATCCGTCAGCCAGTCAGCCAGGACAAACTGTTTTACACATATATATAGAGATGAGGCAACGTTTTAAGATAGACTATGTGCAAAAGGGGAAATAATTATAAGAGTATATCCTATTATTAAATTAACATTTGTGTCTTTTCGTGCTTTATTGAGTCAATACAACCACACACGAATATGAAACACGGCACTCGTGTCAATGCCGAGCAGCGATGTGCCACGATCAAAACGCACCGACAATGCCCATCTCTATTTGCTATAGCATGATAACTATCAATAGTTGAATCCATCGATACTATCGATAGTTCCATCGAAGTTAGAATGCAATAAAAAGAAGATATTTTATAATTTATTGAGATCAATTATAAAAAGCTGCAGGTAGTATCGATAGTGTCATCAATATTTCTCATGCTATTTGCTATGTCTGTAAGTTTGTGAGTGTGTGACTGCGTGTGTGATGTCCCCAACTGTTTGATATTAAGGGTTGTTTGTGATTTGTTGTTGCTGGATTTCCAAAACAAAAACTTTTCTTGTATATTTTGAAAATCATTGAATGCCAAGTTGTAGATCTAGTTATGTTGATTACGGAACCCAAATTTTGAAATTGATCTCCCAACATTTATAGCACAAACTTTTTATTTGAAAAATAGTGATAAAATATTAAAACCCCAATAATTGAAGCTTCAAGAATAAGTTGAACAAGAAAGGAATGCTAAAGCCGAGCTAGTTCAACTCTTAAATACCCTGTATCACTCATCAAATAGGAAAAACCAAAAAAATTAAAAACTAATTTCTGATATAAATCAGAATAAAACAAAATAGAACGATAAAGTCGAGCAAGCCGACAGTAAAATACCCTGCACTCTCCACAAAAAAGGAAAATTAACAATACAAAAATATTTTTAAAAATTTAATTAATTTAATTAATTAATTAAATTAAATATAAAATATTCACACATGCATACATACATAAGTGTTTATGTACAATTTCAATAGAATAAATTTACATCAGAATCGTGTCTCTGCGTGTTTATATGCGTATGCAACGTATGCAACACAAAGTTTAACCAAAGCAGCAACAACAGCTGCGGGCAGAGCTGCAGGTAGCACATGGGCAGTGATTTTATTTATGGCCATAACTTTCTTTAGAATTGACCCATCGTGATGAAACACGGACACATAAGCACTAACTGGATGTAACTACCAAAATTGATTTAAAAATTCCAAGAATTACTGAAGTTATAAAAAAACACGAATTGCGGGGGAGTGGGGGGTGTATCAGAATAAAAAAATAAGCTTGACCTGCCTAGGACTTACCAAGTTTGGTTATTCAAGCTCTTGTACTTCGTGAGATCCTTGCGCTCATACAGACAGACGGACATGGCTATATTGACTTGCCTTGTCATCCTGATCAATAATATATACTTTGTGGGGTCTGCCACGCCTCTTTCTGTGTGTTACATACATGCGCACAAACCAAGTATAGCCTTTCACCCTTTGGGCAATGGTTGGCACCACACTTGGGGTTCCATAAAATCGAACTGCAAAGGAAACCATATATCAAAATTCATCACCCAATCCCCTAGTAATTTTAAATGACGGTTCTCCCACACATTATAGCACCCATAATAGTCTCACTAACATCGATCTATCAATTGTCTCCCCATCAATAGCACTCGAATAAACAAGGAGCATTGAAAGTAATATCTATGGTAGCGATCACAAATTTGAAGTAGAGCATGCCAATTGGCCAAAATTTACCAGCGTATCCTAGAAATTTTCAAAAAGAAATCCCCTAGCCATAACATAAATAAGGAAGCTGCAAATATACTTGTAATAAAATCATTAGACTGACAGCCAACATTACAATACCCCAAACCCATCACCTACATAAACGGAAATGAAACGTGCTTTGGTGGAACGATAAATTACAACAATACAAAGACATCAAAAACCAACATTGGTCCATACTAAAACACAACATTACAACACCCAATATAATAAATTACAAAAGATCAAACGCACTACTTAAAAGAGAGCTTAAAGCAAAAAGAGCAGCTCTAACAAAAATCAAAGCTGAAATAAATCCCTCAACTGTTCAAGAACTTACATCCATCAGTAAAGCAAAGACTTCTTAACCTCTTTAACTCTATCATTTCGTCATCGTTTCCCCAAAGCTTTAAGCTGAGTAAGATTATTCCAATCAATAAACCAAACACAACGAAAACTTCCATAGCTTCATACCGCCCAATTTCCCTTCATTCATGTATCTCCAAGCTGTTAGACAAAATTATTGCAAACCGACTATGGTGGTTTGTTGCACGTAACAAACCAATTGATAGCCGGCAATCAGGCCGTAAAGGAAAATCACTATCCCATTCTCTAGTTGCACTAGACTATTGGATTACATCTTCCCTTAGCACCAAAAATCAGTGTTTAATAGTATCCCTAGATTTCGCTAAAGCCTTTGACAAAATAGGACTCCACAAAATAGTTGATGAACTTATACAATGGAAAAAAGGCCCAAAAATAATCCGATACATCATAAACTTCAAGACAAACCGAACAATATTGGTCAGCTTAGACAACTATAAATCTACTACCCGCCCCCTATCAAATGGAATCCCACAAGGATCCCCCCCTATCAGTTATCCTTTTCCCCATAGCTTCCATTAAACTCAACAAAACAAGAGCGATCCATAAACAATTCAATTTCTGTGCATATGACTACCATATTATCAAAACAATAGGAAAACAACCCTCGATATAGACCCTCTCCTCCATGACATACTCACCTGGTGTGACTACTCTGGAGCCAAATTATCCATAAATAAATGCAAACATATTCATATATGCAAAAAACACCCCTGTCAAATAAACAGTTCATCCTCCTTATCACCAATTGAAAATGTGAACTCGCTACGAATTCTAGGCATAGTCTTTAACAACCGATACAGCTGGATCGACCACATAGAATACCTCCTCCGGTCACTGTCTATCAAACTCAACATTATCAAATGTCTCTCCAGTAACAAATTCTCTTGCAAAGTCCACACTCATCTCAGCTACCAAATCAATAATAATGTCCAAAATTGATTACGGTCTTTACCTATACGGCAATGCCCCAAATTCGCAAACCAACAAAATTAAGACCATTTACCATTCCGCCCCAAGAATGTCTCTCGGAACTTTGCGAAGTACCCCGCTAGAATTCCATACACAGTTCGAGCTAACAAAACTAAACAAACCTATTATTAACTCTTTCGACTCACCTGTCAGCGTTCCACTTAAAAAATCAATAAAGCAAAAAATACCCCGAGAATCCTCATCCACCATGGATGTTTACCCCATCCCTAATCAATACATCGCTACATTCTCTCCCAAAAAACACCACACCAAAGACAGTTTACAAGCAACACTTCCTCGAAATAAAAAACTCACTCCAATCATACAAAATTATATTCATCGACGGATGAAAATCAGAATCTCGTACATCATTTAGCATCACAACCACAAAATCCATGATTGCAAATGATCTACTTCCATATTTTAGCTCTATATATATATAGCAGAAATAATAGCTATTCTTCAAGGAATTAAATTCGCAATAGCAACAAACCACAAATACTGCATATGCTCAGATTCACTATCATCAATAGAAAAAAATAAACCCATTAAACACATCCTTCTACCCTTCCACAATCCGCCAGCTACTTGTATCAAACTCTCCAAAAATAGTTCTAGCTTGGGTTCCCGAACACTGCGATATCCAATGAAACGAACGAGTCTCCGTAAAACTAACCATAAAATTCCCCCTCATTCTCAATACAATCAATAATATCAGGGACTTTACAAAATTAATAAAAGAGCATTACAATGCAGCCTACAAGTCCCACATATGGAATTTAACGAACCCACCCTATAAAACAATAAACACAAATAAAATTTCATTGATGCACTACTGTAAAGCTACACTAATAGACTCTATTCCGACCTTATCAAAATCATCCGACTCCGCCTAGGTCATGCTAAACTTACCAACGAACATATATTTAAAAAAACACCGACTCCAAATTTCAGCTTCTGCAATCGAGACAGCCCACTCACTATCCCACACATAATATCCCAATGCCCCAAATTAAAAACAATACGATAACAAATTTCCCTACCTCAGACCCCAGTCACGTTCTAACCAAACCCACTAAAGACAACATCCAACTGTTTATTAAGTACCTAAAAGAATCTAATTTATACTCAAAAATCTGATTCTCTATTAGAAAGTAGTAGACTCAATTAAACAATATTAAATTTTTTTAATAATTAAAAAATATATATACATTTTTTCACAACTCACATCGCTACATACAAGGTGCTTTCCAAAGTAAACAGAATTTTTTGAATCTAGCCCCCCTCCCCCCCCCCCCCCGGTGGCGGTATCTATATGTCGACTGGTGCGTTAGAATTTGCTATCGTTATCGATTGTCCAGTGAGAATTTCATGACATTTAATCGATTGGAAGTGAAGTTATTGCGTTTTAAGTGTCAGTATGTTTGTGTTATCGGTGCGAAAATGAGCTTCGAACAAAGAACCAACATTAAATTTTGTTATAAAATTGGTAAACATTTTACCGAAACGTTTCAATTGATGGAACAAGTTTATGGCGATGATTGCCTATCCCGTAGCAGAGTGCACGAGTGGTTTCAACGTTTTCAAAGTGGTCGTGAGGACATAAATGACGATCAACATGTGGGCCAATCAAAATTCGTGATCACCAAAAATTCCATCGAAACTGTGCGTGAATTCATCAAAAATCAGCCGAAATCATCATTGAAATTGATGGAAATGGAATTGAACATCTCCACAACATCGATTTATCGCATTTTGACCGAACATTTGGGCTTACGAACCGTGACCGATTATTTGACCAAAAATCACATTTTAACCATTAACCACTCGCCGTATTCACCTGATATGGCACCGTGCGACTTCTACCTTTTCGGAAAACTACATTTGGCCATGAAAGGAAACCGCTATGCTGACGTTGATGCCATCCAACAGGCGGCGACCTCCATCCTCAACGCTATACCGACAAATGACCTAAAAAAGTCGATCGATCACCTTCTTGAACGTGCAAAACGTTGTATTCAGGCGGAAGGAGACTATTTTGAAGGCGACCAATAAATTTTTAAAAAACAAAAAATAGTTTTCGTTTTTTAATAAAAGTCCTGGAACTTTTGAATTGCACCTTGTAGTATTAAATTTTTTGTGTATATACATCTATACTAGCAGGTCTTGCCCGTCTTCGCTGGGCTAAGTAATCTGTGCTTATAATTATAAGTTTATTTACTATATGATATTCTTCTTTCGACGCTCTCTAAAGTTTTTTAAAGAGTTCATTTGCCAAATAGCAAATATAGTACAATAAGTACTATGTATGGTTATACATATACATATATATATATATGTACATATCTTCGTTACGCACCGGGCGGACTGGCAGTCCTGACAACTGTGTGCTTCCTCAGCACGTTGTACGCACGGTCAAGTTATCCCCGAAAAGTTCGACGCGGGAAATTTAATTTTGATTTATAAATCGGGACGTCCCGCCAAAATTGAAGCGTTCGGCAACGCTGATATGTACATACATTTAAATTTTTCATGCAGGCGTTATCCGCCTATATACATACATACATACATATATATATAAGTATGTATTACATTTTTTAATTCAACACTAATTTGTGTCTTCAATTCCAAATATGATTGTTGTGAATGTAAAATGTGTGTTTCTGCTTTTGTAAATCTCATGAATACACTCACAAAATATGCTTAACGGTAAATGACTCTTAGACTGTTCAGAATTCATTTGTAGCGTTGTTAGCTAACACTAAGTAAGTCGCTGTAAATATGCGATCAGCTAAGATGCTAGAGATGGGCATGTGTCGGATGCTCTATGTGCTAGAGCATCAAAACTATCGATAGTTGAATCCGTCGATACAATCAATAATTCCATCGAAGTTTGAATTCAATTAACAGAAAATTTAAATAATAACATCTTATAATTTATTGAGATCAATTAGAACAAATCATATGCAAACATACATATGTACATCTGTCCGCAACGCGAAGCAGAATATGCGTAGGTCCGCTTTCGGTTTCTGCTTCGTTGCCTAGCAACGGTAACTGTGACCTTATGGCATTTTGCCTTTGAAATTAACAGGCGCAAATGATCAGAACGAAAGAAGCGCGACCCAATAACTTGCAGTTGTTGTTATTTTACAGCGACTTAGTGTTAGCTAACAACGCTACAAATGAATTCTGAACAAATCTAAGAGTCATTTACCGTTAAGCATATTTTGTGAGTGTATTCATGAGATTTACAAAAGCAGAAACACACATTTTACATTCACAACAATCATATTTGGAATTGAAGACACAAATTAGTGTTGAATTAAAAAATGTAATACATACTTATATATATATGTATGTATGTATGTATATAGGCGGATAACGCCTGCATGAAAAATTTAAATGTATGTACATATCAGCGTTGCCGAACGCTTCAATTTTCGCGGGACGTCCCGATTTATAAATCAAAATTAAATTTCCCGCGTCGAACTTTTCGGGGATAACTCGACCGTGCGTACAACGTGCTGAGGAAGCACAAGCACAGGAGATGGAACAATAAACTCATTGGGACTTGCATTTGTTGAAATTAGGTCAGACAGATATATAATACCGCATAATTTTTACTTGGTTGAACAGTCATTAATCTTACTTGTAAGACCCAAAAACAAAGATGACGTTGTTCATATTAAACTGACGCATACCAACTTACAATACGGACTTATATTACCAGCACGATCTGAGTTGGTAAGACAAATTGATGTTCAAACTGATGAAAATAGTATTTTTTATTCCGAATCAAGAAATAGTAGGAGTAGTAATAGCAAGCACATTATCAGATTCCAAAAATACATTTATTAGAGTACTAAATACAACAAATAAAAACACAATATTAAAATC
Source organism: Scaptodrosophila lebanonensis (assembly GCF_003285725.1). NCBI lineage: Eukaryota > Metazoa > Arthropoda > Insecta > Diptera > Drosophilidae > Scaptodrosophila > Scaptodrosophila lebanonensis. The sequence continues at coordinate 1,173,688 of NW_022060580.1, read as the reverse complement.
TGAACAAATTAAATTCGAACAGCTAAATCACTACGACATAGTAACCGAAACTATAGAACGATCAACAGAAGTAATAACTAAATTAAAACAGAACGTTCCAAAACAATTTGAAAAATGTTTAACAAAACTATGCATACATAGTGTGACATCTTTGGGCTAGAATCAGAGACAATAATGACAAACAAGTAAAAAAGCTAAATTCAGGTAGTCTGACTTTGAAATACTCTGTACATATGTTTAGAATAATTATAGAAATTAAAAAAGTAAGAGAATTAAAAAAAAATTGTTGATCGATTTTACCTTTCTCGGTATTCGAACTCACGTAAAGGGTGTATAATTGCACATTTACATAGCAAGTGCGTCTATGTGAGTGTATGCATATCTATGCGTGTCTGTGTGAGCATGTTTGCAGTCAACCAAACAGAACAAGAACAACAGCTGCGGGCAGCGCATGGGCAGCAAATATATTTATGGCTATAACTGTAACTGTTTGTAAATCAAAAAAATAAAACAAGCTCGTATAGCGCACACACATAAGGCATCTTTGTGCAAAATTGAGTGTCTCTAGCTTTTATAGTCTCTGAGATCCAGGTGATCATACGGACGGACAGACATACAGATAGACATAGATCCACTCGTCTTGTCATGCTGATCAAGAATATATATACTTTTTGGGGTCTGCCACGCTTCCTTCTGCCTGTTACATTTTTCAGCTCGCGCATTTTATATACAGAGTATAAAAATTAATTACTTTTCATTTCATTTCTTTAATTCAGTGAATTGCGGCTATAGTCATGCACCATGCAGGAAAAAATATTTTAATACAAAAATAAATATGGCTAGGAAAGTGTTGTTGTTTATTATCTAACTTGACGCTCTTTGGAACGGTATTCGCAATTTTTTTGTATCTCAACTCCTTCTTTCCAAAACATTGGAAAAAGGGGTGCGGTTTTAGTTATGCACCATAGTGTATGTATATTTAAATGGATGCTGCCAACTTAACGAAATGCTGTTAGAAATTTGATCTACCTATTATCATATAGTGTTAATTCCGTTAAAAGCTTATATCTTCTTTATTTCAGAATGGTTCAAGAAGAAATTAGTGTCCTTGCAAAAATGGCTGAGCAAATATCCCCTTCCTTGACGCATACACCGCCTACAGAAAATCACAGGAATTCGAGTTCAGCAGTTAGTTCGCATAGTATTGTAAGTGTGGACTTGGACAATTTATTTGCATTTTTGAGTGAATCTTCGTCTGCCAAAAACCCAGTTTTAGTGGAAATTAATGACAAAATGAACAATTTAGTTCAAGACTTAGATAATGAGGTAAGCAAATATTGTAAAGCAAATTATTTTTATACCCTGAATAAGGATATCATATTTATTTGTATACAAGTGTACCAAACACAGAAGTCCATAAAGTATATACACATACTTGTATGTATGAGCTTTTTATACTCTGTACATGAAATGTACAAGAGTATATTAGGTTTGCGGGAGCTGAGAAATGTAACAGGCAGAAGGACGCGTGGCAGACCCCACAAAGTATATATATTCTTGATCAGCATGGCGAGACGAGTCGATCTAGCCGTCTGTCTGTCTGTCCGTCTGTCCGTCCGTCCGTCCGTCCGTCCGTATGATCACCTAGATCTCAGAGACTATAAGAGCTAGAGACACCAAATTTTGCACAAAGATGCCTTATGTATGTACGCTATACGAGTTTGTTTTATTTTGTTGATTTTCCCCCCCACTTCCCCCCTATGGGGGTTTTCCAGATTTTCCATTCGTAAAATCTCTCTAACTCCCGTAATTCTTGGAATTTCGAACTAAAATTTTGCAAATACCCCCAGTTGCTTATTAAGTGTCCGTATGCCAAGTTTCACTATGATAGACCGATTTAACGAGAAGTTATAGCCAAATATATTTGCTGCTGCAGCGCTGCCCAAGCGATGCCCGCGGCTGTTGTTGATGTTGCTGTTTAGTTGACTGCGAAAATGCTTACACAGACACAAATAGACGCGCATAAACATACATACACTCACACAGACGCAATTGCTATGTAAATGTGCAATTATATACCCTTTACGTGAGTTCCAATACCAAGAAAGGTAAAATCGATCAAATTTTTTTAAATTTTCTTATTTTTTTTTTTTTTCTATAATTATTGTAAACATAGAGTATTTCAAAGTCGGGACACCCGACTTTAGCTTTTTTACTTGTTATACTCTGTACATGAAATGTACAGAAGTATATTAGGTTTGCGGGAGCTGAAAAATGTAACAGGCAGAATGAGGCGTGGCAGACCCCACAAAGTATATACAAGTATATTCTTGATCAGCATGACGAGACGAGTCGATCTAGCCCTGTCTGTCTGTCTGTCCGTCTGTCAGTCTCTCCGTCTGTCCGTCCGTATGAACACCTGGATCTCAGAGACTATAGGAGATAGAGACACCAAATTTTCCACAAAGATGCCTTATGTGTGTATTCTATACGAGTTTGTTTTATTTTTTTGATTTTCCCCCCCACTTCCCCCCTATGGGGGTTTTCACGATTTTCCATTCGTATAATCGCCTATATCTCGGAGACTATAAGACCTAGGAACACCAAATTTTAGTCCCAGATGCCTTATGTGAATACGCAGAAAATGTATATTTTGGAATTTCCCTCCCTCCCCCCTCTACCACGCAAATCGTAACTCCCGTAATTCTTGGAATTTCGAACTAAAATTTTGCAAATAGTTATTATGTGTCCGTATGCCAAGTTTCACTATGATTTACCGATTTACCAAGAAGTTATAGCCATAAATATATTTGCTGCTGCAGCGCTGCTCAAGCCCTGCCCGCGGCTGTTGTTGATGTTGCTGTTTGGTTGACTGCGAAAATGCTTACACAGACACGAATAGATGCGCATAGGCATACATACACTCACACAGACGTAATTGCTATGTAAATGTGCAATTATAAACCCTTTACGTGAGTTCGAATACCGAGAGAGGTAAAATCGATCAAATTTTTTTTTTATTTTCTTAATTTTTTTTATTTTCTATAATTATTGTAAACATATGTACAGAGTATTTCAAAGTCGGGACACCCGACTTTAGCTTTTTTACTTATTTTTATTTTCTATAATTTTTTTAAGCATATGTACAGAGTATTTCAAAGTCGGGACACCCCACTTTAGCATATTTAATTGTTTTTGATAGATTTCTTTATTTATCAAATCTTCTCTCTCGGAGACTTTCGATAATTAGTCAAATCTTAATCTAATATAGTTATTTAGTTAATTACAATTAATTATTTAAATTACGGACCTAACCCTTATTGCTGGGTGGGGAGGTCTCTTCGCCGGAGTTGTGTATGGCTAGCCTGCCATGTTAAATTCTGCACAAGTTTATTTGGATGGTTCCGAAGCTTAAGCTGGTACTTTGCTTTCCCTTGGGGTACACCAGCTTCAATTGGATGTTATTCAGAGAGGAAACCTTGGCATCTAACTGCGAAACTTATTTGTAGGTATGACTCCAGTATTTTATCGATGCTCTGTGGAAGTAATATTTTGATTTTGTGAATTAAGCCATCCAGCCAAACGCGGTCGAAGGCTTGGGCGACATCCAGAAAAACAGCGGGGCAATAATCTATATGATGATGGCTGAAACTTGTCCTTACCGACTTTATTAATCATTGTGATGACAGATTTTCTCCATTGTTGAGAATAATAGCCCCATTTCATCACGCTATTGAACATGATGGTGAGAAAATATACTGCACAGCTCGGCAATTCAATGATCATTTTAGGGGAAGTAACCGTGACCCGGCGCTTTTTATACTCTGTACATGAAATGTACAGGAGTATATTAGGTTTGCGGGAGCTAGAAGGAGGCGTGGCAGACCCAATAAAGTATATATATATATACTTGATCAGCATGACTAAACGAGTCGATCTATGTCTGTCTGTCCGTCCGTATGTACACCTGGATCTCAGAGACTATAAAAGCTAGAGACACCAAATTTTGCACAAAGATGCCTTACGTGTGTACGCTATACGAGTTTGTTTTATTTTTTTGATTTACAACGTCCCCCCTCTCTGTGCAAATCGTAACTCCCGTAATTCTTGGAATTTCGATTTCGATATTTTGCAAATACCCCCCCTTGGTGCTTATGTGTCCATTTGCCAAGTTTCATCATGATAGACCGGTATGGCAGGAAGTTATAGCCATAAATATATTTCCTGCCCGCAGCTGTTCTTGATGCTGGTGCTTTGGTTGACTGCAAACATGCTCACACAGACACGAATAGACGCGCATAGACATACATACACCCACATAGACGCAATTGCTTTGTAAATGTGCAGTTATACACCCTTTACGTGAGTTCGAATACCGAGAGAGGTAAAATATAAATTAATCAATTTTAAGTTTATTTGATATAAAAAAATATTTATTACAGCACTATGTGCTTCTTTTCGAGTTGATTACAAACTGGCCTTAATATTTAAGCTAAGCCCTAACGAAACCTTTGTCCCAACGTTCCTACGTTGACGTCGGCGTCGACGTTGCACCGAGAATCGCTGAGGTTGCGATCCCACGGTAGCTGGCTTGCCAGCGCGTTGACCCCGTATGCACCGAATTGGACACCCAACACTTTATGTCAGCATTTCCCAGCACGTTGATTTGCCACGTGCGTCGGTCAGTGCGACAATTTGGTACTCAATGTTGGCGTTTTGAGTAACTAAAGTGTTAACTCCTCCCTCCCTGATCTCGAACGTCCCGGTCGATGAATTAAAATCCGGGGAGATCATGGATGCTTCTAGGTTTTTTAGTATGGCTTTCCGAGGGAGTTTCTGCCGTGCTGATCCTCTCTGGGCGCTGCACTTCGCTTGAGGGATTGCTTTGTTTCTCCACTACTTTTGTGCTCGGTCCGCTCATCTTTAGCTTTACTACGTAGGTGATGAACACAAACACAACTCCGCCTGATATCCCAATACTTGAGAATGTGTTTGCCTTGAGGTTAGCTTGCAGAGCACTTATCCTTTCTGTATTTTTGATGTTCAGGTCCTTCATCAGTTGTAGGGATAGAACCTCCTCCATCGTTGTCAGCGGCCTCTCCAGTTGAATCATAGCTGGTAGCGGCTTATAGCTAGAGGTTTCGTATGATGAAAAAAACTGATTTTCTATATCTAATGTACAATTATTAAATTTAATTATGAACGATCCCTTAAGTGTTTGGGAATCATTATTACTTGAAATCTTACCACTAAAGTTGTTCAGAAGAAGAATACCTGTATCTATTAGTTCTATTGCTTTTATGTGATTATCGTTAATGATGGTACAATTGTTTGGTCTATTTGTTATTAACTTTGAAATGCAGTTGTCATTTGAAATATCTACAATATTTGATCTTAAGCACATGCTGATTTTATTAATTTTTTTGCATTGGTTGTTAGTTGAAAAGACTGCATTTTTACATTTAATGACATTTTCGTCTTTTATCTTTAATACCTTTCCCATCTTTTTTAATGGTTTGATTAGTAAATGCTTACATATTTCATTATTTAATTTTGGAATGTCGATAATATAAATTAACTTTTCGCCATTAAATGCGATTTTTATATCAGCAAAATTTAGAGCTTCTTCTATATTATTAAACGGAATATTTTCTTCTGTGAAAATGCTGTTTATTATTTCGGTTTCTTCTTCCGATATTAAAAAGGTATTTACTATATTTGCCTTTGATAAATGAATGGCAAGATTGATATTACTTAAATCTTCTTTTATTAAATCTATCTTATACTTTAGCTGTGTGGCAAAAATGTTCTGGAAATTTTCTGAATTTCTTATGCTTTCTATTATAACATTGTTATCTTCTGTTAATTTATTGATTCTTTGTATGATGTCTTTATTTATAATTACTTGCTTGTTATTATTGCTTATGACATCATTTAATTTATTAGTTATCATTTCGAAATCCTCATGGTCTGGATTACCAGCAATCCATTTCCATACGGATCCGATCTCATTTATTGCCCTTTTTCTTATGGAGTGGGAGGTTAGTTTGTTAATTTGGAACTTTACTAATTCAATTTCTTTTTTAATGAAGGGAAAAAGTGGGTTTGCTAGGGAGATATTATTGAGCAAATCGTGTTGTATCTGGTCTATAGTAAGTTTATACTCGGTAATATTAATGTGGTGCAGAATTTTAAAATTTCCTGATTGAACTTTGCTATCGCCGAGTTCGATAATTGCTACCTCGGCCTTAGTATAGTCCAAAATTTCATATGTGGCATTGCAGCGCATAATGAACCTGGTAACAATAAAAGAAAGAGCAATCTTTTAATTTCTTATATGATTTTTATGGACAACTTTTCCTGACTGTGTAGTGACTGTTGAATGTTTGTTATCTTTTACTATTTCTTCTTTGAAACGTTTTGACATCTTAGTCCCTATTCTATTATTTTGTTTCACAAAAATTTTTTTCGCCAGGTGCATATTGTATTACCTCGTTTTTATTCTTATTATGGTACTGTAAATCTTTTTGCTGTTTCTGTATCAGTTTCTCATAGTTATTATTCCTAGTCTTTTCGTATTCAGATGGCCCAAAGGTGGTGGGTCTGCCAAAAAACAAATCTATCGGCTTCTTCTTTGTGGTAGAGTGAATACTGTGGTTGTATTCACATACAGCAACTTCCATGAGCTCGTCAAAATCCTCAATATTTTTTTCTTGTTTTAAACATCTCATAAGTTCTATCAGTGTCGAATGAAACCTTTCCACCTGTCCATTCACTGTGCTTTTGTGTGGTGGAGTATTAAAAACTTCTATACCTAATTCGTTCTCAAGCATAAATTTTATTGCTTGTGAATTGAGCGATTTTTCGTTATCAATTATAACAGATTTAGGCACGCCGAAGTAGAATAATATTTCTCTTAAAGGCTTCCTAATTGCTTCTACACTTTTGTTTTCTAGAGACCTAACAACTGCGAATTTTGTAAATTTGTCTAAAGATGTAAGAACTAACTTTTTGTTAGTCGAGAATATGTCTACATGTAAGATTTGACCTGGGTATTCTGGTATCGGCGTATTACCAAGTTTTGTATTATTCGGGTGTCTCTCGTATTTGTTTTCTTTGCAGATTTTACATAAGCTTACAATTTTGCGAATTTTTCTTCTCATTGAAGGAAAGTAGTCCGTTTCTAATATTTGAAGTCTATTTTCTTGTTCGTTTCTATGAGCTCTGTTATGGGTCTTTATAATAATGTTTTGCTGTTCTTGTTCGTTTGTAATATCATTAACTACAATTTGACTAAAACGGACTTTATATGCTGCAAAATGGATTGGGTAAATATTCTGAATCTTAAGCATGATTGTCTCTGGTGTTTTTATACAATTAATAACCGATGGATTTAGATAACGTTTTAATAAGTTTTTAAGCTGATCCTCTGTGTAATCTTTTTCAACAATGGAATGCCTATGATAGGTTGGAAATATAATCTGAAATTTGTATGAGGATTCGTCACCCAACTGCAAAAATATTTGATTTTTAAATGCATTTATTGGTATTTCTACTGAATGAATCAAATGTTCGGATGAGCTTTCGCTGCTATGTACCGTCGGAGTTAAAGAATTTATTTGGCTCCTTGGTGGCCTGGATAAAAGATCTGCAACCAAATTTGTGTTTCCTGGCTTATAGACAAGTTCATAATTATACTCTTCTAACTGTGCCTTCCACCTTTTCATTTTAGCGTTCGTGTTCTTGTTGCTAAGGGCAAAGGTTAATGGCTGATGGTCTGTAAAAATTTTGAGTTTATCAACACCGTAGAGAAAACAACGTAGTTCTCGAAGTGACCAAATGATCGCTAACATTTCTCTCTCATTTGTTGCGTAGTTCTCTTCTTTAGAACTCAGTGTTCTTGAAAGGAATGTAATTGGTCTGCCGCCCTGTGAGAGCACAGCACCTAATGCATAATTTGATGCATCTGTGGTTAATTCGAAAGGTTCATTAAATCTGGGAAAATGTAAAACAACATCTTCAGAAATAAGGCAATTCTTAATTTGTTTAAAGGCTTCTGTCTGTTTTGCATCTAGGTTTATGAATGTTCGTTTTGAGACTGCTTTTGAGACTCTACCAGCTTCTCCTCTAAGAAGCGAAGTTAATGGCTTTGCTATTTCTGCATATCCTCTAATAAATCTACGGTAATATCCAGACATTCCCAAAAAGGAGCGAAGATCATGTATAGTTTTTGGCTTGGGGAAATTAACTATTGCATTTACTTTTTTGGGCTAGTTTTTAATCCATCTTTACTAATAGTAAAACCTAAAAATTCTAAATTATCTTTCATAAATTCGCAGTTATCCAATTGGACTTTAAGATTTGCATTTTCCAATGTCTCAAAAACCAATCGCAAGTTGCTGAAATGTTCTTCTTTTGTTTTTCCAAATATAACGATATCGTCTATGTAAACATAGCATCGTTTACCTATGTGATCCCTTAATATGTCGTCTAGCGTTCTCTGGAAAATTGCTGGGGCATTGCGTAGCCCGAATGGGAGTCTTAAAAACTCGAATTTTCCGTTATTTATTGAGAAGGCTGTCTTTTCAATATCAGAATCTTTTAGCGCTATTTGATGGAACCCGCTTTTTAAATCGATAGTTGTAAAGAACTTGTTCTCGCCAAGATTGGATAAGATAGTATTTATTTCTGGCATTGGGTATCTATCTGGGATTGTTAGTTCGTTCAACTTCCTATAGTCGATCACCATTCTAAATTTTTTCTTTCCTGACGCATCTTCCTTCTTCGGTACTATCCAAACTGGAGAACTATAAGGTGACCTTGACGGACGAATAATACCGTTATCTAATAATTCCTTTATTTGGCTGTCTATTTCTTCTTTTAAACCCATAGCATAAGTATAGGGTTTTGAATAAACTGGGGTATCGGTTTTTGTTCTTATTTCCCCCCTGACTTGAGTAACGAAAGTGAGTTTTTTATCAGGTTCGGCAAAAAGACCTGGACATTCATGAACTATTTCTTCAATTACTTGGCTATCCTTCTCATCTAAATGCGAAAGTCTAAGTTCTATGTTAGCAATGCGTGTCATTGGTAATTCTTTCGTGTTAAATTTATACTTCCCTAATAATGTAAAATGATTTTTATGTGTGTTAATTATACCCTTTAATTCCTTCATTGTATCGTGGCCAATAATACCATCGAATGTCTTAAGATTAGGTAGTAAAAAAAATTTTTGCTTGTTTATGTTGTTGCCAAATATATCTATATAAGCATGATGTGTAATATTAACGTCGCCTCCAATCGACTTTGCTGCAAATGGAACTTCATTGCGGATGGGTTCTCGAATAAGTGCTGGTTTAACATAGTTTTTATTTGAACCTGTATCTGTCAAAAATTTTAGTTTATTTCCATTCCTCATTTCAAACTCATAATAAGGTAATGAGGAGGAAGCTAGTCTAAAAAATTAACATCGTCAGCAATTTCGTAGCTTTTTTGTAAATGTTTCTCATCTGCAAATTCTTGACCTGCCTCATCAGTATCATATTCCGGTTCGTAATCTTGTTCATAATGAACAAGTGCTTCTGCATTAAAAACTCTTTGCTGCTTATTTGGTTGATGGCTTATTTGTGAATGCGGCCTTTTTTGTATTTCGTTGTTCTGTTGCCTGTATGAGTTTTGTGGTGCCTGTTGATTGAAAAAATGCTGTGGCCTTGCTACATTTGAAAAATATTGTTGTGGTCTTGCTGAGTTAGAAAAATTTTGTTGAGGTCTATTCTGATAGTTTACTTGACGCGTTTGGATTGAACTATCTACTTCCATTGGAGTAGGTGGAGGTTGCCGTCTTGGCGGTAGTGCGGGTGGAAATTGTGGTTGCTGTTGCGCGAACCTAGGATTACCCCGACCAAAATGAGCTAACTCCGGAAAAAAGCTACGGACTGGTCTTGGAGGTAATTGTCTACCTACACCATTATAGTAATTTGGCTGAGGACCACGTCTGGCATACTGCGATAAACTGCTATGCATGGTATTAGCCTGAAACGATCTGTAATTCAAATTTTCTAGCTTAAGGCAAATATTCAAGGCCTCTGGCAAGCTTGTAGGTCTATTAACACTTAACAAACTTGGCAAGTTACCGTTTAATCCTCTTATAAACGTGTCTAATGCTTTATCCCTGTAAGAGTTTGTCATTGCCAACAAGGCTTCTTCCTGATACTCTAAACAATCAATTTTGTCTAGAATCAGTGAAAGAATTTCATAGATCTTCTGATAATAGCATGTTATGTTATCTCTGCCTTGCACTAATGTGTTTAATTGGTATTCTAGAGTACCAATATCTCTCTTATCCGCGTAATGTTGCATCAGACAACGCCTAATTCTCACCCAGTTAAGAGGTGTACGATATGACTCCAGCGCAGTATCGGCTTCGCCGATAATTTTATGCCTAATTGTATGCAAAATAGCAAAGTATTTTGGCGAATTTTTCTGACCTTCGTACATTTTTAGAATTCTGTCTACCGATTTCCTCCATGAGCTGAATTCGCTGGCCTTTCCTGAAAATTCTCTTAGGCTTTTCACTATATCTGGCACCTTTTCAGAATCAGCTAAATTCCTATTAAAATCAATTTGAGGTTCTTGTTCTTCTTCTATGACCGGATTTGTTGCTTTTTGAACTATTTGCTCAATAAGGTTTGTTAATTCAAGTTTTTGAGATGGCGAAAATAGAGTTAGTGGGGATGAACTGGAGGGGTTAGTAGTTAAGGGCATGTTGTTTAACGACATTTTGGCTAAATATTCTGATAAATTTTCTTCCTGGTTCATATGAGTTGGTTTACTTTTTATAGTGAATTATAATTTAACAAAGATAACAACGACTTACATTAATGTTGCTAGGAATAACTTAATAGCCATAGTCCGGTTGTATAGATGTCTTCTGATGATAGATTTCTTCTGATGTATTGGGCTGTCTTCAGATGCACTCGGCTGTCTTCAATGTATTCGGAATGAGGATGTTTGGATGTCTTTAAATTTGTAGTCGTTGATTTGATTTCTTTCCTTCTTTCTTCTGTTTAGGCAACTTCGTTTTGTGTTCACTTGTGTTTCTTTTTTGTTTTTTGTTTTTTTTTTTTTTTTTTTTTTTTTTTGTTTTTGTTTTTTGTTTTTACTTCCAGTATACACTCTTTTTCACTTCTTATGTAGATTTATTAATGTAGGTTAAACAATTTCGATATTCACTTGTGTTCTCGTTATAATTTCTGTATGCACTTTTTGTTCTTTATATGTGTGATTTGACCGATCCCGGATGGCTAGGACCTACGTCCTTCCCTTTTGTACTACTTCACGTAGACTACTAGGGAGCCAGTATCACGAGATTTTTATAGTTGACTCGCGGACTTTTTTTAACACTACAGACCCTTATGGTCTTATGTTTTTCGAATTATATACCGCGGTCCCTGCTCGGGCGCCAATTAATCAATTTTAAGTTTATTTGATATAAAAAAATATTTATTACAGCACTATGTGCTTCTTTTCGAGTTGATTACAAACTGGCCTTAATATTTAAGCTAAGCCCTAACGAAACCTTTGTCCCAACGTTCCTACGTTGACGTCGGCGTCGACGTTGCACCGAGAATCGCTGAGGTTGCGATCCCACGGTAGCTGGCTTGCCAGCGCGTTGACCCCGTATGCACCGAATTGGACACCCAACACTTTATGTCAGCATTTCCCAGCACGTTGATTTGCCACGTGCGTCGGTCAGTGCGACAATTTGGTACTCAATGTTGGCGTTTTGAGTAACTAAAGTGTTAACTTATATGTAGAGAGTATTTTAAAGTCGGGACATCCGACTTTAGCTTTCTTACTTCTTTTTGAGAGACTTGGTGGGAGTCCAAAGCTTTTTGTTGCTGGATGTGGTTTGAATACGTTTTCCAAATGGACGGCAAATACATTTGTCTCCTCTTCGTTTCTGCGAGCCCACTCTCCTGTTTGTGTACGTAGCGGTGATTCACTCTCGAGTAGCTCCACTTGAGCTCGGTGTTTCTCACCTTCTAGGGCTTTACGTAGTAGGTGGTTGGATATTTTAAACCGCTTTTTCGATTCATGTGATCTGTGGGCTTGCCACTCTCGCCGAAGCTTTCTCTTATTGCGTACCAGTTCTTCAATATGTCTGGGGACCCTACTGCTTTTGTGAAGATTATTACTTATAACTATTGGAGTGGAGTGTTGGACACTAATGCTTCAACTATGTACATATCTATGTAATCTTTACAGTAAGTGTTTGGGCAGCCATTAATATGGGAATTTAGATACTTCCTGTATTTAAGCCAATTCCTTTTTCTAGAAGTTATAAAGGGAGCGCTCCGAATACCGTCATAAAAGTGAAGAAGGATTGATCTGATAGATCTGCTAAGTGCTCCATACGAATCTGAGCCTGTGGCACTCTTCTTGTAACAGCGAAGTCTATCAAGTTTGGGTGCTTCTTTGGATCTGTGGCCCAATATGTAGGCCAGCCTGGAGAAATAAAGTCTAGCTTGTTTCGTGATGTTATTATAGCGTTATATAGTTGTCTTCCTTTCGGGTTGATGAGTCGGGATCCCCAATGTGTGTGTTTGGCATTGTAGTCACCAGCTGCTGTAAAGCGGTCACCTAGTAGGTCGAAGAAACACAAATTCTGCCTCAGAAACGGAGAAGCGCTGTGGACAGTATATTGCGGCTAGGCCTATGTAGCCGCTTTGTATTTCGGTATGAATTGTTGTGGCCTGTACTTGCAGCTTGTAAATTGGGTCAACTTCATTTTTCCTTATAGGCATACAGTTAGGTGTCAGTTCTACCTTGAACATTGGTTGCGGAATTTTATATCTGTTTATTATTTTAATAACATAAATAGGTGGCGGTTGATTGTCTCAGTTGGCACAGTGCTTTCAGCTGTTTTTGTTATTTTTGATGCATTGTTTTTTTGAAATCAAACTTCTTATTCACGGTTTTGTCTGTTGGATCTGCAAAATTTTGTGTGACGAAAGTGACGTCAGCAATGCACACAAAATCTTCGGTGATTTTTGATTCCACATTAAACTACGTTTTTCACGTACACCAATAGCACGGTAACAGGCGCACATAAACGCACAGCAAGTAGACAAGCTGGCGAAATTGAAATTATGAATGTAAAGTGTTGACCTACAGAGCTTTTTCTGCAGGTATTTACTTTCAAATAAAAACACGAAATGTTCGATAATACAAATGAAGATGCAGGCACGTTTATTCCAAGATTTGATATTGTGTGTACTGCAAGCGGCTCTTCGATGGCCATGCACTCGAGCCAGACACAATATATGCGAAAACGAAATAGGTATTGCCACTCGCTGCCGAGTTCGATAATGTCCAAAGAAATAGGCAAAGTAGCAACGACGGCTGACTTCAATAACGACGAAATAACAACTTGTTTCTTTGAAGACGAAATATCAACTGACTGTGCACAAACTGCAGCAGCCTAATTAAATTTATGCAGAAGGCAAATGAGCAAAAGAAAGAAAAAAACGAAAAGTAGCTGAGTGAGTACAAACAAACAAGTGTGGTGTGATAACACTCATGCTGCGCAGAGCAATGCTACTCAAACTTTAAGTTAAAATTTATGATTTATGATGTGTTGACTGCTGTACCAAACATAAATAAAAATTTGCAGTGGTAAGATGCGTGCATGAATCTAACAGTAAAACCTGAAATGTAAACAAACTTGGTGTTCTCCTTTTGGTTATATTTCACGACTCATGACTCCACGATTCCAATCGTAGAATACGGTAACGAAAGGAGGAGAAGCTAAATAGGACAAATTTTCACGAAATTGATTGAAGGGCAGGCGAACGAACACATAGATGAAACATCAGCTGTTAGCTTTAAACGTTTTGCTACTTTTCATTTTGTCTGTGAACATTTATTCGCCTGCGCTCTAGCGCTGCAAAATAATCGATGTTGACTGAACCTGTCCGATTTTTTTCCGATTTTCCCCAAAAATAAAATCGATTAATCGTAAAGCTGAACAATACTAACTTTTATTGTCATTTTCCAAGAGATTAAACAATTTCAGTGACATTTTAAAGTAATAATGTGCTAATTCAGGTTTGCATTTGACTTTATACGATCAATCGACTCTCCAAAAACAAATCAATGTTTAACAAAAATGTTATTAATTCGATTTCGAACCACGAATAGTCACTTCTATCGCGTGTCGCCCTGACACAAAATTTTTTTTTTTGTTGCTTGTACGCTCAGTTTTCTTTTAATTTGCATATAGCGATTAAACCCAGTCTGTATTAGCGCTCCGTTAGTGCTTTGCGTACTTTTCGACTGGGAGAGGAGGAGCTGGTCGTAGTGAGTTGACAGTACCAGGCGCTGAGAGACTGCTGTTGTTGTTGTCGTTTTCGATGTCGAAGACACAGTCGTAAGCGAGGGCATTGTACTGGTCGTTGTTGTTATCAGCAATTCGTTGGTAAGACAGTAGTCTGGAGCGTCTGGAGATGGGCACTGGGCACTCTATGGCCCACTTTGCAATGTGCAGGGTGAGCATATTATCGCAGAGGAGAGAGAGCGTTCTCTTTTCGCATTAGCTTGCAGTAATGCAGTTGTGGTTGGTACCGTTACATCGGGTGTGCGTATAGAAAAGTACTCGTTGATCGGACGTCGACGTAAGTCTTGTTGTTGTTGCTGCCGAGCACGGTTTTGGCTCATTTTTTCTTTGTTGTTTGCAGAGCTTGTGCTCTTACTCGTTGGTATTACTTTATTTTTTCTCTAGATTTAGTGAGTTTTTCTTAATTTTTATCACTGTTTCGTCAAGAAGCTCAGTCGTCCGCAACCGACACTTAATCATTATCATATAGAAATTTTACCTGCTCTGCTGCCAGTGCAGCTGCAATCGAAGTTAGTTGACCCAGATTCGGTGTGCTGATCTAACGCTTCTCGCTATGCTGCTGTACGAAACTACGCACTTCTACTTCTTTACATATTGTTTAAAGGCGCAACTATTTGAGTTGGTGGCCTCTTAAAATTGTGTAAATTAATTCGATTTAAGGAATTTACACAATTTAATTGGCCCTGTACGGCAAAATATACGCCTGAAAAGAAATCGTACCTTTTTTTAATTGTCGTGTCTGACGCGTGCTTCAGACAAGCCCCATAGGCTAAAAAGGCTATCGAAAAAGCTCGGTACCCGAACAATCCCAATGTATGTTAAATTTACATGGGACACACGAGCATATGTGCCCATTCATACCCTGAGCGTCTTTTCGCGAATTAATTTGAATAATTTAGCGTTAATTGCACTATATTTTAAACACACTGCGGAACGATATAAAAATACGTTTGACGTCTACGACGTTCATGAAGGTATGGGATTTGCGGAAATTGAAAAATGTAACAGGCAGAAGGAGGAGTGATAGAGTGATGTCTGTCTGTCCATCCATATGAACACCTGAATCTTATAGTATGTAACAGGCAGATCTCCGATCCCATAAAGTATATATATTCTTAATCAGCATGACAAGCGTAATCGATCTATAATGTCCGTCCGTCTGTTCATTCGTCCGTGTGGATGAACGCCTGCACATATTTCAATAGCTATATAACTAAAGTTTGCGTACGTAATCTATATATAAGTATCTATTTGTTTAACTTTATCTAAATTAGACAATTATAAGAAAAATGTTAAGTTCCAGTACTACGCACACAAACTGCAACATCAAGTTCGTTCTCCTTCTTATTTTTGCTTCTGCTATGGGTGCATATAACACAGAGCCGGAAGTTTGCCTGGGTACAGGGTATTTCACTGTCGGGCTTCACTGTCGCTGTATTATATCGATACAGAATATGAAAATTATGATTAGGAGGATATCGATCAAAAAAGCTTTGGACCAGTATTACAGCGATTTTGTTATGTCAAGACGATACACTGCTCTATGTTGCCGTCGACAATATCGTTGTGTGGTTCATCCTTACCATATTAACCATATTTTATTTATTTATTTATTAACTTATCCCAGCGTTACAAATAACAGATTACTTTTAAGGTATTACGCTAGTCATTACAATCCATATTCGAATTTAATTACGCTTAATTTTATTTAAGTTACAAAATTTGAAATAATTTTAATTGACGTTGAACAATTGCATTTAATTTTAATTTTATAGTGCAGACCAAATTATTTGTTCTTCTTGATGTGATTTTTTCGTAAAAATAATTTGTGTTTTTACCTATTATAGTTCAATGTAAGAAAATTAGAGTTCTACTTGTAAGTTTTATCCAATCGTTAATGGTCAAGTTGTATATTTTGTTGGCGAAAGCCGTTATTGATTGTTGCCTCATAATTTCAAAAATGTATCGGGCTATACTATTAAAGACTACTTTAATTTTATTCTGGCTTACAGCATCACAGTTCCGGAAGATTTCAATACCATAGAATAACAAGTAGAGAAGCTAATGTGGGGTGTCCCGACTTTTAAATACTCTGTACATATGTATGTCTCATGTGCCTACTTGGTCACATATATATATGGCTATAACTTCCTGTTCAAAAATAAAACTGATTGTCCTGACTGACTGGTTGGTGATCAACGTACAGCCCAAACGGTAAAAGCTAGGAAGCTGAAATTTACACTCAGGTATAGTGTAGGTGCCCACAGAGATTTTGGAAAATTCGAGCTCCAAAGAAGAGGAAAACCGGCTCCAACGTTTGTATGAAAAATCTACAATTTTCATCTGATTAACTTCAAACTTAGTTGGTATACTCTCAGAAAAATTCCAAGAAAAACTGTATACTTGGTTTTTTCAACAGCCCACAAGAGCTATGAAGCTGAAATTTGGGCTCAAGGATCCTATTATAGTGAAAGTGCCCACTAAGAAGGGATTTTGGAAAATTCAAGCTCCAAAGGGGGGAAAACGAAGTTTGCTTGAAAAATCTTCAGTTTTCCCCCAATCAACTTTAAATTTGATTTTTATAATCTATAAAAGAATACAAACAAAACTGCCTACTCGGATTTTCGAAATTTGTGGTGGAGCTTGAATTATTGGGGTTTTAATATTTTTTTAATTTTAGTTTTAATATTTATTCACCTTTTAAAATGAAAAGTTTGTGTTATAAATTCACAAGGAAATATAAAATTCCTCCTCTTCACCCCCCATCAATGAATGGGGTACCTTTAACCTTCAGCAGTTCAACCAAATATCTAGGCTTGATACTAGATAGGAAGCTGGAACATGAATATCGAAGACAGAGTGAGAAAAGCCACAATCGCACTCTACACCTGTAGGAAAGCCATTGGACTGAAATGGGGCATGGTCCCCTACGTGGTCCATTGGCTGTATACTGCAATTATCAGACCCATACTCCTATATGGAGTCTCTATATGGTGGCCATCGCTGACGAGAAATTCGTCTCTTCAGAGACTAAATAAAGTTCAACGGAAAGCTGAACTAACGATCTCTGGTGCACTCCGCACCACCCCCAGCGACGCACTAGATGCGATTCTTGGAATACTCCCATGGGGAAAACGAACGCCATGCTGGCGGCCCTTCGCATGAGAGAAACCAATCAATGGTCAGAGGAATGTGTTGGTCACGCCAAAATCCTGAGAGGAAATGACATAATCCCCTCAGTCACTGACTATTGTACCCCAAGGGAGTACCTCCATACTTCCTTTCACACAATCATTCCTTCCAGGGATGAATGGAATGCAGGCGGCTCTAAGCTGGACAACCGCGTAGGCGGAGGTGTCTTCTGCGAATAACTCGGCATCAGAAAAGCCTTCAGGCTCCCGGATCACTGCAGTGTATTCCAGGCCGAAATCACAGCTATTCAATAAGCTCTCTTCATACTGCCAAGCGCAGTCACAGACATCAGAGAAATCTGCATATATTCGGATAGCCAAGCGGCAATAAAATCCCTAGACAACATCACATCGAACTCGATGTCAGTGCAGACTTGTCGCAAATCTCTTCACGCGATGGCAGAACAGTTCTCAGTCTACCTCATTTGGGTCCCAGGCCATCGGGGCATAGAGGGAAACTGCATAGCCGACGAACTGGCAAGAGAAGGTACCACCGTTCCCCGCCTCCCAGACAAGGAGAGCATCGGTATACCGATGGCCAGCTGTAAGCTGTCCATTCGGAACCACTTCGATTTCATTGCAAATAAAATGTGGACCAATGAAACAAACAACTACAAAATCTCACGTCAAACGTGCCCCATCCGCGATAGGAAACGGACTTTAGAACTCTGTAGGCTGAGCAGAAGCCAATGCTCAGCTGTAATCAGAGCCATCACGGGGCACTGGCTGGTGGGCTCCCATGCCGCCAGACTAGGACTTCAACACAACGACTTCTGTAGAAGTTGCAGAGACGAAGAAGATGAGGAAACAGTTTCCCACCTCTTCTGCGACTGCCCAGCTTTGTGTAGGACCAGACAACGCTTTCTAGGAGATTTGCGCAGGAATGCAGCCAACCACGGGATATGGGAAGCGGACTTTGTCCACGCGGTACCACAACGGGCCAAATAATCACGGCCTAAGTGAGTCAGGGTCTTCATAAGCTCTGGCTGCCGCACCTACCTACCTACCTATGTCTGTTTTCTATTGCCCACTGTTCCCAAGCTAAGCATGCTAGAGACCTATTTTTTAAATTAAAGTTAATGTTACTGTTATAAATTAACCAAAAGTTTTATTTAATGATAAAGCTTTAAGTACTACCAAAAAATTATTAATGAAAAATCGATAAACATTTTAGAGAATTCCGATTCCTTTTAACACAAACATTTCCTTAATTTAATGTAATTAGAGTATTTTGGACTGAAAAATATTTGTTTAATAGTATGTTGAGCCAAGTTTCTGCTCGAAAACTTAACACACTTGTGTTTTTTGTCCAGATCCATATACTTGACATGTCAACCATCCCCAAACATTTTCGATGATATTGAAATCCGGTGAGTATAGCGGCCAGCTTAATAGCTCCACTTTTTGGGTCTTTATATAAGTTTTAACAACCTTGGCTGTGTGTATTTGCGCATTAGCATGTTGATAAATCTACGGCAGAGGTCCAAAAAGATTTTGAAAGTATGGAAATACCTCTTTAAACACACCATTGTAAGACAACGCATTCAGTGTGGTTAACAAAAATTGCAACTTGCAGGTGCCGTAATACGAAAGGGCTCCCCATACCATCACACCTCCACCTTTGGTGTGCTTCTTTGCGAAGGTCATGAAAATAATAGCTATAGCCATCGGGGCCAAATTAAATTTTTTTTCGTATGAGAAAACCACGCGATGCCATCCGAAGTTCAAGTCACATGCGGACGACAAAAATTGAGACGTTGCATCTTTCTAACCGGGTTCATCTTAATTTTTAGTCTTTTTATATGCTCAGCATTCAAAATAACACGTCGCATTGTTCTCAGACTTGCCTTGATACCACATTTTTCCCTGATTTTCACAAAGGATTCGCGAGATTTTGATGCTTTTCGTAAAATAAGTCGCTTTTCTGTATTAGTAAGCACACTGTTTGTGCGACTTTTCATGTTTTTCCCATATTTGGACTCATTACTCCAAAATTTGGAAACAACGTTTCGGCTCCTTTCGATTTTCTTAGCTATTTTGGCAATAGATAGTCCAGCGTCCTTGTAAGCTTTGATTTGTCCTAGAACTTGAAATTTGTTACAAAGAGAGAAGAATAGTTGTAAAAATATACCGTACAAAAATACCGTTATTTTATCAATTCGCTTTCGAGTTATGAACAATTGCAAAGCGAGTATATGTTCTATGCCTGCTTCTCGAAAGTTCGACTGCTGTTTCTCTCCGACTTATGTACTGCCGCTATAATGCCAATGCGTGCGCCTTTGCCAACCAAAGCACCGTTACCAATGTTACATTCGGCCATCCTGATCATTCATCTGTCCCAGATGACCAGCCACATTCGTTGTCGACCACATATCTCCATAATTTTATGCAGTCACAGCTTGTTGACGTGTTTATTGGGCCTTCGACACCTGCCGCCGTGCGGACGTCGTATCTCCCATTTCGCTAGACTTTTGTGATCTCATATGGTCCTATATATTCGCTTGCAAGCCTCTTTCCAGCCACAAACTGGGTACGGCGTATGGCGACTAGATCCCCGACTTGGTACACTTGCTCAATTTTGCGCTTCGTGTCATATTGTTTTTTATATGCGTCCAGAGCCCGCTAAATATTCAATCTCGCAATATGCCGCATTAACTGTCGCTCAGCATCGTACATCTCCAACTTACACTTGGTACAAACTTATAGCACTTAGACGGCTCCTCAGATGACAGCTTTGAATCGACTGATAGTATAGAACGGTTCACACGCTCAATTTGACCATTCCCTCTTGGTACTCCTGTTGTGCTCCATACCTGTTTCACGTACTGCTCAAAAATGTTCGACGTAAACGCACTGCCACGATCAGTGATAATTCGACAGAGATTTCCAAACATGCTAGCCCAAAGCTCCACTCTCTTTAAAGTTTCTTTGGCATTGGTTGTCTTTGTGGGAAAAAGACTAACGAATTTGGAAAATGCATCCACAACGGCAATAATATATTTGTACTGCTTGCAAGTGACGTCCATAGGACCCAAATGATCCGCATGAAGAGTGTGATGCGGCTTATCGATGCAGCTCAAGTAACCTTCTTTTTTCCAAGCTTTTTATTATAAACTAGCAGGTATTGCCCGTCTTAACCCAGCTCAATATAATGTTTCCAATTGTATTTATTTTGTGTGTGCATAACCTACCCATATGTTTTCACCTGCGTTGATCACCAATTAGTCAGGACAAACTGCTTTATATATAGAGATAACGCAACGTTTTAAGATAGACTATGTGCAAAAAAGGGGAATAATTATAAGGGTATATCCTAATTTTAAATTCACATTTGAGTCTTTTCGTGCCATATTGAGTCAATACGGTCACGCACAAACTCGGAATATGAAACACGGCGATGAGCCACGATCAAAAAGCACTGTCACTTCTCATCTCAATTTGCTAGAGTAAAACTTTCGATAGTTGAAGCCACCGATACCATCAAAATATCGAAGTTTGAATGCAATAAGCAGATTATTTAAATAATAAAATCTAATTATTTATTGAGATCAATAAGAACAAATCATATACATACATACATCTGCCCGCAATGCGAAGCAGAATATGCGTAGCTCCGTTATTCGGTTTCTGCTTTACTATCGCTTACGCAGTCGTTGCCTAGTTACGGTAACTGTAAACTTTTGGTGTTTTGCCTTTGCAATTAACATTAAATGGTCAAAACGAAAGAAGAAGAGCGAGCCAATGACTTGCAGTTGTTGTTGTTTTTAGAGCATTATTTTTTTACAATTAAACAACTGTGATCTATTTCCCAATGTATACATTAATACGAATGTACATACATGCTATATTCATACACAGGCATACACACATACATACATATGTGTTCACAAAAGTGAACATAGTTTTAGTCGCCAGCGACAGTTAGGTTTGCCCTGCGCAAGATGTTCACAAAAGTGAACAAGAGCTCAGAAGTTAGCATAGGGAGCACAAGCAGTAGGTAGGCTAAACAACAAATCTCGGTCTAAAAATAGCCGCATGCAGCAGTGGTACAGACCAACGCATAGTGGGTAACAAGAAATGCATAGGCAAATAGGACCGCGACAGCGTTTAAGGGTGCGTTTAAGGTGCACACTGCGTTTAAGAAAGGCTTGGAATATACATATGGAGGGGAAATCCACTTGACACCGTTAGGATAGAATAAGACGAAAAATGTAAAATTAGAGTAAGTACAATGTTTAGAAAATAAGAAAGAGTCAAATTTTGAATTATTAGTACATAAGGAAAAACCTAGTAAATAAGACAAAAATTGTATCAATACTGAAGGAATTTCAGAAATAAAATCAGAATGAAATTGGAAATTTAAGCATTGGTTTGTTTCCTTTTTTGTTCTCTCAGAGATGCTCTACACGGGATAAAGTGTAGCCTCTGATAGTGAATAGTTTCTAGCTGTATAGCAAGGAACTATTTACATTTTGGTCCTTCGAGCAAGGAAACGGCGAGGTCGGCAATAGCGGCAATAACTAGATACCGAAAAGGTGTCAGAATCAAAAAATGAAAATTTAAGGCGAAAACAAAAGCCGAACCATTAAGGCCATAGCCTTTAAAGTAGGAAGGGAAAGAATACAGAGTCTAGTAAAGACGAAAGTAAAATCGGTTGCCAAACTTCTGCTAAGTTTGGGCCGATAAACCAGAAGGAAGACCCCTGCAAACCGCTACCAGGTTTGGACCAAGAGGGTCAAAGAAGAGCGGTTCCCAAAGATCCCTTACAAGGTTTGGGCCGCCGAAGGACGAAGAAGCAAGAGGGTCAAAGAAGAGCGGTTCCCAAAGATCCCTTACAAGGTTTGGGCCGCCGAAGGACGAAGAAGCAAGAGGGTGAAAGAAAAGCGGTTCCCAAAGATCCCTTACAAGGTTTGGGCCGCCGAAGGACGAAGAAGCAAGAGGGTCAAAGAAGAGCGGTTCCCAAAGATCCCTTACAAGGTTGGGCCGCCGAAGGACGAAGAAGAGAGAAGCGAGAGAAGACAGCAGGTCCCAAATCCCTACAAGGTTTGGGCCGAAGAAGGACGACATCAGACCAGATACCGAAGGTTTGGGCCGCAAGAGAGACGAAGAAGCAGCGGAAGCTAAGCCATAGAAGGTTTGGACAAAAGAAGACGACAAGAGCCAAACCTCTACCAGGTTTGGCCCATGAGTCAGAAACCCCAGGAAGCCACCGACGAACGTCAAATTGCTTCTATGGAAGAATTTGACGAGGCCATATATAGAAGCTGCAGCGGAACCCAATGCAGGACCGCAAAAGCTTACGATAGAAGAATATAGGGAGAGAAATAAAAAATCGAAAATACATCCCGAAGCCCAAAAGAAGGAAGTAAAACCAGGCAATCGGCAAAGAGTTAGGAATCAGTTGCGAGAGCTATACAAATTAGCTCAAATTTCAATAGGACAGGAACAAAAGAAGTACCTGTTAGAAAAAAATTAAAAGATAACAGGAGTAAAAAGAAAAAGGAGCAAAAAAGAACTGATGTTAAGAAAAATTAAGAACATTTCAAAATTAATATTAAGAAAAATAGAAATAAGAAGAAATAAATAAATAATAACATAAAATATTTTTTGTTGTCAAAAATAATAATACCAAAGGTGACAAGATGGTGTTGACAAGGGATCAATTAAAAGATCTCTTAGTAGAGCAGCAGACGATTTATAGGGAGATAGAAAATATAACGAATTTAGGGGAGAAAGCGTTGTGTGAAAATTCACAGCACTTAGCAGAGCTAGAGAAGCTCTGGGAGAAATTCGAAAAAAGGCATGAGATCCTAGAGGACAACAAGAAAAGTCTTGGCGAGGTAGACTATTTCCAAAAGAACGTGTGGGCGAACGTGATGAAGGTTAGAGGGGATATAATGACTTGCCTAGCTAGGTACAAACCTAAAAAACACGTACCATCAGCTCCAATGGAGACAAGAATGTCAGCCACATCCCCATTTCAAGACGAAGCCAGGCATAGGTGGGAAAAGAAAAGAAATACGGTAATAGCCAAGGCCGAAAGATTTGGCAGGCAGATTAGTGGAGATTTTCACGTAGGACTAGAGGCGCCGGAAGCGAAGAAATTCTTAGATGGAAAGTTTGAGGAAATAAAGGAGAGTATAAAAACCTTGGAAAAAGCCCCTTTAGCACTGAGAACGAAATAGGGCAAATGTTGGAGGAGGTAGAAGGACTGTTTTTACATAAAATGAAAGAAATTAATGAAGACAAAAGCACGAATAGCACATTAAAATTAAAAGAAATTGAAATTCATACCTTTTTTGGAAATATAGCACAGTGGACAGCCTTTTCAGATATGTTTGGAAACTTGGTGCACAAGAACAAAAACTTGCACGAAGTTGAGAAATTTATAAGGTTAAAAGAGCTAGTTAGGGGGGAGGCGAGTTCCCTAATACAGCATTTGCCAATCTCAAGAGAAAATTATAAAACGGCATTACATATTTTGAAAGATAGATACGAAAATAGGCGACAAATATTCTCCTACCACATGGACAAACTATTAGATCAGCCCACAATGAATAGTGAGTCGGAAAAAAGTGTCCAGGGCCTGCTAGATACTACTAGGCAATTCATGCCATAAACGGCATGGATACAGGAATAAAAGAAGCAGATATAGTATGGGCTAGGATAGTTTTAAGAAAATTCGATAGGGCAGGACTACAACAGTATGAACAGTACACTAGGAGAACAAAAGAAATCCAAACCTTAGAAGAGGTTTTGGAGTTTCTCGAACAACACCTCCAGGCAATACAAACAATGCAAATTAAGACCCCACAGGCAGATAGAGTAGATGCAATTACCGTAAACTTAGAAAAGTTTTGGGAAATCTCAGAGAAAGCTGCTGAGAAAAAATTAGATTTTCCTAGATTTAGGGATTTTTGCGAAGTCTCAGATAAAGCTGCTGAGAAAAACTTAGATTTTTCTAAAATTAGTTTTATGGGAGACGTCTCAGAGAAAGCCTGTGAGAAAAAATTAGATTTTCCCAAATTTAGGGATTTTTGGGAAGTCTCAGTGAAAGCTACTGAAGAGATAGATTTTCCCAAGTTTGATGTTATAAATGAAGTCTCAGAAAAGGCGTTTGAGGAAACGATAGAGTTTCCTAAAATTAGGTGTTTTTGGGAAGTCTCAGAAGAAAAGACTGAGAAAGAAGGCAACTTCAATCATTGTGAGAGAAAACTGTCAAAGTAACAACAAGTATTTTTGGGTGCTCCTCAAAATATTTGATTTATTTTTAATTTTTGGTTAAAAATTCCGCTCTGATTATTCGCCGCGACAGCGTGACCCAGCTGCACATACACACACTGTGTGTGTTATTACAAACTTTGGAAAATAGCATTAAGCAGACAGCGAAAACTTAAAATTTACGCAGCTTAAGCTTGCCTAACAGGCAGCTTATTTGTCCGCTTCCCCCCCACCCCTTTAGACACCGTCCATCATGGACTGGCAAGCCGTGTCTAGCGCTAGGAAAACGAATGGCAGCAAACCGAAGAAGAAAAAGAGCTCCTTTCCCTGGGACTCCGACGACACACTTGAACCGGACGAGCCAAGGAGGAAACCCCCGCGCAAGCATTCCCGTGGAATAGACGGACCCAGTACGAGCAAGGCCGCTGCCGAAGCTCAAGCGAAGTTGGTGACCAATCGATTCGCACCTTTATCATCGGATGAGGACGACGAGTATGATGAGGACGATGACCTGCCAGCCAATTCTCCTCCAAAGGAGAAAGAAAAGGAGGCGATCAAGCCGCCACCGATCTTTGTCCCGGACGTGACCATCATCACTGGCCCTTGCCAGTAACATCACTACTGTGCTTGGCAAAGACGTGGAGTTCACCTTCAAGGCGACCAGCAACAACAACGTTCGCGTGATGACCCCGGACAAGGAGAGCTACTCCGCTCTCAAGAAGTTTTTGACGGAAACCAATAAAAGGTTCCAAACCTTCCAGCCCAGAGACGAACGCGCCTATCGGGTCGTCATCAAAGGTCTTCATCACTCAATGGATCTGGAGGAAATTCGGGAAGGGCTAAGCCATCTCGGGCACAAGGTCAGAGATCTTTTCAATCCCACCCAGAGAGGCACCAAAAAGCCTCTTAACATCTTCTTCGCCAACCTCGAACCGGCCAGGAATAATAAGGAGGTTTATCAAGTTAAGCGGCTTTGCAGCTCAGTGGTGACGATCGAGCCACCGATCAAGTTTAACGATGTGCCCCAATGCTATCGTTGCCAGGGATTTGGACACACCCAACGGTACTGCCACCTGGAGCACAGATGTGTCAAGTGCGGAGACGGGCACCCAACCTCTGAGTGCACAAACACCAGCAAACCGGCACACTGCCTGCACTGCGAAGGCCCACATGCGGCCTCCTACAAAGGTTGCCCCGCATATAAGAAAGCAAAGAACATGCTCGCTCCAAAGCAGCCAGCTTCTCGTGTCCAACATCCCGCGAACTCCAGTAGGGTTAATCCCAACCTCAGCTATGCCAACGCAGCTAAACAGGCAACCGGTGGGACTCACACCTCCCCGCAACCAGACAGTCTGATGGAAGCAATGATGACCAGGATGGAATCCATGTTCCAGAGAATGATAGAGAAAATGATGAGCCAAATCACGCAAATGATGGCCACCGTTTGCAAGTCCCTATGCAAACGGGATTAGACATTACCATTTGGAACGCAAACGGCCTGATCAAGAGCAGGCCTGAGGTCGAGCAATACTGCAAGACCAACCAAGCTGACATTATACTCATTTCCGAAACCCACTTCTCCGCCAAGTCTTACTTCACCTTAAGAGGGTATGACCTTATCCCTGCCAACCATCCAAGTGGTTCGGCCCGCGGCGGGGCGGCCATCCTCATCCGCAGCAGCATCAAGTTCGAGACCCTACCGGCCATCCAAGAGGATTGGGTGCAATGCGCCCGAATTTCCGTCAACACCACTCATGGCGACATCACTGTAGGCGCTGCCTACTGCCCTCCAAGGCATAGGGTCAGAGACGAGGATTTCGAAATGCTCCTGGACAGCCTGGGCCCCAAGTTTGTCATAGGAGGGGACTTCAATGCCAAGCACACCTGGTGGGGATCCAGAGTCTGCAATCCAAAAGGCAGAGTGCTGTGCAGGCAGGTTCTGTCCCGCAATCTCAAATGCCATGGGACTGGTGCACCGACCTACTGGCCCACCGATCCTGCAAAAATCCCAGACGTTCTGGACATTGCCATCTCCGGTGGCTTGGATTCTGCAAGGATTCTAGCCAGAGAGGTCGAGGATCTCCTTTCGGACCACAGCGCCATAGCTATTTCCGTGTACGCTTCAACCATGCTGCGAACCGCCCGTAAAAAGCTGATATACAAAACCTCAGACATCAGCAGATACCATCACTGGCTGAACTCCATGAACCCGAACCCACCACTGGACACTCCCGAAGATATCGAGACTGCCGTCGAGAATCTCACCACGCAAATTAAGGAGGCAGCGGCACGTGCGGCACCAAGGCTCTCAAACCAGCTGAGAGCTACCAGCAGGGACGTCCACTTTTGGAATCCCCAAGTAATCGAGCTGAAGACCGAGAAACGGCGTCTCCGACGAGTATGGTTCCTCTCAAGAAATCCTAGAGACAAGACCGCTCTTAACAGAGCCACAAAGGAGCTTAAGGAGGCTTTGGCAAACCTGAGGAAGGAGGCCCTTGACAGCTTCGTAGGACAGCTTGCGCCTGGTGACCCTTACCACAATTTGTGGAATGTCACCAAGCACATTAAGCGGCCGCTCAAGAGGATTCCGCCCATTAAGAAACCAGACGACTCATGGTGCAGAACAGAGGCGGAGAGGGCCAACGCATTCGCCGAGCACCTGGAGGGAGTCTTCACACCAATTCTTCGATGCTCTCCCTATGACGCAACGGAAACGGCCAGACTCCTGGATGAACCTCTCGCAGACTCTGAGCCGATTCCCCAAGTTACGGAAGAGGAGACTGCCGAGCTAATAGCTGCAATGCATAACAACAAGGCACCAGGCGATGATGGCATCAATGCAATCGCATTAAAACTTCTCCCACCCACAAGCAAGAAACTCATAACGCTCATATTTAACAAATGCTTGCAAATGGGACACTTTCTATCATCATGGAAACGTGCAGAGATAGTTATGATACCTAAGCCTGGAAAACCTGAAGCTAATCTTGCCTCCTATCGGCCGATCAGCTTACTGCCAGTACTCTCAAAGATACTCGAAAGAGTATTCTTAAATAGAGTATTGCCGATAATGGACGAGGCTGGTCTGATCCCCGATCACCAGTTTGGATTTAGGCGCTGCCACGGAACCCCAGAGCAATGCCATCGAGTGGTTCAATATATCTTGGACGCTTTTGAAAACAAGAAATATTGCCTAGCGGTCATGCTGGACGTCAAGCAAGCCTTCGATCGGGTCTGGCACCCTGGACTCCTCCTGAAGATTAAAACCGGCCTGCCCCAGCCCTACTTCAAGTTCTTGAAGTCATTCATGGAAGGCCGAAGGTTCGCCGTTAAATGTGGAGAAGCCCGCTCAGGTCTCAAATATATTCGCGCTGGTGTCCCCCAAGGAAGCGTCCTCGGCCCGCTTATGTACAATGTTTACACGGCCGACCTCCCGGTGCTACTGAGCCCCAACATTATGGTAGCCACATATGCCGACGACACGGCCTTCCTCACCGTAGCAGACACCCCAGCAGAGGCCTCCCAGGTAATGCAAGAGCAACTCCATCTGCTTAACTCGTGGCACAAGAAGTGGAATATCTCTGTTAACAGTGATAAGTCCACCGCCACCACCTTCTCCACCCGCTTCGGCAACTGCCCACCAGTTAGCCTCAATGATACTACAATCCCAGAAGAAGACACTCCCAAATATCTTGGCATCACCCTCGACAGGAGGCTAACGTGGAAACCGCACCTGCAGAAGATGCGCCGCCAGGCAGATGACCGCATTAAAGCGTTCTACTGGCTGATGGGTAGGAGATCCAAGCTGCCGACGTCATCAAAGCTTCTTGTATACAAGGCGATCATCAGGCCAATCTGGACATACGGTATCCAATTGTGGGGCACCGCCTGTAAAACTAATGTCCGAATTATACAGACATTCGAGAACAAAGCTCTCCGCATCGCCACCAGCGCTCATCCTCTGCACGACAACGACACTATTCATGAAGTCCTCAGCTTCCCTTGGGTGAAGGACGAAATTAAGAAAATCAGCAAGCGGTACATGCAGAGGCTACATGACCACCCCAACAACTTGGCGATGAACTTGCTGGACAACAGCGAACGGACCAGGAGGCTGCTCAGGACCCATCCTCTGGACCTCCCCAGGGACTAGCCGGATACTACAACTACACTCTAAATGAAATAATAAACTGAGAAGTTTATCTTTATTAAATTTAATGATTGTCCATGATGGACAGTTTTAAATAAAATACGAAGAAAAAAAAAAAAAAAAAAAATCATTGTGAGGAAATAGGCTTAAAATTAGCCTAATTCGAATTGGAAAAGTCCTCTGAGCCCATAGTAGCAGATTTTGTTCAATCAACGGAAGAAAGATTGGTCCCAAAATCAGAAGATTTAAAGTTCGAAGAAAAATATGATTTTGTTGGTGCTGAGACATTTACTTCTTCTTCTATTACTATACAAACACAATTAGGAATTTCTGAGGAAACAGACACCAAAGAATGTCACGATAAATTATCCTCAGTCCAATGTATAAAAACCCCTGAGCTCGTAGGTGCAGACTTCGTCCAATTAACGAATGAAAAAGTAATTTCAAAATCACAATACAAACAGGCAAATTTAAAGATCGAGAAAATATCCAATTCCACTGTACAAGCAGCACAAAGTGTGTCTGTAAAAAAGACAACTGCAGTTAAGCCAAATACTGTTGGTTTAAAATTAGAAAGACCACAATTTCACCTTATCCCTCTGGCAAGTCCTCACTTCGGAGGAATCCAAGGAACGGGGGTAGATTCAGTAGATTCAGTAAAAAATTACCAAAACAAAATAGTAAAAGAACGCACTCTAACGTACGAGAAAATAAGTACGTCACTAGTGCAAATCAAGACAATACTGAACTCCGGGCCACTGTACAGGTTAGACAGTAACATTGAATTAGAGAACAGTTTAAAGCCAGCACAATTTCGAATTCACGAACCGCTTTTCGAAGGCATAGATCGGAAATATAACAAAGGGATTTCAGTATTGGACCGATGGAAATTGGTACCAAGCAAGAAAATCCTTTTTTGGACAAAGTGGAAAGAGAAATACAACTTGATTCTTGGATGCAATTAGGAGTATAAAATATATGACATTATTTCCCGTCGCAAGATGTTCACAAAAGTGAACATATTTTTAGTCGCCAGCGACAGTTAGGTTTGCCCTGCGCAAGATGTTCACAAAAGTGAACAAGAGCTCAGAAGTTAGCATAGGGAGCACAAGCAGTAGGTAGGCTAAACAACAAATCTCGGTCTAAAAATAGCCGCATGCAGCAGTGGTACAGACCAACGCATAGTAGATAACAGAAAATGCATACGCAAATAGGACCGCGACAGCGTTTAAGGGTGGGTGCACACTGCGTTCAAGAAAGGCTTGGAATATACATATGGAGGGGAAATCCACTTGACATCGTTAGGATAGAATAAGACGAAAAATGTAAAATTAGAGTAAGTACAATGTTTAGAAAATAAGAAAGAGTCAAATATTGAATTATTAGTACATAAGGAAAAACCTAGTAAATAAGACAAAAATTGTATAAATACTGAAGGAATTTCAGAAATAAAATCAGAATGAAATTGGAAATTTAAGCATTGGTTTGTTTCCTTTTTTGTTCTCTCAGAGACGCTCTACACGGGATAAAGTGTAGCCTCTGATAGTGAATAGTTCCTAGCTGTATAGCAAGGAACTATTTACATATGTATGTTTCTCTTTACTTTTTCAACCGTACGTAGGTAACCGCACACATAGACACGAACTGTTTCTTGTTGTGTGTGTGAGTGTGTGTATGTGATGTCCCCAACTATTTGATATTTGTTGTTGCTGCATAAAGTTATTAATGAAAACCCTAATGCCAAATGCACTAAACAAAGAAAAAATTACTTTTAAAAATGTTATATAATTTTAAATTAATTAACATTTCTTGCTCTGTCAGCGCAAGACGAATGTACATACTTACATATGTAGATACATATGTACATACATAGATGTGCACATATGTATGGACATTCACACATTAGTGTCTCACATTTTGCTTTGGCTATTTCAATCGTTAACACGCAACTACACGAACAGCTGTTTGTATGTGTGTGTATGTATACTTAGTTGTCCCCAACTGTTTGATATTTTGTATTGTTTGTTCTGCCTGCTTTTGTAAAATGCATATTTTGAAAATCCTTGAATGCAAAGTTGTAGATTTAGTTACGTAGATTACATTACCCAAATTTTAAATCGATCGGACTAAATTTATAACACAAACTTTTCATTTGAAATATTGAATAAATATTAAAACCCCAATAATTCAAGCTCCAACACAAATTTCGAAAATCTAAGTATGCAGTTTTGTATTCTTTTATTGATTTCAGAAACCAAGTTTTATGTAGATCGGATAAAAAATGCGGATTTTTCAAACAAACTTTGAAGCTCGTTTTCTCCCCCTTGGAGCTCGAATTTTCCAAAATCCCTTCTTAGTGCGCATCTACACCATGATAGGATGAGCCCAATTTTCAGCATCCTAGCTTTTACCGTGTGGGCTGTGGGCTGTTGACGCGGTTTGCTTTTGTACCCCAACATTTTTTTTACAGGAAAACCCATATTTTAGGCCCCAAAAATATCAAAATATCAAAAAACCAAGTATACAGCTTGGAATTGTTCTGAGAGTATACAAACTAAGTTTGAAGTTAATCAGATGAAAATTGGAGATTTTTCATACAAACGTTGGAGCCTGTTTTCCCCCCTTTGGAGCACGAGTTTTAAAATCCCTTCTTAGTGGGCACCTAGACTATGAAAGGATACTTGAGTCCAAATTTCAGCTTCCTAGCCTTTACCGTTCGGGCTGTGCGTTGATCACCAATCAGTCAGTCTGGACAAACTGTTTTATATATATAGATGATGCATTTAATACAGTTGCTGATGACGTGGTTTACTTTTTGCTCCAAGTGTGGTATCCAGTAGGTCTGCTGTACGGCGTGCATAGTTTTTTGTACTACGAAATGACCGGCGTTGTGGGCTTCGGTAATGACTTCCGTTTCCAATGCTTTTGGTACAACTAAAAGATCGTTGCCGAGTACCACCTTGTAAATCAATCCGCCTCTCGCCTTGAAGTCCTCGTATGGCCGATTTTTGAGGATCTCTGCAACTGCTTTAATCATTGTGTCGTTTTCCTGTGCTCTTTTGATTCGTGCTGTTATTTCCATAGTCACAATCATTACACGCTGTGGATAACGGCTTAAGCAATCGAAGTGTTTAAGCCTCTCACCGGTTCGATGCTCCACCTCGAAATCAAAATCTTGCAGGTAAATGACCCATTGGACTACATCGCGTGGGACATTTTTCTTCTGCAGCGTCTGTTTAAATGCAGCAAGTCGGTTATCAAGTGAAATTTTATTCCCAACAAGTAGTGGCGAAACTTCTTTAACGTAAGATAAATGGCTTTTGCTTCTAATATGTAGCTATGACAAGCAGCCTCAGCTTCAGTTGACTTTTTACTCCAGAAGTAGACTGGGTAAAGTTTGTCATCCACTGCACTAAGACTGCATCAAATCCTTCTTTTGATGCATCAGTTCTGGCATTTCGATCATACTATACAGCCTCAAAATAGGTTCCTGTATGAGTGAATTTTTCAACGTTTGAAGTGCTTGAAGTTCCTCAGCCTCCATCCGGAATACAGCATCTTTACGCAGCAGATTAGTTTAAGGCCTAGCAATTTCGGCATACCCTTAATAAACTTTCTAAAAAATCCGATGTCCCAAAAACGACTGCACTGCTTTTATATTTTTCGGCACGGCGAATCTGCTGACTGCATTCGTCTTCTCTTCTCCTGGCCACACGTATCCATCCTTAATATAATGACCCAAGAAATTTACAGTACTTTGCAGAAAATAACATTTTTTCCACTTTATTCGAAGGCCATAAGTAGCGGCTGTTATAAAGACCATCTTCATCTTTTCCAAATATTCGTCGACTGTTACTGCATGAATTATGATGTCATCCATATATAAGTCTAAGACATCAGCGTTTAAAAGGTTCTGAAATACGCATCTGACAAGGCGCATAAATGCAGCCGGTGAGTTGCAGAACCCAAAAGAAGCACGGTTAAACTCGTAAAGGCCATTCTTGGTCACAAAAGCTGTATATTTCTTGCTGGTTTCGGCGATGGGCACATGGAAAAACCCATTTTCCAAATCCATGACGGTGGACAACTTAGCATTATGCAGCCTTTCCAGCACGTCATCAATTATCGGCACAGGAAAACAATCCACAAACAATACCATTGAATTCAGCTTTCGGAAATCGACGCACATACGATGAGAACCATCTTTCTTCTTCACCAAAACGATGCGGCTGGCGAATTTTTGAAGATGACTGCCGAATAATGCCTGCTTCAAGCCACTCACTTATTTGCTTGTTGACACTTCATCCTCAGTGATAGACAGACGACTGGACGACTGGCGAAACGGAGCAATTTCTCAACCGGATACAATGTGCAGCATAACTGGAACCTCTTCAACAGACTGACTCGGCTTATAATTGTTGATAATCGAGTGCACG
This sequence comes from Scaptodrosophila lebanonensis, assembly GCF_003285725.1. NCBI lineage: Eukaryota > Metazoa > Arthropoda > Insecta > Diptera > Drosophilidae > Scaptodrosophila > Scaptodrosophila lebanonensis. The sequence continues at coordinate 1,140,292 of NW_022060580.1, read as the reverse complement.
ACATTTTCCTACTGCAACAGTACATCTATATCAGAATCTGTATACGCCAAATATATACTTATCTGATTAATGTTGTCACAAGCTTTCTCCCCCAACAGGGAAAAAAACTTGTATCCATCGGCCGATGACGTAAAGTTTAATTGGCTAGTAAAGTCGTAGCTCAGCAAAGCATCATATTCCACATCTCGATCAGCAACAACCACGAATTTGTGAGGTATCTTCTCCTCATCGACCGCAACTTCTGCTTCAAAACTGCCAACAGGATGGGTAATATTGTTGCCCAAGCCACGCAGGTTTGAAAAGCAACTACGCAACTGAACACTGTGAATCTGGTTGTAAACACACTTCCTCATAATTGAGACATCTGCCCCTGTGTCGGCTAGGCAGTTCACTTTGATGTTGTTCACCTGTACCACTTAAAAACGCTTTTCATCACGCACGACGTGCACGGCTGGCGCAGCTGCTGCTGGACAATTTTTGGTCAATTTTGGTCAATTTTTGTAGCGGCTTGGCATTTCTTTCGCAAATTATCGGTGGATCCACAGTTGAAGCAATGATTCTTCTTTTCGCTACTGTCTGGATATACTTTTCGGCTCTCTGAACGATTTGCAACTGTACAGAGTATACTTAAAGTCGCTCTTCATTTGCAGCCCATCAACAACGTAGCGTAATACTGACTGCGTGTCAATGTCTCCGATTGCAGCAATCTTCTTCATCTGGAGCATGTATTCATGAAACGACTCCTGTTTGATTTGCGACGTTCACGCAGCTCGGTATGAACATCTGCACTGCACATATAGTCGCGCTTAAATTCTTCCTCCAAAAGCTTCTTGAGTTCAGCATATTCATACTCCAAAAACAGCTGGGCAGTGTTCGTCAATTTTGCACGTGCTTGGACATACTTCTGCTTCTCGTTAAGCCCATATGCATCTGCGTTCAACTCGAAGTTTCTGAACCAGAACTTCACCGGCATATTTTTTCCATCAAATTCAGGAATAATTTTTTCAAAGCTCTCTGCCACAATTGTGCAATCATTTTTGGTTCGTTCGTCAATTTGTATTTTCAACGACAGGAGCTGAACTAGTTCTTGAAGCGTTTTATTGCTGTCTGCTACGGAACTTCTCTCTGATTTGTGCTGCTGTTCGGTTCTCTGATCGTGTACCTGCTCAATTTTTTCCTTTATCTCCGCTTTCATTGTTTATCTTGGCAACCGTTGGCGCCTGAGTCAGTTGCGCGTTCTGTTGTTTCGTGCTGACGCTTGACGGGTATACAGTGCACTATGGTTTTTTTTGCCCTTTTTTTGGAATAAATTCGAAAAAACAAGTCATGATTTGAGGAAAAAAAAACATTATTTTCTACAAGAGAATACTTCAACGGTCATAGAAACAGAAGTTTTACTCATTTAGTGCAGCCCTGGTAGTTTTGTAAGGCCCTGGAAGTCGACTGATTTTTTCACTGAAAATCTGGTGTTGTTTGTTCAAAAATGTTCTCTTTACTTTATAAGCTTAAAAAAAAAGGATATTTGATTTAAACAATTAAAGCAGAACATGGAAAACAATATTCAAGGTATGTTTAATAAAATTGTGTTTAAATGTGTTCTGTGTCTTTTCTCTGTCCTTTGTTTTATGTGTTTTTGTAATGTGCTGTTTTAGGCGAGTTTAACCTCAAAGTAGTTGTGTTTCGTGGAGTAAAAGTTAGGTGGAATATCGTAACTATGAGTGTGATATTGTTCATTGAAGTGTCTTCTTTACGATGATATACTTTTTTTTGCCCGATTTTGCCCGAAAACGAAAAATCTCGATTTTTGCAGACAACTTTGAGTTTGAGCATGAAAAGCTGCTTGAACTGTGGCACTAACCATACAACATATAGATGCGTCATTTCATACAACGAAAACGGCCCATCAAAATTGTTAGCGACAGCTCCCATAGCTGTTCGGATATTTGCCGAATGGGAGCTGTCGCACTTCGGCTATGAGCCGACTTGGAGCTGTCGCATTCGTGAGCGAATTTCATTTCATTCGCAGAGAGGCAGTCAACAGAGACGGTCGGTTCACGCCGCTTATGCTCTTTGTATGTGTGCGTGCACATATATACATGTATATGTTTATATGTATTTGTGCATTTGGTCTTTTGCTGTTTGCGAGCAGCAGCTTCAATTTCGTTTTCAGATTTTACCTGCTACATGGGCATGAGAATTTCATACACTGTTGCCATATTTCTGTCGCATTGTATTTTGGGATGCGTATGCAAGTGAAGTTTGTCAATAGTGTATGGGTTTCTCATAATGCATATAAAAGCACATATACATACAATTACATACATATGTATGTGTCCAAATGTTGTGTTCATATGCAGACACTTCATATATGAACGCGTGGCAGTAGCCTTGACATTGTCATGACCTGCCTCAACTTATATTTATGCACAAGCAATTTTGTTGATAGACTATTTCTTATTTTTGTTTGACTTGCATATTAATTACAAAATATTTGGTAAAAATGTCAGTTGGCATTTAAATCAAATTATTCAAAAATATTAGTTTAAAAATATTTTATTATACCCTGTACCCGTAGGGTAAAAAGGGTATATTAGGTTTGTGCAAAGTATGTAACATGCAGAAGGAAGCATCTCCGACCCCATAAAGTATATATATAGATATGATAGACTATTTCTTATTTTTGTTTGACTTGCATATTAATTACAAAATATTTGGTAAAAATGTCAGTTGGCATTTAAATCAAATTATTCAAAAATATTAGTTTAAAAATATTTTATTATACCCTGTACCCGTAGGGTAAAAAGGGTATATTAGGTTTGTGCAAAGTATGTAACATGCAGAAGGAAGCATCTCCGACCCCATAAAGTATATATATTCTGAATCAGCATGACGAGAGAAATCGATCTAGACATGTCCGTCCGTCTGTCCGTCCGTCTGTCCGTCCGTCTGTCCGTCTGTCCGTCTGGATGAACGCGAGGATCTCAGAAACTATAAAAGCTAGAATAACCAAAGTTGGCATCCAGATTCTCCTAGGTCCGAGTAAGGACGAGTTTATTTTTTTTTTTTTAATTTTCCCCCCCTTCCCCCGCTACAGAATTTCGTCAATAGCGTCCACATTTCAAATGCTATCTCAACCAAACTTTGCACACATAATTTATATATAATTGTCTACAGTTGTTTAAAATTGGTGTTCCCTGGATACCGATGTAATATGTTTGCTCATATACAATATTAGATCGGTAACAAATTTGAGCGGCGAATTAAAAAAAAACAATATATATTAAATTATCAAAAGATGTATATACATACATATAAACATATATGTATTTTTATTTATTTAATTACACTTGTTTTACAAATTTTACCACATTTTGCGACCCTTAAATGTACTTATTTTCATATTAAATATCGGCTAATTTGCCAACCGACATTTTTACCAAAAACATAATAAAACAAGAGAGAACGCTACAGTCGAGCAAGCCCGACAGTGTAATACCCTGTACCCAGGTAAACTTCCGTCACTGAGTTATATGCACCCAAAGCAGCAGCAAAAAGAGGAAGAAGAAGAGCGAACTTGTTGCTGCAGTTTGTGGGGGTTGTACTGGCGAGAATTTGTTTCGCTAATAACTTTTCTTAGAATCGACAGAATTGAATAAAATTTTAAACAACTGTAGATATTTATTTATAAATTATGTGTGCAAAGTTTGGTTTAGGTAGCATTTGAAATGTGGACGCTATTGACGAAATTCTGCAGCGGGGAAAGGGGGGGAAAATTAAAAAAAAAAAAATAAACTCGTCCTTACTCGGATCTAGTAGAATCTGGTTGCCAACTTTGGTTATTCTAGCTTTTATAGTTTCTGAGATCCTCGCGTTCATCCAGACGGACAGACGGACGGACAGACGGACAGACGGACGGACAGACGGACGGACATGTCTAGATCGATTTCTCTCGTCATGCTGATCAAGAATATATATACTTTATGGGGTCGGAGATGCTTCCTTCTGTATGTTACATACTTTGCACAAACCTAATATACCCTTTTTACCCCACGGGTACAGGGTATAAAAATGCATAACATTTTAATTACTATTTATAAGTGTTTGAAATTAAGTTAAATCCATTTTCCCCACTTATTTAGTGTATTAACTAACATGTAAATATTTAATATTTGCTATTATTTAAACATAAAGTAAGAAAAAATTTTACTGCTTAATTATTTTTAATTTATTTAAAGCTACCCTGGAGTTCTTACTACCAGCAATCCCATCTGTTATCCCTTTACAATTTTTATACCCTGTACCCGTAGGGTAAAAAGGGTATATTAGGTTTGTGCAAAGTATGTAACATACAGAAGGAAGCATCTCCGACCCCATAAAGTATATATATTCTTGATCAGCATGACGAGAGAAATCTATCTAGACATGTCCGTCCGTCTGTCCGTCCGTCTGTCCGTCCGTCTGTCCGTCTGGATGAACGCGAGGATCTCAGAAACTATAAAAGCTAGAATAACCAAAGTTGGCATCCAGATTCTCCTAGGTCCGAGTAAGGACGAGTTTATTTTTTTTTTTTTAATTTTCCCCCCCTTCCCCCGCTGCAGAATTTCGTCAATAGCGTCCACATTTCAAATGCTACCTAAACCAAACTTTGCACACATAATTTATAAATAAATATCTACAGTTGTTTAAAATTTTATTCAATTCTGTCGATTCTAAGAAAAGTTATTAGCGAAACAAATTCTCGCCAGTACAACCCCCACAAACTGCAGCAACAAGTTCGCTCTTCTTCTTCCTCTTTTTGCTGCTGCTTTGGGCGCATATAACTCAGTGACGGAAGTTTACCTGGGTACAGGGTATTACACTGTCGGACTTGCTCGACTGTAGCGTTCTCTCTTGTTGAAATTAAGTCATTTCAAGTCGACTCAAAGGTCCTATTAATTTACGACCCCATTAAAATGTTGATGGCCTCCACGTGGTGTTCCCTGGATACCGATGTAATATGTTTGCTCATATACAATATTAGATCGGTAACAAATTTGAGCGGCGAATTAAAAAAAAACAATATATATTAAATTATCAAAAGATGTATATACATATATATAAACATATATGTATTTTTATAGCCTGTACCCAAAGGGTGAAAGGCTATACTAGTTTTGTGCGCATGTATGTAACACACAGAAGGAGGCGTGGCAGACCCCACAAAGTATATATATTCTTGATCAGGATGAGAAGCCGAGTGGATATAGCCTTGTCCGTCCGTCCGTCCGTCCGTCTGTCCGTCTGTCTGTCCGTCTGTCCGTATGAACGCAAGGATCTCAGAAAGTATAAGAGCTAGGATAACCAAACTTGGTTTCCATATTCTCCTAAGACCGAGAAAGTACGAGTTTGAGTTTTCTTTCGATGCACCCCCCCCCCACTCCCTCGCAATTCGTGTTTTTACTTATAACTTCCGTAGTTCTCGGAATTTTGAAATCAATTTTGGTAGGTACATCCAGTTAGTACTAATGTGTCCGTGTGCCAAATTTCATCATGATAGGTCAATTCTGAAGAAAGTTATAGCCATAAGTAAAATCGCTGCTCATGCGCTGCCTCTGTCGGCAGCGCTGCCCGCAGCTGTTGTTGTTGTTGCTGCTTTTGTTCAACTTTGTGCTGCATACATACACGCATATAAACACGAATAGGTACGTGATGTAAATGTATGCTGTTTAAACTGAACATAAACATGTATTCTAATTTAATTTAATTAATTAATTAATTCATTCAATTTTTTAATAATTTTTTTTTTTTTTAATTTTTTTTTTTAATTTTTCTTTTTTGTGGAGTGTACAGGCTATTTTACTGTCCGGCTTGCTCGACTGTAGCGTTCTATCTTGTTATTTATTTAATTACACTTGTTTTACAAATTTTACCACATTTTGCGACCCTTAAATGTACTTATTTTCATATTAAATATCGGCTAATTTGCCAACCGACATTTTTACCAAAAACATAATAAAATAAAATATTTTTAACTAATATTTTTGAATAATTTGATTTAAATGCCAACTGACATTTTTACCAAATATTTAGTAATTAATACGCAAGTCAAACAAAAATAAGAAATAGTCTATCAACAAAATTGCTTGTGCATAAATATAAGTTGAGGCAGGTCATGACAATGTCAAGGCTACTGCCACGGGTTCATATATGAAGTGTCTGCATATGAACACAACATTTGCACACATACATATGTATCAGAGAACTGCAGCGGTGCACCGCAACAATAAGTACACCGCATACCTACTTAGAATATTTCACTCACGATCACACAAAACACCGCATAAAAAATGATGCGGTGTTGATTATACTCATGGCCTTCTTATACTTAGATCAATGCAATCACAACAAGACTTTTCGCTATCCTCTTCACTCATTTTTGTACTTATGCGGTTGGTGATTGCAAAGAAACTTGTGAGAGTAAAAACCACCACCAAATGTTTGCGATCAATTGAGTATTGGGTTTTCTCGCACTCGGCAATTTTTTTACTCTGTCTTTTTGAGTGTTCGCTCTGCACCATCAATTCAGATGCGGTGCCTGCAATACTTGTACTTATGAAAGTATGATTTGCGATGTTGACCTTGGATATTCAGTGCACATGTGTTTACACGTATGTACATATGTATGTAGTAGAACATGTATGTATGTTCTTTTGTGTGTACACTGTACATATTCCGCTACGATTTTGTTTTGGCTATATCGCTAAGAATACAAACATAAACAAGGCAAGGTAAAAAAAAGATGTGTACAAAATTAAAAGGATTTATTTAATTCATTTTTTTGCTCTTATGAATACGATCATCTATGATCGATTCAACACTAATGAGGCTTATGCAGCAATTAACTATACCCTTCCATATGAAGCAGAATGCAGAAAAAAATAATTTACAGTGCATTATGAGCATACATAAAAAAACGCCGTTATGCACATGCGTTGTTTTCAGTACTTGGTCTTTGCTTCGCTTCGATTTTCATATGCGGTGTTTGCAGTACCCGGTCTTTGCTTTGCTAATCATCACATTGATTTTGTCAACTCTTCTCTCATCGTTTCTTGCGCACGCAATATTTGTATTGTGCGCGTATGAGTATAAGTACGATTGCAGAAAACGACAACAAGAATGTGCGATGAAAAAGTAAAGCAGAAACCGCATACACCCATGATCGAGTACGAAAGTGATCCAGTCATAGCAATACAAAAATGCCTTTTGAGTATGTCACTGAATTGACAAAATAGTATGCGGTGGCGATCACACCGCAACCGCTTTTTCAGTAAGTATACTTAGAGTCACAAAAATAGGCACTCATGCAGTTCTCTGCTCTGTACATGAAAAGTACAAGAGTATATTAGGTTTGCGCGAGCTGAAAAATGTAACAGGCAGAAGGAGGCGTGGCAAACCTCACAAAGTATATATATTCTAGATCAGCGTGACCAGATGAGTCGATCTAGCCCTGTCTGTTTGTCTGTCCGTCTGTCTGTCTGTCCGTCCGTATGAACACCTGGATCTCAGAGACTATAAGAGATAGAGACACCAAATTTTGCACAAAGATGCGTTATGTGTGTATTCTATACGAGTTTGTTTTATTTTTTTGATTTTCCCCCCCACTTCCCCCCTATGGGGGTTTTCCCGATTTTCCATTCGTATAATCGCCTATATCTCGGAGACTATAAGACCTAGGAACACCAAATTTCAGTCCCAGATGCCTTATGTGAATACGCAGAAAATGTATATTTTGGAATTCCCCTCCCTCCCCCCTCTACCCCGCAAATCGTAACTCCCGTAATTCTTGGAATTTCGAACTAAAATTTTGGAAATACCCCCAGTTGGTTATTATGTGTCCGTATGCCAAATTTCATTATGATAGACCGATTTAACAAGAAGTTATAGCCATAAATATATTTGCTGATGCAGCGCTGCTGCAGCGCTGCTCAAGCGCTGCCCGCGGCTGTTGATGCTGGTGCTTTGGTTGACTGCACACATGTTTACACAGACACGAATAGATGCGCATAGGCATACATACACTCACACAGACGCAATTGCTATGTAAATGTGCAATTATACACACTTTAGGTGAGTTCGAATACCAAAAGAGGTAAAATCGATCAAATTTTTTTTAATTTTCTTAATTTTTTTATTTTTTATAATTATTGTAAACATATGTACAGAGTATTTCAAAGTCGGGACACCCGACTTTAGCTTTTTTACTTGTTATACTCTGTACATGAAATGTACAAGAGTATATTAGGTTTGCGGGAGCTGAAAAATGTAACAGGCAGAAGGAGGCGTGGCAGACCCCACAAAGTATATATATTCTTGATCAGCATGACGAGACGAGTCGATCTAGCCCTGTCTGTCTGTCTGTCCGTCTGTCCGTCCGTCTGTCCGTCCGTCTGTCCGTCTGTCCGTCTGGATGAACGCGAGGATCTCAGAAACTATAAAAGCTAGAATAACCAAAGTTGGCATCCAGATTCTCCTAGGTCCGAGTAAGGACGAGTTTATTTTTTTTTTTTTAATTTTCCCCCCCTTCCCCCGCTACAGAATTTCGTCAATAGCGTCCACATTTCAAATGCTATCTCAACCAAACTTTGCACACATAATTTATATATAATTGTCTACAGTTGTTTAAAATTGGTGTTCCCTGGATACCGATGTAATATGTTTGCTCATATACAATATTAGATCGGTAACAAATTTGAGCGGCGAATTAAAAAAAAACAATATATATTAAATTATCAAAAGATGTATATACATACATATAAACATATATGTATTTTTATTTATTTAATTACACTTGTTTTACAAATTTTACCACATTTTGCGACCCTTAAATGTACTTATTTTCATATTAAATATCGGCTAATTTGCCAACCGACATTTTTACCAAAAACATAATAAAACAAGAGAGAACGCTACAGTCGAGCAAGCCCGACAGTGTAATACCCTGTACCCAGGTAAACTTCCGTCACTGAGTTATATGCACCCAAAGCAGCAGCAAAAAGAGGAAGAAGAAGAGCGAACTTGTTGCTGCAGTTTGTGGGGGTTGTACTGTAGAAAATTTGTTTCGCTAATAACTTTTCTTAGAATCGACAGAATTGAATAAAATTTTAAACAACTGTAGATATTTATTTATAAATTATGTGTGCAAAGTTTGGTTTAGGTAGCATTTGAAATGTGGACGCTATTGACGAAATTCTGTAGCGGGGGAAGGGGGGGAAAATTAAAAAAAAAAAATAAACTCGTCCTTACTCGGACCTAGGAGAATCTGGATGCCAACTTTGGTTATTCTAGCTTTTATAGTTTCTGAGATCCTCGCGTTCATCCAGACGGACAGACGGACAGACGGACGGACAGACGGACGGACAGACGGACGGACAGACGGACGGACATGTCTAGATCGATTTCTCTCGTCATGCTGATTCAGAATATATATACTTTATGGGGTCGGAGATGCTTCCTTCTGCATGTTACATACTTTGCACAAACCTAATATACCCTTTTTACCCTACGGGTACAGGGTATAATAAAATATTTTTAAACTAATATTTTTGAATAATTTGATTTAAATGCCAACTGACATTTTTACCAAATATTTTGTAATTAATATGCAAGTCAAACAAAAATAAGAAATAGTCTATCATATCTATATATATACTTTATGGGGTCGGAGATGCTTCCTTCTGCATGTTACATACTTTGCACAAACCTAATATACCCTTTTTACCCTACGGGTACAGGGTATAATAAAATATTTTTAAACTAATATTTTTGAATAATTTGATTTAAATGCCAACTGACATTTTTACCAAATATTTTGTAATTAATATGCAAGTCAAACAAAAATAAGAAATAGTCTATCAACAAAATTGCTTGTGCATAAATATAAGTTGAGGCAGGTCATGACAATGTCAAGGCTACTGCCACGCGTTCATATATGAAGTGTCTGCATATGAACACAACATTTGGACACATACATATGTATGTAATTGTATGTATATGTGCTTTTATATGCATTATGAGAAACCCATACACTATTGACAAACTTCACTTGCATACGCATCCCAAAATACAATGCGACAGAAATATGGCAACAGTGTATGAAATTCTCATGCCCATGTAGCAGGTAAAATCTGAAAACGAAATTGAAGCTGCTGCTCGCAAACAGCAAAAGACCAAATGCACAAATACATATAAACATATACATGTATATATGTGCACGCACACATACAAAGAGCATAAGCGGCGTGAACCGACCGTCTCTGTTGACTGCCTCTTTGCGAATGAAATGAAATTCACTCACAGAGAGCACGAATGCGACAGCTCCCAGTCGGCTCATAGCCGAAGTGCGACAGCTTCCAGTCGGCTCATAGCCGAAGTGCGACAGCTCCCATTCGGCAAATACCCGAACAGCTATGGGAGCTGTCGCTAACAATTTTGATGGGACGTTTTCGTTGTATGAAATGACGCATCTATATGTTGTATGGGAAGTGACTGTGGTTAGCAAATGGCCGTAAACCATCAGCTGTTTCAGATTTTATGATTGAAAAATGTGGAGCAAGTCTTTCAAAAAAAAAACTTGAGTACATCCAAACAAAAATTAAAATTTTCGTGGGATATGCAAAATTGTATATAAAATGCAATAGATCATCCGAAAGATTAAAAACAGTGCCACGATACCAGAATTGGATATTGAAAATATCCCACAAAAACGTTGGACGACCACGAATCACTTATGCTGATGGAGATGAAATCTTTAAAAGAAATTGTGCGGTTGAGCTTGCACAAAACAAAAGTAATAATACTCCATTGCTCATACACGCTGGCTCTATTTCTGCAAAAAAATCTGGAGAAAAAGATATGACTTTTGTTTTGACAGAAGTAGCAAAAATAGATAATATAACATCAAAAAAAGACTTATTGAAGTTGAACCCACACAAGTGTCTGTGGATAATGCGCTGGCATTTTTAATTGAAAATGGATTAACAAAAAGTCAATATATTAATATGAAACAGCATACAAAAACACATGGGTGTGACATATATCCACCATATCCGGATGTACTAAAATCAAAATTAAAGTGCAGACCTTACGATATTGTTTATTCCGAAAGTAAGGTACATGTTTCCCTACAACAAATTTTAGACCATACAGCTCATCGCATACTTGAAATGCAACGTGAGGTCTTGGAAACACTTCCCAACGTGATGCATTGTAAGTTTTTTTTCAGTTATGGATTTGATGGTTCTTCAGGCCACAGCATGTACAAACAGCGTTTTGGAAGTCTTTTTGACAATTCACTTTTTGTAACAACAGTTGTCCCATTAAAATTAATAACAAATGCGCAACAGCTTCTTTGGTTTAATAAGACGCCCCAATCAGTTCGATTTTGCCGGCCTTTAAAAATCGAGTTTATTAGGGAAAGTACTGAGGTTATACTGAATGAAAAAGAAAACTTGGATACTCAGATAAGCAGCCTAAATATATTTTTGTACAGATACAAAGAAAAATAATTATTTGTGGAGTATAGTGGGCAAATGACACTTACTGACGGTAAAGTCTTAAATATTGTGACCGGAACTAATTCTTGTCAGTGTTGTAAAAGATTTCAACTCGTTAGTTTCCAAGGCTAAAGAACCCACTCTAGAATATAGAATAAGTCCGCTACATGCTTGGATCCGATTCTTTGAATTCGTGTTGAAAATTTCATATAGAGTTGAGCTTAAAAAGTGGCACGTGAAAGGCTGCGAAAAGCCTCAATTGGAATCACGAAAGCATTATATACAGATGAAAATGATGGAAGAAATGGGACTTAATGTGGACAAGCCTAGCCCAAATGGCAGTGGAAACACCAATGACGGAAATACTGCTAGAAGAGCTTTTTCTAATGCAGCGCTTTTGTCATCCATATTGAACATAGATTACGGAGTTCTACAATGTTTTCATATTATATTAATAACAATTTCATGTGAATATGAAATAAATTCTGAAAAGTTTAAGGATTTCTGTGCAAGTGATTTTATGGCATACCAAAACAAGTATCCTTGGTATCCTATGTCTCCAACTGTGCATAAGGTTTTGGTACATGGTCACGAAATAATAGATGCTTGTATAGTTCCTGTTGGCTGACTGGGGGAACAAGCACCCGAATCCCGAAACAAATTTTATAAGAGCTATAGAAGGTCCCATGCAAGAAAATGTAGTCGACTAGCAAATATAACAGATGTGTTTAGCAGGGTCGTGGATAGTTCAGATCCCCTCTTGTCCAGTCTCTGTATAAAAGAGCGGCAAAATAGCAATAAAAAAAATTCCAGCAGCAGTAGTCGCACTCTTGCAGTCACCTCCTATATACAAGAATATAAGTAATGATAATGAAGCCCCACAAGACAATATGTTGAGTGTTCGGGCAGGTGGCGGTGCTTTGGCCATAGCATGATTATGATGGGGGGGAGCGGGAGCATGAGGTGGGGGAGGGGGAGGCAGTCAAGCGAGACGAAACAGCAGGCGAGTGAGGCGGTCGCGCTTATCAACAATTTTGTTTGCCTTTTTAGACATTTTGTTATAAATTTTTTCTCGCTGCTCCGCTGCGTTTTTTATGGGCTTGTTGCTACCCCTTAACCTTTTAGCTTATCAACGCGTTATGCCAAAACACTCCCTAGGTAGGCGCAGGCCTCAAGGCAGGCAGCGTGAGCAACAAAATCAAGAAAAATATATGTGTAACCCTTGCGGGTTAGAAATGGGCGCGTGAAAAAGTTAACAAAGACAAAATTATAATATTATCGGCAATGTTTGCAAATAAACTTTCAATTAGAGAAAATATTGTGCAGATTATTGATAAGTTTGTATATGTTTCATTAAATGAGACAGTTATATAAAGAAAACATAAATTTGTTACTGTTAATGATACTTAAAAGAATTATTTCTATAACAAATTTTATTGAAAGTTTTCCCATTTCTTTGCATTTGCAAAGGTATTCTTTGGAAATCCTCTTAGATAGTATTTATTCTCTATTTTCTACCTTATTTATTTATTTATCATTTAGACACACTTTTAATAAACTAATTGTTGTTTTAGTTTTGTTTGTTTTGTTTTGTTTTTTTTTTTTTTTAATGTTGTGAGCATATTTTTACAGATCATTTTTTAATCTTTATATTGTACTTTATTTCTTTTTTTGATTTATTTAATTTTTAGACAGACTTTAATAAAATAATTTTTATAGGCATATTCATTTTTCATTTACTCATAATATTTTGTTTTTCTTGTGAGTATATTTTTACAAAAAGCGTGTTCTTGGGCTAGATGATATTGTTTTGGCAGAAGAGTATTTTGAATTAGAAGAAAATTAAGTTTCAGTGCGGTAAGCAGCATAGCTAAAATTATTTAAATTTATCTAAAAATTTTCTTTATTTTCAGAATGGATTTAAGCCAATAAAATATGAATGCAACAGTATATATAAATGACTCAATTCATTTTTTTTAAAAATTAAAATATATTGCATAAGAGAAAATAATAAACCTTGATTGATAGAGTTAAACATACGAAAGTAGGTGAAAGTCAACCATATCGGTTATATGGGAGCTATATTGAATTAGTGGCCCAAACTGAACCAAACTTGTTATGTTCTTTTGGGGGACCAAAATATGTGTACAAACTAAATTTGGGGTAAATATCTTAATATTTCGAATTTTTTCCAAAAAAAGGGCAAAAAAAACCATAGTGCAGTGGTTTCGTTCACACTTGTATTGGCGGCTTTTTCGGCTGTTGCTTCTTCACTTTACATCGACTCATGAAATGTACAGTTATTTATCGACAGCGCAAATTATTTCACAACGTTTGAAATATTTTTAGCATCAACTTTTACAATTTGCAAGACAACATTCATTTTCATTTAAATAGTATATTAACAATTTTAGCACTTTTGTGAAACAATCTTTCCTTGCTTAAACACTTCTGACACTTTTTCTCACAAAACACGGCTTTTACACTTTGACTTATTATTGGACACGGTTGAGCCCCCAAATGTGAATTATTATTATTATGTAGTTTATTAATATTATATAAGTTCAATCCAAATTCAAGTTAAGCGTACAAAGATATATTTAAAATAACATCGACGGGATAACACTCGGTAACGGCTTGCTTGACGACTGGCAATGAACGGCTAAACACGACTGCTTTTAACGACCGACTCCAGACTGCTGCTACTGACGACTGTTTCTGCTGACGACTTCTTTAATACTCCTGATCCTCTCGACTGCTCTACTTATTCTATGTCTGCTTCTCGAACTTTCCATGTCTGCTTCTCGAAAGTTCGACTGCTGCTTCTCTCCGACTTCTGTAATGCCGCTATAGTGCCAATGCGTGCGCCTTTGCCAACCAAAGCACCGTTACCATTGTTACATATATATATAAAACAGTTTGTCCTGACTGATTGGCAATCATCGCCCAAACGGTAAGAGCTAGGAAGCTGAAATTTGGACACAAGATCCTTCTCACAGTTAATATGAGCACTAAGAAGATTTTGGAAAATTATAACGCCAAAGGGGTTCAAACGGGCTTTAAATATTGTATGAAAAATCTACAATTTTTATTTGATTTGCTTCAAACTTGGTTTGTGTAATTTATAAAAGAATTCAAACAAGTAAAAAAGCTAAAGTCGGGTGTCCCGACTTTGAAAAACTCTGTACATATGTTTACAATAATTATAGAAAACAAAAAAAATTAAAAAATTAAAAAAAAAAATTGATCGATTTTACCTTTCTCGCTATTCGAACTCACGTAAATGGTGTATAATTGCACATTTACATAGCAATTGCGTCTGTGTGAGTGTATGTATGCCTATGCGCATCTATTCGTATCTGTGTAAACATGTTAGCAGTCAACGAAACAGCAACATCAACAACAGCCGCGGGCAGCGCTTGTTGTTAAATCGGTCTATCATAGTGAAACTTGTCATACGGACACATAATAACTAACTGGGGGTATTTGCAAAATTTGAGTTCGAAATTCCAAGAATTACGGGAGTTAGAGAAAATCGCGATTTGCATGGGGGAGGGGGGAGGGAGGGAAATTCCAAAATATACATTTTGCGTATTCACATAAGGCATCTGGGACTAAAATTTGGTGTTCCTAGGTCTTATAGTCTCCGAGATATAGGCGATTATACGAATGGAAAATCGGGAAAACCCCCATAGGGGGAAAGTGGGGGGGAAAATCCAAAAAATAAAACAAACTCGTATAGAATACACACATAAGGCATCTTTGTGGAAAATTTGGTGTCTCTATCTCTTATAGACTCTGAGATCCAGGTGTTCATACGGACGGACAGACAGACAGGGCTAGATCGACTCGTCTCGTCATGCTGATCAAGAATATATATACTTTGTGGGGTCTGCCACGCCTCCTTCTGCCTGTTACATTTTTCAGCCCCCGCAAACCTAATATACTTCTGTACATTTCATGTACAGAGTATAAAAACGCTGCCTAATTGATTTTTCCCCATTTTTCCTGGGGCATGAAAAAGGGGGGCTTTCCCCTGGAAAAATTGAAACACAATCAACACCCCAAACTGTAAGTACTAGGAAGCTGAAATTTGAGCTTAAGTATCCCATCATAGTGTAGGCGAGCACTAAGAATTGTAAATTCGAGCTCCAAGTGGGGGAATATGACCTCCAAAGTATGTTTGAAAAATCTATAAAGAATGCAAAAAACTGCATACTCGTTTTTTTGAAATTGGTCTTGGAGCTTGAATTAGTGGGGTTTTAATATTTATTCACTTTTTCAAATGATAATTTTGTGTTCTAAATTTTGTCGATTTCAAATTTAGGTAATTTAATCTACGTAACTAAATCTACAACTTTGCATTCATGGATTTTCAAATTATAGAAATACTGTTCTCGCTTTACAAATGCAGGCAGAACAATCAACATAAAATGCATATCACACAGTTGAGGACAACTTAGTATACATACACACACATACAAGCAGCTGTTCGTGTAGTTACGTGCAAGCGATTGAAATACCCAAAGCGAAATGTGAGACACTAATGTGCGAATGTATGTACACATGTCAGAAATATTAAATAATTAAAAACGATTTAACATTTTCAAAAGTAATTTTGTTTTGTTCAGTAGTACATTTTGGCATTATTTATTTATTATTTAATAAACATTATACTTTTTTTGGGCTGCCTGCGTACGCCCTTGGTTAAAACAGTTAAAACGGTTAAAACAGTAAAGAGAAACAAAACAAAACCCATGGATGCATATGTATGGACATACATTTATATACATTGGCACGCTCTTATTCTTTCGTTAACATTTTTTGATCATCTACGCCTTTTTATTGCACAGGCAAAATGCCAAAAATTTACAGTTTCCGTCGCTAGGCAATGACTGAGTAAGCGATACTAAAGCAGAAACTGGATAACGGAGCTTCGCATATTCTGCTTCGCATTGCGGGCAGATGTATGTATGTATGCACATACATATGTATATGATTTATTCTAATTGATCTCAATAAATTATAAGATGTTATTATTTAAATATTCTGTTTATTGCATTCAAACTTTGATGTATCGATATCGATAGTATCGGTGGATTCAGCTATCGAAAGTTTTACTCTAGCAAATTGAGATGGGAAGTGTCAGTGCTTTTTGATTGTGGCTCATCGCTGTACGGCATTGACACGAGTGCCGTGTTTCATATTCCGAGTTCGTGCGTGACCGTATTGACTCTATAGGGCACGAAAAGACACAAATTTTAATTTAAAATTAGGATATACCCTTATAATTATTCCCCTTTTTTGCACATAGTCTACCTTAAAACGTTGCGTTATCTCTATATATATCAAACAGTTTGTCTTGACTGACTGATTGATTGGTGATCAACGCACAACCCAAGCGGTAAAAGCTAGTAAGCTGAAATTTGGACTCAAGTATCCTTTCATAGTATCCATCACAGTGTAAGTGCGCACTAAGAAAGGCTTTTGGAAAATTCGAGCTCCAAAGGGGGGTAAACGAGTGTGAAAACGAACACAAAATGTTCATTTAAATACCTAAAATGCCTTCCTACTGGTAATTAATAGGATGAAAATAAGAGGGTAGTTCATGCACACACACAAAAAAAAAAAACAAGTAAAAAAGCTAAAGTCGGGTGTCCCCACTTTGAAATACTCTGTACATATGTTTACAATAATTATAGAAAATAAAAAAAATTAAAAAAAAATTTGATCTATTTTACCTCTCTCGGTATTCGAACTCACGTAAAGGGTTTATAATTGCACATTTACATAGAAATTGCGTCTGTGTGAGTGTATGTATGTCTATGCGCATCTATTCGTGTCTGTGTAAACATGTTAGCAGTCAACCAAACAGCAACATCAACAACAGCCGCGGGCAGCGCTGTAGCAGCAAATATATTTATGGCTATAACTTCTTGTTAAATCGGTCTATCATAGTGAAACTTGGCATACGGACACATAATAACTAACTGGGGGTATTTGCAAAATTTGAGTTCGAAATTCCAAGAATTACGGGAGTTAGAGAAAATCGCGATTTGCATGGGAGAGGGGGGAGGGAGGGAAATTCCAAAATATACATTTTGCGTATTCACATAAGGCATCTGGGACTAAAATTTGGTGTTCCTAGGTCTTATAGTCTCCGAGATATAGGCGATTATACGAATGGAAAATCGGGAAACCCCCCATAGGGGGGAAGTGGGGGGGAAAATCCAAAAAATAAAACAAACTCGTATAGAATACACACATAAGGCATCTTTGTGCAAAATTTGGTGTCTCTATCTCTTATAGTCTCTGAGATCCAGGTGTTCATACGGACGGACAGACAGACAGACAGGGCTAGATCGACTCGTCTCGTCATGCTGATCAAGAATATATATACTTTGTGGGGTCTGCCACGCCTCCTTCTGCCTGTTACATTTTTCAGCTACCGCAAACCTAATATACTCTGTACATTTCATGTACAGAGTATGACAATTTGAAGCATTATATTGAGCCGGGTTAAGACGGGCAATACCTGCTAGTTTTTATATAATTATCTACTTTTGTTTCAAATTTAATCTAAATCGGTTCTAAGAAAAGTTATTAGCGAAACATTTCCACTCCGGTACTACGGCCACAAGCTGCAGCATCAAGTTCGCTCTTTTTCTTAATTTTGCTTCTGCTAGAGGCGCATATACCTCAGTGTAGGAAGTTTACCTGGGTACAGGGTATTTCACTGTCGGGCTTGCTCGACAGTAGCGTTCTCTCTTGTTGTTTTTAATTTTCCTGTTTTGTAGAGAGTATAGGGTATTTTACTGTAGGGCTTGCTCGAATGTAACGTTCTCTCTTGTTTTAAATAATTTGTATACCCAAGGGGTAAAAGGGTATACTAGTTTTGTGCGAATGTATGTAACACACAGAAGGAGGCGTGGCAGACTCCATCTGTCCATCCGTCTGCCCGCCCGCCAAGAATAACTAAATTTGGGGTACCGGCCTCCCCTAGGCAGATAGAATTTGTGTAATATCCTCCGCAAGAAGTGATTTTTTAGAACTCCTGTAAGTCTTGGAATTGTTTACTCAAATTCGACAAAATCATCCGATTAGTGTTATGTGTTCTTATTTTACATTTAATTTACTTATATTCCAAGCTACACTGTTGTTTGTGCTTTGTTTTAAATATAATTTAATGCTATTGTTATGGGTCTAAGTTGACAAAAATAAATGACTTCGGTTAATATTTTGGTAAGGAATTAATGGTAATTTTGAATAATATAATTCAAATATTTTGTATTAAAATGTATTTTATGTATTCGGTACTTATACAAAAATGTTTATTCTTGTGTATTTTAGATTGATATTTTTACTCAGAAAGAAACTGTTCATGGCTTGCAAGACGGCTCTAATGTAAATAAAGGCTCGCTATCACTCCCAGAACCAACAATGCCTCCGCCCCCTCCACCTACAATAACTATCACTCAGGACAAATTAAGACCTGAACCAATATATGAAGCAGTGACACATTTAGAATTTTCCCAACATCCTGAATCAAAAATTGACTCGACAATCGACAACAACAGAAATGTGCAGCCAAACGAAAATAATGTTCTTAAAACACAGCAAGAATTGGAGAAACCTATTGCATCAACTAATAAATTAAACGTCCTTCTTAGTTTACAACAAGGTCAATATTTTGAACGGGAGCAAAGACGGAAACATAGAGTTGAAAAAAAGCTTCAAGAAATGCATCATACTAATACGGATATTCAAAGAGATGAGCTTACCAATGATACTAATTATAATATACTGGAGTTTGCAGAAAATTTTTTTAATTCCCACGAACGTTTTTCTGATGGAACTCTAATTGCTACGCTTACAAGAAAGGGGAAAAAAATCACTGAAGTGGTACCAAAGTGTGAAATGATAATATTTTCCAGATGCGACAAAATACCAACATCCCACGTTCACATGTACGATCCGGAAAATGTGGCACTTGCTTGCAATATTTATAGAGTAAGTACGACTTTATTTTTATACTCTGTATGTACAGAAGTATATTAGGTTTGCGGTAGCTGAAAAATGTAACAGGCAGAAGGAGGCGTGGCAGACCCCACAAAGTATATATATTCTTGATCAGCATGACGAGACGAGTCGATCTAGCCCTGTCTGTCTGTCTGTCAGTCTGTCTATAAGAGATAGAGACACCAAATTTTGCACAAAGATGCCTTATGTGTGTATTCTATACGAGTTTGTTTTATTTTTTGCATTTTCCCCCCCACTTCCCCCCTATGGGGGTTTTCCCGATTTTCCATTCGTATAATCGCCTATATCTCGGAGACTATAAGACTTAGGAACACCAAATTTTAGTCCCAGATGCCTTATGTGAATACGCAGAAAATGTATATTTTGCAATTTCCCTCCCATGTGCGAGTGCACATGGAACACACAGAAGGAGGCTTGGTAGACCCCACAAAGTATATATATTCTTGATCAGCATGACAAGCCGAATCGATATAGCCATGTCCGTCTGTCCGTCTGTCTGTCCGTCTGTCTGTCTGTATGAACGCAAGGATCTCAGAAAGTATAAGAGCTAGAATAACCAAACTTGGTATACAGATTCTCCTGAGCCCGAGAAAGGACGAGTTTGTTCATTTTTTCTGATCCACCCCCCCCACTCCCCCCCTATTCACGATTTTCTATAACTCCCGTAATTTTGAATAATAATAATAATTTTGAACTAAAATTTGGTAGTCGCATTAGGTTAGTGATTATATATCCGTATACCAAGTTTGATTATGATAGAATGATCGGAAAGAAAGTTATAGCCATAAAACCAGGCCCAATGCACACATACATACATATGTACAAGTACACAAACACGCATAAGGCACGATTCGGATGTAAATGTAAATGTGTGTATGCATGCATGGAATATTTTATATTTAATTTAGTTAATTAATTAAATTAATTTAGTTAATTTAATTTAATTTAATTTAATTTAAAATTAAATTAAATTAATTAATTAATTTAATTACTTTCTTGTGGGGTGGTACAGGGTATTTACGAGTTGAGCCTGCTCGACTTTAGCATTCCTTTCTTGTTCCAATTATGTTATCTGGTGTAATGTTTCCAATTTCTTGTGTTAGGCGGCTTCGTTGTCCAGCAAATTGTTCACAGTGGAATAGTGTGTGCTCCACTTTATCCATGTCGGCGTCTTCGTATACACAATTAGCTTCTGTGCTTGTGCTTATGTGTAGAAAGCAGCACTCATTCGGACCGACGAAAAATTCTGCCCCGGCCAACGACTCACAAGCTAAAACTGAGTAGGCAGAAAGTACATAGTGAAAGGGATCGCGCACATTTCGCCTTGAAATATATTCACACAAGCATAACAGCATAAAAATTGCACACATCACACATATGTGTGATGCCTGCTGGCACGAACATTTTGCTGCTGACGGCAGCGGCTCAGTGGACCCGCAGCGTCTGCCGTTAGCGGCTCACGAATACCCGTGCGATATGTCATAGTGATATTGTCAGCTTCGCTGGCTGGTTTTATCCCTATACATTTTTTATAGAGGTAACTGCTTATTATTCTTCTTAAGCATCCGGGAAATCCTGAATCTCTGGATAAGTGCATCCTTGCCAACAGTACAGTTTGTCGGGAGATGTGGCTTCCTTGTCGATTTTTTATTGACGTTGTGATCACCTCCTGAATTGTTTCGATTGTAGACCTGTGTGGTCTAAAGCCGTATTGTCTCGAGAGATACCACCGGCTCTTTCACCTACAGCTGCTGGTTGGGGCTCCAGCAGTTTTCCAGCTGTGTTAAGGTTATCAGCACCAGTCGTTGCACCTTCCATGGATCGGGAAATGCTCTATTCTGAATGAATGGGTTTTACATAAGCGCTTCTGCCGGGATGTTGTTGAATAACTGACGGAGCTTGCGCCTGGGATCCATATAGCAGCTGTTCTTGTGTTGTCCAGAATCCGTTTTAGTTCCTGCGGTACTGTTCGCTAATAATCACCAGATCGGCTTGCTGTTCTGCAACTATCTGGGAAAGAAGGGCATCTGCTATTCTGCTCCTGTGTACATTTGCCTGAAGAATTTTCATATATTGTCTTTCCTTTTCTTGTTGGCAGTGCAGGTTTTCGCCCCTGGCAGGTGGTTGAGCAATATTTTCGTGGTTTTGTGCAACGTTTAATTGGTGGTCCATCGCAGTCCTTCTGTAAATGTCCGACGCCAAAGCATTTGAAGCAGCGCTTGATGTTGATACATCGTTTTACTCGACAGCGCGCCCAGCCTATGTTGAGTCTGCTCTCCTTGAGGAGGGAAATCAAAGGCTCGCTTTTGCTCTGAACTGTTTCTCCTGTCAATCGAATTTCGAAGTTCTGCTCAGCGTTGCTTATCGCCGTTCTCAGAGCGGATATGACTTCGTCCGTGCCTAGTTACCTGGCTTGAAGCTGGAGTTCGCACTTCGATTGGGACCGATGGTGGTAGCATTGGTCCTTTTTCCTTTGGAGTGCCTTCCGCTGCAGTGGAAGTACTCGTGCTTCGGATTTCAGTTGTTCGGGGTGTCGTGCCAACTGGTGAGTGCGGGACTCTGCTATTCTTCTGGAAAACGCTACCCTCGTCTTCCATTTCAAAAGCTTCCCTATTATCGTCTAAAACGTAGTGATTTTTTTCTATTTATGCATCTTTTCGTTTTGGTTCCAACTTCATGCCGCTATCGTTGTTTCCTTTTATACCCCCGTAGTTATCTATGCATGCCGTGTTCCAAGTGGCGCAGCGTGGAGGCCGCGTGACAGCTTGGGTGGACCAGTGTTCATTGTCGAAGTAAAACAAGAGATTCTTGCTTTGGTTCCCATTCTCTTCGGCGTAAGTTGTAGTGACGTTGTTGATCTTGCGTAGCTCATTGTATGTTGGCATGTGATAAGGCTAATATCTCCCTCAAACGGGTTGCTTTCTCGACAGGTGTTTCAGATTCGTTTCCAGTGCACTATGGTTTTTTCCCCCATTTTTTGGAAGAAATTCGAAATATTAAGATATTTAGTTTGTGCACATATTCCCCAAGGAAAAGTACCAAGTTTGGTTCAGTTTGGGCCACTAATTCATATAACTGTCATATAACCGATATGGCTGACTTTCACCGACTTTCGTATTTTTCACTCTATCAAACAAGGTTTATTATTTTCTCTTATGCAATATATATTATTTTCAAAAATAAAGTATTGAATCATTGACATATTTTGTTGCATTCATATTTTATTGATTTAAATCCATTCTGAAAATTAAGAAAATTTTTAGATAAATTTAAATATTTCAGCTGTGCTACAAAATACTCTTCTGCCAAAACAATATCATCTAGCCCAAGATCAACTTGTCCGTCATCCCCCTCATCTGACTTTCTTGTGGGGCTTTATTCTTGTATATAGTGTAAATTCTTGTATATAGTGTAGCATAGCCACTGTTCAACAATACCTAGGGCCCACTGTCACAAGCGACGAACGCGAAAGAAAGGTTTGGGATTACAGCCTACTGACCTACTGACAAGGCAAGTGTCAACGCTCTAAGTGCGCCACTTGACTTGCAGCGTCAACGCTGGCTCTGACCCAACGACCAATCAAAGTAGCGAACGAAACAGACTAATTGACGATCGATGCATAGGGAAAATAATAGGAACAACCCAGGGTCGTATGCCAGGGTCGTAGCCGTTCAGACCTTTTTCACGCATTTGCGGGCAGACATAATGAGCCAACATCCACCGATATCGATTCCCATCAACTGTTTCGCCTTCTTTGAAGAAAAATGGCCCAATGATGGTTTTGGCGCAGACACCGGCCCAAACAGTCACTTTTTGATCATGCAATGGTGTTTCATGAATCTCGTGTGGATTTTCCGTTCCCCAAATGCGGCAATTTTGCTTGTTAACGCCGCCAGAGAGTGTGAAATGGGCATCGTCAGTCATCAAAATTTGCTTCCAAATTCAGGTTCAATGTCAACCATTCGAGCAACTGTTTGGCCGTATTCCAAGCGACATGGACAGTCTGTCGGCAAAATTCTTTGAGTTAATTGCACTTTATACTGAAACAAATGCAAATCGTCCTTTAAAATGCGCCGCAAAGTGGTTCCACTGACGTTAAAATGCTGAGCACGGTGGCGATACGACACATTTGGGTCCTGGGCAACACTCTCTCTTACCATTTCAATCAGTTCATTGGAACGTCTTGGTCGTTGATGAACAACATGTGGACGATCTCCTACTGTCCCGTGCTCAATAAAATTTGAAAACAAACGACGAATAGTGGTGATGGTGCCTGTTTGTCGCGATATTTTCGACGATATGCACGTTGAGCTAACACAACGACTATTTTCAATGTAAAGCGTCACTATTTCAGCGCGTTCTTTCGGAGTAAAGCGATTCATGATTAAAATTGACAAAGTTATTCAATATTTACATACCGACATAAAAGATGGCGCACCCTGTACACACATTAGACATTAAGCGAATATTGTTATTACATAAGACATTATATACATAATTAGTACATAAGCCACAGATGTATAGGTTAGGTTGAAATGGCTGGGGTGATAACGTTCACCCGCCCACTTAGGCCTTAAGGCCCGTTGTGATACCATGTAATCCCTAATTGTGCTGGTCAGTCTTCAGCCACCCGGTGGTATTTAAGAATTTAACTAGATCCGCGAGCTCTACATTTTTCATTTCCGAGAGGTCGCTCAAGAATGGCTTCCCTAGGGTGTGTAGTCTGCGCCTGCTCAGCGCCGGGCAGTGGCAGAGGAGATGCTCCACACTTTCCTCTTCCTCTTCGTCTCTGCAGCTTCTGCAGAAATCGTTAAACGGGATGTTTAGTCTCCATGCATGTCTGCCAAACGGACAGTGACCCGTGAGAGTCGCCACCACCATGGAGATCTCACTCCTTTTCACACTCACTCCTTTTCACAAGCTTTAAAGTCCTTTTTATGTTAAGGGATGGCCAGGTAAGCTTAGCTCGAAAGCACGAGCTCGTGCTCTCCCAGCGCTGCTGTGCTATTTGACGTGCATGGTTGCGCGTCGAAAGCCGAAAGGATGCTAACGGCATTCCCATACCTTCCCTGTCGGGAAGGATGTCTGCGTTGGTTCCTTCCCTTGCCAGCTCATCTGCTATGCAATTACCTTCAATATTATGGTGTCCTGGCACCCATATAAGGCTGATACTGACTAGTTGGGCCATCTCGTTGAGGGATCTGCGACAGTCAGTGATAACTTTGGAGTTGTCCACATTGGAGTCTAACGCTTTTAGTCCCGCTTGGCTATCTGAATATATATATATTGGTCTACCGCCTTCCATATCAGGGGATAGGTGCCTTGTGACCTCTTGTATCGCAGCCACTTCCGCCTGGTAGACGCTGCAATGATCAGGGAGACGAAATGACCGTCGTATCTCCAGGTCCGGAGAAAATATGCCACCTCCGACTCTCTGTTCCAGTTTAGAGCCATCCGTGAAAAAGTTTATGGCGTCGTTTCTTCTGTGTGGTAGGCTATCCCACTCTGCACGAGTGGGAATCCTGACTGTATATTTCTTATCAAAAATAAGTTTTGGTACACAGTAATCCGTATGGGTCGGAACCCCGGGTTGGAGAAGGAGTATGCCTGCATGTCCTTTTGACGTGCTTTTCCAGGCAGAGGCCTCTCTTAGCCTTAGGGCTGAGTTTGTAGCAAGTTCCTTTCCGACTATGTCTAGTGGGAGAAGATGGAAGAATATATTAAGAGCCTCCGTTGGTGTAGTACGAAGTGCCCCGCTAATGCATAATTCTGCCGATCTCTGCACCCGACTGAGTTGGGTGAGAACAGTTGATCTGTCCATCGCCGGCCACCATACTACGATTCCGTACATAAGAATCGGTCTAACGATGGCCGTATATATCCAGTGTACAATATTTGGTGAGAACCCCCATCTGGTGGTTATGGCTCTCTTGCAGATGTAGAGTGCATTTGTGGCTTTCTTCACCCGCTCTATTGTGTTGTCACTCCAGTGCAGTTTCCTGTCCAGGATGACTCCCAAGTACTTGGCACTGTGGCTGAATTTAAGAGGAACCCCTTTTAGTGTCGGCGGCTGGAGTTCCGGAATCTTGTACTTTCTTGTGAAAAGTACTAGCTCAGTCTTTGTAGGATTTACTCCTAGGCCGCATGTGGACGCCCATTGCGAGAGCGTCAATAGCGCCGTCCTCATGAGGTGACAGAGAGTCTGTGGGTATTTACCACTGCAGATTATTGATACGTCGTCTGCGTAGGCTATGACTGCATGGCCTTCCACCTCCATGCGTCGTAGCAGCTGGTTCACCGTCAGCAGCCACAGTAGCGGAGACAGAACTCCACCCTGTGGGGTGCCCCTGCTAACGAACTTGCGGCAGGTTTGTCCCCCTAGTTCGGCACTTACAGCCCTGCTATTGAGCAACTGACTGATGAAGCCTACCAGGGAGACATCTACCCCAAGGTCCGTCAACGACTGGGTGATTGCCGACGGTAATATATTGTTGAAGGCGCCCTCAATGTCCAAGAAGGCTACCAGTGAGTACTCCTTAACGTGGAGTGAGTTCTCTATTCTAGAGACCAGGGAGTGAAGGGCAGTGTCAGTTGACCTGCCCTTACTGTATGCGTGTTGTGAGTTCGACAGCAGATCCGGGTTGATAGACTGTCTGAGGTATGTTTCTATTAGCCTTTCCAAGGTTTTAAGTAGAAACGAGGATAGGCTGATAGGCCTGAAGTCTTTCGGCGTAACGTAAGACGGCTTCCCGGCCTTGGGGATAAACACGACCCTTACCTCTCTCCAGCTTGCCGGAACGTGGTTGACTCTTAAACAACTTCTAAAAATTGTCAGAATCCAGGGCATAACGTGTCGCAGAGAATGTTGGAGTTGGGCCGGGACGATGCCGTCCGGTCCAGGAGATTTGTAGGGCTGAAAAGTCTTAACAGCCCAGCAGATGCGTTCTTCGGTAATGATATCTTCTATCAAATGGCTGGGTACCCCCGTTACGTGGTGGATAAGGGGTGTACTACTACTGTCGGTACAGCCCGAGAAATGTGTATTAGTGAGCAGATCTAGAGAGTCTCTGCAGGAGTCCATCCACCTGCCGTCTTCCCCTTGCAGAAGAGTTGGTGGAGAGGATGATTTGGCCAGCACTTTTCTGAGCTTCGATGCTGCAGACGTTGACTCAATGCTTGAGCAGAAGTTGGCCCAAGAGGTGCGCTTGGCTCTTCTGATGGCCGACTTGAAGGTGGCAAGTTTGCGCTTATACAGTACCCAACTAGGCTCTGTGCTACTTCTTCGTGCCTCGTTGAATTGTCTTCTACATTCGACCCGAAGACCATCCAATTCAGTAGACCACCAAGGCGGTTTGCATTTTTCTTTATAAACTGTACTTGGGCAGGCTTTCTTGAGCGCACCCGAGCAGGTTTTTGTGAAGGTATCCACCAACTTGTCCAATTTCTCTCCCGTATTGGGTTCAGAGCTTTGTAGGGGGGGTAGTTTTCTGGTAAGCAATCTCAAATAATACCCCCAGTTGGTTTTTTTCAGATTGAAGTTCTTAATGGCGGCAGGGGTGTGGTACCCCAGCCTGAAGTGTATGAGCCTGTGGTCTGAGAATGAGTGATCATTAAGGACCCTCCAGGCAAGGACTCTGCGTGCGAGAAAATCAGACGCCAGTGTGACGTCTAACACCTCCCTGTGGTTTCATGTTACAAATGTGGGGTCGTTCCCTATGTTACAGACTAGAAGGTTGCTACTCATTATATAGTCGTATACTGACTCACCTCTATCATTGATGTCACTGCTGCCCCATTGAGTATGGTGAGCATTGGCGTCTCCACCTAGGATCGTGCCTATTTTGCTATCGCCGCTATTGCCGACTAGGGCTCTCAACAGCTGCGAGGGGGGGGGCACCATCTTGATCATGGGCCATGTAGAAGGAAGCCATTCTAATGGTGGTATTTACCTCTCCATTTCTGACCCCCAGTCGAAGACTGATGGTGGTTAGGTCATCATCGCTGAATGGGGGGAGTAGAATGGCATTTAATTGTTTCTTAGCTAGAATACATGTTCTCAATTTACCCTTACCGCTTCCATAGAACAGGGTAAAATTTGGTGAGCCAAGACCCCGGATTGCGTTGTTGTTTATCCAGGGCTCTTGGATCAGGACTAGGTCCGCCTCGCCTGCTGCCAGACGAACCATTAAAGCAGCTGTTGCCACTTTACTGTGATGCAGGTTTATCTGGAGGACCTGCATCATCAGACTTGTCCGCCCTCTCCTCCGTGAGTGTCGAGTCGGCTTCTCCACTATTGTCTTCTAGAAGCTCACGCTCGGTATAGAAACGGCCCAACACATCTCCGTAGTCGGAGTCGGTCGAGATCTCGTCCTGTAGATCCCCGGAGGGTTCATCTACATCGACTTCCATCTCGTCCTCGCTGGGCGGCTCTATCGTGTTTGCGTTTTCGGCGAGATTATATAGTGATCCCATATCCGCCTTGTATATGTTTAGCTTTATCTTGTCAAAGCCGTAGTTTAGTCGGCCTTCTGCCGCATTCAGCTGCTCTACGCATTCGTTGTTTAGCATGAGGACGACCTGCATAGATGCTCTTTTTGTCGCCTCTGTTTTTAATACCTTCCAGCCTTGAGTGTTAATCTTGGTATTGAAGAGCTGAATGAGTTCCAGAATCTTTTCCGGTTCTGCGGGCTTGGCCAGGATCCAGGCTCTGGCCCTCGGGCGAGATGGTATGTCCTTTGCGTCGACCACAGCAAGCTGTGCTCCCGGATAAACCTCTCCCACCCTACTGATTGCTTGCTTATAAAGCTCAGCCGACCTTTCATCGTCGCATGCTATGAGCTTAACGCTGAGCGCTGTCTCTTGGAGTTGCTGACCTCTAACTTGTACACGAAGTTGGGTAATACCAGCTTCGCCCATCGAATATCCGCTTGGATTCTTTCGAAGTCCTCCTTCGTTGCATGCTCCGGCGCTATTGGCGTGTCGGCATGACGTCGGAGGATGCGAGCCGCAGCGCGTCTCTCGCTGTATCCAGCTTTCTCTGGATCTGTCCTTAGCACGTTTGTCGCTCTCTTTACGACCAACGCTTTCCCCTCGGGCGCGACCCTTGCAAGCGCACCAGCAGCCGAGGGCTCACTGATGGATGATATGCTCTGGCCGGCCTTTGGGTAGGCGGTGGAGGTTTGAGCTTTGAGACTAGGCTTGCCATTTTGGTTCTGCTTCGTCATGTTAACAGTGGGGCGTGTATGCGTCACGGCTCCTCTTGTTGCGGAACTTCCAGTTCCTTCCGGCCTTTGTGGAGGGACGGTCTCCAGTTTATTTTTATTTATCGTTTTTGGCGTTGAGGTATTCATTTTGTTTTATATTTCTTGGGTTCCCACGAGTGGCGGAGAAGGGGCTTGACCACCCGGGCAGAGATCCGCGTACCCGGGCTAGGCTAAATAATCCGGGGGGTCCGTCAACCGACAACGTACGGGACAATTTCTAGCGCCATTACCAGTCGGCACCCTCTTGGAGGGTTCAGCACGAGGAATTTTTTGCCACAGTTTGTATAAAAAGAGCTGAAAAAATATGTCAGACACAGTTCTGTACAGCGAGCTAAACCAACTAGCTTCTACACTTATTACAATAGGTGGTGACTGCAAGAGTGCGACTACTGCATGACAAAAGCGCTGCATTAGAAAAAGCTCTTCTGGCAGTATTTCCGTCATTGGTGTTTCCACTGCCATTTGGGCTAGGCTTGTCCACATTAAGTCCCATTTCTTCCATCATTTTCATCTGTATATAATGCTTTCGTGATTCCAATTGAGGCTTTTCGCAGCCTTTCACGTGCCACTTTTTAAGCTCAACTCTATATGAAATTTTCAACACGAATTCAAAGAATCGGATCCAAGCATGTAGCGGACTTATTCTATATTCTAGAGTGGGTTCTTTAGCCTTGGAAACTAACGAGTTGAAATCTTTTACAACACTGACAAGAATTAGTTCCGGTCACAATATTTAAGACTTTACCGTCAGTAAGTGTCATTTGCCCACTATACTCCACAAATAATTCTTTTTCTTTGTATCTGTACAAAAATATATGTAGGCTGCTTATCTGAGTATCCAAGTTTTCTTTTTCATTCAGTATAACCTCAGTACTTTCCTTAATAAACTAGATTTTTAAAGGCCGGCAAAATCGAACTGATTGGGGCGTCTTATTAAACCAAAGAAGCTGTTGCGCATTTGTTATTAATTTTAATGGGACAACTGTTGTTACAAAAAGGTAATTGTCCAAAAGAAGACTTCCAAAACGCTGTTTGTACATACTGTGGCCTGATGAACCATTAAATCCATAACTAAAAAAAAAAACTTACAATGCATCACGTTGGGAAGTGTTTCCAAGACCTAATGTTGCATTTCAAGTATGCGATAAGCTGTATGGTCTAAAATAAGTTGTAACTTACTTTTGGAATAAACAATATCGTAAGGTCTGCACTTTAATTTAGATTTTAGTACATCCGGATATGGTGGATATATATCACAGCCATGTGTTTTTGTGTGTTGTTTCATATTAATATCTTGACTTTTTGTCAATAAATTTTCAATTAACAAGTAAAAAACTAAAGTCGGGTGTCCCGACTTTCAAATACTCTGTACATAGGTTTACAATAATTATAGAAAATATAAAAAATTAAGAAAATTAAAAAAAAAATTGGATCCATTTTACCTCTCTCGGTATTCGAACTCACGTAAAGTGTGTATAATTGCACATATATAGAAAGCAATTGCGTCTATGTGAGTGTATGTATGCCTATGCGCATCTATTCGTGTCTGTGTAAACATGTTAGCAGTGAACCAAACAGCAACATCAGCAACAGCCGCGGGCAGCGGATGAGCAGCGCTGCAGCAGCAAATATATTTATGGCTATAACTTCTTGTTAAATCGGTCTATCATAGTAAAACTTGGCATACGGACACATAACAACTAACAAAATTTTAGTTCGAAATTCCAAGAATTACGGGAGTTAGAGAAAATCGCGATTTGCATGGGAGAGGAGGGAGGGAGGGAAATTCCGTTAGTGATTATGTGTCTGTATACCAAGTTTCATCATGATAGATCAATTCTGAAGAAAGTTATAACCATAAATAAAATCGCTGCCCATGCTCTGCTTGTAGTTCTGGCCGCAGCGCTGCCCGCAGCTGTTGTTGTTGTTGCTGCTTTGGTTCAACTTTGTGCTGCATACATACACGCATATAAACACGCAGACCACGATACTGATGTAAATGTATGCTGTTGAAACTGTACATTAACATGTACTTTATTTAATTAAATTATTTAATTAATATAATTTTTTAAAATTAAAAATTAAATTTTTTTTTTTATTTTTTTCCTTTTTGGTGGGAGTTACAGGGTATTTGAGAGTTGAGTTCGCTCGACTTTATCATTCCTTATAATTAGGAACTCCTGATTCATTATTCCGGCCCCGTTAAAGCGATAGGCTTTAACATATTTGCAGTACGGCCAGCTTGTGAATTGGCCGTTTCACTCCTCCTGTTGTTGTGCGCACTTCTGCCACACGCGCCTTACCGTCTTGCCCGACGGTTGTGCGAACCACGCGCCCTGTCAGCCACTTTTGGGGTGGAAGATTGTCCTCGTGCATGAGAACGAGGGCGCCGACTTCCACGTTGGGCTCTCCTTTGTCCCACCGAGTTCGCTGCTGTAGGCTGAGGACGTAGTCCCTGGACCAGCTGCGCCAAAACTGCAGCTTGAGCGCCGAAAGTTGCTGCCACCGTTTCAACAACCCGGAACTGGTCCTGCTGCCAGCCCTTCCTGGCTCGGATTCGTGCGGCAGCGAACGTAGAGGCCGACCTATTAGCAGGTGGCCTGGAGTGAGGGCCTCGCCGTCGCTTGGATCGCTGCTGAGGGGGGCGATAGGCCTGGAGTTGAGTAGAGCCTCTACTTCCACCAGATGCGTGTTCAGCTCTGCCTGCGTCAGATTGGCGTTCCCGACTCCTCGCAGAAGATGACTCTTGGCGGCCTTCACTGCAGCTTCCCACAGTCCTCTGAAGTGGGGTGCTCGTGGCGGTATGAACACCCAGTCTATCCCTCGCTGTGCGGCGTACGACACCATCCTGTCCTTCTGGTCGCTGAATGCTGCCCGAAACTCCTTCAGAGCGTTGCTTGCTCCCACGAAATTTGTCGCGTTGTCGCTGTACACGCGCTGTGGAAGACCCCGTCTGCCGATGAACCTTTTAAAAGAATTTAAAAAACAATCAGTTGACAGGTCTTCAACAGGTTCGAGGTGGACTGCCTTTGACGTAAAACACACAAATACTGCGACATAAGACTTTAAAGGGGCTCTTCCACGAATTCTGAGGCTCACGTGGAAAGGACCAAAATAATCAACGCCACAAACCGCGAACGCGTGCTCAGGATTCACGCGATCGGCTGGCAAGTTGCCCATTATCTGACTCAGCAACTTTGGTTTGTAGCGGAAGCAATGCATGCAGTTTTTTACTGCCCTTGTGCATGCTTCTCGAGCATTAATAAGCCATATTTGTTGCCTTGGAAGAGCAACCATGACTTTGGCACCTGCATGATGATTTTCAAAATGCAAGGCGAGAACGAAAAGAATTACAAAGCGTGAATTTCGTGGCATCAGCAAAGGAAATTTTGTGTCGTACGGTAGCGAAGCGTTAAGCAATCGTCCGCCTACTCGCACAAGTTGCAAGTTAACTCCGTTTTGCTTGTACTGATGCAGGAACGGATTTAAACGCTGATATTTCTGTTGAAGCAATTTGGACGCCTTTAAATTTTCAACCTCCTGGCGCAATTCTATTTAAGCAGCCTACGCTCTAATGATAAGAAACGCCTTTTTGCTGTCTCAAAGGAATGACCAAGCAAACCAGGGTTTCGTTTAAAAGGAAGTTCTACTTCGAAACGTCCAGAAGGTAGCCTGCGGACTGTTTGAATGAAGCTTTGCTCACAGGCTAACTGTTCTCTGGGACTTTCTCTAACTCCCAAAAACGTTCAACCAGAGAATCGAGAGAACATTCATTGTCTTTGATGGCAATATTACATATTGCTGACGCAGAAGGTGACCTTTGGGTGCATTTTCCAGACATAATCCAACCTAACAGCGCCTTTTGTACAATTGGAAGCGTGGGACCGAGTTTTATTTGACCAACGCACAAAAGCTCAAATATGTTTCAGCTCCCAGCAGCAGGTCTATTTTAGCTGGTCTGAAAAACTCAGGATCAGCCAGTTCGACATTTGGTGGTACCTTCCACTGGTCGAGACGCACGGCATCGCTTGGCTGACAAGCAGATATTGAGCTTAGTACCCAAAAATCTGCCACGAAGCTGTATGCCGTGGTGCGTGACTGAACACAAGTATTGACTTTATGCCGAACTGAAGTGTTCGACTGGCCAACTGTTAAAATGTTTAGCGCACCATTTTCTCGGCGTAGGCGCAAGCGTTGAGCCAGCGACTCCGACATGAAGTTGACTTGGGACCCAGAGTCCAACAATGCCCTAGCGACTTGAAATTGGCCAGTTCTATCCTTAACCTTTACAAGTGCTGTAGCAAGGATTACCTGATCCTTGCTTCGAACATGGCTAACATACGCCTCACTGGCCGGATGCGATGCTGCCGCATTATTGGCACCTTGTCATTCATACCGATGAAGCAGCGTATGATGAGCCTTTGAACAGACTCGACACTTGGAAGCCTTACACTTCGACACACGATGACCGATTTTTAGGCAATTTATACACAACTTTTGCGCTTTGATAAAAGTGAATCGCTCTGCAACAGGAATTGCTGCGAAAGGCTGACAATCAGCTATGTCGTGGTCTGCTGAGTTGCAGTAGTTGCACTTGTGCGCAGATCTTGTTTCACTTTTTGCACAAGAAAATGCCGATTTGGCTTGACCCTTGACTAATTCTGGCTTTGGCTTGCCTTTGCTCTTGGTTGCTTCTTCTGCAGATAAGTACTGATAGCGCCTATTTAATTGTGCTGCGCAATCAGCCCTAGATGGCAGCTTATTATAATCGAGCTGCTCCTCAAACCGTGATTTGGTGGTATGGTCTACTTTAGACATCACCAAATGGATTAAGACTGCGTTCAGGATTTCTTTATCGTCGCCAATTGACAATAGAGACGCGTATACAGCTGAAACCGTATCGATAATGTGTCTTAATCCAGATGCCGACGGCTTGGCCATTGCAGAAATTTCGAAAAGTTGTGACACTGTATCGAAGAATATTAGACATTTATTGTCATAAACTGATTTAAGACATGCAAGAGCCTTTTCAAATTTGCAGTCTATTATTGGGAATGCCTTTATTGTACCTAACGCTTCATCGGAAAGGCATGAAACTAAATGGTTGAACTTTTCAACATTTGTCAACGTCGGATCGCTGTGCACGAGATTTTCATATAAATTTACGAAGCTTTTAAAATCAGCGTGCTTGCCGCTGAACTTGGGCAAGCGCATCTTTGGCAACTGAGAATGGTGGCCATGGGAAATGCTCGCCGAACAATTGTGTTCGATGCGTGACTCATCGTGCTGCACTGCCGAAAGAAACAACGCTTTCGTAGTCACGCAAATATCCTCAAGTGCACACCTACTATCATTGGTGGGATCTAGCGTATCTATCTCTGCCTGAATTGCCATTGCTTTGTCAATGTAATCAGTCAGAATTTCCAAACGACACTTCAATTGAACCTTATCAAATGAAATGGTCTTCTGCTCAAAGCCATTTTTTAGATTTTTAATGTTATTTACGACTCTGTCGTACCTTTGCACTGCTAAAGTGAGTTTGGCATTAACCTTTGACGGATCCATACTGACCGCTTTATATTGCCTTCACTGTACCGGCAACCAATGAAGAAAACAGTGAGTTAGCAGTGCAAGAAGAATTACGCGCCTATGCGTTGATTTAAGAGCAAGAATAAATACAATTATGTTTGTTTAGGCACGTATCTAGTTTGCAGCTTTCTAAGTTAAACCTTATGCAGCGCGCTAGCAGCCAAAGAGATTTGCAAGTGCAACGAAAATAGAGCGCTTGATCGATCTCTTCAGCTACCCACGACGACGCAAAAAGAGAACTGCCCAGAAGTGCAAGCTATAGCAATGCGCGCGGTTATGCTCTCAAACGTACGTACGTAGTTTGAACGCGACTCTCTTGTACGCAATGTATAAAGGCAACTACAACTACCCACGTTTAGCACCAACAGCTAACCATACGGTACTCGCGCAAAGAGAACGAAATGACAACGACGGCAAGTACAGCTGTAAGGGCAATGTACTTAGCGGCCGTCCGACAATTATGCGTGCATATAACGGCGAAAATAAAAGGGGGTGAAGGGGCTAGCAGTTTAGTGTGCCAACGTCAGGCTTAAACCTCTTTTCAATTTATTATAATACACGTATATAACGTATACATATGTATATATGTGCGATAATGACCATGCAAAATTCACAGTACCAAAATTGAATTATTTTGTTTCTAAGTATTTGTTTGTCGTTTTTGCTCGAGGAAACATTCAATTTTTAGTACGAAATACCTGTGAACTGTCCATGGATTGTTCCGACACTTCCCTCTTAGCCTTTGGCTCAACACGGGACATCTATCGTCTTGGTTAGTGGAAATTCGAGATAATCGTCCACTCCAGAAAGCTTGGCGTTGAAACAGCAACCACTCGCGACCAGCAAACCCAACAACAACGAAATATGCAAAATAAGTGTCGAATGCACTAATTATTACAACGAGAAACACTCAAAACCGAAGTCCCTGCTCGGGCGCCAATGTAAAATTGCAAGCGTTTTTGCAATTTTATATACATAAACTTTTAATGTTTATGTACATACAAACGAAATTTTAGTTCGACCGCGGTAATGAGACAGTTGGGTTGCTGGCGAAAAGGCGAAATTTATTTTTGACAAATTCGTGCTGCTTACTTCGATGTTGCTTCACGAGTGCCAGTTATATTCGTTTTTTCATGTGCTTAGGCCTACGACACGGCGAGCTTTTCTTACATCCTAACAGTGCGCCTTACGCTACAATGTTAACTTAAGCTTATGCATTACGTTTACTATTATACTAAAATTCACTGGCTTACAAATTACGTTTACAATAAGTACTTGTATAACTACATTCTAACAATTCAATCTATAATTAAACTTATAATTAGGAACTCCTGATTCAACACCCTGTATTCGTAGTGTAAAAAGGGTATATTAGGTTTGTGCAAAGTATGTAACATGCAGAAGGAAGCATCTTCGACCCCATAAAGTATATATATTCTGAATCAGCATGATGAGAGGAATCGATCCGACTGACTGGATGAACGCAAGGAAAGCTGGCATAACCAAAGTTGGTATCCAGATGTTCCTAGATCCGGGAAAAGACGAGTTTATTTTATTTTTTTTTTGGAATTTTTCCCCCCTTCCCACGCTACAGAACTTTGTCAATACTGTCCACATTTCAAAAGCTACATTAATCAAACTTTACACAGATATAATTATCAACCTTTTTTATAAATTTCATTTAAATCAGTTAATTCTAATAAAAGTTATTATCGAAACAAATTCTCTCCAGTACAACCCCCCCAAACTGCTTCTTCCTCTTTTTACTTCTGCTATGGGCGCATATACCTCAGTGTCGGAAGTTTAACTGGGTATTTCACTGTCGGGTTTGCTCGACTGTAGCGTTCTCTCTTGTTGTTTTTTAATTTTCCTGTTTTGTAGAGAGTATAGGGTATTTTACTGTAGGGTTTGCATGAAAGGTCAATTCTGAAGAAAGTTATAGCCATAAATAAAATCGCTGCCCATGCTCTGCTTGTAGCTCTGCCTGCGAGCGCCATACACGCTTATAAAAACTCAGAGACACGATTCTGATGTAAATGTATGCTGTTGTGCAAGCTCAACCGCACAATTTTTTTTAAAGCGTTTACCTCCATCAGCATAATTCATTCATGGTCGTCCAAGGTTTTGAGGGTCACCTTCTGACCATCCTCACTAAAATCTATAACCATTTTTGATGACATCTAACTCTGGTACCGTGGATTTGTTTTTAGAATTCCTTGCGTTCTATTGCACTTTATACACAATTGGTTTGCATACCATACTTTCTCTTCCACATTTTTCAAAAACAAAATCTAAAACAGCTGATGTTTTTTGACCATTTACTGACCACAATTCTAGCAGTTTTTATACTCTGTACATGAAATGTACAGAATTATATTAGGTTTGCGGGAGCTGAAAAATGTAACTGGCAGAAGGAGACGTGGCAGACCCCACAAAGTATATATATTCTTGATCAGCGTGACAAGACGAGTCGATCTAGCCCTGTCTGTCTGTCCGTCTGTCCGTCCGTATGAACACCTGGATCTCAGAGACTATAAGAGATAGAGACACCAAATTTTGCACAAAGATGCCTTATGTGTGTATTCTATACGAGTTTTTTTTTTTGAGTTTCCCCTCCACTTCCCCCCTATGGGGGTTTTCCCGATTTTCCATTCGTATAATCGCCTATATCTCGGAGACTATAAGACCTAGGAACACCAAATTTTAGTATATTTTGGAATTTCCCTCTCTCCCCCCTCTCCCATGCAAACCGCGATTTTCTCTAACTCCCGTAATTCTTGGAATTTCGAACTAAAATTTGGAAATACCCCCAGTTGGTTGTTATGTGTCCGTGTGCCAAGTTTCACTATGATAGATAAATAAATATATTTGCTGCTCAAGCGCTGCCCGCGGCTGTTGATGCTGGTGCTTTGGTTGACTGCACACATGTTTACACAGACACGAATAGATGCGCATAGGCATACATACACTCACACAGACGCAATTGCTATGTAAATGTGCAATTATACACACTTTAGGTGAGTTCGAATACCAAAAGAGGTAAAATCGATCAAATTTTTTTTAATTTTCTTAATTTTTTTATTTTTTATAATTATTGTAAACATATGTACAGAGTATTTCAAAGTCGGGACACCCGACTTTAGCTTTTTTACTTGTTGATGCTCAAAGTTGTCTGAAAAAATCGTAATTTTTCCGGTTTCAGGCAAATTCACGCAAAAAACAAGTAAAAAAGCTAAAGTCGGGTGTCCCGACTTTGAAATACTCTGTACATATGTTTACAATAATTATAAAAAATAAAAAAATTAAGAAAATTAAAAAAAATTTGATCGATTTTACCTCTTTTGGTATTCGAACTCACCTAAAGTGTGTATAATTGCACATTTACATAGCAATTGCGTCTGTGTGAGTGTATGTATGCCTATGCGCATCTATTCGTGTCTGTGTAAACATGTGTGCAGTCAACCAAAGCACCAGCATCAACAGCCGCGGGCAGCGCTTGAGCAGCAAATATATTTATTTATCTATCATAGTGAAACTTGGCACACGGACACATAACAACCAACTGGGGGTATTTCCAAATTTTAGTTCGAAATTCCAAGAATTACGGGAGTTAGAGAAAATCGCGGTTTGCATGGGAGAGGGGGGAGAGAGGGAAATTCCAAAATATACTAAAATTTGGTGTTCCTAGGTCTTATAGTCTCCGAGATATAGGCGATTATACGAATGGAAAATCGGGAAAACCCCCATAGGGGGGAAGTGGAGGGGAAACTCAAAAAAAAAAACTCGTATAGAATACACACATAAGGCATCTTTGTGCAAAATTTGGTGTCTCTATCTCTTATAGTCTCTGAGATCCAGGTGTTCATACGGACGGACAGACGGACAGACGGACAGACAGACAGACAGGGCTAGATCGACTCGTCTCGTCATGCTGATCAAGAATATATATACTTTGTGGGGTCTGCCACGCCTCCTTCTGCCTGTTACATTTTTCAGCTCCCGCAAACCTAATATACTCTTGTACATTTCATGTACAGAGTATAAAAAAACAAAATTTGATCATCGTTAAGAAAGGACAAAGCACATATACGAAACACACTTAAAAACAATTATATTAAACAAACTTTTCCATGTTTTGCTTTAATTGTTTAAATCAAATATCTTATTTTCAGCTTAAAAAGTCAGAAAAAATTGTTGAACAAACAACACCAGATTTCCAGTGAAAAAAAACAGCCGGCTGCACTAAATGATTATAATTTTGGTTTCTATGACAGTTGGAGTATGCTCTTGTAGAAACAATTGTTTCCCCCCAAATCATGACTTTTTTTATTCCAAAACAAGTAGAGAAGCTAAACGACTTTGAAATACTCTGTGCATATGTGTAGTATAATTATGCGTATCTATGCGTGTATGTGTGTGTTTGTGTGTGCAATCACTGCCTGGTCATACATACATATATGGCTAGAACTTCCTGATAAATCGGCCTATCATTATGAAACTCGACATAGGGACTCATAATCACTAAGGAGGTATTTTCCGAATTTCAATGAAAAATTCCATGAATTAAGGGAATTATGGCTTGTTGTGTAGAGGGAGGAGGGAGGGAAATTCCAAAATACACATTTTCTTCGTATTCACACAAGGCATCTAGGACTAAAATTTGGTGTAGGTGATTATACGAAAGGAAAATCGGGAAAACCCCCATAGGGGGAAAGTGGGGGAAAATCAAAAAAATACAACAAACTTGCACAGCGTACACACATAAGGCATCTTTGTGCAAAATTTTGTGTTTCAGAAGAATATATATACTTTGTGCGGTCTGCCACGCCTTGTTCTGCCTGTTACATTTTCAGCTCCCGCAAACCTAATATGCTCTTGTACATTTTATGTACTGAGTATAAACATTTTATAGATTTTACCTCTCTCGATATTCGAACTCACGTAAAGGGTGTATAATTGCACATTTAGATAGCATTTGCGTCTATGTGAGTGTACGAATATCTATGCTCGTCTATTCGCGAATGCGCGAGTATTGCGAAACATTTTACAGCGGAAGCTTTCTTGGAAGCTTTCGAGTAAACTGCTGTCCTGCTTACTGCAGGAGGCTCTATAAACGGGGCTTAGGCGACCTGAGCAGGAGAATGCACAGGGAAAATTTCAAACAATTTTCCAGGGGAAGCAGACAACAAGATTGCTGGCGATAAACTTGGGCGTAATGAGGTTGACCGGGCCGAGCAAGGCGGTACCTCTAGAAATTGAGGCTCTAACCTACGCTTGAGCGGAGACACAAACATATATTGAATAAGCAACTGTTTTCCAGAGTCGAACTCAGTTGAAAGTTGCTAAGTTAATTTTGCAATTTTAAAAACTTATTTCGAATGTTATTATTCATACGTGAGAAATTAAATTGGATGTCAATGCATACAGGGCATGATCACCTCAAACCACCACAGCCTTTTTTAGGTGAGTAAACTTTGTCGAGGTCACGACCACTTAATCCTGCACATTTAATATGCATAAAATTCTCGCACAACCAACAGTTAACAAACCGAAGTTGATCAGAATCAATTGCATCTTTAACTGTGCATGACTTGTTGTAGCACGACATTGTGGGCAAATACAAAGGTGAATGATCTAAATAAGTCAGTTAGTGCAAAGCTTAAGAAGAATGCTATAAGAAACAAGAAAGGAATGCTAAAGTCGAGCAGGCTCAACTCTTAAATACCCTGTACCACCCCACAAAAAAATAAATTAATTTAATTAATTAATTAAATTAATTTAATTAAATATTCCATACATGCATACATTTACCTTTACATCAGAATCGTGTCTATGCGTGTTTGTGTACTTGTACATATGTATGTATGTGTGCATTGGGCATGGTTATATGGCTATAACTTACTTTCTGATCAACCTATCATAATGAAACTTGGTATACGGATATATAAGTACTAACTGGATGTGTCTACCAAATTCCAAGAATTACGGAAGTTATAGAAAATCTTGAATAGGGGGGGGGGGAGTGGGGGGGGCGCGTTGCGTTGTTAGAGCGCACTGCAGAATGGGGCTTGTATTTTCCTGAGGCCTGTATTTTCCTGAGGTGTGACGTTAAACACCATCAGGAGATAGACCTTGTCAAATTTGGAGAGCAATAGGGCCGGAGAGATGTCGACAAGTATGTTTAAATCTAATTTGATCTATCTTGAACTCTTAAATTTAATAATATTTAAACCACTAGAAGTGGTTTTCTTAAGTAGAAGCAATGCTCTTTAGAAAGAAGCTTCGAGTCTGTACCTGTGATTCCATTTAAACCCTCGTTGGTTGTGTGAGATTAAGCTGTACCGGGAAATGTAACTCATATGCAATTATTTTATTGATCGTTTTATCGATACATGAGAGTACGGGAATCGGACGATTACTGGATCTCGTATGTAGGTTTGTTTGGTTTGCCAATAGGGGCTTAACCAATAGCTCCAGGTATATGGATAAGTCTCAGTTTATATATTGCAAGAAATCTGTATATAGCTTAATTGCATCTGGGCTATTGGCCTTTAAATTTTTTTTAACGCTGCATCTATTTCCCCAAGTGTGAATTTTACATGTAAGTTTTTGACAGAAGCAGACGAAGAATTTGAGTGGTATGGAGTTAACATATAAAGGTGTTTCTGTTGTTTATATACATCTGGAAAACTAACGCCTCCGGAGCATTAAGACCATGTTTGGGAAAGTCTTCTGCAATCGGCAGGACGTGAAACAGAAAGTGGATTTTAAGAAATTTAGAGGAGGGACACCGGATAAGCGCTTAGCGTCATTCCAGATTTTGTGTAGGGATGAAAGGAGGAAAGGAAAGTGGGAAGTTCTAGATGTGAAGTTTTCAAGATAGTTAAATATAGCACAAATAAAAATTGTTCCTCCGGGGAACTATAGCCTTATATAGTAATCTTTTTCTCCCAAATTTCGCCCTAAAACCAAATCTCATCATATGTTTTGCCAGGAGGTTTGATTAAAGACACTAAGAAAGACTTTTTACAAATAAAAATACTCATTGGAATATAAGCCCTTAGTTTTTCTGAACAATCTGCATCAAAAATATTTTGCATATCCTATGTAAATATTATTAAATTAGCAAATTACTAAATGATTACTTAGAATACTAGCATTCACATACAGCATCCATAACAACCGAACAATACAGAACAATACAAGGTGCGTTCAAAAGTAAACAGGACTTTTTGAATCTAGCGCCCCCTGGTGGCGCTATCAATATGTCGACTGGTGCGTTAGTATCTGCTATCTTTATCGAT
The DNA here is from genome assembly GCF_003285725.1 of Scaptodrosophila lebanonensis. NCBI lineage: Eukaryota > Metazoa > Arthropoda > Insecta > Diptera > Drosophilidae > Scaptodrosophila > Scaptodrosophila lebanonensis. The sequence continues at coordinate 1,098,565 of NW_022060580.1, read as the reverse complement.
TGTCCATTTCATGAGATTGCATCGATTGGAAGTGAAGTTATTGCCTTTTAAGTGTCAGTATGTTTGTGTTAACGGTGCGAAATTGAGCTTCGAACAAAGAGCCAACATTAAATGTTGTTTTAAAATTGGTAAAACTTTTACCGAAACGTTTCAATTGATGGAACAAGTTTATGGCGATGATTGCCTATGCACGAGTGGTTTCAACGTTTTCAAAGTGGTCGTGAGGACGACGACGATCAACTTGTGGGCCAATCAAAATTCGTGATCACCGAAAATTCCATCGAAACTGTGCGTGAATTCATCAAAAATCAGCCGAAATCATCATTAAAATTGATGGAAATGGAATTGAACATCTCCAAAACATCGATTTATCGCATTTTGACCGAACATTTGGGCTTACGAAAGGTGTGTGCACGGTTTGTTCCGCACAAATTGACTAACGACCAAAAATTGCACAGAATCGTCTCATCGATCGACGCTTGTGACAGATTATTTGACCAAAAATCACATTTTAACCATTAACCACTCGCCGTATTCACCTGATATGGCACCGTGCGACCTCTACCTTTTCGGAAAAATGCATTTGCCCATGAAAGGAAAGCGTTATGCAGACGTAGAGGCCATTCAAAAGGCTTGCACCGGCATACTGGCGGCCATACCGGCCAACGAGCTAAAACACTCGTTCGACAAGCTTTTGGATCGTACATTGTTAGAACATTGTCATGCTAGGGTTAACAACTTGTATGTATAACAGCTGATTGATTTACGCATTGTAACTAGGTCTTAAGTCATGCTCACTTCACTATATTAAAGCAACTCAAACAGGCAAGACGTTTACGCTCTTTTATTGTTTCTACCTTTGGATTTTGGGAGCCACGTGGATCTTCTACTTGCATAATCTGAAACTCTCTAACAAAGGTTATGGGCCCAGGTCCCACAGATCCCAGATTCATCAAGTTGGCGGTGTGAATAAATCTTAATAAGCACGGTACCAAAACGCGTGGTAGTGCATGGTAGATTTTTCGTTAACTAAAAAAGTGCGCATATATTTTTTTTTGTTGGTCTTGGTCGAACTATATTTCGTTGGTCGAAATTCGGTTATTTGTTTGGTTGGAAAATAATTTGCAAACTTCGTTGGTCGAAGGGAATTGCATGTGAATTGATACAGTCACTGGAAAAGGTTCCAAAATGTCAAACGGAATGAACATTGATAAATTAACAGAGGACAACTACGAGAGTTGGTCACTTCAAATGAAAAGCCTGTTAATTACTTCGGATTTATGGAAATATGTAGAATTGTCACCAGATACGATACCTGCAACGGATCGGTTATTATGGACAAGAAATGATCAAAAGGCATTGGCAATGATAATTATGTGCGTGAAGCCAAGTGAGTTAATACATATAAGAACATGTAACAGTGCACAGGAAGCATGGAATAAGTTACATGAGGTTTATTTTGCCAAGGGACCAGCTAGAAAGGTTAGCTTATTCAAACAATTGATAAGGTTCCAGATCAAAAGCAATGATAAGGTTTCCCCTCAAGTGAACAAATTTTGCAGCATTGCAGAAAATTTGAGTGAGATCGATGTTAAAGTTCCAGATGATTTGCTTTCAATTTTGCTGTTGTGTAGTTTGCCGGACGACATGGATAACTTTGTTGTAGCAATGGAATGCAGAGATCAGCTCCCGACTCTAAGTCAATTGAAGGTCAAAATATTGGAAGAAGAACATCGGAGAGAGGATAAAGGTCAAGAGAGTACTGGAACTGAGCAAATATTTTTGGCAAAGGGAATGAAAAAATTTAATAAGAAATCGACTCGGGTACAAACGAATAGCGAGGAAACTGATAATGAACGGAGACGCAACATAAAATGTTTTGCATGCGGTAAACGTGGTCATATCAGAGCGCAATGTAAAAGCGATAAGCGTGGGATAAACACAGCGATGAGCGCGTACAGTCGTACAACGGGTATAAGCAGCGACCAATGGATTTTGGATAGCGGTGCTTCATCTCACATGTGTAAAAAACGAGCGTACTTTGAAAAATTGAAAGAGAGCAACGAGAGTATAATTTTGGCATCAGGTGATAAAGTTAAAGCACACGGCGTAGGTAATGTAAAAATTAAATCACCATTCTGCAGTGACATTTTACTATCTATTTTTGGTTTAGGTGGCATTTGAAATGTGGACGCTATTGACGAAATTCTGTAGCGGGGGAAGGGGGGGAAAATTCCAAAAAATAAAATAAACTCGTCCTTTCTCGGACCTAGGAGAATCTGGATGCCAACTTTGGTTATTCTAGCTTTTATAGTTTCTGAGATCCTCGCGTTCATCCAGACGGACGGACAGACGGACAGACGGACGGACGGACGGACATGTCTAGATCGATTTCTCTCGTCATGCTGATTCAGAATATATATACTTTATGGGGTCGGAGATGCTTCCTTCTGCATGTTACATACTTTGCACAAACCTAATATACCCTTTTTACCCTACGGGTACAGGGTATAACAAGAGAGAACGCTACAGTCGAGCAAGCCCGACAGTGTAATACCCTGTACCCAGGTAAACTTCCGTCACTGAGTTATATGCGCCCAAAGCAGCAGCAAAAAGAGGAAGAAGAAGAGCGAACTTGTTGCTGCAGTTTGTGGGGGTTGTACTGGCGAGAATTTGTTTCGCTAATAACTTTTCTTAGAATTGACAGAATTGAATAAAATTTTAAACAAAAGTAGATAATTACTTATAAATTATGTGTGCAAAGTTTGGTTTAGGTAGCATTTGAAATGTGGACGCTATTGACGAAATTCTGTAGCGGGGGAAGGGGGGGAAAATTAAAAAAAAAAATAAACTCGTCCTTACTCGGACCTAGGAGAATCTGGATGCCAACTTTGGTTATTCTAGCTTTTATAGTTTCTGAGATCCTTGCGTTCATCCAGACGGACAGACGGACGGACAGACGGACAGACGGACGGACAGACGGACGGACATATCTAGATCGATTTCTCTCGTCATGCTGATCAAGAATATATATACTTTATGGGGTCGGAGATGCTTCCTTCTGTATGTTACATACTTTGCACAAACCTAATATACCCTTTTTACCCTACGGGTACAGGGTATAAAAACTTAGAGTGTATTGTATGTGCGACATGTAAAATTACAAGAAAGCCATTCGAAAGTTATGACGATATTTATACATCAAATAAACTTGAACTTGTACACACGGATATATGTGGTCCAATGCGTACTGCATCGGTATCGGGCGCGAGATATGTAATAAACTTTGTAGACGATCATACGCGGTATATATGGACATATTTTCTACGAAAGAAATCGGAAGCGTTAAACGCGTTTAAAGACTTTATGTTAAAAGCGGAAAATCAAACGGGGTATAAAATAAAATGTTTGCGAAGCTATAATGGCCGCGAATACATTAATGCAGATTTTAATACATTTCTTCGAAATCGCGGGATAAATCATCAAACTACCGTAAGTTATACACCTCAGCAAAATGGCATAGCTGAAAGGGCGAATCGAACATTAGTGGAGATGGCGAGATGCATGTTAAATGCGGCAGACCTACCACAATTCTTGTGGGCGGAGGCGATAAATACAGCTACTTACTTGCGGAATAGAGCAATAACAAAGAAGATAAGCGGCATGACTCCATATGAATGTTGGTTTAATCGGAAGCCGAGTGTCGGGCATTTAAAAACATTTGGTTGTGACAGCATCAGCTTAAACAAACAACCAGGTAAATCAAAATTCGCTACTAAAGGTCAAAAATTAATATTTGTAGGATACTCAGAGAAGTCTAAGGCATACAGACTATATGATGCATTCAGAAGATGTGTTATCGTATCCAGAGATGTGATTTTCTTGGAAAAATCGTTTACAATTGGTCGAGATGACGGCGAAGGAGCGGATGTCGTGGACGCAGAGCGACAATACTTTTTCGACCTGGAGGATCATCTGGCGATCACAAATGATACGGGCGGTAACAGCGTAGCCAATCAGGAAGAGGTCAATGATGTCGTTATGGATGAGAATGCTATACTAGTTGATGAAAGCGAAGAAGAAAACATTGTGGCTGGAAAGCGAAAGCGAGGTCGTCCCAAAACTCTTCGAACGGGTCAACCAGACAGGCCAAGAAAAGTTTTCGTGGTTCCACAAACAGTTAACCAACTGGAGGTTTGCAACTCGGATCCAAATACCGTAAAGGAGGCACTGACTAGCGACAACAGCAATAATTGGCTAGAAGCGATGAATGCAGAGTATCAAACACTTATAAAAAAACATACATGGGAACTTGTTAATGATGATGAAAAATATAACGTCATAGGTAGTAAATGGGTGTTTACAACAAAGCGCGATGCAACCGGAAACATTGAGAGATACAAAGCGCGACTAGTAGCTCAGGGTTGTTCGCAAAGATATAAAATCGACTACAAGGAGACGTATGCGCCAGTAGTAAGATACCAGACAATAAGGATAATATTAGGACTAGCGGCGCAATACAAATTATTTGTTAATCATATTGATATCGTGGCGGCGTATCTTAATGGAAACTTACAGGAGGATGTATATATGAGACAGCCGGAGATGTTTATTGATGAGCAGAAACCGGATTCGGTATGTAAGCTGAAAAAATCAATCTATGGTTTAAAGCAAGCAGGTCATGATTGGAACACGAAGATATCTGAAGTTCTAGCTGAAATTGGGTTCAAGCAGTGCTTGACAGATAGCTGTGTATACATCGACGAAACTACAGATGGCGATTTCAATATAATTGTATTGTATGTGGATGACATGTTGGTCGCATGTTCAAATTATAATAAACTGGCGGCGATTGTAAAGGCGATGAACAAGCACGTTGAAGCAGTTGACAGAGGACCAGTAAAATACTACTTGGGACTAGAAGTCGAGCGTGATGGCGTACAGGGTGATATATCAATTCATCAGCATCGGTACACGCAGAACTTGTTGACAGACTGGCATATGGAGGATTGTAAGCCATCGTTTACACCACTTGCTATGGGCACTGTGTTGCAGAAATGCACGGACAACAATTGCTGCGAAGTAGATGACATCAAAAGATACCAATCACTTATTGGAGGACTCAACTATTTGGCCATGGTTTCGAGGCCAGATATAGCGTACACTGTATCAAAGTTGTCCCAGTTCAACGATCATCCTCACAAAGAGCACTTTACGGCCGCAAAACACGTTTTGCGATATTTGAAAGGCGCACCAAAAGGTATAACTAAATTTGAAAATAACTTTGAAAATTTTGCTTGTTATACAGATGCTGACTGGGGATCACAATCATTTGATCGGAACGCACCTTGTACCAATTTGGCCCATATACAAAATACCATTTTTCGAACATCCGATTTTGCTGAATTAAGTTTATCTTTGTGAGTCTAGCAAAAATCAAAGATAAAGTACGCAACTATTGCTTCAAATGTAGCAGAAAACTGTTAATTAAACAAACTTGGCGATAATTGTGTTTCACCGAGTGGGCTGGTCCGTTGTTACAAATGATGTACATAACAGGGCTGTCATGTGAGTTGCAAAGCTTGGCGATAAACAGCTTCAAATTTTATGTTGATGTTTTTTATGAGTAAAGCGAGTGTCATTTAATTATTTTAAAATTTCTTAAATAATATTTTAAATTTAAAATTAGCTACATAATTTATTAAAATTACAAACAAGAAAAGACAAATAAATATGAAAATACGGAACTGCCAGGTTTAGTTACGTGCGCAGACAGCCCTACCGAGTCTGTTAACCTTCTTCATAATCAGTCAGCTGTTGCTGACAGCTGACTTAAAAGGGAAATCCGAAAAAATGAAATTTCTCAAAGGGCTGTGGCACCGGCAGATTTGTTTAGAGATTTTAAAAATAAGCCTAGCCGAGAGATTCAGCGATTTCTGTGGCAATTTCCCAAATTCCAAAATTAACATTAACATTATGGAAAATTACGAATAGAGGAGGAGTGGTGGTGTACCAGAAAAAACAAACAAACTTGATCTGCCTGGAGCTTCGGGGAGCTTGGTAGTTCTCTTCCTCTCTTGTACTCTTGTATCTCTTGTACCTTCTGAGATCCTTTCGTCCATACAGACGGACGGACAGGACAGGCAGACTGGCTTGGCTATATTGGCTATAAAAAAAAAAAATAATAATAATAATATTCAAACTATGTTAATATACTAATATATGTCAATAATGATAAATAATAATCTTTTCTCTCTCTCTCTCTTAAATTATTTTTAGGAGTTATGGAAGTACATGCGTGGAGAACTTAGTTCCGAACGTGAATTACAGTCTATTCAATACATTATTGGATTGGGAATTGAAAGAGAGGAGCTAAGAGATGAAATTTTTGTGCAATGCATGCGACAAACAACAAAGAATCCAAATGAGGACTGGAATGACCGGCTATGGCTTTTGATGTGCCTTATTATTGTTGCATTTCAACCAAGCAAGCTTTTATTTAGGCAAGTATAGATTTAAATAAATTATTATATATACTTAAAATATTTTTATTATATTCTAGAAGGTCTTGTCCATCTTTTCTTGCTTACAATTACACACACGTATATGATTATTTACTATATGCTATTTCCCTTCCGACAATCCGAACTACCAAAAAGCCAGATACTTTGGTTGGGCATATCTCTATATATATAAAACAGTTTGTCCTGACTGACTGACTGACTGATTGGCAATCAACGCACAGCCCAAACGGTAAGAGCTAGGAAGCTGAAATTTAGACACAAGATCCCTCTTATAGTGAAAGTGAGCACTAAGAAGGGGTTTCGGAAAATTCGAGCTCCAAAGGGGGAAAACGAGCTCCAACGTTTGTATGAAAAATCTACAATTTTTATCCGATTAACTTCAAACTTAGTTTGTATACTCTCACAAAGAATACAAAAAAAACTGTATACTTGGATTTTCAATATTTTTCCTGCGGCCTGAATAATAATGATTTTCCAGTGGAAAATTCGGTAAACGAAAAGCTATTTGCAATCAACGCACAGCCCAAACGGTAAGAGCTAGGAGGCTGAAAATTGGACACATGTTGTCTTCAGTGGTGTAGGTGAGCACTAAGAAGCGGTTTTGGAAAATTCGAACGCCAAAGGGGGGAAAACGGGCTTCAACGTTTGTATGAAAAATCTACAATTTTCATCCAATTAACTTCAAACTTTCAAAGTTTGTATACTCTCAAAAAGCATACAAGAAAAACTGTATACTTGGTTCCTGTGGCATGAAAAAGGGGGGGTTTTCCGTGGAAAAATAGAAACACAATCAACACCCCACAGCCCAAACGGTAAAAGCTAGGATGCTGAAATTTGGGCTCAAGTATCCTATCATGTTGTAGATGCGCACTAAGAAGGGATTTTGGAAAATTCGAGCTCCAAAGGGGGGAAAAGTAGCTCCAAAGTTTGTTTGAAAAATCCGCATTTTTCAACCGATCGACTTAAAACTTAGTTTCTAATATCAATTAAAGAATACAAACAAAACTGCATACTTCGATTTTCGAAAGTGTTGGAGCTTGAATTATTGGGGTTTTAATATTTATTCACTATTTCAAATGAAAAGTTTGTGTTATAAATTTAGTCCGATCGATTTAAAATTTGGGTAATGTTATCTTCGTAACTAAATCTACAACTTTGTATTCAAGGATTTTCAAAATATGCATTTTACAAAAGCAGGCAGAACAAAATATACAAAATATCAAACAGTTGGGGACAACTAAGTATACATACACACACATACACACACATACACACACACACACACACATGCAAGCAGCTGTTCGTGTAGTTGCGTGCAAACGATTGAAATAGCCAAAGCAAAATGTGAGACACTAATGTGTGAATGTCCATACATATGTGCACATCTTTGTATGTACATATGTATCTACATATGTATGTATGTACATTCGTCTTGCACTGACAGAGCAAGAAATGTTAATTAAATGAAAATTATATAACATTTTTAAAAGTAATTTTTTATAGCCTGTACCCAAAGGGTGAAAGGCTATACTAGTTTTGTGCGCATGTATGTAACACACAGAAGGAGGCGTGGCAGGCCCCACAAAGTATATATATTCTTGATCAGGATGAGAAGACGAGTCGATATAACCATATCCGTCTGTCTGTCTGTCCGTCTGTCTGTATGAGCGCAAGGATCTCAGTAAGTACAAGAGCTAGGATAACCAAAATTGGTATCAAGGTTCCTATAAGCCCTAGGCAGATCGAGTTTGTTTATTTTTTCTGATACAATTTTGGTAGGTACATCCAGTTAGTACTAATTTGTCCGTGTGCCAAATTTCATCATGATAGGTCTACTCTGAAGAAAGTTATAGCCATAAGTAAAATCGCTGCTCATGCGCTGCTCATGCGCTGCCTGCAGCTGCCCGCAGCTGTTGTTGTTGTTGCTGCATATATACACGCATATAAACACGCATAGGTACGTGATGTAAATGTATGCTGTTAAAACTGAACATAAACATGTATTCTAATTTAATTTAATTAATTCATTCATTCATTCATTTTATTTAATAACTAGCAGGTATTGCCCGTCCTAACCAGGCTCAATATAATGTTTCCAATTGTATTTATTTTGTGTGTGCAAAACCTACCCATATGTTTTCACCTTATAAGTTACCAGTAGGAAGGCATTTCAGGTATTTAAATGAACATATTCTGTTCTTGACAAAAAATTGTTCAGTAGTCCGTTACATTTTTGTTCTTGCCAAACTATTTCGTAAAACGAACATGACCACTATAACTAATATTTTTTAAAGGTCGTTTTCCCCCCTTTGGAGCTAGAATTTTCCAAAAGCCTTTCTTAGTGTGCTCCTACACTATGATGGATACTATGAAAGGATACTTGAGTCAAAATTTCATCTTTTACCGTTTGGGCTGTGCGTTGATCACCAATTAGTCAGGACAAACTGTTTTATATATAGAGATAACACAACGTTTTAAGATAGACTATGTGCAAAAAAGGGGAATAATTATAAGGGTATATCCCAATTTTAAATTCACATTTGAGTCTTTTCGTGCCATATTGAGTCAATACGGTCACGCACAAACTCGGAATATGAAACATGGCACTCGTGTCAATGCCGTGCCGCGATGAGCCACGATCAAAAAGCACTGACAATTCTCATCTCAATTTGCTAGAGTAAAACTTTCGATAGTTGAAGCCACCGATACCAGAATACCAAAATATCGAAGTTTGAATGCAATTAGCAGAATATTTAAATAATAAAATCTAATTATTTATTGAGGTCAATAAGAACAAATCATATACATGGGCACACATAGACACGAACTGTTGCTTGTTGTATGTATGTGTGAGTGTGTGTATGTGATGTCCCCAACTATTTGATATTTGATATATGGCAAGTAAAAAACATATTGCTATATTTTAATCGTTGAATGCCAATTTGTTGATATAGTTATGTTGATTACATTACCCAAATTTGAAATCGATCGGACAAAATTTATAACACAAACTATTTATTTGAAAAAGTGAATAAATATTAAAACCCCAATAATAAAATTAAATGCGATATATCGAAAATATCGATACTTGTGTTGATATATCGTAATACATGTCGAATACAAATACATCGAAAAACATCGTTTGAGAGTTATTGATTATAATACTGTATTCGATTGTTCACTGTACACATACATACATACATACAAATTTATTTGTTGTGTACGGTAATTGTAAACTTTTGGCATTTTGCGTATGCAATTAACAGCCGTAAATGATCAAAACGAAAGAAGATTTGCGAGCCAATAACTTGAAGTTGTTGTTATTGTTTTAAAAATTTTGATTTGAAACCATATAACACTATTTGTTACAATTAAACAACAGTGTTCGATGGCCCACTGCATACATACAAACCTATATATGTACATATATAAGAATGTATGTACGTACATACATACTTATTGATGTACATATGTTCATACTATATATACAGCCGTGTGTACATATGTATGTACGTATGTAATACATATGGTGCTGGTGTAATTCATAATGCGAAATTCTTTCTAGGGGGAGCAATGTCCCCCCTGCCCAACCTGCGTACGCCCTTGTAGTCCGTTGTCCTAAAAACCCCTTATGCCAAATGTACTAAACAAAGAAAAAATAACATAAAAATGTTTATGTTATAATGTTAATAATTTTTAACTAATTAACATTTCTTCTTCTAGCGTCTCACATTTTGCTTTGGCTACTTCAACCGTTTGCACGCAACTACACAAACAGCTGATTGTATGTATGTTTGTGTGTATGTATACTTAGTTGTCCCCAACTGTTTGATATTTTGTATTGTTTGTTCTGCCTGCATTTGTAAAATGCATATTTTAAAAATCGTTAAATGCAAAGTTGTAATTTTAGTTACGTAGATTATATTACCCAAATTTGAAATCGATCGGACAAAATTTATAACACAAACTTTTTATTTGTAAAAATGAATAAATATTAAAACCCCAATAATTCAAGCTACAACAGAAATTTCGAAAAACCGAGTATGCAGTTTTGTTTGTATTTTTTTAGATTATAAAAACCAAATTTAAAGTTGATCGTTTCTGAAATGCAGAATTTTCAAACAAACTTTGGAGCTACTTTTCCCCCCTTTGGAGCTCGAATTTTCCAAAATCCCTTCTTAGTGCGCATCTACACCATGATAGGATACTTGAGCCCAAATTTCAGCATCCTAGCTTTTACCGTTTGGGCTGTGGGGTGTTGATTGTGTTTCAATTTTTCCACGGAAAACCCCCCCTTTTTCATGCCCCAGGAAAAATGGTGAAAAACCAAGTATGCAGTTTTTCTTGTATTCTTTTTGAGAGTATACAAACTAAGTTTGAAGTTAATTGGATGAAAATTGTAGAATTTTCATACAAACGTTGGAGCCCGTTTTGCCCCCCTTGGCGTTCGAATTTTCCAAAACCCCATCTTAGTGCTCACCTACACCACTGAAGACAACATGTGTCCAATGTTCAGCCGCCTAGCTCTTACCGTTTGGGCTGTGCGTTGATTGCAAATAGCTTTTCGTTTACCGAATTTTCCACCGGAAAATCATTATTATTCAGGCCGCAGGAAAAATATTGAAAATCCAAGTATACAGTTTTTTTTGTATTCTTTGTGAGAGTAAACTAAGTTTGAAGTTAATCGGATACAAATTGTAGATTTTTCATACAAACGTTGGAGCTCGTTTTCCCCCCTTTGGAGCTGGAATTTTCCGAAACCCCTTCCTAGTGCTCACTTTCACAATAAGAGGGATCTTGTGTCTAAATTTCAGCTTCCTAGCTCTTACCGTTTGGGCTGTGCGTTGATTGCCAATCAGTCAGTCAGGACAAACTGTTTTATATATATAGAGACTTAATTTTTAAAAAATTTTTTTTTTTTTAATTTTTTTTTTTTTTTGTGGAGTACAGGCTATTTTACTGTCGGGCTTGCTCGACTGTAGCGTTCTATCTTGTTTTTTAGTGCATTTGGCATTAGGGTTTTCATTAATAACTTTATGCAGCAACAACAAATATCAAATAGTTGGGGACATCACATACACAACAAGCAACAGTTCGTGTCTATGTGTGCGGTTCTCTACGTACGGTTGAAAAAGTAAAGAGAAACATACATACAAGTATGTATGTATGCCTGTGTATGAATATAGCATGTATGTACATTCGTATTAATGTATACATTGGGCAATCGAACACAGTTGTTTGATTGTAAAAAAATTAATGCTCTAAAAACAACAACAACTGCAAGTCATTGGCTCGCTCTTCTTTCGTTTTGACCATTTAATGTTAATTGCAAAGGCAAAACGCCAAAAGTTTACAGTTACCGTCGCTAGGCAACGACTGCGTAAGCGATAGTAAAGCAGAAACCGAATAACGGAGCTACGAATATTCTGCTTCGCATTGCGAACAGATGTATGTATGTATATGATTTGTTCTTATTGATCTCAATAAATAATTCGATTTTATTATTTAAATATTCTGCTTATTGCATTCAAACTTCGATATTTTGATGGTATCGGTGGCTTCAACTATCGAAAGTTTTACTCTAGCAAATTGAGATGAGAATTGTCAGTGCTTTTTGATCGTGGCTCATCGCTGCACGGCATTGACACGAGTGCCGTGTTTCATATTCCGAGTTTGTGCGTGACCGTATTGACTCAATAGGCACGAAAAGACTCAAATGTGAATTTAAAATTAGGATATACCCTTATAATTATTCCCCTTTTTTGCACATAGTCTATCTTAAAACGTTGCGTTATCTCTATATATAAAACAGTTTGTCCTGACTAATTGGTGATCAACGCACAACCCAAACGGTAAAAGATGAAATTTGGACTCAAGTATCCTTTCATAGTATCCATCATAGTGTAGGAGCACACTAAGAAAGGCTTTGGAAAATTCTAGCTCCAAAGGGGGGGAAACGAGCTTTAAAAAATATTAGTTATAGTGGTCATGTTCGTTTAACAAAATAGTTTGGCAAGAACAAAAATGTAACGGACTACTGAACAATTTTTTGTCAAGAACAGAAAATGTTCATTTAAATACCTTAAATGCCTTCCTACTGGTAACTTATAAGGTGAAAACATATGGGTAGGTTATGCACACACAAAATCAATTTATTTTATTCAAAATAGTCTCCTTCTGCTTCAATACAGCTTTTTGCACGATCCAAAAGCTTGTCGAACGAGTGTTTTAGCTCGTTGGCCGGTATGGCCGCCAGTATGCCGGTGCAAGCCTTTTGAATGGCCTCCACGTCTGCATAATGCTTTCCTTTCATGGGCAAATGCATTTTTCCGAAAAGGTAGAGGCCGCACGGTGCCATATCAGGTGAATACGGCGAGTGGTTAATGGTTAAAATGTGATTTTTGGTCAAATAATCTGTCACAAGCGTCGATCGATGAGTCGATTCTGAGCAATTTTTGGTCGTTAGTCAATTTGTGCGGAACAAACCGTGCACACACCTTTCGTAAGCCCAAATGTTCGGTCAAAATGCGATAAATCGATGTTTTGGAGATGTTCAATTCCATTTCCATCAATTTCAATGATGATTTCGGCTGATTTTTGATGAATTCACACACAGTTTCGATGGAATTGCCGGTGATCACATGTTGATCGTCATTTATGTCCTCACGACCACTTTGAAAACGTTGGAACCACTCTTTTACTCGTTTACTTTTGAACGCACCTTGTAGTACAATAATAAAAAAATGTTAATATTTTGTTAAAACTACATATTGTTGGTTAGTCACACTGGTTAGTCACCAGATTTTTCAGTTCTGCAAATAACGTTATTATTTTAAAAGATTTTATTCCATGACGAAGTCAGTATTTTCTATGAAAACTTTTTTCGTATGATAAAACATTTTCGTAAAAAGCAGAAAACACACATTTTTACGGGGAAACAAAGGATTTTTAATTTGTAGTTATTACTTTTCTTTCATACTATTTCACTTTTTATTAATTACAAAAATTAGTGTTTTGTTTAATAGTGGGTGTGGCCGCCCACAACACTATTTAGTCAATTAAGTATGCTTTCGTATAATTTTCTTAATTTCATTATACCTCTAAGAATTTTTGCTCTAAGATGGGGTGTTTTTGCAGCTCGTCTGGTGCACAAATTATTTTTTTAATCGCCATTTGACATTTAAGCTGGCATCTTTAAATTCTGCAAAAATATCTGGAATTTCTGGAATTTTAAAACGGTTGCGCTAAATTCCTGTCCTGACGTCCATTAGTCATCCTTGAACGTCCACTGCCAGACTAACACCCTAAACTCTCGGTTTTTTAATATTTTACCTAAAAACACCTTATAGATGATTCTTTGCACATTATTTGCTCAGATATAGCAATATTTGTTTTTAAAAACTAATAATATCCTTTTTTTGAATTTCTGCTAAAACCATCGTTTCTCTAAGAATTGTCTTATCTAAGGCTTAGATTCTAAGCACGAGATCTTCTAATTCTGTTCAAATTGATACCATTTTTGCACTTGAACGTCATTAAACAAACTTAACAAGTAAAAAAGCTAAAGTCGGGTGTCCCGACTTTGAAATACTCTGTACATATGTTTAGACTAATTATAGAAATTAAAAAAAGTAAGAAAATTAAATAAAAAATTCTTTGATCGATTGTATCTCTTTTGGTATTTGAACTCACGTAAAGGGTGTATAATTGCACATTTACATAGCGATTGCGTCTGTGTGAGTCTATGTATGCCTATGCGCATCTATTCGTGTCTGTGTAAACATGTTAGTAGTCAACCAAACAGCAACATCAACAACAGCCACGGGCAGCGCTTGGGCAGCAAATATATTTATGGCTATAAGTTCTTGTTAAATCGGTCTATCATAGTGAAACTTGGCATACGGACACATAATAACTAACTGGGGGTATTTGCAAAATTTGAGTTCGAAATTCCAAGAATTACGGGAGTTAGAGAAAATTTGCAATCCAGGTGTTCAGACGGACAGACAGACAGGGCTAGATCGTCTCGTCTCTCCATGCTGATCAAGAATATATATACTTTGTGGGGTCTGTCACGCCTCCTTCTGTCTGTTACATTTTTCAGCTCCCGCAAACCTAATATACTTCTGTACATTTCATGTACAGAGTATAATTACCATCGGCTTTTTTAATGTGCGCAAGTGTAATTACACAAAACTTAACTTCAATTATTCAGTGGTGCCACAGAAATTGGGAGGTTTCTCATCTCGTTTGTTTTCCCAGGAGTTTTTATTAAAAACTCTAACAAAGACATTTTTCCAGATAAAAATATTCATTGGAGCATCGGACCTTATAGTTTTTCTGAACAATCTGCAACAAAAATATTTTGCATATCCCACGTAAATATTATTAAATTAGCAAATTACTAAATGTATACTTAAAACACCAACATTCACACACAGCATCCAAAGCAACCAAGCAATAGAGATGCCCCCTTGGCTCAAGTAGAAAACTAACATCACATTTTGCTGAGTTAAATCTAAAGTTGTGAGTCAATAAAAGTTAAAAATAAAATATATATTTGACCAATTATTGTTTCAAATAAGTATCGAATAAGTGTGTATTAATTAAACAAACATGGCGAAAATTGTGTCTGTTTGTTAGGGAAAATGTAAATGGTCATAAACTGCCATTTAAATTTACAATACGGACCAGCGAAACAAAATGTAAGTACATTTTTGCAATTTCTGAATTCAATTTCAAATGCTAATTTTTGCAAAACATAGATCACCACAACATGGCGTAATTTTCGTCCAATTTATGGAACTACACCCCGTAATTGTGCACAAATAAAATAAATTGAATGTTCTTTTGTGGGATGTAGACATGTCCGTCCGTCTGTCTTTCTGGATGAACGCAAGGATCTCTGAAACTATAATAATAACCAAAGTTGGTATCCAGATTCTCCTATGTCCGAGAAAGGACGAGTTTTTTTTTTTTTTTTTTTGAATTTTCCCCCCTTCCCCCAGAATTTCGTCAATACCGTCCACATTTTAAAAGTTACACTAACCAAACTTTGCACACATAATTCATACACAATAGTCTTCTTGTTTTAAATTTCATCTAAATCGGTTAATTCTAAGGAAAGCTATTAGCGAAACAAATTCTCTACAGTACAACCCCCCCAAACTGCAGCAACAAGTTCGCTCTTCTTCTTCCTCTTTTTACTTCCGCTATGGGCGCATATAACTCAGTGACGGAAGTTTACCTGGGTACAGGGTATTTCACTGCCGGGCTTGCTCGACTGTAGCGTTCTCTCTTGTTATACCCTGTACCCAAAGGGAAAAAGGGTATACTAGTTTTGTGCGAATGTATGTAACAGGCAGAAGGAGGCGTGGCAGACCTCACAAAGTATATATATTCTTGATCAGGATGAGAAGATGAGTCGATATAGCCATGTCCGTCTGTCCGTCCGTCTGTATGAACGCAAGGATCTCAGAAAGTAGTTAGAAAGTTAGAAAGTAGCTAGAATAACCAAACTTGGTATCCAGGTTCTCCTAAGTCCGAGAAAGGACGAGTTTGTTCACTTTTTCTGATCCACCGCCCCAATTCCCCCCCCCCCCCCCCCCCCCTATTCACGATTTTCTGTAACTACCGTAATTCTTGGAATATTGATTAAAATTTGGTAGTCACATTAGGTTAGTGATTATATATCCGTATACCAAGTTTCATTATGATAGAATGATTGGAAAGAAAGTTATAGCCATATAACCAGGCCCAATACACACATACATACATATGTACAAGTACACAAACACGCATAGACACGATTCTGATGTAAATGTAAATGTATGTATGCATGTATGGAATATTTTATATTTAATTTAGTTAATTAATTAAATTAATTTAGTTAATTAATTTAATTTAATTAATTAATTAATTTAATTTCTTTTTTGTGGGGTGGTACAGGGTATTTAAGAGTAGAGCCTGCTCGACTTTAGCATTCCTTTCTTGTTTTTATTTAACATAGTACGTTACAGAATTTAAACACAATTAGTCGGTCAAATGTACTCGTCGACAGTCAGCTGTTGCTGACAGCTGGCTTGGAGGGGAAGTTCGAAAAAGTGAAATCTTTCGAAATTCTGTGGCACCGACATATTATTTGAGAGTTTTAAAATACAACTGTAACCGAAACCACCTGAGTTTTCTGTGGCACCCCTGTATATGTCTGTATGCCAAGTTTCATCATGATAGGTCAATTATGAAGAAAGTTATAGCCATAAATATAATATCTGCCGAAGCTCTGCCCGCAGCTGTTCTTGTTGTTACTGCTCGGAGACCAAATTACTTAGGAACACCAAATTTTAGTCAAAGATGCCTTATGTGAGTACGCCCCTCCCTCGCCCCTCTTCCCCGTAATCACTGATTTTTCATAACTCCCGTTATTCTTTATGACTCACATTCGGCAAATACCTCCAGTTAGTGATTAGGAGTCCGTATTCCAAGTTTTTTAATGATAGATAGTTATAGCTATATATGAGTATACTAGCAGGTATTGCCCGTCTTAACCCGGCTCAATATAATGTTTCCAATTGTATTTATTTTGTGTGTGCATAACCTACCCATATGTTTTCACCTTATAAGTTACCAGTAGGAAGGAATTAAATGAACTAACTAATATTTTTTAAAGCTCGTTTCCCCCCCTTTGGAGCTAGAATTTTCCAAAAGCCTTTCTTAGTGTGCTCCTACACTATGATGGATACTATGATAGGATACTTGAGTCCAAATTTAATCTTTTACCGTTTGGGCTCTGCTGATCACCAATTAGTCAGGACAAACTGTTTTATATATAGAGATAACGCAACGTTTTAAGATAGACTATGTGCATAAAAGTGGAATAATTATAAGGGTATATCCCAATTTTAAATTCACATTTGAGTCTTTTCGTGCCATATTGAGTCAATACGGTCACGCACAAGCACGGAATGTGAAACGCGGCACTTGTGTCAATGCCGTGTAGCGATGAGCCACGATCAAAAAGCACTGACAATTCTCATCTCAATTTGCTAGAGTAAAACTTTCGATAGTTGAAGCCACCGATACCATCAAAATATCGAAGTTTGAATGCAATAAGCAGAATATTTAAATAATAAAATCTAATTATTTATTGAGATCAATAAGAACAAATCATATACATACATACACCTGTTCGCAATGCGAAGCAGAATATGCGTAGCTCCGTTATTCGGTTTCTGCTTTACTATCGCTTACGCAGTCGTTGCCTAGCGACGGTAACTGTAAACTTTTGGCGTTTTGCCTTTGCAATTAACATTAAATGGTCAAAACGAAAGAAGAAGAGCGAGCCAATGACTTGCAGTTGTTGTTGTTTTTAGAGCATTATTTTTTTTACAATCAAACAACTGTATTCGATTGCCCAATGTATACATTAATACGAATGTACACACATGCTATATTCATACACAGGCATACATACACACATACATACATACTTGTATGTATGTTTCTCTTTACTTTTTCAACCGTACGTAGAGAACCGCACACATAGACACGAACTGTTGCTTGTTGTGTGTGTGAGTGTGTGTATGTGATGTCCCCAACTATTTGATATTTGTTGTTGCTGCATAAAGTTATTAATGAAAACCCTAATGCCAAATGCACTAAGCAAAGAAAAAATTACTTTTAAAAATGTTATATAATTTTCAATTAATTAACATTTCTTGCTCTGTCAGTGCAAGACGAATGTACATACATACATATGTAGATACATATGTACATACAAAGATGTGCAAATATGTATGGACATTTACACATTAGTGTCTCACATTTTGCTTTGGCTATTTCAATCGTTTGCACGCAACTACACGAACAGTTGCTTGCATGTGTGTGTGTGTGTGTGTGTGTATGTATACTTAGTTGTTCCCAAATGTTTCATATTTTGTATTGTTTGTTCTGCCTGCTTTTGTAAAATGCATATTTTGAAAATCCTTGAATGCAAAGTTGTAGATTTAGTTACGTAGATAACATTACCCAAATTTTAAATCGATCGGACTAAATTTATAACACAAACTTTTCATTTGAAATAGTGAATAAATATTAAAAAACCAATAATTCAAGCTCCAACACAAATTTCGAAAATCTAAGTATGCAGTTTTGTTTGTATTCTTTTATGGATTATAAAAATTAAATTTAAAGTTGATTGGTGCAGAAATGCAGAATTTTCAAACAAACTTTGAAGCTCGTTTTTCCCCCTTTGGAGCTTGAATTTTCCAAAATCTCTTCTTAGTGCTCACCTACACCACTGAAGACAACATGTGTCCAATTTGTCCAATTGTAGATTTTTCATACAAACGTTGGAGCAGCGCTGCAGCAGCAAATATATTTACGGCTATAACTTCTTGTTAAATCGGTCTATCATAGTGAAACTTGGCATACGGACACATAATAACTAACTGGGGGTATTTCCAAAATGTTAGTTCGAAATTCCAAGAATTACGGGAGTTAGAGAAAATCGCGATTTGCATGGGAGAGGGGGGAGGGAGGGAAATTCCAAAATATACATTTTCTGCGTATTCACACAAGGCATCTTGGACTAAAATTTGGTGTTCCTAGGTCTTATAGTCTCCGAGATATAGGCGATTATACGAATGGAAAATCGGGAAAATCCCCATAGGGGGGAAGTGGGGGGGGAAAATCCAAAAAATAAAACAAACTCGTATAGCGTACACACATAAGGCATCTTTGTGTAAAATTTGGTGTCTCTAGCTCTTATAGTCTCTGAGATCTAGGTGATCATACGGACGGACGGATGGACAGACGGACAGACAGACAGACAGACAGACAGACAGACAGGGCTAGATCGACTCGTCTCGTCATGCTGATCAAGAATATATATACTTTGTGGGGTCTGCCACGCCTCCTTCTGCCTGTTACATTTTTCAGCTCGCGCAAACCTAATATACTCTTGTACATTTCATGTACAGAGTATAAGAAGATACTTGGCGATAACTAAAATGATCACTTACATCCTCATTTTACATTCTTTGCTTGTTTATATATTTTTTTACAGGTATTACGTTTCATTTTTAAAAATAAAATTGGAATCGTTGGAAGGCAAGCTTAAACAATATGCTCAATGGTGTTTTGATAACTGTAAATGTACAAAAGTATCAACAAGGCTACACCCACCCTCAAGCGTAGAAGTAGCAGTAAGTACACATACATGTTTAAAACTGTAAATAGTTTAATATTGAACGATTTTATTTCTAAAATTTTCTTAACATATGTATATTTCAGGCAATGCGGCGTCTTGGAACTATTGTTTGCAGATTTTTTTTCTTAGATGCACGCACAAAGGCCATCGATGTTCATCCTACGGATACAGCAGGAGATGCCGTACAAAAACTTGCTGATAAGCTTAATTTAACTTCAACAGAAGGTTGGGCTATATTTCAGTCACGTCCAGATGGAGAAGAACATATAAAAAGTTTTGATTATTTGTATGACATAATTTCTGCGTGGGAGTCGAAGCAAACGTCTTCTAGTCAAATAAAGCGTGTTTCGAGCGCGTCAACATCTGGTGAAAATCGATTTGTATTCAAAAAAAGATTATTTAAGCTAACTCGCGAATTATCTCAGGACCCGGTTGAGGTGAACATGCTCTATGCACAAGCAGTTTATAGCGTTGTCAAAGTAAGTAAAAGCTTAAATTTACTTAGATACATGATTTTGATTTCCATAATAACAGGTAATATAAACATCGGTCGGTGCGACCTGACTTTGAAAGAATAATTTTTTAAATTCCCCAAAAAAAATTGTATTTTTTTGTTCAATTTTGTTTGTGCCGAAAAGGTATAAGAGTATATAGTATTAGGTTCGTGCAAATAACTATAAGAGCTAAAAACGCTAAATTATTCCTTTTATGTGTACGCTGAGCAATTTTTGTTTTGACCCATCCCTCCACTCCCCCTATTCGTGATTTTCCAGAGACTATAAAAACTATAGATACCAAATTGTGGTGCAGAATGCCTTAAAAATTTACCTCCTCTCTTTACTCCTCGGCTATTACAAACTTTCGGTACTTCTTCGAAATTTAGCAATTACAACCTGTTAGTATTTATGAGTCCGTATGTCGAGTTTCATTGTTATAGGCCCATTCGAAAGCAAGTAATAGCCATAAATGTAATTTCTGCCCAAGCTGTGCAGTATCTGCTGTTTTCATTGCTGCTTTGGCTGAACTCTGTACTGCACCCATGCTTACACACAGACACACATTTATATAATTCCGATGAAAATGTGCAATCATACACACTTTACGTGAGCTCGAATCCCTTCCCCACGCTACCAAATTGTTCAATACTATTCATTCTTGATGACATTTAAGGCTAACAAATATATTCCTTATCGAATTTCATAAATAATCGCATTGCCTGTGTAGTCCGTTGAATGAAATTATAAATAGAAGAAAATGAAATTAGAAATAGATAAAAGAATTTGACAAAACATTAAAACATCAAAACTCTAAAAGATTTATAAGGGTCTTTGTCCAGTAAAAGGCCCTTGGATAGACTTTTGAAACGTGATATTTTGACGAAAGAGTACGCCGCATGGAACAATGGATGTGTAAAAGGGAATCTATCGTTTGCGTTTAAATGCCAATAAAAACCACCTGTTTTTTTTTTGGTAAAAGTTTTCCATTTCGAATTTGGCAAAAAGCAGGCAAACAATAACATTGGTCCCTGTGTAACCATAAAGAAACAAAACTAATAAAAACCAAATTACAGTATTGTTATAAACAGTAATATGTTCTGTACTAAAAGTATTTTTATACCCTGCAAAAAGGGTATATTAGGTTTGTGTAAATTATGTAACAGGCAGAAGCAGGCATCACCTACCCCATAAAGTATGACTAGATTTATTCCTTCCTTTGCCAGAGTGTCCACGATCTCTTTTCTCTTAATGTCCCAATGCTGCGAATTTAGTAGATGTGCATAGTTTTTTGGTGCTTATCTTAGCTACAGCCTCCCTGTTAACCAGGACGATTTCGATGATGGACACCTGCAGAGATTTTATGTCTGCCTGGCTGTCTTCTGTGTTTTGTAGTCTAAGAACCTCATCCGCAGGTTATCTTATTGCGAATATTTCAGTCTGGAAAATATTGGCTGCAAAAATATTAGTTGATGGTTAGTCTAATCCTGTGCGGCAGGTATTTGGTCCCCTGGATGTTGTTTTGCGTTTAATGATCGATTGTGAAGTAGTGTAGTCCGTGCTAGCTGTCTGTCGACAGAAATGTCGCCGTAGCGTCGTAGGGCGAAGATCTGTGCGCAATATTTTTTGCTCAGTAGGCATGCATCTTCAGAGCTTTAATAGGAGGGGGTCTTATGACACCAACGAGATCGAGCCGTTAAGTTATTCCAATATTTTAGATTTAATGCATCCGTTTTTGCTCCGTATTGCTGTAATATTTTTAGGTTTCATATTATTGCATACCTTGACACAATGAATTAAAACATATATATTTCTATTGTCATATAACTGTATTTGATTTCCCGTATTTGGCCCTGCGTGAAAAACCACTCATATATATGGAATATGTTTTAAGGTTAGATTAGGTTGCAATGGTAGGGGCGATGGTACCTGCCGACACACTTAGGCCCATAACCTCTATTCCTACAGCCGCCCAGTACTTCCTATACATTTGCAAATATTGAAAATCTCAATTTTAGTCAGTTTAGCGAGATCATTCAAGAATGGTCACCCCATGGCAGAGAACCTATGCCTATAAAGTGCTGGGCAGTGACAGAGGAGATGCTCAACGCTCTGTTTCTACTCCTAATCGTTGCAGCTTGTACAAAATTTTAACAAATCCAACTCAGATCCATTTTAAGGCGAAATTGTGTGTCATAATATGAACGCGTGGTCGACTTTATATGGGAACATTTTTTTTGGCCGTTGCCCCCCCACCCCCTCCCACCATCCTCCCGCCTACGTTTTTGCATGTGTGTGTACATGTAACATGAGGGCACGAACTATATGCGCTTTTATACGTCTCGAGTATGTTTTGATACTAATTCTAGTGCGCTCGAAGCTTAAAAGATCGCGTGGGAGGTGACTTTGTCTGTGGTGAATTTGTACCCCTTACTGTTCGCATTAACATCCCGTCTCCCTGCAATATATTGCAAAAAAGGCACATTGAAAGCTGAACGTCACGGCAAGGATGTGAGCCGTAAGTGGACGCCTGGAGTGCGTTTATTGGCACCGGACAAAATCTAGCTAAACACGTTTCTTTGGGCTACGGGAAGGCCATCTCGACCCGAAAGGCATCCTGTTTAGATAATCCATGGGTATACGTCCGGCCCGAGAATTATTAGAACTGTGGATGTCCGGTGGAATCGGATCCGCGAGTACCAGTGTCGCAAACTCATCCTGGATCGCTCCCTCCACAGCTGTTTCGGGAGTCCGCAATTTTAGATTCAGTGCTATTTAGAGGGGAACTTCAAAACGGAACGACGAGAGGACCTTGGATCGTACGGCCACCGTGGGGACTTCTTGGTCGCTGGGCAGGCTCACGGCAGCCATGAAGATAGATTGCCTACCAAATGTGGGAGCACAAACGCTGAGGTCTCAACTTGTAGCCTTAGTTTTGTAGGCGGAAATCCCTTAAAAATGCACATCTTGTGCACGTCGGCCGAGACTACTCGATTGAGCCCGGATACTTGGCCCTTGGCTTTTTGGAAAGGCAGCTTGATCAGATTGTGTATGTGTATTGTCCCATATGAACGTTTCTTGTGACCTGGAGTCAATTAATGCACGTGCTGAATGGATGCCTGAGTGAAGAATATTCACTACAGCAATAACGGTTAAGACAGAGTTTAACTGTTTAACGTCAGCAGCGCTCTTATTGACGGATATTTGGAGGAAACGAGGGCATAATCGAAACGGATGGGGTTTCTTAGCTCATAACGGGCACGTTCCTGCTTTGACGCTAATATTCAATTCGAAAGAGTTTACTCTTTTAAATGCAAACTCTTTTCGTGGTGGTTTGGATTGACTTTGCATATTGAATGAGCGTTTTAAAACAGCGCTCTATCAGAAACAAATCAAGCCAAGTCGGAATATCGATTTTGTTTGAAGGACTGCTCCCATAACGACAGAGTTATCTTCGGAAGCTTCAACGGGCATATGAAAACTAGGACACAGTCCCAGTTGGTGGTGGCGATGTTGGAGTGCTCAAAAGCCGTCAAGCATCATTGGACCGTACTTTGGAGCTCCTTCTGTGTAGCTCCTGACTCTTGAGCTGTAGGCGAAATACTAAACAGGATTTTTAGTTGGCTATTGACTAGAAGCCTTTTATTTTCGAATCGTTCCAGTATATTTTGCCTCACCACATGTCTTTGTGTAAAGATGGAAGAGTTTTTCAGCGGGAGCTAGACTTGGATTGTTTATGTAGACTGCTGTAAATAGGTCACGGAACGTAGATCAGCGCAAATAGTCACCACTTCGGTGTAACAGAGCGAAAAACTACATCCCATCGGAGAAGGTATATCGGTATTTATTTTATATATTATATGGAAGAATCCCTTACATCCCTCGTCCGTGAAGGAACCATTAGTGAATGAGCAAATTATAAATTACCCGTTAGTATTTATACAAATGAAACATTGAATGTGTGTCTGTAAGTTCACTAAGTTGCGAAACAATGTGAAATAACGACGAACCACCCACCGAAGAACAGGCGAAAGCAGCAAAACGACGCCATTCGTTTTCGCCCAAAGTGTAAAACGAAGACTTACCTTACGGCGAAAAGCTACGAAACAACGACGCTACACTACGAACAAAAGAAGGTAGTGTGGCTACAAAGAAGCACAGCACAAGTGAAAGGACTTAAACGACGCTATTCGCTTTCGTCCAACGTGCAATGCAAACGAAATATTTGCGAACGTAAAAAAAAGTGGGACCGACGAATCTACAAAGCACAGAAAACTTGAAAGGCGTTATTCATATTCCTGCCTGTGTTTATTGGAATAGACGAAATTCACATACATACTTATGATGTCGATGTACGCAAGTATTGAACATATAGAATAGATGCATGGTGCTGCAAATTAGACAGAGCGGATTCAACTTAAACTATATTTTATGTACATTTAATTCGTAGATTTAAAAAGAAGCCAACATTGTAATACGCAACGCGACGAAATTCTCAACTCTACATCTCTGCTGAGTTGGAGGAAAAAATTAGAAGAGTTACATTTGAAACATTCTGGTGCTAAAGCAGTTTTACAGGAAAGAGTATCAGGGATGCCACAGAAATGTCGGTAGTTTTTGACTACAGTTGTTTTTAAAATCTCCAACAGCATTGATTAATATTAGCCCACGAGAATTTGCGGACACGCCAATTAAATGTTGAAAAAATACAAGACAAATCTTTGAGAAGCTCATCTGATACCACTTGGTGAAATAAAGAATTCTACTTATGTTGCTTATGAAATATTCAATTTTTTTGTAACATTTTTTCATTTTGCGCAATGTCTTCAAAATGTAATTTTGTATTTGGGCCAAGGGCCCAAAAGAGATTTCTGTAGCACTAAGAATTGGTTTTGAGGCGAAATTTGGGCGGAAGAGATTTCTGTAGCACCCCTGTATATTCGTATTTTGGATTGGATCAAGACGAAAACGAAGAATTTATATATGAAGAAACGATAAATATAACTGAGTAGTTCGGGTAGCATGGCGTTAAGAGACATCGAAGGTTCCCTTACAGCATTTACTGGTAATGGTTCTCCGGATGTTGATGACTGGCTGCGTAGTTTTGAGCTTAATGCCTTAACAGTGAATTGGAATGATTGGCTAAAGAGAAGTTACCGACACAGCAAATAGAAATGGAATTAGAAAATAGAAAGAAGAGCCATAAGGAGAGTTTTATTGAATATTTCTATAGTATGTGTACTTTGGTACGTTAACCCCAGCTAGATGAAGAAAGTATTATTGAATATACTTGTATTATTTTTTTTTTTGATTAACAGTTGATTTAAATTTGCAATCTGTCCTAACGGACAATCAGCAAATTATACTGGAGAAACATTGGCATTATGATTTTGTATTATGTGTGGCTTTGTGGAGAGATGGAATGAAAAGTTTAGATTGTGCGATGAGGAAGGTCAAGCGGGTGGTATCTTCTCAGACGACGGGTGGAGTTGCTGTTGTTAAGCAGGTTAATGGCGAGGGGATTGGTGTGCCTGTCCAGTCGCTCTATGTGGGCTCTGCTCAGCCTGGTAATCTCCTCGTGAACCCAAGGGACACCGAGTTCGTTCTGAATCTCCACGGTTGAGAGGAATGGGTGCGCATTGGAGATGGTTCTGAGCGCTTTGTTTTGAAATTTTTGAATGATATTACAGTTGGTTCGGCAGGCAGTGCCCCAAATCGGAATCCCATAGGTCCACATGGGTTTCATTATAGCCTTATACATTAATAGCTTGAAGCGCAGCCTCAGGGTGGACTTTTTGCCAACAAGATAGAGATGCTTTTTCAGCCTTTCGTTCAGCTGTGACCTTTTGTTGAGTAGGTGAGGTCTCCAGGTTAGTCGTCTGTCTAGCACCAGACCCAAATACTTGGCTGTATTGCTGCTAGGGATGGTTGAGCCGTCCAGTTGAACCGGGGGGCAGTCTTCACTTCTTAGGGCAAAAGTGGTTTGAGTGGACTTCTCGGGGTTGACCAACAAATTCCATCTCCTTAGCCAGACGTTAATGGAGTCAAGCTGCATTTGGAGGATGGCAGAGGCAGTCTGTGACGAAACATCATTTGCCAAGAAGGCCGTGTCGTCAGCATAGGTGGCAGTCAGTAGTCTTCTATCCGATATGATAGGCATGTCAGCGGTATATAGAGTATAGAGGACTGGGCCCAGTACGCTGCCCTGAGGAACTCCGGCTCGAATGTCTCTAATGGCGGAGCCTTCATCTCCGCACTTCACGAAGAACATTCTTCCCTCGACGTAAGATTTTAGAAATAAGTAGTATGGTGCAGGTAGGGCAATCTTCAGCTTGTAGAGCAGTCCAGTGTGCCATACTCTGTCAAAGGCTTGCTTGACGTTCAGGAAGACTGCCGAGCAATATTTCTTTTCCTCGAATGCATCCAGAATGTTTGCAACAATCCTATGGCATTGTTCAGGTGTGCCATGACATTCTCTGAAGCCAAACTGGTGATCCGGGATCAAATTGGCCTCCTCAAGGATTGCTCGGACTCTGCGCAAAAATAATCTCTCAACTACTTTGGAGAGAACCGCCAATAAGCTAATCGGGCGATATCAAGTAAGATTAGTTGCAGGTTTCCCAGGTTTTTGAATTACGATTATTTCAGCGCATTTCCACTGGATGGGGAAGTGTCCTAGTTGAAAGCATTTGTTTGTGATTTTGAGAAGGAGCTGGATTCCATTCGGTGGCAGTGCTTTAATGGCTGGTACATCGATACCATCGTATCCTTCTTATAGGTCTTTTGACGCTCTTGGTCAGTCGCCACAGGTTGTGTTGAGGGTCGCCTGGCTCCACATCTTCAAGAAACTGATCCAGGGATTGCTTTCGAAGATTATATAACAGCTCTTTGAGTGCTTTGGCCGCTCTGTTGAACACAGTTTTGTCTCTGGGGTTGCGAGAATTATGCCACAGTCGGCGTAGACGTCTTTTCTCAGCAACCAAGGCTGCAACTTCGGGAGACCAACGGTGGACATCTCTATAGGCGACGCTATAGAAGCGTCTGCTTGGGGGTGTGGCATGCGACACAGCGTTGTGGATTTGAACGTTGAGATGTTCTACAACTTTATCCAAGTCGTCTCCAGTTGCAATCTCAACCATTGGATCCAAATTGCTCTGCAGCCAGTGCTGATTGCGATCGATATTGGTGTTACGCCTAACCAATCTGCTCCTTGCGGAATTGGTGCTGGCTGGTATGTTTACCAGGAGCTTGACAGCGCAGTGGTCAGAACACAGCCCTAACACGTTGCTGGTGACGAACTTGTATTATTGAGGACAGTCAAGATTCCAAGCAAAACAAGAGCTGTTTATACCAAGCAAACAATTTCAAACATTTCGTGAGCATATTAAAATTGATAAAAAGATCAGTTCGAACCAAGGAAGTGCACTATGGACAAAAATACAGTTTGAGAATAGCTCGGTAAAAAATAAGGATAAGAGGATTTGTTCAAATGTGGTGGCAGCCATATTGCAAAGTGTTGCAAAGAAAACACCATCAAATGTTTCATTGGCAATCAGCTAGGCCACAAGGCAAATTAATGCGAGGCAAAAGGTCCACAAATGGAAACAGAGAAAAACATGTCGAATGTCCAGCAATTTTCTCAGACCAGTTTTAAACTGGCTTTTATGAATATCGCAGTTAGTAATGAAGAGATCACTGAATTGTTTGATTCTGGCAGCGATATTTGTATGATGAGCGGAAAGTTCACAGATTTTCCCGGTCGCGTTGAAAAAAAATTGATCGGAATACGAGAAAATCTATATGCTGCTTTCGTTAAATGTTGTTACTAAGTTAGATGATACTCCTTTGGAAATGTGTTTCCACGTAGTCCGTGACGATGATACCCTGTACAAATGTGTGATTGGATTAATGTTTTTGATTTGGCAGTGCGAGAATAGGGAAAAAAGGAGTGTTCTTTCATATAATTAATGAAGTGCTCCAGGTGGTGGATGGAGTCGTTTCATTGGAAAAGATCAAGGATTGGTTGCGTTTTCCCTGAGGTGCTTATCGCCAAAAAAAAAAACAAGACAGAACGCTACAGTCGAGCAAGCCCGACAGTGAAATACCCTGTACCCTGACCACCCTTGCATACTTAACAAAAAAAAAAAATATATCAATTAATTATTTTTTAATTTTGTATACATTTTATTTTAAATAAAATATTGAATACTGACCGAAACTGCGTCATGGTAACTATATAGCGTATTAAACATTTTTGCAATGGGTGTTCTCTAAATTATTTGAAAATGGCCAATCAATATGTGTGTTATAAGTAGTGGTTGGTGAATTCAAATCTAGTAAAGTTCTGAATTGTTTCCTTAACAAGAATTGATATGTCCTGTAATCATGAGATCTAGAAAGGCACATATTAAAATCTCGTAAAACTGCAGACTTGCTATTCAAAAATGCGTGCTTTTGAAATAAGCTCTAAAATTCTCTTGAAAATGTACGCAATGGGTAGATTTATATACTACTAAGAATCCGATAGACTTATATTTAAACACGGCATACTCGAAAACAGCCGAGCCTGAAACATGTCTGCCACTGGAGAAAATATTAGCATCATCGAATATTTCATTTTTAATAAATATAAGGATTCCCTTTTTTGACCGCATTCTATTCGATTGCTCTTCGACATCTAAACGTACTCCTATAGTAAAACCAGGTATATCATATACTTCATTTGGAGTACGTTGAAGTCTCAACAAAACATAAAATTGAAGACCGAAGCATAAGCTTGTCCGAACGAATGTCTTCAATATGACAGTGTATACTTTGAGTGTTGTGAATAAAGACATTTATGTCTGAACTGTTGATTAAATAATCAAAGTGTGTGTGAAGCAACTTGACAGAGCGCAAATTGTCTAGCTCTTTCTCAACCTTCGAATTGGGATCTGGGTGGGGAGCATTTGCCATATTATTCAAGGCTACAGCAAAGGACTGGTCTTCTCGCTGTTTCATAATCTCAATAAGTTCAAATAATTGAAGGACCCCCATAGACCAGACCCAACTATGGCACTATATGGATTATGAGATTCTAAAGTGGATTGAAATATCCATCTATCGCCTACTGGACGTAGCTGTCTCAGATCTCCAAAAACGATAACAGAAATACCTCCGAATGGAGCTTCTTCGTTATTAAAAATTTGCTTGAAGCGAAAGTCTAAATGGGTAACCTTTTGGCACCGGCCATAGATATCTCGTCAATAATAAGAACTTTAAGTTCCGATAAATTGGATCGGAGTGAATTTAGCAAATCTGCTCCAAATTCCTTAAAAGTAGTCCCAGACTGATTAACTTGGAGTGCAAACATGGATTACATCCAGGAATGCTATTATATGGCGAAGTTAAAGAATGAAAAAGTGCTGTTATAAGCCTGCTCTTGCCAACCCCCGCTCCTCCACCAACGAACTCATAAAACACAGTTTTTGATTTTGCGTTATGCAAAAAATATGTTCGAAATAATTTTTGCTTTAAACTGGTGGGAATTTAGCTACTCTTAAAACACCATCGGACGCATCTGGGACTTCCTCATTGTCATTTATATTCAAAACGATTATTTGAGAGCTGATTTCGGGAAAACCTAAAACCCTAAATTCCTCATCTAATACGAGCTGATTATCTAAATTCTCCTCAGTTGCATCTGATTCAATTTCTAAGGCGCTATTAAGTGCACCCTCTAATTCGTTATCATCGATAACATTATATTATCTGAGGTTCGTATCAATTTGTTCCTTGTTACTACTACAAAACTCTTCACAATCTTAATCTATTAACTCTATCTTCTCATCCCTCCAAGGGTAGTATAACTTTTTAATTCTCTAAAGTAACCTTGCCTATCATTATTAATATTTAACCTCCTATACCTTATTCTAGATGGATTTTTCTTTTCGCATTTCGGCTTTTACTAAACTTATACTTGGCAGCAAAATCTGCCAAGCGCAAACCCTCGAGACAATTTGGACACTGAACATAATGGTCAAACAATCCTTCCACGAAAATATCGGTTAAATTTTCAGGTAAATTTTGAAGCTTTTGCCTAGGCTTTAGCATTCTGACACGACGCTCTGGCAAAGAAGTATTTATATATATTTCTGCGTTACTTGTCTCCGATAATCGCATACCCATACAGCAGTAAACGGCTTTTTGAGCAGAAATTTCAGTACCACAAATAAATTTGTGACCTATATTCTGTAGCTTTTGCATTATGCTGAAATTACCCTTATTAATTTCTGCTACAGCATCACCTTAATTGCTCCAAAAGTTCTTTTCAGGAATATTTGGGGTTTCTTTAAACTAGACCTAATGGCATATTTATACTGCTCATAGCTTAGATTGATTTGTTCGTGAGATAGGAAATTTTCAAATATACTTGAGCGCTCAATACTATCACGATCAAACGAAAAATTTAAAATGCTTTGTGTGTTTTCATTAGTGCGATAAACAGATATATCTTGAGCGTCTTCTGGCAATGGTAATAATATTTCCGTCTGGAGCATAGGAGGATATGGAATACCGAAGCGACAAATTTGTTTCCTCCTTATTTCTCCCTTGCATGAGTTAGAATGGTCATGCTTCTGGTATTCAATGTACTGAGCTAACTCAGCACACGAAACATTTGTGCTTACAAATTGGTCAATAAAATTTATTACTGGAGGAAAAGACGTATCGTCAGTTAAATCGGCGATAGGAGCATCTTTCAACCAAAACATGCCATGTATGTGAGGTGAACCTCTGTGCTGAAATTCAACTCGCCAATAATATTTAACACCATTTAACTCCGCCTTCCTTCTTCATAAATTTAAAAACCTGCGTAATACGGTAATCAAAATATCTTGCGCAAGTAACGGGATCTGCTAGATCCTCTAAATCAGAGTCTGCAATCATATCAAGGGGTCTTTGGCCTTCACCAGGAGCAATTGTGATACGCACATGGATATTTTGTGCATGCGTGCTGTCTAACAATGTTTCTTGCCCCCCTGGATTTATCTCCTCGATGTCAAAGTTTGAGTCTGCCTATTCGGAAATATTTTGCATACCTTCCTCAACAACTTCTCTGTCTGCTTGAGACGCTATAAACGGAACAGCATCGGATGTAGAAGAAATCATCCACTGCTAATTAAGAGTCACCTTATGCTTACGATACAGCTCTGTATTAATCAGATATCTAATTGCACTGGCAATTTTAGGAGGTCTAATGGCTTCAGCCATAAAATTATGACTGTATTCCATTCTACGTTTGAGGTGGAGCTGAACAACCTTAGTATCACGAAAAGCTCGTGGAAGAGAACTTTTTTTTTTCTTCTGTTTAATCAAAGCATTGAAGCCGTGCATTCAGATTACCATCTTAACTATACATTTTTACAAATATAAAATAGCCCAACCACGAGCACTTCCGCGCGAGGATTAATAAGTTAGTGGTGGCTTATGCTTATCTAAATGTTTTGAAAAAACCTAATCGTTTCAGTCTTCGCAAAGGTCTAGCAGGAAGAGGTCCTCTGGCAAGCAAACTGCGGTGACTCAGAAGCCTGTCACTGTATCTACTTGTATGACCATGAAGGGATGGCGGGGAGATATTAATCTTTCCTCCGTAGTTGTTCATTCTTTGAGGCAATCGGGCAATGTGGGAAAATCTAGTCCATTTGTGATAGCTGCCTTAGGTACCCTACGAGCCTTAATATTTCTTGTGCATGTTTTGCAAAAAGTGAACCTTTTGTCATACCTACCAGACTAAAAATAGATCTGCAAAGCTGACTAAACCCTTCAGTATTTGCGAGCTCATTTATCTCCTCAATATATTGCCCGGGATACCCTATCGATTTGGTGAGGAAACCAAAGGCCTTTACAGCAAAGGCAAATTCTGTCAGGACCTAATTCGACTACCGTATTGAAATGGTCAATTTGATGTTCAGTTGTGGCAACTTTGACCTGCATATCTTCTGCTAAAACATTCGTTCTTTCTTCCCTATTAAGAATTGCATTTCGTCGGTTTTCTGCGACTCTATTTTGGCTAAGGCTTCTATGCTGTCTAATTCTATGAGCCAAATTTCTTGAAACGTCAAACGATTCTTGTCTTGCTAAAATTCTAGCTCATTGTCTTTCCCTTGTGTTACGAACGTGCTCAACTGTTCCCTATACTCTGAATCCTGCCTACGTGTCGAATGTTGCAGAGTATTAGCTGCCAGCTTCTGTTCCCTTATTTCAATATTTTGGCGACGAATTGATCGCCTCAAAGAGTCGGCATAACATATAAGTCCCCAAAAGACATTGAACATTTTCAAGCTAATCCACAAAATATTGTACAGGATAGCTATATTAAACAAGATAGAACGCTACAGTCGAGCAAGCCCGACAGTAAAATAGCCTGTACTCTCCACAAAAAGGAAAAATTAAAAAAAAAATTAAATTATTAAAAAAAATGAATGAATTAATTAATTAAAATAATTAATTAAATTAAATTAGAATACATGTTTATGTTCAGTTTAAACAGCATACATTTACATCACGTACCTATGCGTGTTCATATGCGTATATGTATGCAGCACAAAGTTGAACAAAAGCAGCAACAACAACAACAGCTGCGGGCAGCGCTGCCGACAGAGCTGCAGGCAGCGCATGAGCAGCGATTTTACTTATGGCTATAACTTTCTTCAGAATTGACCTATCATGATGAAATTTGGCACACGGACACATTAGTACTAACTGGATGTACCTACCAAAATTGATTTTAAAATTCCGAGAATTACGGAAGTTATAAGAAAAAATACGAATTGCGGGGGAGTGGGGGGGTGTATCAGAAAAAATAAACAAACTCGTTCTGCCTAGGGCTTATAGGAACCTTGATACCAATTTTGGTTATCCTAGCTCTTGTACTTACTGAGATCCTTGCGCTCATACAGACAGACGGACAGACGGTCAGACGGACTGACGGACATGGCTATATCGACTCGTCTTCTCATCCTGATCAAGAATATATATACTTTGTGGGGTCTGCCACGCCTCCTTCTGTGTGTTACATACATGCGCACAAAACTAGTATAGCATTTCACCCTTTGGGTACAGGCTATAAAAAGCTATGAATATATTATCATAATATTTAGGTAGTCATACAGTTAGCATTTATTTTTGTGTGAATGAAAAGGTAAAATATTCTCTTTGCATCAGAAGTTTAAGAAATCACTGCTACAATTTGTTGGACGAATATTTGTATCGTTTATAACTTTTCCTTAAATTGATCGACTTGGATGAAATTTAAAAGAAAATGAGATATTTATATGTGAGTATATTAAGTGGGGAAAGTTTAATTTATGTAGTTTTTGAAATATAGACATGATTGACGATAGTCTGTATCGAGGGGAGGTGGAGGAAATCCAAAAAATAAAATAAACTCGTGTTGCCTGTATATTAGGAGAGCCTATATACCAAGTTTGTTCATATAGCTTTAAAAATGTGGACAGTATTGACGCAATTCGGATACTGCAGTTTGTGGGCGTAGTACTGCAGTGAAGTTGTTTCGCTAATAACTTTTTTTAGAATTTACCGACTTGGATGAAATTTTATAAAAAAGTAGATATTTGTGTATAAATTACTTGTGCAAAGTTTGGTTAATGCGAAATTCTATAGCAGGGAGAGGGGAGTGTTGTTGTTTGTTGAGTTAGCCCCTAATAATAAACTAGTAGCTGGGTATTTTTACAATCGGTACTTGAACCAAGTGTAATTCGGAGGAGCTGAAAGGAAATTTGAGATCATAAGAGCACGAGTGTTCTTTTTGTTCTGTCTTTATTAACGAAATGTAAGGGTTTATACTATATACAGTATTTGAGTTCGCGTTGGTCTAGTTATTTCTAATAAGTGATTCTTAAAATAAATCGTTGCGGGGTGTCGTATGCAGCTAGCTGAGTCGGTGCGTGCATATCCAGCGTAGGTTTAGGTAGACGTAGCAGCCGGATGGGGGTTGTTTTGTGCACATGCGCGGCCGCTATTCTAACAATAGCTAAGAATAGCTGTCTGCGTTGGCTTCATATGCACATGCGTGGCCCACGCGTAGCTCATGATACGGTCAAGTGCGTGTGACATTGACAGTACGATGAACTTCAGCGCTATGTATGAACACCAACATACTCCCGGCCATTAAACAGTTGTTTAACCTTCACTTATACTGACAGTGAGAGTGTGCTGGGGCTCTTATGGTTGCCGTTTGATATCATCCAATTTGATGTTTGTCGGGTCTCGTCTTTTTGGTTCGGAATTTTCGTCTGCTATGTTTTCCTGGTCGTCCTCGTCGAGTGGGTGTTTCTGCGTGGGTTCTTCTTTAGGAAAAAGCGGCGCTAGTTTGTGGATTGGCCTCTTGTATATTCCTGTTGATGTTTTTATGTCTGCTACCCGCACATAACCTGGACCTGGGTAGGTCTTGACGACTCGTCACAAGCTCTGCCTCCAAGTGAACTGCCTTGGTTGCAAAGCATCAGAAGACCGCTATATAAGCCTTGACTGGCTTCTTTCCACGGGCGTTAAAGTGAATCCAGAATGGTCCGCAGTAGTCCACTCCAGCGTTGAGGAATGGTTTTGCCTGTGTAACTCGTAATGTTGGCAGGTTTTCCATTATTTGTTGCAAAAGCTTCGGCTTACCTCTTGTGCATTTGACGCAGCTTTGAATTATGTTCCGTGCCATTCCCTTTGCTTTCAATATCCAATACTTTTGTCTGGATATTGCTATAAGGGCTTGTACGCCACAGTGCATGCGATGGGCAGCGTGTGTAAAATGGTCCTTGAGATTGAATCATTATATGGAAGCAGCATCGGATGTTTTGCATCAAAAGACAGAGTTGATGCCTCGAGCCGTCCTCCCACTCGGAGGAATGATTCCTTGTTCAAAAATGGAGTCAATGTCAATAACGGGCTGCTATTGCCAACAGCTCCGTTTCGCTTTAATTGCTTAATCTCAGCAGCAAAATCCACATGTTGGATATTCCTGACGATGACTATTCGTGCGTATTTTAACTCTTCTTGTGTGAGAGTTGTACCACTTTTCCGCCTTACTTTGAAACGAAGAATGTAAGCGACGATCCGGGTTATCTTACGAAATGAATTGTTGTATTTAATTCTATACAAACCACTTCCAGCATCGGTGTCAATAGCGGTAGTTGTTACCATTTGCACCTTTCGTTCCAAAGCAGTACTCTTAATTGCACTGTTGATGAATGGTGCCGGCCAACTGTGTTCAGTTCCATGCAGGAATAAAGGACCATAGAACCAGAGGTTTCTTGTAGATATGTTCCTCGGGGATAAGCCTCTTGACAGTGCATCCGCTGGGTTGATTTGGGAACCAACATGGCGCCATTGTGAGGGTAGCGAATTGTCCTGAATTTTAGCTATCCTATTCGCAACAAAAGTGTGGTAGTGTGATGCTTTGGCAAACGACGACTATGGAGTCCGTCCAAAAGTATGCAGAGGTGTTTTTCAAATCAAGACCCTTCTGCACTCGTGTGGTTAATTCCACTCCAAGAAGAGCAGCGCATAGCTCAAGTCTGGGTATGGAGACTGATGCTAGAGGTGCCACTCTGGACTTCGAGCAAAGTAGTTGCACCGAAATTTTGTTGTGTTTGCTTATGGACCGTAAATAGACAGCAGATCCATAAGATTGATTAGACGCATCAACGAACATGTGTATTTCCCTTAAATACGGTATCTGGCCAATTTATACGTGGCGATGAATTTTAATGTCGTTTAGCGACTGCAGCTCTTCTCGATAGGTCTGCCAGTGTAAAGCCAAATTTCGGGGAAGACCGTCATCCCAATCCAGTTTGAGCTCCCACGGTTTTTTCGTGAAGATCTTAGCCTTCACTACACCTGGAGCGAACAACCCAAGTGGGTCGAAAATTTGTGCCAGTTCCGAACAGACAACTCTTTTTGTTATTTTTGCCGATCGTTTGATTTGTGGTCGACCACACAGATTGTCGGTGGTTGGCATCCACATCATTCCAAGTGTCTTATTGTTAACATCGGATCCATCGATGTCGACACTGGGTACGATGTCCTCTTTATTAAAATTCCTCATAAGTTGGCTGTGGTTTGCGCACCATTTCTTTAACTTAAAGCCCGATTTCAGCAACATTAAGTTAAGTTCCGATTGAATTTGCAGCGCTTCCGGAAGTGAGTTTGCTCCAGTGAAGCAAGCGTCAACATAAAAATCCGTCTCCATGCCGCAACACCACGTGGATATTTCCTTGCGTTTTGTGTTGCCAGGTGCTGAAGGCATTTGTTGGCCAGAAATGGTGCGGATGTGGTGCCGTATATGACCGCTTTCAGCCTGTAATATTTTATTTCTTCGGCTGGGCTGTCTCTCAACACAATCATTTGGCGGAATTGGTCATTAGGATTCATTCATATCTGCCTATAAATTTTCTCAATATCGGCAGTGAATACATATTTATGTGTTCTGAATCGTAGCAATATTGAAAACAGCCCGCTTTGGACGACTGGGCCAGAATATAAAATGTCGTTCAGTGACTTCCCGGATGAAGTTTTGACTGAAGCGTCGAAAACTACTCTTTGTAGTTTGACTGTTGGGTCTCAATACGCAGTGATGCGGAATGAAGTAGTGCGAAGCTGGAACATCTTTTGGCTGCACTCTCTTCATGTGTCGCAGATCCTCATACTCAGCCATGACCTAGTCGGCTTGTAAGGTGGGGTCCTGTGCGAGTCGCCGTTCTAAGGCTAGAAAACGTCGCGTTGCAACATCACGAGACTCCCCTAGGGCTGAAACGTTTTCAGCAAAGGGAAGTCGGACTATCATTCTTCCATCGACAGCCTTTTGAAGGTTTTGAATAAAATTCACTTCACATTTCTTTTCCGTGGGTGTACGCTGAGGGCTGGTAGCCTCTAAATTCTGAATTTAGAAGCGTTCCATTAACTGATGCAGGTCATCAGTGTTTGTTAGCACCGAGCATGTTGCTGCTGACTGGGAGGCCAGTCGCCTTCCGGCGACAATCCATCCTAGATGGAAGTTTTGTAGCGATGGTAACTGCGCTCCAAGTTGCATTGATTCTGGTCTCATCAATGCAAAGTAATGCTCCACGTCGAGAAGTAGATCAATTTTTCCTGGCTTGTCGAATTGTGGATCTGCCATTGATATACCACTTGGCTGGTCGTCAACAATGTGTGATATCACAAATGCCTCTAATCTTGTCGTAAAATAATTTACTTTTGATTTTATTGTAACATTCGCTCGCGCCTTGGAAGATTTGTGGTGTCCTCCAACGCCTTCAATATTGAAGTTGGTGTCTGCTAACTTTGGCGATAACTTCTTTACCACTCTCTCAGAAATCAGGTTTATTTGGGAACCTGAATCTAAGAGAGCTCTAAACTCCGCCATTTGTCCATTTTGGCCCTGTACCATGACACGAGTAGTTGCTAGCAGCACATAATTTTGTTTATTATACTCTGTACATGAAATGTACAAGAGTATATTAGGTTTGCGGGAGCTGAAAAATGTAACAGGCAGAAGGAGGCGTGGCAGACCCCCCAAAGTATATATATTCTTGATCAGCGTGACAAGACGAGTTATGTGTGTATTCTATACGAGTTTGTTTTATTTTTTTGATTTTCCCCCCCACTTCACCCTATGGGGGTTTTTCCGATTTTCCATTCGTATAATCGCCTATATCTCGGAGACCATAAGACCTAGGAACACCAAATTTTAGTCCAAGGTGCCTTGTGTGAATACGCAGAAAATGTATATTTTGGAATTTCCCTCCATTCCCCCTCTCCCCCACAAATGCGATTTTCTCTAACTCCCGTAATTCTTGGAATTTCGAACTAAAATTTTGCAAATACCCCCAGTTAGTAATTATGTGTCCGTATGCCAAGTTTCACTATGATAGATTGATTTACCAAGAAGTTATAGCCATAAATATATTTGCTGCTGCAGCGCTGCTCAAGCGCTGCCCAAGCGCTGGCCACGGCTGTTGTTGATGTTGCTGTTTAGTTGACTGCGAAAATGCTTACACAGACACGATTAGATGCGCATAGGCATACATACACTCACACAGACGCAATTGCTATGTAAATGTGCAATTATACACCCTTTACGTGAGTTCGAATACCGAGAAAGGTAAAATCGATCATTGAATTTTTTTTTATTTTCTTAATTTTTTTTTATTTTCTATAATTATTGTAAACATATGTACAGAGTATTTCAAAGTCGGGACACCCGACTTTAGCTTTTTTACTTGTTTTTGTTTGAAGTGGTGGCCACTGCTGGGGTGGTTGCATTGGTTCCATTGCTTGGAACCTTGGGTTGTAAATACAACAGCGTATTATGTTTTTGGTTGCATTTAAGGCATCCCCGGAACCAGCATTCTTGGGCCCTATGATTTCTGCCCAAGCAATTGTCGCCTATTCTTTGGGTTTGTGCCCAGTTTAATCTTTCTGGGGCTGATTTTGTTTTAAATTTGTCGCATTAAAAATGCGGCTGATTGCAGAACGTGCATATTTTATCTGCGTCAGCGATGCGCATGCCTTGTGTTTCTCCTTGTTTCCTTGCTTGCTTCCGATGGTCTCCAAAGCTAGAAAGCGTTGTTCAAGGAAGGATTTAAACTCCCTTAATGATTGGAGTTTTCGATGAAAGTGTTGCCACTTGAGATAGTCACCGACAAATTTCGGTATTGACATCTTTTGTAACGACAATTGACTTGTCATTGATGTTGTTGCGTCAAGTGCGCTGTCTGCAGTAGTTGTAGTATTCATTTTCAGGTCAGCAGTTTCGGCAGAAATAAAATTGGCTTCATTATAGCCCAAGCTGTCAGGATTTTCAAATTCTCTATAGATTTGAAAATGGGGATCGGAAATTTGATTCCAATATTTTTCCACCATAGGCCTCAGTTGTTGTTTGTTTTCAAGTGTCATTTGTCCCATTATGCGAGACAATGCACTCAGCAAAGCATTTTTATGCTTTATATGTGGCTCAATGTTTTGTGTTTTAGTTTCAGCATTGTCATTCAAGAGGCTGAGGTCCATGTCAAAAGTTTGAAGCATGGTTGCGTGCTGAGTAAATTTAGTTAGATACTCATTAGCGATATCTATTATTTTTGTATAATAGTCGCTTTCAAAATAGCTATGGTCTATTATTTGACCATTTAAGGCTACAATAACATTATTTTTGAAATTGCTCCCGAAGATAGCTTAGCCTTGCCTTTCTTTCTTCGTAGTAAGCTTTCGTTTTTCTATCCTGGGAATCCTTTTTGTAATTCCTTATCAGGGTTTGAATTTCTTCTCCAAGCGATGCTTGCTTATTAAGCAGCGAATCCAGTTCTGGAGATAGAATTGCCATTTCTCCAAACTGGTATTAGTTGTCAGACCCGTTGGAGGTATTTTTGTTTTGCTTTTTTAAAAGCCGGATGTGCCTCGACTCACACCGATGAAAGGTCAATGACACTAAATACCAATGGAGGTCCGTCCGTTTCAGGCGGCGGATTTATCCCGAAGTGTTCCCTCGTTGAGGTTTCTGGGGCTTCTTTGGGGACGAACAGAACTGCTGCCCAATGGAGTCCTCGAAATGTTCCTTTGCTGAGGTTTCTGGGGTTTCTGTGAGCACGACCAGTACTGCTGCCCAACGAAGTCTCGGTTAGTCGCCTTGTTGACTAATCGTTCCAATACAAATTGTCGGAAAACTGCCCGATAGCGAAATCTCTAGATTCAGCTGGAAAAGCTTCCTTGTTGCGTCAACCTTGCTTTGTTGAGGTTTCTTGGGCCTCTTCGAGCACGACAAGAACTGCTGCCCAGCAAAGCTCTCTTCAATAGAGTTCAATAGAGTTGACGTTGGTCGCCTTGTTGACCAATCCTTCCAATCCAGTTGCGTCCTTAAAGTGTGTGACCCTATATTAAGGAAGCTCGTGGAAGAGAAGTAACTACGTTTGAAACTGGAATTGGGACATTAACAACAGCTCCTTTAAAACCACTTTGGCGACCGTATCCAAGGGTTTTTATGACCATGAAGGGATGGCGGGGAGATATTAATCTTTCCTCCGTAGTTGTTCATTCTTTGAGGCAATCGGGCAATGTGGGAAAATCTAGTCCATTTGTGATAGCTGCCTTAGGTACCCTACGAGCCTTAATATTTCTTGTGCATGTTTTGCAAAAAGTGAACCTTTTGTTATTAGAAGTAAATATACCTACCAGACTAAAAATAGATCTGCAAAGCTGACTAAACCCTTCAGTATTTGCGAGCTCATTTATCTCCTCAATATATTGCCCGGGATACCCTATCGATTTGGTGAGGAAACCAAAGGCCTTTACAGCAAAGGCAAATTCTGTCAGGACCTAATTCGACTACCGTATTGAAATGGTCAATTTGATGTTCAGTTGTGGCAACTTTGACCTGCATATCTTCTGCTAAAACATTCGTTCTTTCTTCCCTATTAAGAATTGCATTTCGTCGGTTTTCTGCGACTCTATTTTGGCTAAGGCTTCTATGCTGTCTAATTCTATGAGCCAAATTTCTTGAAACGTCAAACGATTCTTGTCTTGCTAAAATTCTAGCTCATTGTCTTTCCCTTGTGTTACGAACTTGCTCAACTGTTCCCTATACTCTGAATCCTGCCTACGTGTCGAATGTTGCAGAGTATTAGCTGCCAGCTTCTGTTCCCTTATTTCAATATTTTGGCGACGAATTGATCGCCTCAAAGAGTCGGCATAACATATAAGTCCCCAAAAGACATTGAACATTTTCAAGCTAATCCACAAAATATTGTACAGGATAGCTATATTAAAAAAGCTATGAATATATTATCATAACATTTAGGTATTCATACACATTCATAAACAAGTAAAAAAGCTAAAGTCGGGTGTCCCGACTTTGAAATACTCTGTACATATGTTTACAATAATTATAGAAAAAAAAATAAGAAAATTTAAAAAAATTTGATCGATTTCACCTTTCTCGGTATTCGAACTCACGTAAAGGGTATATAATTGCACATATACACAGCAATTGCGTCTATGTGATTGTATGTATGTTTATGCGCGTCTATTTGTGTCTGTGTAAGCATTTTCGCAGTCAACTAAACAGCAACATCAACAACAGCCGTGGCCAGCGCTTGGGCAGCGCTTGAGCAGCGCTGCAACAGCAAATATATTTATGGATATAACTTCTTGTTAAATCGGTCTATCATAATGAAACTCGGCATACG
Organism: Scaptodrosophila lebanonensis; assembly: GCF_003285725.1. Taxonomy (NCBI): domain Eukaryota; kingdom Metazoa; phylum Arthropoda; class Insecta; order Diptera; family Drosophilidae; genus Scaptodrosophila; species Scaptodrosophila lebanonensis. The sequence continues at coordinate 1,057,110 of NW_022060580.1, read as the reverse complement.
GACACATAATAACTAACTGGGGGTATTTCCAAAATTTTAGTTCGAAATTCCAAGAATTACGGGAGTTAGACGCATTTGCATGGGAGAGGGGGAGGGAGGGAAATTCCAAAATATACATTTTCAGCGTATTCACACAAGGCATCTTGGACTAAAATTTGGTGTTCCTAGGTCTTATAGTCTCCGAGATATAAGCGATTATACGAATGGAAAATCGGGAAAACCCCCATAGGGGGGGAAGTGGGGGGGAAAATCAAAAAAATAAAACAAACTCGTATAGAATACACACATAAGGCATCTTTGTGCAAAATTTGGTGTCTCTAGCTCTTATAGTCTCTGATATCTAGGTGATCATACGGACGGACGGACGGACAGACGGACAGACAGACAGACAGGGCTAGATCGACTCGTCTCGTCATGCTGATCAAGAATATATATACTTTGTGGGGTCTGCCACGCCTCCTTCTGCCTGTTACATTTTTCAGCTCCCGCAAACCTAATATACTCTTGTACATTTCATGTACAGAGTATAACAAGTAAAAAAGCTAAAGTCGGGTGTCCCGACTTTGAAATACTCTGTACATATGTTTACAATAATTATAGAAAATAAAAAAAATTAAGAAAATAAAAAAAAATTCAATGATCGATTTTACCTTTCTCGGTATTCGAACTCACGTAAAGGGTGTATAATTGCACATTTACATAGCAATTGCGTCTGTGTGAGTGTATGTATGCCTATGCGCATCTAATCGTGTCTGTGTAAGCATTTTCGCAGTCAACCAAACAGCAACATCAACAACAGCCGCGGGCAGCGCTGCAGCAGCGCTGCAGCAGCATATATATTTATGGCTATAACTTCTTGGTAAATCGGTCTATCATAGTGAAACTTGGCATACGGACACATAATTACTAACTGGGGGTATTTGCAAAATTTTAGTTCGAAATTCCAAGAATTACGGGAGTTAGAGAAAATCGCATTTGCGGGGGAGAGGGGGAGGGAGGGAAATTCCAAAATATACATTTTCTGCGTATTCATACAAGGCACCTTGGACTAAAATTTGGTGTTCCTAGGTCTTATGGTCTCCGAGATATAGGTGATTATACGAATGGAAAATCGGGAAAACCCCCATAGGGGGGAAGTGGGGGGGGGGGGGGAAAATCAAAAAAATAAAACAAACTCGTATAGAATACACACATACCGCATCTTTGTGCAAAATTTGGTGTCTCTATCTCTTATAGTCTCTGAGATCCAGGTGTTCATACGGACGGACAGACGGACAGACAGACAGACAGGGCTAGATCGACTCGTCTTGTCACGCTGATCAAGAATATATATACTTTGTGGGGTCTGCCACGCCTCCTTCTGCCTGTTACATTTTTCAGCTCCCGCAAACCTAATATACTCTTGTACATTTCATGTACAGAGTATAAAAAGCTATGAATATATTATCATAACATTTAGGTAGTCATACAGTTAGCATTTATTTTTGTGTGAATGAAAAGGTAAAATATTCTCTTTGTGTATACATCAGAAGTGTAAGAAATCACTGCTACAATTTGTTGGACGAATATTTGTATCGTTTATAACTTTTCCTTAAATTTATTGACTTGGATGAAATTTAAAAGAAAATGAGATAATTATATGTGAGTATATTAAGTGGGGAAAGTTTAATTTATGTAGCTTTTGAACCAAGTGTAATTCGGAGGAGCTGAAAGGAAATTTGAGATCATAAGAGCACGAGTGTTCTTTTTGTTCTGTCTTTATTAACGAAATGTAAGGGTTTACACTATATACAGTATTTGAGTTCGCGTTGGTCTAGTTATTTCTAATAAGTGATTCTTAAAATAAATCGTTGCGGGGTGTCGTATGCAGCTAGCTGAGTCGGTGCGTGCATATCCAGCGTAGGTTTAGGTAGACGTAGCAGCCGGATGGGGGTTGTTTTGTGCACATGCGCGGCCGCTATTCCAACAATAGCTAAGAATAGCTGTCTGCGTTGGCTTCATATGCACATGCGTGGCCCATGCGTAGCTCATGATACGGTCAAGTGCGTGTGACATTGACATTACGATGAACTTCAGCGCTATGGGCCATATACTTGTATGAACACCAACAGGGAGGGAAAATCAAAAAAATAAAATAAACTGGTATAGACCAGGGACTAGGAGCGTCTGCATACGAAGTTTGGTTTATGTACGCTCAGCAGTTTCCAAAATCTAGACGTTCACCCAGACAGACGGACGGACGGACAGACGGACATGTCTAGATCGATTTCTTTCGTCATTCTGATTGATAATATATATACTTCATGGTGTCGGAGATGCTTTCTTTTGCATGTTACATACTTTGCACAAACCTAATATACCCTTTTTACCCTACGGGTACAGGGTATAAGAAAAAAGGGTACAGGGTATAGCTCAAATAGACTTTTCACAAGCTTCAGGAAGAACTACATTGGACTTATCTTGATTCTCGTAAATATACCTGTTTCGTCACCCAGAGTAGACAACATGAATTTTATTACATACCATTTGGGATTACTAACACCCTTCCGGTGTTTATGAGGTACATATTTGCTGTTTTAAGACCATTGATAGACGACGGTACATTGATCCTATATATGGATGATGTAATTCCATCAAAAGATGATCAAGGACTACCCGGAAAGTTATAAAAGGCGTGGCATCGCGTAAAGATTAAATTCGGATAAAATGCAAAAAATATCAGGTGTTAGGTTAGGTTGCGATGGCTGGTGTTATGTTCACTTAGGCCAAAAGAGGCCCGTTGTGATGCCATATGTGGCCGAGACAATTATTAAATGCGCGTTGTTTCTGCTTTGCAATCTTATTTTATTCTGTATACTAGGTTAGCGCGCGAGCTGAAAAATGTAACAGAAAGAAGGAGGCGTGGCAGACTCCACAATGTATATATATTCTTCATCAGCATGACAAAAAGAATCGATCTAGCCCTATCTGTCTGTCCGTCTGTCCGTCCGTCCGTCCGTACGAACACCTGGATCACAGAGACTATAAGAGGAGGTAGAGACACCAAACTTTGCACAAAGATGCGTTATGTGTGTACGCTGTGCAAGTTTGTTTTATTTTTTTGATTTTTCCCCCACTTCCCCCTATGGGGGCTTTCCCGATTTTCTATTCGTATAATCGCCTATATCTCGGAGACTATAAGACCTAGGGACTCCAAATTTAAGTCCCAGATGCCTTATGTGAATACGCAGAAAATATGTATTTTGGAATTTCCCTCCGTCCCCCTTCTCCCCCGCAAATCGCAATTTTCTCTAACCCCCCTAATTCTTGGAATTTCGAACGCAAATGCCTTCAGTTAGTTATTATGTGTCCGTATGCCAAGTTTCATTATGATAGACCGATTTAACAAGAAGTTATAGCCATAAATATATTTGCTGCTCCAGAGCTGCTCAAGCGCTGCCCGCGGCTGTTGTTGATGCTGCTGTTTGGTTGACTGCTAACATGTTTACACAGACACGAATATACGAGCATATACATACATACACTCACATAGACACAATTGCTTTGTATATGTGCAATTATACGTGAGTTCGAATAACAAAAGAGGTAAAATCGATCCAAAATTTTTTTTGTAATTCTCTTACTTGTTTAATTTCTATAATTAGTCTAAACATATGTACAGAGTATTTCAAAGTCGGGACACCCCACATTAGCTTTTTTACTTGTTTTAATTTCTATAATTATTCTAAACATATGTACAGAGTATTTCAAAGTCGGGGCACCCGGCTTTAGCTTTTTTACTTGTTTTCTATTACACATAAAGTTTTTAACATAGTTGAAAATTTGTGTAATTATTTTCCATTCTATTAGTTGTTGAAGCACTGTGTGGATTCCTATTTTATCGAAAGCCTTGACAAAATCTAAAGATATTATAGAAATGTGACGTTTTTATAGCCTGTACCCAAAGGGTAAAAAACTATACTAGTTTTGTGCGAATGAATGTAACACACAGAAGGAGGCGTGGCAGACCCCACAAAGTATATATATTATTGATCAGGGTGACAAGCCGAGTCGATATAGCCATGTCCGTGTGTCCGTCCGTCCGTCTGTATGGACGAAAGGATCTCAGCAAGTACAAGAGCTAGAATAACCAAACTTGGCATCCAGATTCTCCAGTCAGTATGTTTGTGTTATCGGTGCGAAAATGAGCTTCGAACAAAGAGCCAACATTAAATTTTGTTTTAAAATTGGTAAAACTTTTACCGAAACGTTTCAATTGATGGAACAAGCTTATGGCGATGATTGCCTATCCCGTAGCAGAGTGCACGAGTGGTTTCAACGTTTTCAAAGTGGTCGTGAGGATTTAAATGACGATCAACATGTGGGCCAATCAAAATTTGTGATCACCGAAAATTCCATCGAAACTGTGTGTGAATTCATCAAAAATCAGCCGAAATCATCATTGAAATTGATGGAAATGGAATTGAACATCTCCAAAACATCGATTTATCGCATTTTGACCGAACATTTGGGCTTACGAAAGGTGTGTGCACGGTTTGTTCCGCACAAATTGACTGACGACCAAAAATTGCTCAGAATCGTCTCATCGATCGACGCTTGTGACCGATTATTTGACCAAAAATCACATTTTAACCATTAACCACTCGCCGTATTCACCTGATATGGCACCGTGCGACTTCTACCTTTTCGGAAAAATGTATTTGCCCATGAAAGGAAAGCGTTATGGAGACGTAGAGGCCATTCAAAAGGCTTGCACCGGCATACTGGCGGCCATACCGGCCAACGAGCTAAAACACTCGTTCGACAAGCTTTTAGATCGTGCAAAAAGCTGTATTGAAGCAGAAGGAGACTATTTTGAATAAAATAAATTGATTTTGCCGAAAAACCATTTGTTCTGTGATTTTTTAAAGTCCTCTTTACTTAGGAAAACACCTTGTATATACATCACGAGTACGTTTTAATAGTAATTCTAGTGCGCAGATACGGTCGCGTGGTAGGTTGCATGGGATGCGGCTTCGGCCGTGCTGCACATGCAGAAATAATGATATGGGTTGATCTTTGGCACGGGTTGCATGAGACTTTGATCCAGCACCCACCTCGTAGCCATGATTAAGGACCATAGAACCAGTCAACTTTACTGATTCATTATCCCTGTTGGACACCGTCAACAGAACTCTCACGGGACCATTGTAGTGCCTTTATCAGTAGGTACCCTCTTGGAGGATTCATCTAGAGGATTTTCGACAACTTTACCATTGCTAATAATATTTTATTATTAATCCCCATTAATATTATTATCTTTTTTCACACTTCTTTACCCACACTACCATGATTTCCCTTTAGCCAGTATTAGTATACATATTTAGATAAAACTTAATTGTAAAAGCGCTCAAATCAAATTTTAATATACGAACTTCATGGGCCTTTAAATTCGAAAATTGATTAAAAATATATAAAGATATCAATAAAAACGATGTGTTAAAGTATAATACATATTAGTTTAGGAAAAAAGAAAAACTAACAACTCCAAATGAATTTTTTCCAATTTAAGTATAAAATAAGTAAAATGCATTTCATTTTATGTTGAACTATGTGTTTGAGCGTTTGGTCACAACGACAACGTTATGTATCACCAGGGTTCGTAAAATGTGCTCGCAACCCACTGCAACCCTTAAGAAATGCTGCCGGGGTTTTTTTTCGGGTTGCTGCCGACAGAGGCCGCGGGTCCGATCGGGTCGTACATATGTACATATGTGTTAAATTTGTATGCTGGTATGCTTGTGTGTATATATTTCAAGGCAAAATGTGCGCGATGCATTTCATCCCTTATAGCCTCACTCAGCAGATTTGTCTGCGTTTGCATAGTGGTACCTGATACTAGATTTCTGAATGAATGTCTTTCGATTTTTTTGGCTATAGGAAATAAAAAGATCATTTGCAAATAAATAAACTTGTTACTAAAATATTTTTTACTATTCGAAAGAAATATCGTTTATTAATTCCTCATTTAGTTTCGCTATTAAAATATCGCTTAATACATTTGGACTAAGTCTATTTCTTAATTTAGTAAAATAAGGGGTAACGCGCTAAAAGCCCTCTCCACTGACACCTGAGTTGCTGGCACAGCCAACGCAATTTCCGCTATTTGTGCCAGCTCGGGTTCCCTATATTGAAGAGACTTCCAGTGCAGCAATATATCATCTTCGAGGCATAGTCGTTCACCAAATTGAAGATTGTGAATTTTCAGTTCTGTGGAAGTACGACTAGGTCATAAAATTAATGAAGATTCCTCAAAAATGATGTCATATTTGCTTTCCTTATAGGAGTATATATATATATATATATATATATATATATATATATATATATATATATATATATATATATATATAAGACGAGCCGATCTAGCCTTGTCTGTCTGCTTGTCCATCTGTCCGTCCGTTCAGGAATCGGGCTCCAAGCTTACAATATCTGCCTTGCTGGGGCCTAGCGCTATTTCGCACGACCAATATTAATAAAGCTGACCTTTAACTTTGTGCGTGTGGATTAATTTTTGTTGTTTTCCCGTGGCCAATAATTCTGCACCAAAATATTTATTTCCCTGCTCATTTAAAAAAATAAAATAAACTCGTATAGACCAGGGACTAGGAGCGTCTGCATACGAAGTTTGGTTTATGTACGCTCAGCAGTTTCCAAAATCTAGACGTTCACCCAGACAGACGGACGGACGGACAGACGGACATGTCTAGATCGATTTCTTTCGTCATTCTGATTGATAATATATATACTTCATGGTGTCGGAGATGCTTTCTTTTGCATGTTACATACTTTGCACAAACCTAATATACCCTTTTTACCCTACGGGTACAGGGTATAAGAAAAAAGGGTACAGGGTATAGCTCAAATAGACTTTTCACAAGCTTCAGAAAGAACTACATTGGACTTATCTTGATTCTCGTAAATATACCTGTTTCGTCACCCAGAGTAGACAACATGAATTTTATTACATACCATTTGGGATTACTAACACCCTTCCGGTGTTTATGAGGTACATATTTGCTGTTTTAAGACCATTGATAGACGACGGTACATTGATCCTATATATGGATGATGTAATTCCATCAAAAGATGATCAAGGACTACCCGGAAAGTTATAAAAGGCGTGGCATCGCGTAAAGATTAAATTCGGATAAAATGCAAAAAATATCAGGTGTTAGGTTAGGTTGCGATGGCTGGTGTTATGTTCACTTAGGCCAAAAGAGGCCCGTTGTGATGCCATATGTGGCCGAGACAATTATTAAATGCGCGTTGTTTCTGCTTTGCAATCTTATTTTATTCTGTATACTAGGTTAGCGCGCGAGCTGAAAAATGTAACAGAAAGAAGGAGGCGTGGCAGACTCCACAATGTATATATATTCTTCATCAGCATGACAAAAAGAATCGATCTAGCCCTATCTGTCTGTCCGTCTGTCCGTCCGTCCGTCCGTACGAACACCTGGATCACAGAGACTATAAGAGGAGGTAGAGACACCAAACTTTGCACAAAGATGCGTTATGTGTGTACGCTGTGCAAGTTTGTTTTATTTTTTTGATTTTTCCCCCACTTCCCCCTATGGGGGCTTTCCCGATTTTCTATTCGTATAATCGCCTATATCTCGGAGACTATAAGACCTAGGGACTCCAAATTTAAGTCCCAGATGCCCCGCAAATCGCAATTTTCTCTAACCCCCCTAATTCTTGGAATTTCGAACGCAAATTTTGCAAATGCCTTCAGTTAGTTATTATGTGTCCGTATGCCAAGTTTCATTATGATAGACCGATTTAACAAGAAGTTATAGCCATAAATATATTTGCTGCTCCAGAGCTGCTCAAGCGCTGCCCGCGGCTATTGTTGATGCTGCTGTTTGGTTGACTGCTAACATGTTTACACAGACACGAATATACGAGCATATACATACATACACTCACATAGACACAATTGCTTTGTATATGTGCAATTATACGTGAGTTCGAATAACAAAAGAGGTAAAATCGATCCAAAATTTTTTTTGTAATTCTCTTACTTGTTTAATTTCAATAATTAGTCTAAACATATGTACAGAGTATTTCAAAGTCGGGACACCCCACTTTAGCTTTTTTACTTGTTTTAATTTCTATAATTATTCTAAACATATGTACAGAGTATTTCAAAGTCGGGGCACCCGACTTTAGCTTTTTTACTTGTTTTCTATTACACATAAAGTTTTTAACATAGTTGAAAATTTGTGTAATTATTTTCCATTCTATTAGTTGTTGAAGCACTGTGTGGATTCCTATTTTATCGAAAGCCTTGACAAAATCTAAAGATATTATAGAAATGTGACGTTTTTATAGCCTGTACCCAAAGGGTAAAAAACTATACTAGTTTTGTGCGAATGAATGTAACACACAGAAGGAGGCGTGGCAGACCCCACAAAGTATATATATTATTGATCAGGGTGACAAGCCGAGTCGATATAGCCATGTCCGTGTGTCCGTCCGTCCGTCTGTATGAACGAAAGGATCTCAGCAAGTACAAGAGCTAGAATAACCAAACTTGGCATCCAGATTCTCCAAGTCCGAGAACGTACGAATTTGTGTATTTATACTCTGTACATGAAATGTACAAGAGTACAAGAAGTGTTCCAAAAAAAACATGACTTTTTGAATCTAGCGCTTCCTGGTGGCGCTATCCATATGTCGACTGGTGCGTTAGAATCTGCTATCTTTATCGATTGTCCAGTGAGAATTTCATGGCATTTCATAGATTGGAAGTGAAGTTATTGCGTTTTAAGTGTCAGTATGTTTGTGTTATCGGTGCGAAAATGAGCTTCGAACAAAGAGCCAACATTAAATTTTGTTTTAAAATTGGTAAAACTTTTACCGAAACGTTTCAATTGATGGAACAAGCTTATGGCGATGATTGCCTATCCCGTAGCAGAGTACACGAGTGGTTTCAACGTTTTCAAAGTGGTCGTGAGGACATAAATGACGATCAACATGTGGGCCAATCAAAATTTGTGATCACCGAAAATTCCATCGAAACTGTGTGTGAATTCATCAAAAATCAGCCGAAATATCATTGAAATTGATGGAAATGGAATTGAACATCTCCAAAACATCGATTTATCGCATTTTGACCGAACATTTGGGCTTACGAAAGGTGTGTGCACGGTTTGTTCCGCACAAATTGACTGACGACCAAAAATTGCTCAGAATCGTCTCATCGATCGACGCTTGTGACCGATTATTTGACCAAAAATCACATTTTAACCATTAACCACTCGCCGTATTCACCTGATATGGCACCGTGCGACTTCTACCTTTTCGGAAAAATGTATTTGCCCATGAAAGGAAAGCGTTATGGAGACGTAGAGGCCATTCAAAAGGCTTGCACCGGCATACTGGCGGCCATACCGGCCAACGAGCTAAAACACTCGTTCGACAAGCTTTTGGATCGTGCAAAAAGCTGTATTGAAGCAGAAGGAGACTATTTTGAATAAAATAAATTGATTTTGCCGAAAAACCATTTGTTCTGTGATTTTTTAAAGTCCTCTTTACTTAGGAAAACACCTTGTATATACATCACGAGTACGTTTTAATAGTAATTCTAGTGCGCAGATACGGTCGCGTGGTAGGTTGCATGGGATGCGGCTTCGGCCGTGCTGCACATGCAGAAATAATGATATGGGTTGATCTTTGGCACGGGTTGCATGACACTTTGATCCAGCACCCACCTCGTAGCCATGATTAAGGACCATAGAACCAGTCAACTTTACTGATTCATTATCCCTGTTGGACACCGTCAACAGAACTCTCACGGGACCATTGTAGTGCCTTTATCAGTAGGTACCCTCTTGGAGGATTCATCTAGAGGATTTTCGACAACTTTACCATTGCTAATAATATTTTATTATTAGTCCCCATTAATATTATTATCTTTTTCACACTTCTTTACCCACACTACCATGATTTCCCTTTAGCCAGTATTAGTATACATATTTAGATAAAACTTAATTGTAAAAGCGCTCAAATCAAATTTTAATATACGAACTTCATGGGCCTTTAAATTCGAAAATTGATTAAAAATATATAAAGATATCAATAAAAACGATGTGTTAAAGTATAATACATATTAGTTTAGGAAAAAAGAAAAACTAACAACTCCAAATGAATTTTTTCCAATTTAAGTATAAAATAAGTAAAATGCATTTCATTTTATGTTGAACTATGTGTTTGAGCGTTTGGTCACAACGACAACGTTATGTATCACCAGGGTTCGTAAAATGTGCTCGCAACCCACTGCAACCCTTAAGAAATGCTGCCGGGGTTTTTTTCGGGTTGCTGCCGACAGAGGCCGCGGGTCCGATCGGGTCGTACATATGTACATATGTGTTAAATTTGTATGCTGGTATGCTTGTGTGTATATATTTCAAGGCAAAATGTGCGCGATGCATTTCATCCCTTATAGCCTCACTCAGCAGATTTGTCTGCGTTTGCATAGTGGTACCTGATACTAGATTTCTGAATGAATGTCTTTCGATTTTTTTGGCTATAGGAAATAAAAAGATCATTTGCAAATAAATAAACTTGTTACTAAAATATTTTTTACTATTCGAAAGAAATATCGTTTATTAATTCCTCATTTAGTTTCGCTATTAAAATATCGCTTAATACATTTGGACTAAGTCTATTTCTTAATTTAGTAAAATAAGGGGTAACGCGCTAAAAGCCCTCTCCACTGACACCTGAGTTGCTGGCACAGCCAACGCAATTTCCGCTATTTGTGCCAGCTCGGGTTCCCTATATTGAAGAGACTTCCAGTGCAGCAATATATCATCTTCGAGGCATAGTCGTTCACCAAATTGAAGATTGTGAATTTTCAGTTCTGTGGAAGTACGACTAGGTCATAAAATTAATGAAGATTCCTCAAAAATGATGTCATATTTGCTTTCCTTATAGGAGTATATATATATATATATATATATATATATATATATATAAGACGAGCCGATCTAGCCTTGTCTGTCTGCTTGTCCATCTGTCCGTCCGTTCAGGAATCGGGCTCCAAGCTTACAATATCTGCCTTGCTGGGGCCTAGCGCTATTTCGCACGACCAATATTAATAAAGCTGACCTTTAACTTTGTGCGTGTGGATTATTTTTTGTTGTTTTCCCGTGGCCAATAATTCTGCACCAAAATATTTATTTCCCTGCTCATTTATGGGTAGCTAAAATAACATAGCTTACTATAAAACAATAACCTTTGGTGGATGCCTGATATTTACCGAGATTAATTTCATTATATCAATAACTTCACGAGATTCACGGTCTATTTTTCTCGAATGCATTATGTACGTCCGTCACTGATGCTGAATCAAAAGGAAAGAAGAACTACTATTGTACCATCTATCGCTTATAAGCTGTGCACGCTATGATCCTCTCAGAGAGGGATAAAGAGACAGAAACAAACGCGACATCAGCACCTGTCAATTTGACATTTGCACTCTCTTGATGCACCGATAACCCTTAGGTTTAGGTATTGGCTAAATTATTCCTTCTTCACCACACATTCTAGCTATTTACAAAGATTGATATCACACTGTAACACTTTGTTTTTGTTTTGTAATTTACACGTTTACCAATTCTAAAATTCTAAATTTTTCATCTTTTAATTTCAGTGTGATGAATTTCCTGTAAGTGAAAAGGTAGCACTTCAACTAGCTGGATTGCAAGCTCAAGTTTCACTAGGAGATCCCTCAAATCAACCAAAACCGGAGTATTATTGTGACATAAATAGTTTTTTACCTAGTCGAATAGCTAAAACTAGAGAACAACAATTTTGGATTCCTATTTTAGCACAAGCACATCGGCAATATGGATCTTCACGCAATGAGCTAACTGCAAAAATTCTGTACTTAAGCTGTGTAATGCAATACCCACTCTATGGCACAACAATGTTTAATGTCCTCTATAAAGGATTTTGGAGCTTTGTTAATAATATTATTCTTGGAGTTAATTGCGATGGAATTATGTTTGTTCAACCTGAAGACAAGATTATTATATATCAGTTTAAATATACAGATGTAGAATCAATTATGATAGACCCCAGTGACAGTTTTATAACCATTTCACTAAATCGAGTATCTCAGAACATAACAAAACTTTTGGGCGAAGGGAACTCTTCATTTAATACTCAAAAATGCTTTGTATTTGAGACGGTGCAGAAAAATGAAATTGGATCACTAATAATATCTTACTTTCCATCATTATCCAACTGGGTTTTGAATAACTTTGACTACTCAAAAAAAAGTAAAGGAATTACTAATGAGGACAGAACAAGGCTGTACCAAAATGTTGTAATATGCCGGAGGCAACTAATTGATTTAGAAGTTGTACGTAAGCCTCAAGAGTGCGGTGGATTCCTTAGAAACACCTTAAGGCGCCTTTCAAAACATCGAATAGAAAAAATAAGAAAGGAGCAAAGAACAAACCTTCATGATCATGGAGAAACATACAAAGGATTCAATCATACGTTTTGGGCATTTAGTAAACAACAAATACCATACTGCTTAAGCAGGCTTTCGGATCAAGATGAAGCGGTAATGGTCGAAATCTTTTATTCAATTTTAACATTCTCTGGTCTTGGAACAGGTGGTAAGTATTCACTGTAACAATGCATTTATAAATCCTCTATTTTGTAACAACGAAAATTTGTATACTCTGTACATGAAATGTACAGCTTTTGCGGTTATTATATTATATACTAGCAGGTATTGCCCGTCTTAACCCGGCGCAATATGTTTCCAATTGTATTTATTTTGTGTGTGCATAACCTACCCATATGTTTTCACCTTAAAGGTTACCAGTAGGAAGGCATTTAAGGTATTTAAATGAACATTTTCTGTTCTTGACAAAAAATTGTTCAGTAGTCCGTTACATTTTTGTTCTTGACAAACTATTTCGTTAAACGAACATGACCACTATCTCTATATATATAAAACAGTTTGTCCTGACTGAATGACTGACTGACTGATTGGCAATCAACGCACAGCCCAAACGGTAAGAGCTAGGAAGCTGAAATTTGGACACAAGATCCCTCTTATAGTGAAAGTGAGCACTAAGAAGGGGTTTCGGAAAATTCGAGCTCCAAAGGGGGGAAAATGAGCTTCAACGTTTGTATGAAAAATCTACAATTTTTATCCGATTAACTTCAAAGTTAGTTTGTATACTCTCACAAAGAATACAAAAAAAACTGTATACTTGGATTTTCAATATTTTTCCTGCGGCCTGAATAATAATGGTTTTCCGGTGGAAAATTCGGTAAACGAAAAGCTATTTGCAATCAACGCACAGCCCAAACGGTAAGAGCTAGGAGGCTGAAAATTGGACACATGTTGTCTTCAGTGGTGTAGGTGAGCACTAAGAAGCCCAAACGGTAAAAGCTAGGAAACTGAAATTTGGGCTCAAGTATCCTATCATGGTGTAGATGCGCACTAAGGGATTTTGGAAAATTCGAGCTCCAAAGGGGGGAAAAGTAGCTCCAAAGTTTGTTTGAAAATTCTGCATTTCTAAATCGGTAAACTTTAAATTTGGTTTTTATAATCTATAAAAAAATACAAACAAAACTGCATACTCGGTTTTTCGAAATTTGTGTTGGAGCTTGAATTATTGGGGTTTTAATATATATTCATTTTTACAAATGAAAAGTTTGTGTTATAAATTTTGTCCGATCGATTTCAAATTTGGGTAATATAATCTACGTAACTAAAATTACAACTTTGCATTTAACGATTTTTAAAATATGCATTTTACAAAAGCAGGCAGAACAAACAATACAAAATATCAAACAGTTGGGGACAACTAAGTATACATACACACACACACACACATACATACATACAAGCAGCTGTTCGTGTAGTTGCGTGCAAACGGTTGAAGTAGCCAAAGCAAAATGTGAGACGCTAGAAGAAGAAATGTTAATTAGTTAAAAATTATTAACATTATAACATAAACATTTTTATGTTATTTTTTCTTTGTTTAGTACATTTGGCATAAGGGGTTTTTAGGACAACGGACTACAAGGGCGTACGCAGGTTGGGCAGGGGGGACATTGCTCCCCCTAGAAAGAATTTCGCATTATGAATTACACCAGCACCATATGTATTACATACGTACATACATATGTACATACGTCTGTATGTATAGTATGAACATATGTACATCAATAAGTATGTATGTACGTACAAACATTCTTATATACAATGTACATAGGTTTGTATATAGGTTTGTATGTATGCAGTGGGCCATCGAACACTGTTGTTTAATTGTAATAAATAGTGTTCTATGGTTTCAAATCAAAATTTTTAAAACAACAACAACAACAAGTTATTGGCTCGCAAATCTTCTTTCGTTTTGATCATTTACGGCTGTTAATTGCATACGCAAAATGCCAAAAGTTTACAGTTACCGTACACATACAAGTAAATTTGTATGTATGTATGTATGTGTACAGTGAACAATCGAATACAGTATTATAATCAATAACTCTCAAACGATGTTTTTCGATGTATTTGTATTCGACATGTATTACGATATATCAACACAAGTATCGATATTTTATATTTATATCGCATTTAATTTTATTATTGGGGTTTTAATATTTATTCACTTTTTCGAATGGTCAAATGTGTTATAAATTTTGCCCGATCGATTTTAAATTTGGGTAATGTAATCAATATAACTATATCAACAAATTGGCATTCAACGATTAAAATATAGCAATATATTTTTTACTTGCCATATATCACATATCAAATAGTTGGGGACATCACATACACACACTCACACATACATACAACAAGCAACAGTTCGTGTCTATGTGTGCCCATGACAAAAAATTGTTCAGTAGTCCGTTACATTTTTGTTCTTGCCAAACTATTTCGTTAAACGAACATGACCACTATAACTAATATTTTTTAAAGCTCGTGGAGCTAGAATTTGATGGATGATGGATACTATGAAAGGATACTTGAGTCCAAATTTCATCTTTTACCGTTTCGGCTGTGCGTTGATCACCAATTAGTCAGGACAAACTGTTTTATATATAGAGATAACGCAACGTTTTAAGATAGACTATGTGCAAAAAAGGGGAATAATTACAAGGGTATATCCTAATTTTAAATTCACATTTGAGTCTTTTCGTGCCATATTGAGTCAATACGGTCACGCACAAACTCGGAATATGAAACACGGCACTCGTGTCAATGCCGTGCAGCGATGAGCCACGATCAAAAACCACTGGCACCGATACCATCAAAATATCGAAGTTTGAATGCAATAAGCAGAATATTTAAATAACGAAATCGAATTATTTATTGAGATCAATAAGAACAAATCATATACATACATACATACATCTGCCCGCAATGCGAAGCAGAATATGCGTAGCTCCGTTATTCGGTTTCTGCTTTACTATCGCTTACGCAGTCGTTGCCTAGCGACGGTAACTGTAAACTTTTGGCGTTTTGCCTTTGCAATTAACATTAAATGGTCAAAACGAAAGGAGAGCGAGCCAATGACTTGCAGTTGTTGTTGTTTTTAGAGCATTAATTTTTTTACAATCAAACAACTGTGTTCGATTGCCCAATGTATACATTAATACGAATGTACATACATGCTATATTCATACACAGGCATACATACATACTTGTATGCATGTTTCTCTTTACTTTTTCAACCGTACGTAGAGAACCGCACACATAGACACGAACTGTTGCTTGTTGTGTGTGTGAGTGTGTGTATGTGATGTCTCCAACTATTTGATATTTGTTGTTGCTGCATAAAGTTATTAATGAAAACACTAATGCCAAATGCACTAAACAAAGAAAAAATTACTTTTAAAAATGTTATATTATATAATTTTCAATTAATTAACATTTCTTGCTCTGTCAGTGCAAGACGAATGTACATACATACATATGTAGATACATATGTACATACATAGATGTGCACATATGTATGGAGATTCACACATTAGTGTCTCACATTTTGCTTTGGCTATTTCAATCGTTTGCACGCAACTACATGAACAGCTGCTTGCATGTGTGTGTGTGTGTGTGTGTGTATGTATACTTAGTTGTCCCCAACTGTTTGATATTTTGTATTGTTTGTTCTGCCTGCTTTTGTAAAATGCATATTTTGAAAATCCTTGAATGCAAAGTTGTAGATTTAGGTACGTAGATTACATTATCCAAATTTTAAATCGATCGGACTAAATTTATAACACAAACTTTTCATTTGAAATAGTGAATAAATATTAAAACCCCAATAATTCAAGCTCCAACACAAATTTCGAAAATTTTAAGTCGATCGGTTGAAAAATGCGGATTTTCAAACAAAATTTGGAGCTACTTTTCCCCCCTTTGGAGCTCGAATTTTGCAAAGGATACTCGAGCCCAAATTTCAGCATCCTAGCTTTTACCGTTTGGGCTGTGGGCTGTTGACGCGGTTTCCTTTTGTGTCCCAAGAAAACCCCAATAATTCAAGCTCCAACAAAAAATGTAAAAAACCGAGTATGCAGTTTTCTTTGTATTCTTTAATTGAAACTAAGTTTTAAGTCGATCGGTTGAAAAATGCGGATTTTTCAAACAAACTTTGGAGCCTGTTTTCCCCCCTTTGGAGCTCGAGTTTTCCAAAATCACTTCTTAGTGCGCATCTACACCATGATAGGATACTTGAGCTCAATTTCAGCATCCTAGCTTTTACCGTGTGGGCTGTGGGCTGTTGACGCGGTTTGCTTTTGTGCCCCAACATTTTTTTTACAGGAAAACTCCCAAATTTTGGGCCCTAAAAAAAATATAAAAAAAACAAGTATACAGTTTTTCTTGGAATTATTCTGATAGTATACAAACTAAGTTTAAAGTTAATCTGATGAAAACTGTTTTTCATACAAACGTTGGAGCCTGTTTCCCCCCCTTTGGAGCTCGAGTTTTCCAAAATCCCTTCTTAGTGGGGACCTAGACTATGAAAGGATACTTGAGTCCAAATTTCAGCTTCCTAGCCTTTACCGTTTGGGCTGTGCGTTGATCACCAATCAGTCAGTCAGTCAGTCAGGACAAACTGTTTTATATACATATATAGATTATACTTGTGTATTAATTATATATATTCTTGATCACCATTACAAGATGAGTCGATCTAGCCCTTTCTGTGCTTCTGTCCGAGCTACAAGAGCTAGAGACGCTTTGCAAGTGTAATATATATATACACGACTCCACGTGTCGCCACCTCTACCGTATATATATACAAGGAGTGTTCCAAAGTAAACAGGACTTTAAAAAAAAACAGAACAAATGGTTTTTTCCGCAAAATCAATTTATTTTATTCACAATAGTCTCCTTCTGCTTCAATACAGCTTTTTACACGATCCAAAATCATGTCGAACGAGTGTTTTAGCTCGTTGGCCGGTATGGCCGCCAGAATGCCGGTGCAAGCCTTTTGAATGGCCTCTACGTCTCCATAACGCTTTCCTTTCATGGCAAAATGCACTTTTCCAAATAAATAAATCGGTCACAAGCGTCAATCGATGAGACGATTCTGAGCAATTTTTGGTCGTCAGTCAATTTGTGCGGAACAAACCGTGCACACACCTTTCGTAAGCCCAAATGTTCGGTCAAAATGCGATAAATCGATGTTTTGGAGATGTTCAATTCCATTTCCATCAATTTCAATGATGATTTCGGCTGATTTTTGATGAATTCACACACAGTTTCGATGGAATTTTCGGTGATCACAAATTTTGATTGGCCCACATGTTGATCGTCATTTATGTCCTCACGACCACTTTGAAAACGTTGAAACCACTCGTGCACTCTGCTACGGGATAGGCAATCATCGCCATAAACTTGTTCCATCAATTGAAACGTTTCGGTAAAAGTTTTACCAATTTTAAAACAAAATTTAATGTTGGCTCTTTGTT
Source organism: Scaptodrosophila lebanonensis (assembly GCF_003285725.1). Taxonomy (NCBI): domain Eukaryota; kingdom Metazoa; phylum Arthropoda; class Insecta; order Diptera; family Drosophilidae; genus Scaptodrosophila; species Scaptodrosophila lebanonensis. The sequence continues at coordinate 1,039,113 of NW_022060580.1, read as the reverse complement.
CGAAGATCATTTTCGCACCGATAACACAAACATACTGACACTTAAAACGCAATAACTTCACTTCCAATCTATGAAATGTCATGAAATTCTCACTGGACAATCGATAAAGATAGCAGATTCTAACGCACCAGTCGACATATGTTTGTTTGTGTGAATCTATTCTCCTTTCCTAAAATCCCTATGCAAGCGTGGGCGGTGATGCCGGCCTGTTTATTCTCCCTCTATTCAAAAGATTACTGCTTCGTAACTCTAATTGGCAAATAAAGGAACTTTTGTATGCGATATTCAAAGTGCAATACGGTAACAAAAATGTGCAATATTCAACTGTGCAATAGAAAATCTTAAATCTAGTAATCCAATAATAGTGAATATTAAGGCTAATAACAAAAATGTGCAGTATTCGAAATTGTGCAATATAAAAATAGGGAAACTTAAATCTAGTAATTCAATATAATTATAATATTTTGAGGCGCAGAATTTAACTGCGTCACAATAGGCATACATACACCCACACAGGCGCAATTGCTATGTAAATGTGCAATTATACACCATTTACGTGAGTTCGAATAGCGAGAGAGGTAAAATCGATCAAAAAATTTGTTGTTTAATTTTCTTCATTTTTTTTTACTTTCTATAATTATTGTAAGCATATGTACAGAGTATTTCAAAGTCGGGACACCCGACTTTAGCTTTTTTACTTGTTAAACGTGTTTTGAAAGGGTAATAGGAAATATATTCTAGATTGGTGCATAAACAACTGTGAAAGATCCTGTTGATGAAATATTAGCATGCACGCAATTGCTTAAACGGAATATCTATATCCATAAGTCGACTTATCTTTGTCCGATAAAATTAATCCAATAATAAAATTAATCCAATCCTGAGCCACAGCCATAATAGTAATTGCCAGTGCATATTTGCAATAAACATTTATAACGTTGAACGTACGTGTTGAAAGTCATCTTGTTTTATTTGTTGAAAAGCATGTCTTGATTATCGTGTTCAATATTGGTCGCTCAACATTTGGAAGCCCTGGCGAGATCGAATTTCGTGTTTTCGTTTGTCGCGAGTTAAAGACGATTAATAAGTGAACATTACTTGTAGTTGCTATTCGTAAGCAAGTGCATTGTTAAAAAGTGCTACATTTGAACATTACATACATATGCCCATGCATAGTGGACTCTGTAAGAACCGTTGCTTGCAGTTCGTCAAATTCGTATATGCTAACAGCCGCGCAAAAGCAATTGCTTTTGGTTTACCGTTCGTTGTCATCAGTGCCCGCGCAAAGACATAGCTCTTTTATCGGCCGATTACGTGTTGTTGATTAGCGCTTGCCTTCTGTCAAAATGGTGGATGAAGTGCAAGTTGGCGCGTCAGGGCCCAACAGGGTGCCTTTTTTGAAGCGCAAGGTCTCCGCAATGCTTGAGGAGATGAGAAATCTTAATCAGGCCTACACTGATGAACGTTTTAATCGTTGCACCATCGTCGACCTGGAGGTGCTTCAGCATCGCATAGATGAGTCCAAATTAGAGTTCAAGGCTGCACATAGCTCATTGGAAGAGCTGGATCATGATGAAATTGGAAGTCCGTCGCGAACTGAATTTAATTTGTTGGTAGACGCATTAGATGTTCGCGTGCGTGAGAACATACGTCGCCGCCAATCTCATTTGCCTGCCCATTCCACACTTGGCCGTCTGGAGGAATCTGTAAGCCAAACCGTTATCATGGCAAGTAGGCCACGTCTTCCAGAAATAAAGGTGGGAAAACCCAACCAATGTACTAACCACTGTAGAAAGGCTTTCGTTGCTGCCCGAACTAACCAAGATAACTGTCTGTTTTGCGAAGCGACTGGGCATGGAATTTACTCATGCAGTAGATTTGGAAATTTTTCTCCTTCTCTGCGCCACAAGGAAGTAAAAAAGCTCGCTCTTTGCTACAACTGTCTAAAAAAGGGGCATCAAACTCGGTCTTGCAGCAGTGGCCACTGTCGCGTTTGTAGTGGAAAGCATCACACCTTGCTGCACTTTGGCAACTCGATGTCCACTTTGCAAAATGTTTCGGCTGCGCCTCAGGTCGCTGCATCGCTGCTGGTGACATCTCCGCATTTGGATGTCACTCTTGGATGCAAGCACACAAACTCTTTTACTTCAATGCAGCGAACTTTTGGCTACATTCACAAGTTTATTAATCGGGTAAGGCACCCTGGCCTTACTGTATCGGACGTGCATCATGGCACCCAGATTTTGCTTCGTATTGTGCAACTTGCTAATCTGTATGATGAGATCAAGGAGTTGCAGTCGGATGGTATGGTAAAAAAATCGAGTTCCATCGTTTCTCTCGCTCCGTTTATTGACAACAGTGGAGCTCTTCGCGTTGGTGGATGGCTTGGAAATTCGTCGCTTGGATATGATGCTCGGCATCCTATTATTCTGCCTCGCCGTCATCCAATCACACTGGCACTCATCGCTCATTCACATGAAACGAACTTGCATGCCGGTCCTCGTTCTCTTCTTGCCAAAATTCGCCTTCAGTACTGGACAATCGGCGGCCTGCGAATGGTGTCAAAGGCAGTTGGCAAGTGTGTGAAGTGCTTCAGAGCCCGGCCAAGACTTGTTGAGCATATTATAGCGGATCTTCCGAGAGAGCGTCTTGAGGCCGTTCTGGCATTCACGATCACTGGAGTCGATTATTGTGGACCCTTCTTCTACAAGTCAGATGTACGCACCAGGCCTCCTATCAAGTGCTATATAACCATGTTTATTTGCTTTACAAGTAAAGCGGTGCATTTAGAGCTGGTGAAGGATTTGTCGACCGCTTCGTTTCTCAGCGCTCTGAAGCGTTTTATATCTACTCGTGGCAAGCCGAGCCAAATTTGGTCTGATAATGCTACCAATTTCGTCGGCGCCAAAAATGAACTACTGGAATTGAAGCAGCTCGTACTAAGTGATTCTCACATGGAAGCAGTTCATCAATTTTGCTTGGCTGATAGCATCGATTGGCGTTTTATCCCCCCTCGCTCTCCGCACTTTGGTGGACTGTGGGAGTCGGCGGTGAAGATGGCGAAACACCATTTTTATCTCTGTGCTGGAAGCGCATTGCTCAATTTTGATGAGCTTCGCACGCTTGTTTTGCAAATAGCAGCAGTTATAAATTCATGCCCAATTTTGTCAATTTCAGAGAACCCCGATAATATAGATGTCATGACGCCTGCCCATTTCCTGCTATGTGGTCCTTCAGCAACCATCATCGAGCCTGTCTTACGAAGCTCAACTACAATCGTCTAGATGGCTGGCAGCGTGTATCCCAGTTGCAACAGGTGTTTTGGGCCCGTTGGCGTGAGGAGTACCTTACTCTCCTCCAGCAACGTGCCAAGTGGCGCATGCCTGCGCATCCATTGTGTGTCAACGATATTGTGCTCGTAAAGGACGAGAATCTTCCTCCCACGCGATGGCCGCTGGCTCGAGTAGTCAAACTCATTCCTGGAAAGGAATATATATATATATATATATATATATATATATATATATATATATATATATATATATATATATATATATATTGGAGAGGCAAAGAGTACAAAGAGAATGAACTGCGCTGGCGGGCTACAATTGCAGACTACCGCGGGCGGGTAACAGTTTCAGACTAGTGCGGGCGGGCAACAGTTGCAGACTAGACTTGACGAACGCACGCGCTACCACTTTAGCTGCATTTGCAGATCAGCTGCAAATGAGAGCGAGAGCGTTGCCAAATTTGAATGTTAATTATAGCAAGAGAGCGCTGCACAAGCAGCCGAATTACATGATGTTATGTTACAGAGCTTTATGCGAATGGCAAACAATGATGTGTTATGAATTTACGTTACAAGTTATCAACTGTTGAATCTATTTGGATGTCTTCGCTGCCGCTGCGCCGAACATACTCCCCCCGTTAGAAGCTTGCCTGACGGTTGACGGCCCGGCCATCCTTTCCAGGAATGAGTTTGACTACTCGAGCCAGCGGCCATCGCGTGGGAGGAAGATTCTCGTCCTTTACGAGCACAATATCGTTGACACACAATGGATGCGCAGGCATGCGCCACTTGGCACGTTGCTGGAGGAGAGTAAGGTACTCCTCACGCCAACGGGCCCAAAACACCTGTTGCAACTGGGATACACGCTGCCAGCCATCTAGACGATTGTAGTTGAGCTTCGTAAGACAGGCTCGATGATGGTTGCTGAAGGACCACATAGCAGGAAATGGGCAGGCGTCATGACATCTATATTATCGGGGTTCTCTGAAATTGACAAAATTGGGCATGAATTTATAACTGCTGCTATTTGCAAAACAAGCGTGCGAAGCTCATCAAAATTGAGCAATGCGCTTCCAGCACAGAGATAAAAATGGTGTTTCGCCATCTTCACCGCCGACTCCCACAGTCCACCAAAGTGCGGAGAGCGAGGGGGATAAAACGCCAATCGATGCTATCAGCCAAGCAAAATTGATGAACTGCTTCCATGTGAGAATCACTTAGTACGAGCTGCTTCAATTCCAGTAGTTCATTTTTGGCGCCGACGAAATTGGTAGCATTATCAGACCAAATTTGGCTCGGCTTGCCACGAGTAGATATAAAACGCTTCAGAGCGCTGAGAAACGAAGCGGTCGACAAATCCTTCACCAGCTCTAAATGCACCGCTTTACTTGTAAAGCAAATAAACATGGTTATATAGCACTTGATAGGAGGCCTGGTGCGTACATCTGACTTGTAGAAGAAGGGTCCACAATAATCGACTCCAGTGATCGTGAATGCCAGAACGGCCTCAAGACGCTCTCTCGGAAGATCCGCTATAATATGCTCAACAAGTCTTGGCCGGGCTCTGAAGCACTTCACACACTTGCCAACTGCCTTTGACACCATTCGCAGGCCGCCGATTGTCCAGTACTGAAGGCGAATTTTGGCAAGAAGAGAACGAGGACCGGCATGCAAGTTCGTTTCATGTGAATGAGCGATGAGTGCCAGTGTGATTGGATGACGGCGAGGCAGAATAATAGGATGCCGAGCATCATATCCAAGCGACGAATTTCCAAGCCATCCACCAACGCGAAGAGCTCCACTGTTGTCAATAAACGGAGCGAGAGAAACGATGGAACTCGATTTTTTTACCATACCATCCGACTGCAACTCCTTGATCTCATCATACAGATTAGCAAGTTGCACAATACGAAGCAAAATCTGGGTGCCATGATGCACGTCCGATACAGTAAGGCCAGGGTGCCTTACCCGATTAATAAACTTGTGAATGTAGCCAAAAGTTCGCTGCATTGAAGTAAAAGAGTTTGTGTGCTTGCATCCAAGAGTGACATCCAAATGCGGAGATGTCACCAGCAGCGATGCAGCGACCTGAGGCGCAGCCGAAACATTTTGCAAAGTGGACATCGAGTTGCCAAAGTGCAGCAAGGTGTGATGCTTTCCACTACAAACGCGACAGTGGCCACTGCTGCAAGACCGAGTTTGATGCCCCTTTTTTAGACAGTTGTAGCAAAGAGCGAGCTTTTTTACTTCCTTGTGGCGCAGAGAAGGAGAAAAATTTCCAAATCTACTGCATGAGTAAATTCCATGCCCAGTCGCTTCGCAAAACAGACAGTTATCTTGGTTAGTTCGGGCAGCAACGAAAGCCTTTCTACAGTGGTTAGTACATTGGTTGGGTTTTCCCACCTTTATTTCTGGAAGACGTGGCCTACTTGCCATGATAACGGTTTGGCTTACAGATTCCTCCAGACGGCCAAGTGTGGAATGGGCAGGCAAATGAGATTGGCGGCGACGTATGTTCTCACGCACGCGAACATCTAATGCGTCTACCAACAAATTAAATTCAGTTCGCGACGGACTTCCAATTTCATCATGATCCAGCTCTTCCAATGAGCTATGTGCAGCCTTGAACTCTAATTTGGACTCATCTATGCGATGCTGAAGCACCTCCAGGTCGACGATGGTGCAACGATTAAAACGTTCATCAGTGTAGGCCTGATTAAGATTTCTCATCTCCTCAAGCATTGCGGAGACCTTGCGCTTCAAAAAAGGCACCCTGTTGGGCCCTGACGCGCCAACTTGCACTTCATCCACCATTTTGACAGAAGGCAAGCGCTAATCAACAACACGTAATCGGCCGATAAAAGAGCTATGTCTTTGCGCGGGCACTGATGACAACGAACGGTAAACCAAAAGCAATTGCTTTTGCGCGGCTGTTAGCATATACGAATTTCACGAACTGCAAGCAACGGTTCTTACAGAGTCCACTATGCATGGGCATATGTATGTAATGTTCAAATGTAGCACTTTTTAACAATGCACTTGCTTACGAATAGCAACTACAAGTAATGTTCGCTTATTAATCGTCTTTAACTCGCGACAAACGAAAACACGAAATTCGATCTCGCCAGGGCTTCCAAATGTTGAGCGACCAATATTGAACACGATAATCAAGACATGCTTTTCAACAAATAAAACAAGATGACTTTCAACACGTACGTTCAACGTTATAAATGTTTATTGCAAATATGCACTGGCAATTACTATTATGGCTGTGGCTCAGGATTGGATTAATTTTATTATTGGATTAATTTTATCGGACAAAGATAAGTCGACTTATGGATATAGATATTCCGTTTAAGCAATTGCGTGCATGCTAATATTTCATCAACAGGATCTTTCACAGTTGTTTATGCACCAATCTAGAATATATTTCCTATTACCCTTTCAAAACACGTTTAACAAGTAAAAAAACTAAAGTCGGGTGTCCCGACTTTGAAATACTCTGTACATATGCTTACAATAATTATAGAAAGTAAAAAAAAATGAAGAAAATTAAACAACAAATTTTTTGATCGATTTTACCTCTCTCGCTATTCGAACTCACGTAAATGGTGTATAATTGCACATTTACATAGCAATTGCGCCTGTGTGGGTGTATGTATGCCTATTGTGACGCAGTTAAATTCTGCGCCTCAAAATATTATAATTATATTGAATTACTAGATTTAAGTTTCCCTATTTTTATATTGCACAATTTCGAATACTGCACATTTTTGTTATTAGCCTTAATATTTACTATTATTGGATTACTAGATTTAAGATTTTCTATTGCACAGTTGAATATTGCACATTTTTGTTACCGTATTGCACTTTGAATATCGCATACAAAAGTTCCTTTATTTGCCAATTAGAGTTACGAAGCAGTAATCTTTTGAATAGAGGGAGAATAAACAGGCCGGCATCACCGCCCACGCTTGCATAGGGATTTTAGGAAAGGAGAATAGGTTCACACAAACAAAGGCTAGAAGGGCGAGCGAAAACGAAAGCTCGCTCTCTTCTCCGGCGAACCATCAAGCAAGGCAGACGTACTTCGACACAGCTTCCAGCAACCGAGTACAGGAGTTAACCTAAGTTAACTAATCTGAGTAAGTCTAAGTAATTATGCAACAATCGTGGTGCAGCGTAGGGCCAACAGTGCTTATATTACAAATAAAAGGCAGTGTGCGAAATATTTCAGCGCGCATCGATCTATTTCTTGCATATTTCTCCCTCTGCGTGAGTACTTTATATACAGTAGACATTAGTCGTGGTATATAAACTGTATCCGTCTGAGCTGAGTCTTGGCAGTTATATTTGCTGGGCCACTAACAGGCAAATACAACACCCAAAACCATGAGATCGGCGGATCAGACTGGCGACGTTTTACAGTTGCTGGGCCATTAACCGCAGTTGTAAAACGTCAACAGACTGGTAGGCTCGTCAAATTTGCACTTACCAGGCATCAACCAGTAAGTACAAATTCCGCGTGTCGCTGCCGATTGTCCCCTACAATGTGCATCGAGCCCTTTGGTCGCAAGGTCCCGCAACTTACAAATTTCTTGTAAGGAATCCTGGACAGCTGAGCCATTACCCCAGCTGGAAAAATAACTTCTTTACACTATGCGCATCTATTCGTGTCTGAGTAAGCATGTTAGCAGTCAACCAAATAGCAACAACAACAACAGCTGCGGGCAGCGTTGGAGCAGCAAATATATTTATGGCTATAACTTCTTGTTAAATCGGTCTATCATAGTGAAACTTGGCATACGGACACATAATAACTAACTGGGGGTATTTGCAAAATTCCAAGAATTACGGGAGTTAGAGAAAATCGCGATTTGCTTGGGAGAGGGGGTGAGGCATCTGGGACTAAAATTTTGTGTTCCTAGGTCTTATAGTCTCCGAGATATAGGCGATTATACAAATGGAAAATCGGGAAAAACCCCCATAGGGGGGAAGTGGGGGGGAAATCAAAACAATAAAACAAACTCGTATAGAATACACACATAGGGCATCTTTGTGCAAAATTTGGTGTGTCTATCTCTTATAGTTTCTGAGATCCAGGTGTTCAAACGGACGGACAGACAGACAGACAGGGCTAGATCGACTCGTCTTGTCACGCTGATCAAGAATATATATACTTTGTGGGATCTGCCATGCCTCCTTCTGCCTGTTACATTTTTCAGTTCCCGCAAACCTAATATACTCTTGTACATTTCATGGACAGAGTATAAAAATGAAGGAAACGTGGCGTTTAAAAACATCAACCGGACTCTAGATGATGCAACAACTACGTTTTCTTGTTTATTGTTGTTGTTGTTTATTGTTTATCTAATTATCATCCATTCATGAATTAATTTCAACGCATTTAACACTTTGTACTGTTTTAAATTGTGTAGTTGCATAATTTTGCAATATAACGATTGTTTTTCTAAATTTTGCTACAGGATATTATAAAACGTCATTTTTCATTACAGGTGAAATGGTAAAACGTTTAGAAGATGATCACATACGAATAGTTCAATGCATAATGGATAAATGCATGCGAAAAGACTCTTTATTAAATGAGCTTTATTTGCAACTAATAAAACAAACTACAGACCACCCTGATCCCAATTCTCGTGTTAACTTAAAACACTGGGCGCTTCTATCTTTAGCTTGCAGTGTTATCTTACCATCTATAAAATCAATTCGAAAATATTTAATTTCGCATTTGAAAAGATGTTCAACCGATCATGTGTCCGAAGAAGGAAAATATGCTAGATTTGCTGAAAAGGTAAGAAACACTTTAGGGTAATATCTGTGTGTGTTTTCTAAATATATGTCTAAAATTGTTCTGACTGAGTGGTTGGTAATCGATACACAACCCAAATGATTACAGTTTAGGTGGAAATATTTACTAACTAGAAAAATTTGTTTCAGTGAAATACACAGGACCTAAAACAAGTGGAAAAGATAGAGTCGAGAGTCCCGATTTTCAAATACTCTGTACCTATATATGTGTTCAATAATTAAAAAATTAAGAAAATTTTAAAACGAAATTGTAAAATAAAAAGCAATTCTTTGATCCATTATACCTCGTTGGGAATTGGAACGCACGTAACATACGTATACTTGTAGTATAAGGCTGTGTGGAAAATTTTATATCCTACCTCATATAGTCTGAGATCTAGGTGTTCATACGGCTTCTAGAACTTGATTTGTTCTTAATCAGTATGTCAGGGCGGGAATAGTTTGTCGTGCTAAAACAGGCAATCCGCACGCTAGCATGTAGCCTTAACTTGTTCGGAAGCACAAATACATTTGCCCACTAACGAGGCGAACATTGCTCGTGAACATCATTTGCTAAAACATTTTGGCAAGTGCGTATGTTAAAATGATTGCGGCAATTCAAATATGCGTTTAGCAGGAAAATGAGTAAATTTTCCCATTTTTGTTTATTTTTATAATCTTTTGTCTTATTTTTCCACAATTATGGGTTAGCTTGGGGCATTCTATGATTTTAAATAATAATAATAATAAATAAAAACAAGAAAGGAATGCTAAAGTCGAGCAGGTTCAACTCTTAAATACCCTGTACCACCCCACAATAAATAAATTAATTTAATTTAATTAATTAATTAATTTAATTAATTAACTAAATTAAATATAAAATATTCCATACAAGCATACATACATTTACATCAGAATCGTACCTATGCGTGTTGGTGTACTTGTACATATGTATGTATGTGTGCATTGGGCCTGGTTATATGGCTATAACTTTCTTTCTGATCATTCTATCATAATGAAACTTGGTATACGGATATATAATCACTAACTGGATATGTCTACCATTTTAGTTCAAAATTCCAAGAATTACGGGAGTTATAGAAAATCTAGAATAGAGGGGGAGCGGGGGGGTGCATCGGGAAAAATGAACAAACTCGTCCTTTCTCGGGCTCAGGAGAATCTGTATACCAAGTTTGGTTATTCTAGCTCCTATACTTTCTGAGATCCTTGCGTTCATACAGACAGACGGACAGACGGACATGGCTATATCGACTCGGCTTGTCATGCTGATCAAGAATATATATACTTTGTGGGGTCTGCCTCGCCTCCTTCTGTGTGTTACATGTACACTCGCACAAAACTAATATACCCTTGTACCCTTTGGGTACAGGGTATAAAAATAAAACAAACAGCGTACACACATAAGGCATCTTTGTGCAAAATTTGTTGTCTCTAGCTCTTATAGTCTCTGAGATGTAGGTGTTCATACGGACAGACGGACGGACATAGGGACAGTCAGACAGGCAGGGCTAGATCGACTCGTCTTGTCATGCTGATCAAGAATATACATATATACTTTGTCTGCCACGTCTCCTTCTGACTGTTACATTTTTCATCTCCCGCAAACCTAATATACTCTTGTACAATTCATGTACAGAGTATAAACATTTTTAATATTACAATTTGTTTTATTATTAAATTTTCTGAAATTATTCTACACATATGTACAGAGTATTTCAAAGTCAGAAAAGTCACCCGACTTTAGCTTCTCCACTTATTTTTCTTTTGGTTTTCGGTCGCGTTCTGTAATTTCCCATTAAGCCTCTAGCAGAAGCAAAAGGAAGAAGAAGAGGGAACTTATAACTAAATAATAATTAACCGATTTAAATGAAATTTGAAACAAAAGTAGATAATTATATATAAACTAGCAGGTATTGCCCGTCTTAACCCGGCTCAATATAATGTTTCCAATTGTATTTATTTTGTGTGTGCATAACCTACCCATATAAGTTACCAGTAGGAAGGCATTTAAGGTATTTAAATTAACATTTTCTGTTCGTGGCAAAAAATGGTTCAGTAGTCCGTTACATTTTTGTTCTTGCCAAACTATTTCGTTAAACGAACATGACCACTATAACTAATATTTTTTAAAGCTCGTTTTCCCCCCTTTGGATCTAGAATTTCCAAAAGCCTTTCTTAGTGTGCTCCTACACTATGATGGATACTATGAAAGGATACTTGAGTCCAAATTTCATATTTTACCGTTTGGGCTGTGCGTTGATCACCAATTAGTCAGGACAAACTGTTTTATATATAGAGATAACGCAACGTTTTAAGATAGACGATTTGCACAAAAGGGGGAATAATTATAAGGGTATATCCTAATTTTAAATTCACATTTGAGCCTTTTCGTGCCATATTGAGTCAATACGGTCACGCACAACCTCGGAATATGAAACACGGCACTCGTGTCAATGCCGTGCAGCGATGAGCCACGATCAAAAAGCATCTCAATTTGCTAGAGTAAAACTTTCGATAGTTGAAGCCACCGATACCATCAAAATATCGAAGTTTGAATGCAATAAGCAGATTATTTAAATAATAAAATCTAATTATTTATTGAGATCAATAAGAACAAATCATATACATACATACATCTGCCCGCAATGCGAAGCAGAATATGCGTAGCTCCGTTATTCGGTTTCTGCTTTACTATCGCTTACGCAGTCGTTGCCTAGCGACGGTAACTGTAAACTTTTGGCGTTTTGCCTTTGCAATTTACATTAAATGGTCAAAACGAAAGAAGATGTGCGAGCCAACAACTTGAAGTTGTTGTTGTTGTTTTGTAGGTACATGCTACATATGTACATATACAGGCATACATACATGCATATGCTTGTATAGTACATATGTATGTATGCATGGGCACACATAGACACGAACTGTTGCTTGTTGTATGTATGTGTGAGTGTGTGTATGTGATGTCCCCAACTATTTGATATGTGATATATGGCAAGTAAAAAATATATTGCTATATTTTAATCGTTGAATGCCAATTTGTTGATATAGTTATGTTGATTACATTACCCAAATTTAAAATCGATCGGGCAAAATTTATAACACATTTGACCATTCGAAAAAGTGAATAAATATTAAAACCCCAATAATAAAATTAAATGCGATATATCGAAAATATCGATACTTGTGTTGATATATCGTAATACATGTCGAATACAAATACATCGAAAAACATCGTTTGAGAGTTATTGATTATAATACTGTATTTTGTATTTGTATGTGTACGGTAACTGTAAACTTTTGGCATTTTGCGTATGCAATGAACAGCCGTAAATGATCAAAACGAAAGAAGATTTGCGAGCCAATAACTTGAAGTTGTTGTTGTTGTTTTAAAAATTTTGATTTGAAACCATAGAACACTTTTTATTACAATTAAACAACAGTGTTCGATGGCCCACTGCTGTATGTATGCAACCTATATATGTATGTATATTGGAATGTATGAACGTACATACATACATACTTATTGACGTACATACATATGTACATACATACTATACATACAGACGTATGTACATATGTATGTACGTATGTAATACATATGGTGCTGGTGTAATTCATAATGCGAAATTCTTTCTAGGGGGAGCAATGTCCCCCCTGCCCAACCTGCAGGGGGGATGCCCTTGTAGTCCGTTGTCCTAAAAACCCCTAATGCCAAATGTACTAAACAAAGAAAAAATAACATAAAAATGTTTGTTATAATGTTAATAATTTTTAATTAATTAACATTTCTTGCCCTGTCAGTGCAAGACGAATGTACTTTTGTACATATGTATGTATGTATGTACATACATGTGTACAAATGAACACTCACACATTAGTATCTCACATTTTGCTTTGGCTACTTCAACCGTTTGCACGCAACTACACGAACAGCTGCTTGTATGTATGTTTGTGTGTGCGTGTGTGTGTGTGTTTTTTTTTTTTTTTTAATTCCATTTACAACATTACAACATTTACAACTTGTAGTATAATACAATAATATACATATAATACATTGTAGAGAACTTAAGTAAAAAGTGGGTAATGGACACAATTCTCGTGCGGGACGGCCGCTAAGCATTGCTTCGCACGAGTTGTGGCCTCCTTTTACGTCCCTACTGCTCTGGCTCTCTCCAGCCGCCTAAGCTCACACATGACTTTGGCGGCAAAGTGGCTGACGGCATCCCATCCATTCTGGCTGTCCAGCATCTGTTCCACAATGTTATCCGCCGATATAGGGGTGCCCAAGGCGTTTTCTAGCACCTCCCTGTTACGACTGAATCTAGGGCAGTTTAGTACGACATGTTAGTTCACATGTGTGTGTGTGTGTGTGTGTGTGTGTGTGTGTGTATGTATACTTAGTTGTCCCCAACTGTTTGATATTTTGTATTGTTTGTTCTGCCTGCATTTGTAAAATGCATATTTTAAAAATCGTTAAATGCAAAGTTGTAATTTTAGTTACGTAGATTATATTACCCAAATTTGAATCGATCGGACAAAATTTAGAACACAAACTTTTCATTTGAAAAAATGAATAAATATTAAAACCCCAATAGTTCAAGCTCCAACAGAAATTTCGAAAAACCGATTATGCAATTTTGTTTGTATTCTTTTATAGATTATAAAAACCAAATTTAAAGTTGATCGATTCAGAAATGCAGAATTTTCAAACAAACTTTGGAGCTACTTTTCCCCCCTTTGGAGCTCGAATTTTCCAAAATCCCTTCTTAGTGCGCATCTACACCATGATAGGATAATTGAGCCCAGTTTCCTAGCTTTTACCGTTTGGGCTGTGGGGTGTTGATTGTGTTTCAATTTTTCCACGGAAAACCCCCCCTTTTTCATGCCCCAGGAAAAATGGTGAAAAACCAAGTATGCAGTTTTTCTTGTATTCTTTTTGAGAGTATACAAACTCAGTTTGAAGTTAATTGGATAAAAATTGTAGATTTTTCATACAAACGTTGGAGCCCGTTTTCCCCCCTTTGGCGTTCGAATTTTCCTCACAAAATTTCCTCACCTACACCACTGAAGACAACATGTGTCCAATTTTCAGCCTCCTAGCTCTTACCGTTTGGGCTGTGCGTTGATTGCAAATAGCTTTTCGTTTACCGAATTTTCCACCGGAAAACCATTATTATTCAGGCCGCAGGAAAAATATTGAAAATCCAAGTATACAGTTTTTTTTGTATTCTTTGTGAGAGTATACAAACTAAGTTTAAAGTTAATCGGATAAAAATTGTAGATTTTTCCTTCAAACATTGGAGCTCGTTTTCCCCCTTTGGAGCTCGAATTTTCCGAAACCCCTTCTTAGTGCTCACTTTCACTATAAGAGGGATTTTGTGTCCAAATTTCAGCTTCCTAGCTCTTACCGTTTGGGCTGTGCGTTGATTGCCAATCAGTCAGTCAGTCAGGACAAACTGTTTTATATATATAGAGATTATGTGTGCGGGTAAAGTGAATAACAAGTAGAGAAGCTAAAGTCGGGTGTCCCGACTTTAAAATGCTCTGCACATATCTTAGAATAATAGGAAAATGAAAAAAGCAAATTTTTGATCGATTTTACCTCTCCCGGTATTCGAACTCACGTAAAGGGTGTATAATTGCACATTTACATAGCAATTGCGTCTATGTAAGTGTATGCATGTCTATTCGGGCCTGTGTGAGCATGTTTTCAGTCAACCAAAGCATCAACAACAGATGCGGGAAGCACTAAAACAGTTTGTCCTGACTGACTGATTGGTGATCAACGTACAGCCCAAACGGTAAAAGCTAGGAAGCTGAAATTTGAGCTCAAGTATCCTTTCATAGAGTAGGTGCCTACTAAGAAGGGATTTTGGAAAATTCGAGCTCCAAAGGAGAGAAAACAGGCTCCAACGTTTGTATGAAAAATCTACAATTTATACTCTCAAAATTCCAAGAGAAACTGTATACTTGGTTTTTTGAAATTTGTGGTGGAGCTTGAATTATTGGGGTTTTAATATTTATTCACCTTTTCAAATAAAAAGTTTGTGTTATAAATTTTTTCCGATCGATTTAAAATTTGGGGACTGTAATCTACGTAATTAAATCTACAACTTTGCGCTCAAGGATTTTCAAAATATGCATTTTACAAATGCAGGCAGAACAAACAATACAAAATATCAAACAGTTGGGGACAACTAACTATACATACACACACACACATGTAAGTATGTTCATTCGTCTTGCATTGACAGAGCAAAAATGTTAATTAATTAAAAATTATTTAACATTTTTAAAAGTAATTTTTTCTTTGTTTAGTACATTTGGCATTATGGTTTTCATTAGTAACTTTATGCAGCAACAACAAATTACATAGAACGCAAATATCAAATAGTTGGGGACATCATATACACACACTCACGCACAGAACAAGCAACAGTTCGTGTCTAAATGTGCGGTTCTCTCCGTACGGTTGAAAAAGTAAAGAGAAACATGCATGCATATGTACATACATATGTATGCCTGTGTACGTACGTATATAGCATGTATGTACATTCGTATGTATGTATGTCTGTATGTATTCATTGGACAATCGAGCACTGTTGTTTGATTGTAATAAATAATGTTCTATAGTTTTAAATCAAATTTTTAAAACGAAAAACAACAACAACTGCAAGTTATTGGGTCGCGCTTCTTTCGTTCTGATCATTTGCGCCTGTTAATTTCAAAGGCAAAATGCCATAAGGTCACAGTTACCGTCGCTAGGCAACGAAGCAGAAACCGAAAGCGGACCTACGCATATTCTGCTTCGCGTTGCGGACAGATGTACATATGTATGTTTGTATATGATTTGTTCTAATTGATCTCAATAAATTATAAGATGTTATTATTTAAATTTTCTGTTAATTGAATTCAAACTTCGATGGAATTATTGATTGTATCGACGGATTCAACTATCGATAGTTTTGATGCTCTAGCACATAGAGCATCCGACACATGCCCATCTCTAGCATCTCAGCTGGTCGCATATTTACAGCGACTTAGTGTTAGCTAACAACGCTACAAATGAATTCTGAACAAATCTAAGAGTCATTTACCGTTAAGCCTATTTTGTGAGTGTATTCATGAGATTTACAAAAGCAGAAACACACATTTTACATTCACAACAATCATATTTAGAATTGAAGACACAAATTAGTGTTGAATTAAAAAATGTAATACATACTTATATATATATGTATGTATGTATGTATATAGGCGGATAACGCCTGCATGAAAAATTTAAATGTATGTACATATCAGCGTTGCCGAACGCTTCAATTTTGGCGGGACGTCCCGATTTATAAATCAAAATTAAATTTCCCGCGTCGAACTTTTCGGGGATAACTTGACCGTGCGTACAACGTGCTGAGGAAGCACACAGTTGTCAGGACTGCCAGTCCGCCCGGTGCGTAACGAAGATATGTACATATATATATATATGTATATGTATAACCATACATAGTACTTATTGTACTAAATTTGCTATTTGGCAAATGAACTCTTTAAAAAACTTTAGAGAGCGTCGAAAGAAGAATATCATATAGTAAATAAACTTATAATTATAAGCACAGATTACTTAGCCCAGCGAAGACGGGCAAGACCTGCTAGTATAGATGTATATACACAAAAAATTTAATACTACAAGTTGCAATTCAAAAGTTCCAGGACTTTTATTAAAAAACGAAAACTATTTTTTGTTTTTTAAAAATTTATTGGTCGCCTTCAAAATAGTCTCCTTCCGCCTGAATACAACGTTTTGCACGTTCAAGAAGGTGATCGAACGACTTTTTTAGGTCATTTGTCGGTATAGCTTTGAGGATGGCGGTCGCCGCCTGTTGGATGGCATCAACGTCAGCATAGCGGTTTCCTTTCATGGCCAAATGTAGTTTTCCGAAAAGGTAGAAGTCGCACGGTGCCATATCAGGTGAATACGGTGAGTGGTTAATGGTTAAAATATGATTTTTGGTCAAATAATCGGCCACGGTTCGTAAGCCCAAATGTTCGGTCAAAATGCGATAAATCGATGTTTTGGAGATGTTCAATTCCATTTCCATCAATTTCAATGATGATTTCGGCTGATTTTTGATGAATTCACGCACAGTTTCGATGGAATTTTTGGTGATCACGAAATTTGATTGGCCCACATGTTGATCGTCATTTATGTCCTCACGACCACTTTGAAAACGTTGAAACCACTCGTGCACTCTGCTACGGGATAGGCAATCATCGCCATAAACTTGTTTCATCAATTTCGGTAAAAGTTTTACCAATTTTAAAACAAAATTTAATGTTGGCTCTTTTTTTCGAAGCTCATTTTCCGACCGATAACACAAACATACTGACACTGATGAAATGTCATGAAATTCTCACTGGACAATCGATAAAGATAGCAGATTCTAACGCACCAGTCGACATATAGATAGCGCCACCAGGGGGCGCTAGCTTCAAAAAGTCCTGGAACTTTTGAATTGCACCTTGTACAATGGAGGTTCCTCCTGATAGGGGCACAAGCCCTGCCTTATTGTTAAATACACCGTTCCTAACTTTATTAACACATTAAGAAGTGATCCCAATGAAGACCTATTAAATGTTTCACCATTTCTTATAAAACAACGAATTGACTATACATGCGGCTCTGAAGTCGACTTTTGCAAAAAAAACGCGTAATGGAACTCTTCTAGTTAAAACCAAAAACAACACACAAGCCATCAAGCTCCTTAAACTTTAAGCTTTTTCAAGCTCAATAAATGTTACAGTTAATGTCATGGCCCCATTAAACATTATTTCAGATGAACTTAATTTGCCAATTGTTTCTAAGTTAGACACTAATTCTAAAATATTAGACTCTAAGTCAAAAACTAATAATAATATTAAAATACTCCCAATCAAAACATCAAAACGCAAAGTAGCGGCACTCAAAGCTAAACTAAGCAAAAACATTAAAATCCACAACAAACCTAAAAGTCAAACAACAACAAATAATAACGAAATGAGCATTTCAGAGAGTGATTCAGAAATTTCGTGAGCGACTTTCTCTTTGCAACCACTGCGTAGCTACCTAAGGCTAGAGTCACTCTCTCTCTCTCTCTCTTAGATGGCCACGTTTTTCCTCTTACTTATATACGTATGTATGTACGTACTAACTTCAAACTCACTTTACCTACTTTCACATTAGATTCATTCAATATAATTTCTCTTAATTTATAACCCTAATATGACAAAAATTATTCAGTGGAATATCAAAGGTTACAAATAATAATTATAGTGAGTTACAACTTCTTTTAAAAGAACACCAACTACACATCTTTTCACTTCAAGAAACACATATAGTTGATACTTAATACCTCCCAATCTCTGTTAATTACTCTTTAATATCCTTTAATAACACAAATTCATTTGGCGGAGTAGCATTTCTAGTTCACGACTCCATTAGTTTTACAAAGTTGCAACTAAGTGGAGACCTTGAAGCTTTAGGTATGGAAATTTTATCAAAGAAAAGTGTAAACATTATTTCAGTGTACATTTCACCCAATAAACATTATTCCAAAACAAATCTTGAAAATATTCTTAGTCTTCCCAACAACTCCACACCTACTCTAGTTTTAGGCGATTTTAATTCTTGGCATCCAATTTGGGGCTCTCCTATGAGCAATTTAAGGGGCAAAGTATTAACCAACTACATAACACAGACCAACTATATTTTACTGAACATCAAAAGCCCAACACACTACTCTACACACCATTCATTTACTCATATAGATTTATCATTCTGCTCTGCAGAATTGGTCTGTGACGTATCCTGGGAAGTTATTGATGACCTTAATGGTTGCGATCATTTCCCGATATGCATCTCTCTCTTTCCCACCCCAATTTACCCTACTGACACTGCCAAACCCACTTTCAAACTAAATATGGCCAATTGGCAATTATTTTCTGATAAAATACAACATATTCACTCGCTTAAACCACCAAGCAATAATGTCAACAGAGAAGCTTCCTTATTAACGAAAATTATTATCCAAAGCGCCCATTTGACAATACCAAAGAAGTAAACAAGAAAGGAATGCTAAAGTCGAGCAGGCTCAACTCTTAAATACCCTGTAACACCCAACAAAAAAGAAATTAAATTAATTTAATTAATTAACTAAATTAAATATAAAATATTCCATACATACATTTACATTTACATCAGAATCGTGCCTATGCGTGTTTGTGTAGTCGTACATATGTATGTATGTGTGCATTGCTATAACTTTCTTTCCGATCATTCTATCATAATGAAACTTTGTATACGGATAAATAATCACTAACCTAATGTGACTACCAAATTTTAGTTCAAAATTCCAAGAATTACGGGAGTTATAGAAAATCGTTAATAGGGGGGAGTGGGGGGGTGGATCAGAAAAAATGAACAAACTCGTCCTTTCTCGGGGTCAGGAGAATCTGTATACCAAGTTTGGTTATTCTAGCTCTTATACTTTCGGAGATCCTTGCGTTCATACAGACAGACAGACGCACAGACAGACGGACAGACAGACGGACATGGCTATATCGACTCGGCTTTGTGGGGTCTACCAAGCCTCCTTCTGTGTGTTCCATGTGCACTCGCACAAAACTAATATACCCTTGTACCCTTTGGGTAAGAGAATTAAAAAAAAATATTTTGATCGATTTTACCTCTTTTGGTATTCGAACTCACGTAAAGGGTGTATAACTGCACATATACAAAGCAATTGCGTCTATGTGAGTGTATGTATGTTTATGCGCGTATATTCGTGTCTGTGTAAGCATGTTCGCAGTCAACCAAAGCACCAGCATCAACAACAGTCGCGGGCAGCGCTTGAGCAGCGCTGCAGCATCAAATATATTTATGGCTATAACATCTTGTTAAATCGGTCTATCATGATGAAACTTGTCATACGGACACATAATTACTAACTGGGGGTATTTGCAAAATTTTCTAAATTCCAAGAATTACGGGATTTAGAGAAAATCGCGATTTCCATAGGAGAGGGTGGGAGAGGTGGTAGGGAAATTCCAAAATACACATTTTCTGTGTATTCTCATAAGGCATCTGGGACTAAAATTTGGAGTCCCTAGGTCTTATAGTCTCCGAGTGTTCACAAAAGTGAACAAGAGCTCAGAAGTTAGCGTAGGGAGCACAAGCAGTAGGTAGGCTAAACAACAAATCTCGGTCTAAAAATAGCCGCATGCAGCAGTGGTACAGACCAACGCATAGTAGGTAACAAGAAATGCATAGGCAAATAGGACCGCGACAGCGTTTAAGGGTGCGTTTAAGGTGCACACTGCGTTTAAGAAAGGCTTGGAATATACATATGGAGGGGAAATCCACTTGACACCGTTAGGATAGAATAAGACGAAAAATGTAAAATTAGAGTAAGTACAATGTTTAGAAAATAAGAAAGAGTCAAATAAAGAATTATTAGTACATAAGGAAAAACCTAGTAAATAAGACAAAAATTGTATAAATACTGAAGGAATTTCAGAAATAAAATCAGAATGAAATTGGAAATTTAAGCATTGGTTTGTTTCCTTTTTTGTTCTCTCAGAGACGCTCTACACGGGATAAAGTGTAGCCTCTGATAGTGAATAGTTGCTAGCTGTATAGCAAGGAACTATTTACATTTTGGTCCTTCGAGCAAGGAAACGGCGAGGTCGGCAATAGCGGGCCCATCCGAACTAGATACCGAAAAGGTGTTAGAATCAAAAAATGAAAATTTGAAAACAAAAGCCGAACCATTAAGGCCATAGCCTTTAAAGTAGGAAGGGAAAGAATACAGAGTCTAGTAAAGACGAAACTAAAATCGGTTGCCAAACTTCTGCTAAGTTTGGGCCGATAAATCAGAAGGAAGACCCCTGCAAACCGCTGCCAGGTTTGGACCAAGAGGGTCAAAGAAAAGCGGTTCCCAAAGATCCCTTACAAGGTTTGGACCGCCGAAGGACGAAGAAGCGAGAGGGTCAGAGAAAAGCGGTTCCCAAAGATCCCTTACAAGGTTTGGGCCGCCGAAGGACGAAGAAGAGAGAAGCCAGAGAATACAGCAGGTTCAAGCCCATAGAAGGTTTCGACAAAAGAAGCGCAGAGCCGAAGAATACGACAAGAGCCAAACCTCTACCAGGTTTGGCCCATGAGTCAGAAACCCCAGGAAGCCACCGACGAACGTCAATTTGCTTCTATGGAAGAATTTGACCGAGTATTTAATAGAATTATTAAGGTCGCAAGGCCATATATAGAAGCTGCAGCGGAACCCAATGCAGGACCGCAAAAGCTTACGATAGAAGAATATAGGGAGAGAAATAAAAAATCGAAAATACAGCCGGAAGCCCAAAAGAAAGAAGTAAAACCAGGCAAACGGCAAAGAGTTAGGAATCAGTTGCGAGAGCTATACAAATTAGCTCAAATTTCAATAGGACAGGAACAAAAGAAGTACCTGTTAGAAAAAAATTAAAAGATAACAGGAGTAAAAAGAAAAAGGAGCAAAAAAGAACTGATGTTAAGAAAAATTAAGAACATTTCAAAATTAATATTAAGAAAAATAGAAATAAGAAGAAATAAATAAATAATAACATAAAATATTTGTTGTTGTCGAAAATAATAATACCAAAGGTGACAAGATGGTGTTGACAAGGGATCAATTAAAAGATCTCTTAGTAGAGCAGCAGACGATTTATAGGGAGATAGAAAATATAACGAATTTAGGAGAGAAAACGTTGTGTGAAAACTCACAGCACTTAGCAGAGCTAGAGAAGCTCTGGGAAAAATTCGAAAAAAGGCATGAGATCCTAGAGGACAACAAGAAAAGTCTTGGCGAGGTAGACTATTTCCAAAAGAACGTGTGGGCGAACGTGATGAAGGTTAGAGGGGATATAATGACTTGCCTAGCTAGGTACAAACCTAAAAAACACGTACCATCAGCTCCAATGGAGACGAGCATGTCAGCCACATCCCCATTTCAAGACGAAGCCAGGCATAGGTGGGAAAAGAAAAGAAATACGGTAATAGCCAAGGCCGAAAGGTTTGGCAGACAGATTAGTGGAGATTTTCACGTAGGACTAGAGGCGCCGGAAGCGAAGAAATTCTTAGATGGAAAGTTTGAGGAAATAAAGGAGAGTATAAAAACCTTGGAAAAAGACCCCTTTAGCACTGAGAACGAAATAGGGCAAATGTTGGAGGAGGTACAAGGACTTTTTTTACGTAAAATGAAAGAAATTAATGAAGACAAAAACACGAATAGCACATTGAAATTAAAAGAAATTGAAATTAATCCCTTTTTCGGAAATATAGCACAGTGGACAGCCTTTTCAGATATGTTTGGAAACTTGGTGCACAAGAACAAAAACTTACACGAAGTTGAGAAATTTATAAGGTTAAAAGAGCTAGTTAGGGGGGAGGCGAGTTCCCTAATACAGCATTTACCAATCTCAAGGGAAAATTATAAAACGGCATTACATATTTTGAAAGATAGATACGAAAATAGGCGACAAATATTCTCCTACCACATGGACAAACTATTAGATCAGCCCACAATGAATAGTGAGTCGGAAAAAAGTGTCCAGGCCCTGCTAGATACTACTAGGCAATGTATTCATGCCATAAACGGTATGGATACAGGAATAAAAGAAGCAGATATAGTATGGGCTAGGATAGTTTTAAGAAAATTCGATAGGGCAGGACTACAACAGTATGAACAGTACACTAGGAGAACAAAAGAAATCCAAACCTTAGAAGAGGTTTTGGAGTTTCTCGAACAACACCTCCAGGCAATACAAACAATGCAAACAAAAACATTTTTAAAGAACCGTTCAGGAGGTATCCAAAAGAAATGAGTAGGAGCTACCCGCAAACAACATGCCCATATTGCAAACTGATAGGACATCCATTAGAGAGTTGTAGGAAATTTATCAATCTTTCGGTAGAAGAGAGATGGACCGCAGCAACGGAAATCGGACGATGCTTCTCTTGCTTAAAGCATGATTTTAGATCCGAATGTCAGGATCATCAGATGAAGTGTGAGAAATGTCATGGTGGACATCATGTACTATTGCACAAAGAAGAGGGTAGAGCGGGAACGCTGATTGCAAAGGCATCAACAACAACGATCCTTGCAACAGCGCAGATAGAAGTCCAATCGTATACAGGAGAATGGAAAATTTTAAGGGCTGTAGTAGACCAAGGATCACAAACTACCTTTATTACAGAGGAAGCTGCACAAATACTGCAGCTTCCGAAAATAAAGAAGAAAACCCAGATTTTTGGTATAGGCGATAGTTTGGCTGGAGTCTCAAACTCACTGATAAATATAAAAATTAGGCCAAGATTTCCTAGCCCAGTGGTGATTGAGTCGGAAGCATTAGTAATGCCTCGGATATTAAATCCACAACCACAATCTAGCTTCGAATATAACAAAAGCCAATGACAGAATGAAATGCTAGCAGATCCGCTATTTAATAAGAAAAGTAGGAGCGACATTTTGATAGGCAGCAATATGTTGCCAGGAATAATAATGCAAGGAGTAAGACAAGATGGGTCTATCCTAGCACAAAAAACCAAGTTAGGATGGATTTTATCAGGGCCAGTTAAAACCCCACAGGCAGATAGAATAGAAGCCGTAACAGTGAACTTAGAAAAGTTTTGGGAAATCTCAGAGAAAGCCTCTGAGAAAAAATTAGATTTTCCCAGATTTAGGGATTTTTGCGAAGTCTCAGATAAAGCTACTGAGAAAAAATTAAATTTTCCTAGATTTAGGGATTTTTTCGAAGTCTCAGATAAAGCTGCTGAGAAAAACTTAGATTTTTCTAAAATTAGTTTTATGGGAGACGTCTCAGAGAAAGCCTGTGAGAAAAAATTAGATTTTCCCAAATTTAGGGATTTTTGGGAAGTCTCAGTGAAAGCTACTGAAGAGATAGATGTTCCTAAGTTTGATGTTATAAATGAAGTCTCAGAAAAGGCGTTTGAGGAAACGATAGAGTTTCCTAAATTTAGGTGTTTTTGGGAAGTCTCAGAAGAAAAGACTGAGAAAGAAGGCAACTTCAATCATTGTGAGGAAATAGGCATAAAATTAGCCTCTTTCGAATTGGAAAAGTCCTCTGAGCCCATAGTAGCAGATTTTGTTCAATCAACGGAAGCAAGATTGGTCCCAAAATCAGAAGATTTAAAGTTCGAAGAAAAATATGATTTTGTCGGTGCTGAGACATTTACTTCTTCTTCTATTACTATACAACCACAATTAGGAATTTCTGAGGAAACAGACACCAAAGAATGTCACGATAAATTATCCTCAGTCCAATGTATAAAAACCCCTGAGCTCGTAGGTGCAGACTTCGTCCAATTAACGAATGAAAAAGTAATTTCAAAATCACAATACAAACAGGCAAATTTAAAGATCGAGAAAATGTCCAATTCCACTGTACAAGCAGCACAAAGTGTGTCTGTAAAAAAGACAACTGCAGTTAAGCCAAATACTGTTGGTTTAAAATTAGAAAGACCACAATTTCACCTTATCCCTCTGGCAAGTCCTCACTTCGGAGGAATCCAAGGAACGGGGGTAGATTCAGTAGATTCAGTAAAAAATTACCAAAACAAAATAGTAAAAGAACGAACTCTAACGTACGAGAAAATAAGTACGTCACTAGTGCAAATCAAGACAATACTGAACTCCGGGCCACTGTACAGGTTAGACAGTAACATTGAATTAGAGAACAGTTTAAAGCCAGCACAATTTCGAATTCACGAACCGCTTTTCGAAGGCATAGATCGGAAATATAACAAAGGGATTTCAGTATTGGACCGATGGAAATTGGTACCAAGCAAGAAAATCCGTTTTTGGACAAAGTGGAAAGAGAAATACAACTTGATTCTTGGATGCAATTAGGAGTATAAAATATATGACATTATTTCCCGTCGCAAGATGTTCACAAAAGTGAACATAGTTTAGTCGCCAGCGACAGTTAGGTTTGCCCTGCGCAAGATGTTCACAAAAGTGAACAAGAGCTCAGAAGTTAGCGTAGGGAGCACAAGCAGTAGGTAGGCTAAACAACAAATCTCGGTCTAAAAATAGCCGCATGCAGCAGTGGTACAGACCAACGCATAGTAGGTAACAAGAAATGCATAGGCAAATAGGACCGCGACAGCGTTTAAGGGTGCGCTTAAGGTGCACACTGCGTTTAAGAAAGGCTTGGAATATACATATGGAGGGGAAATCCACTTGACACCGTTAGGATAGAATAAGACGAAAAATGTAAAATTAGAGTAAGTACAATGTTTAGAAAATAAGAAAGAGTCAAATATTGAATTATTAGTACATAAGGAAAAACCTAGTAAATAAGACAAAAATTGTATAAATACTGAAGAAATTTCAGAAATAAAATCAGAATGAAATTGGAAATTTAAGCATTGGTTTGTTTCCTTTTTTGTTCTCTCAGAGACGCCTTACACGGGATAAAGTGTGGCCTCTGATAGTGAATAGTTGCTAGCTGTATAGCAAGGAACTATTTACACCGAGATATAGGCGATTATACGAATGGAAAATCGGGAAAACCCCCATAGGGGGGAAGTGGGTGGGAAAATCAAAAAAAATAATACAAACTTGCACAGCGTACACACATAACGCATCTTTGTGCAAAGTTTGGTGTCTCTACCTCTTATAGTCTCTGAGATCCAGGTGTTCATACGGACAGACGAACCTTATCAGTTTTAGAAAATGTTGTGTTTTTATACTCTATACATAAAATGTACAAGAGTATATTAGGTTTGCGGGAGCTGAAAATGTAACAGACAGAAGGACAGACAGACAGACAGGGCTAGATCGACTCATCTCGTCATGCTGATCAAGAATATATATACTTTGTGGGGTCTGCCACGCATCATTTAATTAATTAATTAATAAAGAAAATTTATTTAATACATACATAGAAGACATGTTTATGTACAGTTTTAACAGTATACATTTACACCACGTGTATATGCGTGTTTATATGCGTGTATGTATGCAGCACAAAGTTGAACCAAAGCAGCAACAACAACAACAGCTGCAGGCAGCGCATGGGCAGCGATTTTATTTATGGCTATAACTTTCTTTAATAACAAAAGAATTGTCATTGACCCAAATACAATAGCTAACTCATTCGCCCAATTTTGGTCAACTGAATCAGACGTCAAAAACTTTTCCCACAAATTTACCTTAAACAAACTCTTTAATTTGTAATTTATCACATGAAATAGAAAACAACATTACCTTTATTGTACTCCAGTCAACCCTGAATTCGCTCAAAGGACTCACACCCGGACATGACCGCACATGAACATTTTTAATTCATATATACCATAATCTTTTAAACTAAGTATGACAGTACCCATTTTGAAACCTAACAAAGACAAATCGGAATTATCTTCTTACCGTCCAATTTCACTTAACTCGTGCCTTGGTAAAATCTTGGATAAAATAGTAGCAAAAAGATTATGGTAGTTTGTTACTGTCAACAAGCTAATCCGTACTAACCAATTTGGTTTTAAAAGGGGTAAGTCAGTTACAGATGGTCTACTCTACGTAGACCACTTGGTAACTAGATCAATTTCAAAACGAGAAAAGAATACTAAAGTCGAGCAAGCTCAACTCTTAAATACCCTGTACCTCCCACCAAAAAGGAAAAAATGAAAAAATTTTTTTTAATAATTAAAAAAAATAATATTAATTAAATTATTTAATTAAATTAAAGACATGTTCATGTACAGTTTCAACAGCATACATTTACATCAGAATCGTGTCTCTGCGTGTTTATATGCGTGTTTGTATGCAGCACAAAGTTGAACCCAAGCAGCAACAACAACAACAGGTGCGGGCAGCGCTACAAGCAGAGCGACGGCAGCGATTTTGTTTATGGCTATAACTTTCTTCAGAATTGACCTTGGCATACAGACACATAATCACTAACGGGATGTTATGGAAAAAAACACGAATTGCGGTGGAGTAGGGGGGTGTATCAGAATAAAAAAATAAACTTGACTTGCCTAGGGCTTATGGGAATCTGGATACCAAGTTTGGTTATTCTAGCTCTTGTACCGGACGGACAGACGGACGGACGGACGGACGGACGGACATGGCTATATCGACTCGGTTTGTCACCCTGATCAATCTATATATATAAAACAGTTTGTCCTGACTGACTGACTGACTGACTGACTGATTGGTGATCAACGCACAGCCCAAACGGTAAAGGCTAGGAAGCTGAAATTTGGACTCAAGTATCCTTTCATAGTCTAGGTCCCCACTAAGAAGGGATTTTGGAAAACTCGAGCTCCAAAGGGGGAAAACAGGCTCCAACGTTTGTATGAAAAATCTACAGTTTTCATCTGATTAACTTTAAACTTAGTTTGTATACTCCAATTCCAATTCCAAGAAAAACTGTATACTTGGTTTTTTGATATTTTTTTAGGGGCCTAAAATATGGGAGTTTTCCTGTAAAAAAAATGTTGGGGCACAAAAGCAAACCGCGTCAACAGCCCACAGCCCACACGGTAAAAGCTAGGATGCTGAAATTTGGGCTCAAGTATCCTATCATGGTGTAGATGAGCACTAAGAAGGGATTTTGCAAAATTCGAGCTCCAAAGGGGGGAAAACAGGCTCCAAAGTTTGTTTGAAAAATCCGCATTTTTCAACCGATCGACTTAAAACTTAGTTTCTAAAATCAATTAAAGGATACAAACAAAACTGCATACTTAGATTTTCGAAATTTGTGTTGGAGCTTGAATTATTGGGGTTTTCTTGGGGCACAAAAGGAAACCGCGTCAACAGCCCACAGCCCAAACGGTAAAAGCTAGGATGCTGAAATTTGGGCTCGAGTATCCTATCATGGTGTAGATGCGCACTAAGAAGGGATTTTGGAAAATTCGAGCTCCAAAGGGGGGAAAAGTAGTTCCAAAGTTTGTTTGAAAAATCCGCATTTTTCAACCGATCGACTTAAAACTTAGTTTCTAATATCAATTAAAGAATACAAACAAAACTGCATACTTAGATTTTCGAAAGTGTTGGAGCTTGAAATTTTGGGGTTTTAATATTTATTCACTATTTCAAATGAAAAGTTTGTGTTATAAATTTAGTCCGATCGATTTAAAATTTGGATAATGTAATCTACGTAACTAAATCTACAACTTTGCATTCAAGGATTTTCAAAATATGCATTTTACAAAAGCAGGCAGAACAAACAATACAAAATATCAAACAGTTGGGGACAACTAAGCATACATACACACACATACAAACAGCTGTTCGTGTAGTTGCGTGCAAACGATTGAAATAGCCAAAGCAAAATGTGAGACACTAATGTGTGAATGTCCATACATATGTGCACATCTATGTATGTGTATGTATGTACATTCGTCTTGCACTGACAGAGCAAGAAATGTTAATTAATTGAAAATTATATAATATAACATTTTTAAAAGTAATTTTTTCTTTGTTTAGTGCATTTGGCATTAGTGTTTTCATTAATAACTTTATGCAGCAACAACAAATATCAAATAGTTGGAGACATCACATACACACACTCACACACACAACAAGCAACAGTTCGTGTCTATGTGTGCGGTTCTCTACGTACGGTTGAAAAAGTAAAGAGAAACATATGTACATATGTATGTATGCCTGTGTATGAATATAGCATGTATGTACATTCGTATTAATGTATACATTGGGCAATCGAACACAGTTGTTTGATTGTAAAAAAAATAATGCTCTAAAAACAACAACAACTGCAAGTCATTAGCTCGCTCTTCTTCTTTCGTTTTGACCATTTCATGTTTCAAAACGCCAAAATGTTACAGTTACCGTCGCTAGGCAACGACTGCGTAAGCGATAGTATAGCAGAAACCGAATAACGGACCTACGCATATTCTGCTTCGCATTGCGGGCAGATGTATGTATGTATGTATATGATTTGTTCTTCTTGATCTCAATAAATAATTCGATTTCATTATTTAAATATTCTGCTTATTGCATTCAAACTTCGATAGTTTGATGGTATCGGTGCCAGTGCTTTTTGATCGTGGCTCATCGCTGCACGGCATTGACGAGTGCCGTGTTTCATATTCCGAGTTTGTGCGTGGCCGTATTGACTCAATATGGCACGAAAAGACTCAAATGTGAATTTAAATTTGGACTCAAGTATCGTTTCATAGTATCCATCATAGTGTAGGAGCACACTAAGAAAGGCTTTTGGAAAATTCTAGCTCCAACAGGGGGAAAACGAGCTTTAAAAAATATTAGTTATAGTGGTCATGTTCGTTTAACGAAATAGTTTGTCAAGAACAAAAATGTAACGGACTACTGAACAATTTTTTGTCAAGAACAGAAAATGTTCATTTAAATACCTTAAATGCCTTCCTACTGGTAACCTTTAAGGTGAAAACATATGGGTAGGTTATGCACAAACAAAATAAATGCAATTGGAAACACATTGAGCCGGGTTAAGACGGGCAATACCTGCTAGTAATATATATACTTTGTGGGGTCTGCCACGCCTCCTTCTGTGTGTTACATACATTCGCACAAAACTAGTATAGCCTTTTACCCTTTGAGTACAGGCTATAAAAACGTCACATTTCTATAATATCTTTAGATTTTGTCAAGGCTTTCGATAAAATAGGAATCCACACAGTGCTTCAACAACTAATAGAATGGAAAATAATTACACAAATTTTCAACTATGTTAAAAATTTTATGTGTAATAGAAAACAAGTAAAAAAGCTAAAGTCGGGTGCCCCGACGTTGAAATACTCTGTTCATATGTTTAGAATAATTATAGAAATTAAAACAAGTAAAAAAGCTAAAGTGGGGTGTCCCGACTTTGAAATACTCTGTACATATGTTTAGAATACTTATAATAAGTAAAAAAGCTAAAGTCGGGTGTCCCGACTTTGAAATACTCTGTACATATGTTTTCAATAATTATAGAAAATAAAAAAAAATTAAGAAAAAAAAAAATGGATCGATTTTACCTTTCTCGGTATTCGAACTCACGTAAAGGGTGTATATTTGCACATTTACATAGCAATTGCGCCTTAGTGAGTGTATTTATGCCTATTCGCATCTATTCGTGTCTGTGTAAACATGTGTGCAATCAACCGAAGCACCAGCATCAACAGCCGCGGGCAGCGCTGCAGCAGCAAATATATTTATGGCTATAACATCTTGTTAAATCGGTCTATCATAATGAAACTTGTCATACGGACACATAATAACTAAAAATTTTAGTTCGAAATTCCAAGAAACACGGGAGTTAGAGCAAATCGCATTTGCGGGGGAGAGGGGGGAAGGAGGGAAATTCCAAAATATACATTTTCTGTGTATTCACACAAGGCATCTTGGACTAAACAAACTCGTATAGAATACACACATAAGGCATCTTTGTGCAAAATTTGGTGTCTATCTCGTATAGTCTCAAAGATCCAGGTGTTCATACGGACGGACAGACGGACGGACAGACGGACAGACAGACAGGGCTAGATCGACTCGTCTCGTCATGCTGATCAAGAATATATATACTTTGTGGGGTCTGCCACGCCTCCTAGACTATAAGAGGTAGAGACACCAAACTTTGCAGAAAGATGCATTATGTACGTACGCTGTGCACGTTTGTTTTACTTTTTTGATTTTCCCCCCCACTTCCCCCTATGGGGGTTTTCCCGATTTTCCATTCGTATAATCGCCTATATCTCGGAGACTATAAGAATCAGGAGAATCTAGATACCAAGTTTAGTTATTTTAGCTCTTATACTTTCTCAGATCCTTGCTTTCATACATACAGACGGACAGACGGGCATGGCTATATCGACTCGGCTTGTCATGCTGATCAAGAATATATATACTTTGTGGGGTCTGCCACGCCTCCTTCTGTGTGTTACATGTACACTCGCACAAAACTAATATACCCTTGTACCCTTTGCGTACAGGGTATAAAAATAGAATGACAAACTACAAATTTTTATACACAGACGGTTCCAAAACGAAAGACTCTGTTGGTTACAGTGTTACTACTAATACTGATACCTTAAATCTTGGACTTATTCCACATTACTCCACAGTATTTTCAGCAGAAATTATAGCCATTTACAAAGCAATTAAAACTGCTCTCTCAAAACCCGGTAAATTTGCCATTTGTTCCGACTCACTCAGCCTTAACTGCAATAGCTTATCCAGATAAACAGAATTACTATCCTTTTATAATTATAACAATTTTAAACCACAAATTTCCCAAACTTAAAATGATTTGGATACCCAGCCACTTTATAATTAAAGGAAATGACAATGCTGACTGTATAGCTAAAATCGCCACTTCTCTCCCGCGTATCTTCACACCGAACAACAATATCTCTGACATTAATCACTTCCTCAAAGCTATTTCAAAACCAAATTTATATTTGAGTTCTTCAAAAATATTACTCAAGGCCAACTCAGTAGAGTACATCAGACTAAATTTGTTAGAATTCGCCTTGAAATTTCCCCTCGTATATAACTCAGTGTTGGAAGTTTGTCTGGATAAAGGGGAATTTCACTGTCGTGCTTGTTCGACTGTAATGTTCTCTATTGTTATTAAATAATAATGTCGTTGTGCACAAAACTCGCTCTTGATGTTGACCAGCCGCAGTAAATTAGCTGCTAGTTGTGTGATAAAATGTATGTATGTTAAATGCTCAGGGTAATTTGCTAAAGCTAGAAAAGGCTGCGGCGGATCAAAATAGTATTGCCCAAGTTGCATTTACACCGTGAAAAATCGAATTGTTAATTTGCATAAAATTACTGAGCTTCTCGCAAGCAATTTCGAATCGAATTGATTTGCTTAAAAACATATTCTGGTAAATTTGAGTCTCTACCGAAGCTCCAGTTGGATACATTTTAAACTGTCCCACCATCTGTCCCTTCTGTCCCGGCTATTTTTTTCTCACCTTCTTTCGAAAATTTGTTTGATTCATCCACTTTGCAAGCAATGGAAAATGAAAAGTAGTCTGCTTCAAAAAGGCTTATAAAAACAAGTAAAAAAGCTAAAGTCGGGTGTCCCGACTTTGAAATACTCTGTACTTGTTTAGAATAATTATAGAAATTAAAAAAAGTAACAGAATTAAAAAAATAATTTTTTGATCAATTTTACCTCTTTTGTTATTCGAACTCACGTATAATTGCACATATACAAAGCAATTGCGTCTATGTGAGTGTATGTATGTTTATGCTCGTATATTCGTGTCTGTGTAAGCATGTTAGCAGTCAACTAAACAGCAACATCAACAACAGCCGCGACGCAAAACAATAGTGGGCAGGTGTGTAAAGTAGCAGGGACCGGCAGCGTAGCGGCTGGCGAAGTGGCTGCAGCAACAAATCTGTATAGCGGAGGCGCTCGTCGACGCTTGCCAGAGAAGGGCCCACTTTCAAAGAATTAACAGCGGCGCGAAAGAAATAATTGCGCCGTTCAACTCAGCTTTCCTTTACTTCACTTTATTAGCCTTCAATGGCGATCAAAACAGGCAGATGGCCCAAATACTTAAGGATCTAATTTACACATATGGAGATGCTTAAATGATCCGCATCAGCGGAGAACACAACCGTATCGATAAGCGCAAATCGATACTTGAGCGCCAAGCTCGCAGTTTGCACTATGCACTACCGATTTGCATTACAATACTTTGTCGGCTCCGCCACGCCTCCTTCTTCCTGTTACATTTTTCAGCTCCCGCAAACATAATATTCTTCTGTACATTTCATGTACAGAGTATAATACCCCCCTGTACCCCCCAAAACGTAAAACGCTATATTAGTTTTTTGCGAATGTATGTAACAGGCTGAAGGAGGCGTGGCAGGCCCCACAAACTATATATATGACCGTCTGTCCGTCTGTCTGTATGAACGCAAGGAACTCAGAAAGTATAAGAGCTAGAACAACCAAACTGGTATTCAGATTCTCCTAAGTCCGAGAAAGTACGAGTTTAAGTTTTTTTTTCGATGCTCCCCCTACTCCTCCGCAGTTCGTGTTTTTTTACAAAACTTCCGTAATTTTTGTAATTTTCTACTCAGATTTGGCATGTACCTCCAGTTAGTGATTATGAGTCCGTATGCCAGTTTCATCATGATAGGTCAATTCTGAAGAAAATTATAACCATAAATAAAATCGCTGCCCGCAGCGCTGTCTGCAGCTGTTGTTGTTGCTGCTTTGGTTCAACTTTGTGCTGCATACATACAGGCATATAAACACCCAGAGACACGATTCTGTTATTAATTTATTCTATTGGAATTGTACATAAACAATTGTGTATACATGTATGCATGTGCTGAATATTTTATATTTCATTAAATATTAATTACTTTAATTAATTAAATTTTTTTTAATATTTTATTTTTTAAATTTATTTTTTATGTGGAGAGTACAGGTTATTTTACGGTGGGGCTTGCCCGACTGTAGCGTTCTATCTTGTTTTCCATAACTCCCGTAATTCTTTGAATTTTCATCATGATACGTCAATCCTGAAGAAAGTTATAGCCATAAATAAAATCGCAGCTCATGCTCTGCTTGTGGCTCTGCCCGCAGCTGTTGTTGTTGATGCTGCTTTGGTTCAACTTTGTGCTGCATACATACACGCATATAAACACGCATAGACACGATGATGTAGGTATTAAAAAAATTTAATTTATTAATTTAATTAATTAATTCCATTTTTTTTAGTAATTAAATTTTTTTTAAATAAATATTTTTTTAATTTTCCTTTTTTGTGGAGAGTACAGGCTATTTTACTGTTTTTCTTTTTAAGTAATTCTATGCTTCTCCTCTCTATTAAGTTTTTCCTTTTTTATTATTATTATAAAAGATAGAGAAGCTTACAAAACTGAACTAACTTAGGTGGTATAGCGCTAGCCTTCGGCTATGTTGTTTGGTATTGGTATTGTTGGTGGTGGTCTATTTACAAGTACATATGCTGTATGTTAGCCTAATTATATGTACATAATTGATTATGTAATTTATACATTTATTATACATTGTTTAGGAATACATTCTTATATTTACAGTTTTTTTTTTTTTTTTTTTTTTTTTAGTTTTTGGTACATGTTGGATGTTTTTAGGAAAAGCAAGATTTTTTGTATGTTATCTGTGTTGAGGTTGCTGAGGAGGTTTAGGAGGTTTAGGAGGTTTGTGTTGCTGAATATAGACTGTCTGGTATGGATGAGAGCTGCACATGCATGTGGTGGAATGTGGTGGTATATGGTAGTGTTGTTGTCTTGGCAAAAAGGGCAGGATGGTGGTTGGTTACGGTTAAGGTAATGTTGATGGGTCAGGTTAGTGTGGGCTAGTCCTGACTGACTGATTGGTGATCAACGCACAGTCCAAACGGTAAAGGCTAGGAAGCTGAAATTTGGACTTAAGTATCCTTTCATAGTCTAGGTGCCCACTAAGAAGGGATTTTGGAAAACTCGAGCACCAAAGGGGGGAAAAGTAGCTCCAAAGTTTGTTTGAAAAATCCGCATTTTTCAACCGATCGACTTAAAACTTTGTTTCTAAAATCAATTAAAGAATACAAACAAAACTGCATACTTAGATTTTCGAAATTTGTGTTGGAGCTTGAATTATTGGGGTTTTAATATTTATTCACTATTTCAAATGGCTTTAGGCTTTTCATTAATAACTTTATGCAGCAACAACAAATATCAAATAGTTGGGGACATCACATACACACACTCACACACACAACAAGCAACAGTTCGTGTCTATGTGTGCGGTTCTCTACGTACGGTTGAAAAAGTAAAGAGAAACATCCATATGTATGCCTGTGTACTTATGAATATAGCATGTATGTACATTCGTATTAATGTATACATTGAGCAATCGAACACAGTTGTTTGATTGTAAAAAAAATAATGCTCTAAAAACAACAACAACTAGCAAATTGAGATGAGAATTGTCAGAGCTTTTTGATCGTGGCTCATCGCTGCACGGCATTGACACGAGTGCCGTGTTTCATATTCCGAGTTTGTGCGTGACCGTATTGACTCAATATGGCACGAAAAGACTCAAATGTGAATTTAAAATTAGGATATACCCTTATAATTATTCCCCTTTTTTGCACATAGTCTATCTTAAAACGTTGCGTTATCTCTATATATAAAACAGTTTGTCCTTACTAATTGGTGATCAACGCACAGCCCAAACGGTAAAAGATGAGATTTGGACTCAAGTATCCTTTCATAGTATCCATCATAGTGTAGGAGCACACTGAGAAAGGCTTTTGGAAAATTCTAGCTCCAAAGGTGGGAAAACAAACTTTAAAAAATATTAGTTATAGTGGTCATGTTCGTTTAACGAAATAGTTTGGCAAGAACAAAAATGTAACGGACTACTGAACAATTTTTTGTCAATAACAGAAAATGTTCATTTAAATACCTTAAATGCATTCCTACTGGTAACTTATAAGGTGAAAACATATGGGTAGGTTATGCACACACAAAATAAATACAATTGGAAACATTATATTGAGCCGGGTTAAGACGGGCAATACCTGCTATTAGATTTTAGATTACATAGCTGCATACAACACTGTGTTAGCTTAAGATAGGCTAGCCGATAGAATTACACGGTCCTCATGCGACGCCTTACAAACGCAGCATGTGGACCAACCTAATTATATTGTCTAATAGAAATCACAATCAATTCCACACGCTGCTGCCCTACAACACAGCGTGAGTTTTGAATAAAATCGTGCACGGGCAGTACGAATCAAAGAACCGACGCGTAGTCATTTCAAGTGTAAAAGTATCTGCACCGCCTATGGAGGACTTTCGGAAACCTCCCCCTCTCCACCGCAGTTAGTAATTTTCTATAACTCACGTAATTTTTCACGTAATTTTTCATTCTAATGTAAGAAATACCTCCACTTATGAGTCCGTATGCCAAGTTTCGCATACACTCCCATAGATACAATTCCTAGTATCTGCAACTAACATAATTGTCTTGTTTTAAGTTTTCTTCATTTTTTAAATTTCTATTATTATTATCAATGTTGTAACACTCGACTTTAGCTTTTCCACTTGCTTTACTCTTTTTATAGCCTGTACCCAAAGGGTGAAAGGCTATACTAGTTTTGTGGGAATGTATGTAACAGGCAAACGGAGGCGTGGCAGACCCCACAAAGTATATATACACTTGAGCAGGGTGACAAGCCGAGTCGATATACCCATGTCCGTCTGTCCGTCTGTATGAGCGCAAGGATCTCATAAGGTGCAAGAGCTAGATTGACGAAACTTTGTATCCAGGTTCCCCTGAGCCCTAGGCAGGTCAAGTTTTTTTTTTTTATTCTCCCACGCAATTCATGTTTTTTTATAACTTCCGTAATTCTCGGAATTTTGAAATAAATTTTGGTAGTTACATCCAGTTAGTGCATATGTGTCTGTGTGCCAAGTTTCATCATGATAGGTAAATTCTAAAGAAAATTAAAGCCATAAATAAAATCGCTACACATGCGCTGACTGCAGCTCTGCCCGCAGATGCCATCAAAATTCATCATCTGCTATGATTATCTACTTTTGTTTTAAATTTCATCTAAATCAGTTAGTTTTAAGAAAAGTTATTAGTGAAACAATTTTACTTCGGTACTACGCCCACAAGCTGCAGCATCAAGTTCGCTCTTCTTCTTCCTTTTGCTTCTGCTAGAGGCGCATATACCTCAGTACCGGAAGTTTGCACGACTGTAGCGTTCTTTCTTGTTTTCCATTTCATTGTTGTTATTTTCTTAATAGCTGAACAAATTCTGTATCTTTATTTCTTGTAGTGTTTTTTTAGAACGCAAGGTACAAGACGGCGACAGTGGACACCAAGCTGTGAAGAAATACTATGTACAACCAATCGAAGACCATGCTATTCGAGATTCTATTTTATGGACGGACAGTACTATTCAATCGAATTTCAGCCCAGCTCCACAGCAAGCGATGTAATGCAAGTGATTAAAAAAAAAATTGGATTACATGACAATTCCAAAGGATATGCATTATATGAAGTTTTTGGAGATACAGAAAGAAGTCTTTTACCTGAAGAGAAGGTTTGTGATGTAATGGCAAAATGGGAAAAGTATCGATCTGCAACAGAACACGTAAAGCAAAATCAAGTAAGAATTTTTAGTATTTTAATTATGTTTTAGTACTTCACAAATAAGTAACTTATGTGAACATTAGATTCATCAATGATATCTAAAATGGTCATGTAGGGTCTTATATATCTAACACAATTTAAATTAGATCTTATTTTTCGGAAAAATTACAATACCTCTGACCACACAGATATAATATATCTAGTAGTAGTTAAAAACTCTTTATTGGTTACATCTGAATTAAGTCTTAATATACTGAATAAAATATCTTGTATACTAATTCTACTTTCCATTTTTTACTTTCAGCCACTTAATAATTTTGAATACAACCATCATCATGTATTTTTATTTAAAAAGCATCTATTCTGTGACGACTTCATCAACTTAGACGATCCAATTGAAAAAGAATTGCTATATCACCAAAATTTGCAAAACCTACGAACTGAACACTATCCTATTACAGAAATGGAAGCAATCATGTTAACAGCTTTACAAGGACAACTGGAGCTTGGAGACTGTGGAGATAATTTGACTGATTATAGAGGTGTTGCCAGCCATTGTTTACCACCGAGATTTGTTCCTAACATTCCTCATGAAGCCGTTGCAATGCATCATCAGAGCTTAAAAGGAATGCTACCAGCGGAAACAAAAAAAGCTTTTTTGAATTTGATACAAAGTTGGCCACTTTACCGTGCAACTATTTTCGACGTAATGGTAGGTGTATGAAAAAGGGATTCAATATTATTTTAAATATTATTTATACTGTGTACCAAAAAGGAACAAGAGTAACTTGGCAACTTGTTTGTTGCTGTATCCTTCGATGACAGCCAGGATGTCTTGTTGACTTCGAATCGTCTGACGTTTCCTGTAGAGTCTGAAAGAGGCGTAGCAACAAACTAAAAAGGTAGTCACAGTCAATCCAGATATTATGGGTTATTTTATCAGTTTATAACTCTTTGTATAAAGAACCATTCAAAAAGACATCTTCGTCGAAGGTTAGGAGGAACGTGCCGGTTACAATTTTGACTCGTCGTTGATGATGATGACGCCGTCGTCGATGACCGTGAATGACTCGAGATGGCTGGGTCGAGTGGTACAATGGGCCGTGCCACCAGAGTGTAGTTAATGGTTATGTTCGTACGAACGCTCATTGATTATGTTATTTAAATCGCTAGAGTCTAATATTGCTGGGTTAATAATTCCAATCGTTGTGAGTGTAACAGATAACATTAAAGTTTCAAGTTCCGAAATTAATATTCTATTTCTTGACAGCAAAGTTTCGTTCTGTGTTTATTTGGCTATTCTTTGAATTTTTTATTAGCATGTTTACTGCGTCTGTTAACTTATTTAATTGTTATTGCGTTTTCGTATTTATATTTACCTGCCTATTTGCAAATTCATTGAGCTCCTGTTGTGTCAGATTCAATTTTTCAAAGTCGTCAAAGTACGGAGTCCCAGCAACTACCTTTAAACCCGTGCCTAACATGTTAATGCTTCTGGCGTGCCGATGGTGAATGTCTATTATTGCTAAGAGTGTTCTCGTGTGTTGTATGTCCGAGTCTAGTATCTGTTTCATGTGTGATTGAGTAAAATGGTTCTCCCTGTTTCACCCATTATTTCCGCGAACATTTTAAATTAGTCGAGTACTTTAAATATTGGAAATCTTTCCAAATGGTCGTGAATTAAGACTGTGGTCCCCAAGTCTGCTTCCACTGTTTCTTCGTTGTACAAGGATGTTAGTTTATTTTCCAGTCTCCTATTTGATCTTACGAGGACTCTGTCTCCTACCTGGAAATTTACATTTTGTATTCGTTCGTTTAACCTTTGCATTTGTATATTCTGTACTTTAAGGACTTTATCTCTTATTTCTGCGTCAATCTCTGGGGAAGAAGAATGAATCACGTCAATAGGTCGTTTGTCGATAACTGAATGTATTGTCTTGTTGTATTCTATAGTTGCCTTAAGTACTAGTACGGTTGTGTCAGCAATATTACTTTCAGACATCTTGCGATTTCAACAAGAGTTCTCTGGAATATGTCAAAATATGTCAACGTGCAATATCTCACCCACATGCAACGGAATAGGTGTCTCTCCAAGTACCTTTTGGGGGTGCTGATCATATTTTTCTTTTTGACAAATTTTGCAATTTCCAACCACTTCGTTTGCGAGTTGGGTTATCATGCGTTCGGGTTGCGGTCAAAGACTGCGAATGTCAGGGGCTGGTGGTCGGTAAAAATATTAAAATTTTTCCCTCCGTACAAGTAATTCCTGAGGTTCTTTAGAGCCCTTACTATAGCGAGCAACTCCCTTTTGCTTGTAGCGAAATTTAGGTCTCTATCTTTTAAAGTCCTAGATATCATAGTTATGGGTTTTCCGTCTTGAGACAAGGCTGCTCCCAAACCAAAGGATGAAGCGTCAGTTATTAGGTCAAACGGCTTCTTATAATCAAGATAGAGTAACATTACATTTTCGGATTTAAGAACCTCTTTAAGCCTTCAGAATGCCGCGCATTGTTTCTGGTGGAAATATACTGGTATTTTCTTTGACTGATCAGCGCAAACATTTCCATTTTCTCCCTTTAAAATATCATTTAAAGGTCTTGCTATTGATGCGAAGTCTTTAATAAAGCATCAGTAGTAACTTGCCAATGCATGAAAGGATCTGACATTGAACATATATATATATATATATATATATATATATATATATATATATATATATATATATATATATATATATATATATATATATAGCTTTGCAAGTATATATATATATATATCAGCAGGTATTGCCGTCTTAATCCGGCTCAATATAATGATTCCAATTGTATTTATTTTGTGTGTGCATAACCTACCCATATGTTTTCACCTTATAAGTAAGTTACCAGTAGGAAGGCATTTAAGGTATTTAAATGAACATTTTCTGTTCTTGACAAAAAATCGTTTTCCCCTCGTTTTCCCCCCTTTGCAGCTAGAATTTTCCAAAAGCCTTTATTAGTGTGCTCCTACACTATGATGGATACTATGAAAGGATACTTGAGTCCAAATTTCATCTTCTACCGTTTGGGCTGTGCGTTGATCACCAACGTTTTCAGATAGACTATGTGCAAAAAAGGGGAATAATTATAAGGGTATATCCTAACTTTAAATTGTCATTTGAGTCTTTTCGTGCCATATTGAGTCAATACGGTCACGCACAAACTCGGAATATGAAACACGGCACTCGTGTCAATGCCGTGCAGCGATGAGCCACGATCAAAAAGCACTGACAATTCTCATCTCAATTTGCTAGAGTACATCTTTCGATAGTTGAAGCCACCGATACCATCAAAATATCGAAGTTTGAATGCAATAAGCAGAATATTTAAATAATAAAATCTAATTATTTATTGAGATCGATAAGAACAAATCATATACATACATACATCTGCCCGCAATGCGAAGCAGAATATGCGTAGCTCCGTTATTCGGTTTCTGCTTTACTATCGCTTACGCAGTCGTTGCCTAGCGACGGTAACTGTAAACTTTTGGCGTTTTGCCTTTGCAATTAACATTAAATGGTCAAAACGAAAGAAGAAGAGCGAGCCAACAACTTGAAGTTGTTGTTGTTTTGTATGTACATGCTACATACATATACAGGCATACGTACATATGCTTGTACATATGTATGTATGCATGGGCACACATAGACACGAACTGTTGCTTGTTGTATGTATGTGTGAGTGTGTGTATGGGATGTCCCCAACTATTTGATATTTGATATACATATGGCAAGTAAAAAACATATTGCTATATTTTAATCGTTGAATGCCAATTTGTTGATATAGTTATGTTGATAACATTACCCAAATTTGAAATCGATGGGACAAAATATATCGAAAATATCGATACTTGTGTTGATATATCGTAATACATGTCGAATACAAATACAACGAAAAAAAACGTTTGTGAGTTATTGATTATAATACTGTATTCGATTGTTCACTGTACACATATGTACATAAATACATACAAATGTATTTGCATGTGTACGATAACTGTAAACTTTTGGCATTTTGCGTATGCAATTAACAGCCGTAAATGATCAAAACGAAAGAAGATTTGCCAGCCAATAACTTGTTGTTGTTGTTTTAAAAATTTCGATTTGAAACCATATAACACTATTTATTACAATTAAACAACAGTGTTCGATACATACAAACCTATATATGTACATATATAAGAATGTATGTACGTACATACATACTTATTGATGTACATATGTTCATACTATACATACAGACGTATGTACATATGTATGTACGTATGTAAAACATATGGTGCTGGTGTAATTCATAATGCGAAATTCTTTCTAAGGGGAGCAATGTCCCCCCTGCCCAACCTGCGTACGCCCTTGTAGTCCGTTGTCCTAAAAACCCCTTATGCCAAATGTACTAAACAAAGAAAAAATACCATAAAAATGTTTATGTTATAATGTTAATAATTTTTAATTAATTAACATTTCTTGCCCTGTCAGTGCAAGACGAATGTACTGTTATACATATGTATCTATTTATGTATGTACATACATGTGTACAAATGAACATTCACACATTAGCGTCTCACATTTTGCTTTGACTACTTCAAC
This sequence comes from Scaptodrosophila lebanonensis, assembly GCF_003285725.1. NCBI lineage: Eukaryota > Metazoa > Arthropoda > Insecta > Diptera > Drosophilidae > Scaptodrosophila > Scaptodrosophila lebanonensis. Next base: position 997,192 of record NW_022060580.1, on the reverse strand, counting down.
CGTTTGCACGCAACTACACGAACAGCTGCTTGTATGTATGTTTGTGTGTGTGTGTGTATGTATACTTAGTTGTCCCCAACTGTTTGATATTTTTTATTGTTTGTTCTGCCTACATTTGTAAAATGCATATTTTAAAAATCTTTAAATGCAAAGTTGTAATTTTAGTTACGTAGATTATATTACCCAAATTTGAAATCGATCGGACAAAATTTATAACACAACCTTTTCATTTGAAAAATGCATAAATATTAAAACCCAAATAATTCAAGCTCCAACACAAATTTCGAAAAACCGAGTATGCAGTTTTGTTTGTATTCTTTTATAGATTATAAAAACCAAATTTAAAGTTGATCGATTTAGAAATGCAGAATTTTCAAACAAACTGTGGAGCTACTTTTCCCCCCTTTGGAGCTCGAATTTCCAAAAACCCTTCTTAGTGCGCATCTACACCATAATAGGATACTTGAGCCCAAATTTCAGGTTCCTAGCTTTTACCGTTTGGGCTGTGGGGTGTTGATTGTGTTTCAATTTTTCCACGGAAAACCCCCCCTTTTTCATGCCCCAGGAAAAATGGTGAAAAACCAAGTATACAGTTTTTCTTGTATTCTTTTTGAGAGTATACAAACTCAGTTTGAAGTTAATTGGATGAAAATTGTAGAATTTTCATACAAACGTTGGAGCCCGTTTTCCCCCCCTTGGCGTTCGAATTTTCCAAAACCGCTTCTTAGTGCTCACCTGCACCACTGAAGACAACATATGCCCAATTTTCAGCCTCCTAGCTCTTACCGTTTGGGCTGTGCGTTGATTGCAAATAGCTTTTCGTTTACTGAATTTTCCACCGGAAAATCATTATTTTTCAGGCCGCAGGAAAAATATTGAAAATCCAAGTATACAGTTTTTTTTGTATTCTTTGTGAGAGTATACAAACTAAGTTTTGAAGTTAATCGAATAAAAATCACCTTTACCCTAAACAAACAAACTTGTCCTACATTGTCGCTAAACAACATCAATATTCCACAAAAAAACGATGTAACATACCTTGGTGTCCATTTGGATAGACGGCTTACTTGGCGCAAACACATCGAGGCGAAGAGAGATCAACTGAAACTAAAAGCTATTAATCTACTTTGGCTTGTAAACGTCCGTTCACCACTGAAACTGGAGTACAAAGCACTCTTGTACAATGCAGTTCTCAAACCAATTTGGGCATGTGGCTCTGAACTATGGAGAAACGCTTCCATTAGTAACTTAGAGTTAATCAAGAGATCTCAATCGAAGATACTGAGAACGCCCCAGTGATGGTACATACGGAGTGAAAATATCCGGAAAGATTTAAATTTTAAAGATTTAAAGATTAAATCGCCAAGGTGAAAGCAAAGTACCAGCTTAAGTTTCGGAACCATCCAAATAGACTTGTGCAGCAATAACAGTTAGTTAATTGTAATTAATTAAAATAACTATATTAGATTAAGATTTGATTACTTATCGTAAGTCTCCGAGAGAGAAGATTCAATAAATAAAAAAACTTAAAAAATAATAATAATAATGCACAAATGCATAAAAATTTGATGCACAAATACAGGATCTTAACAAGAAAGAACGCTACAGTCGAGCAAGCCCGACAGTGAAATACCCGGTACCCAGACAAACTTCCGTCACTGAGTTATATACGCCCATAGCAGTTCTTTAATAACTTTTCTTAGATAATTGTACATATATTGCGTGTGCAAAGTTTTATGTAGCTTTTGAAATGTGGACAGTATTGACGAAGTTCTTTAGCGGAGCAAGGGGGAAAATTCCAAAAAATAAAATAAATAAATGCTGATTCAGAATATATATACTTTATGGGTCGGAGATGCTTTCTTCTGCATGTTACATACTTTACACAAACCGTACGGGTACAGGGTATAACCAGCGCTTAGGCAGTGTCTGTGTCGGGGCTCCAGAAGTAGAGAAATACTACTCTGCAAACGTAGGCAAAACAGCGGGGTGAAGCTGTCGCTGCCGTCGCTGTTGACGCTGTATGCTGCTTCAGTTGTTGTTGTCGTAACAATTTTATTTAATTAATTTATTATTTAATTTTTGTCTTCTATTGCTGCTGTCGGTAGTGACTTGTTATGTTGCCTCTGTTTGAGTGAATTTAGGATATTTACAGTTGTGCGCCAATTAAGAAGTTCTTATCGTCGATTATTATTACGTTCAATCTACTGAGGATTAATTATTTATTTGACGCAGTGCTTTTGTGCACTAAACTAAAGACTAAGAACATAATTTTAACCAAAGCCAGCCTTGTGCATGGTGCATTGCACTCAACATTGTCGGTTTTCGTTCTGCAATATACGCGGACGTTGCTGATCTCGCTCTATTATCACGCCAGTTCTGCATGGTCGATTTGGCAACTTGTTTGTTGTTGAGTGATGGTGTTAACTTATACACCACTGGTCTTAACCCGTCTTTGCTGGACAAAGTTTTTTACTTAAAATTATGTTTATTTACCATATGCTATTTCTCTTATGTTTAATTTCAGAAAAGTTCCTAAAGGAACTACTAAATAGGAAATTATTTTGCACGTACCGAAAGCTAGGGCATATAGCGCAATAACATATACTAGGTCTGTTCAAAAGGAAAGGTGAATTTTGATTTTTTTTTGAAAAGTATATATTTATTCATCAACTATAATTTAATATTTTTGTCATCTGTTGCTGTGTTTGTTGTTAGTGCCTCTTTATTTAGCTTTTCTGCCTGCCGTCCTGTTTCAATAAGTTTGTGTGTGTCTTTCAGTGTTTTGTTTTTTGCATCGCGCCCACATAATTTTTGTTGTACTGCCGCTCTCACAAATTTGTGTTAGAGCTTTATCTTAGCGTCACTCAGCTAAGTACGGTTCTTTTTATTTCTGCCGTTTTGTTGTTTGTGCATTGCGCTCGCACACTCTAATTTTTCGTTTACTTATATTTAACCCTAGAAAACTTGTTGTGGTTAATGCGTCGTGTTGCAAGAAGACTTGCACATATAAATATGCTCTGCATTGTGACCAACTGCAGTTCATAAGCTGCTGGTTGTGTGACAATATGATGCATATTACATGTGCAGGTCTCAGTGGGAGGGACTATGATAAGGTCATCGCGGCGTAAATTGGTGTTGTCATACGTGCATTCATAATCAATTTGAATTCTCGCGGATGTACAATAACGTGAGGAATCATTTTGTAAAGATGCACAAATTGACTAAGCAGTTGGCGAGCGATTTCGACTCAGGAGCTAAGTTGCTAAGCAAGTATAAATTTGACTCTCCACCTAAAAAGAGGTTGGAGACTCAATAATTGTGCCCTCCGTCGCGCCCTCAATCGCTTGCTCCTCTCCCATCAACTCCTCAACACATTGACTTCTCTCCAATGCTATTTCTGTCAACCTCTCCAGGTATTATATTTGATAATTCCCCTTTACCCCTGCCGATTACCGTTTCAGCGACCCCTATTTTTGTCCCACCCGCACGCAGCGAAACAGCAGGACGGTCTTATAAACCATCTGAGCCTGTTTCTCGCATTCGTAAGAATCAATGGGAACTGTCCTCTGGTGAAATGGTCGATATTGCTTTCACCTCACCTGCATGCCTTACAGTCCGTAGCGCTTCGGAAGAAAGTATTTGTTTCAAGGCTGTCTCCTGATTCTAGCTGTGAGTCTATCGCAGCTTATATTGCTATCGAATCTTCTGCTAGCGTTTCCATCTCGAAATTTAATTTTTAAGATTAATGTTCCGTTTTAAAACTATTATAGAAATTTAAAAAATTAGGCAATAAAAAAAAATAATAATTCGAACTCACGTAAAGGGTGAATAATTGCACATTTACATAGCAATTGCGTCTATGTGATTGTCTGCATTTTTATACGAGTCTATTCGTGTCTGTGTAAGCATGTTTGCAGTCAACCAAAGCACCAACATCAACAACAGCTGCCGGCAGCGGTTGGGCAGCAATTATATTTTTGGCTTTAACAATCGGTCTATCATAATAAAACTTGACATAAAAACAAAATTTTAGTTCAAAATTCGAAAAATTACGTGGTAAATCGAAAAAATAAAACAAACTTGTATAGCGTACATACATAAGGCATCTTTGTGCAAAATTTGGTGTCTCTATCTCTTATAGTCTCAGAAACAGGTGTTAATGCGGACGGATGGATGGACAGACGGACATTGATCGACTCATCTTGTAATGCTGATCAAGAATATACATACTTTGTGGTGTCTGCGACGCCTCCTTCTGCCTGTTACATTTTTCAGCTCCCGCAAACCTAATATACTCTTGTACATTTCATGTACAGAGTATCATAAAGATATTTAATAATTCAACTTTATAATTTCAACTTAAAAGATAAGAAAGCCTAAGAAAAAACTATACAATAACGTCTACTAATGCCTCCGACCCGTGGGGGGAATTTTAGAGAGACATTATAGACCTAAGAGGCTAAAAAAAATATTGTAAGTACAGAAGGAAAAGTATTTCCACTTAACAGCTAATTAAGCATAAAGAGAAAGAGTAAAATGGAGATTTCCAACCCGGTGGTGTAAAATTTGAAAGCCAGTCCGGCAAGTTATTTGCGTTACGGCAACATCTCCTTCTCCAGCGCTATTTATCACTTGCTCCTATATCCCTCCTTCTTCTGATATTCAAGTTTATATGCGTGATAACTTGATTGTTATGGTGGGGGATTTTAATTTATCCAGCATTTCTTAGTCATTCTTTAATAGTTCCCCTCACCTTATTCCTTCGACACATCATTACTTTTTAGATTGCCTTCTTGAACCTCTTTAGTTCAAATTAATCCAATATATTATCACCTTCATAGATATCTCGATTTAGTGTTTGTTAATGATATCACTAATGTTGTTGTTTCTAGATCTTCTCCTTTAACAGTGTGTGAAGATATTTTATTTTTATTTATTTATTTATTTATTTATTTATTTATTTATTTATTTATTTATTTATTTATTTATTTATTTATTTATTTATTTATTTATTAACCTTATCCTTACAAGTATCGGTTACTTTTAAATTATTACGCTAGTCATTACAATTGAATCATAGTTTTAGTTTTCACATTAAACATTTTCATTATTCTTTATAATTATATATTTTTAATTGAATAGTTTAATAGTTTTATACTTAATCTAAATTTCCTATTAAACTAAGTGTGTCGTTAATATTATAATTTTTGGTAACGTTAATTTAGTTAATGTTTTGTAAGTGTGCTAGAATCTTAACTCTAAAGTGCGTCTCGCTGCTAATTGTTTTTAGGTTATGCGGAAGATCATTCCACAGACGAACAGCAGAAATAAAGAAATGTTTTTCCGAGATTGCTAATTTAAATTTAGTGCAGACTATGTTGTTCGTTCTTCTTGATGTCGTGAAAGCAATTTTGTCGTGCAGATAATTTGGTTCCTTACGTGCAATAATTTTGTGCAAGAAGATTAGGGTTCTAAGCTTAATCCAGGAGTCAAGAGTCAGATTGAATATTTTATTGGTGTATGTCGTTATTGAATGTCTTCTTTGAATGTTGAAAATGTACCGTGCTATGCTATTAAAGGCTACTTTTAATTTGTTTTGACTTACTGCATCGCAGTATCCAAAAAGTTCAATCCCATAATAGCAAGGGTGTCAGGCATGTTTTGGCAATAAGGAGCTTTAGTTTTATAGGAAGAAAATTCAGCGTCAAAGACAGGCGCCTTAGTGCGCTATATAGTCTACCTACTGCCTTATTGACATGGTCACACCAAGTTTGATTTCTAATATTTGTTTCAAGGCTGTCTCCTGATTCTAGCTGTGAGTCTATCGCAGCTTATATTGCTATCGAATCTTCTGCTAGCGTTTCCATCTCGAAATTTAATTTTTAAGATTAATGTTCCGTTTTAAAACTATTATAGAAATTTAAAAAATTAGGCAATAAAAAAAAATAATAATTCGAACTCACGTAAAGGGTGAATAATTGCACATTTACATAGCAATTGCGTCTATGTGATTGTCTGCATTTTTATACGAGTCTATTCGTGTCTGTGTAAGCATGTTTGCAGTCAACCAAAGCACCAACATCAACAACAGCTGCCGGCAGCGGTTGGGCAGCAATTATATTTTTGGCTTTAACAATCGGTCTATCATAATAAAACTTGACATAAAAACAAAATTTTAGTTCAAAATTCGAAAAATTACGTGGTAAATCGAAAAAATAAAACAAACTTGTATAGCGTACATACATAAGGCATCTTTGTGCAAAATTTGGTGTCTCTATCTCTTATAGTCTCAGAAACAGGTGTTAATGCGGACGGATGGATGGACAGACGGACATTGATCGACTCATCTTGTAATGCTGATCAAGAATATACATACTTTGTGGTGTCTGCGACGCCTCCTTCTGCCTGTTACATTTTTCAGCTCCCGCAAACCTAATATACTCTTGTACATTTCATGTACAGAGTATCATAAAGATATTTAATAATTCAACTTTATAATTTCAACTTAAAAGATAAGAAAGCCTAAGAAAAAACTATACAATAACGTCTACTAATGCCTCCGACCCGTGGGGGGAATTTTAGAGAGACATTATAGACCTAAGAGGCTAAAAAAAATATTGTAAGTACAGAAGGAAAAGTATTTCCACTTAACAGCTAATTAAGCATAAAGAGAAAGAGTAAAATGGAGATTTCCAACCCGGTGGTGTAAAATTTGAAAGCCAGTCCGGCAAGTTATTTGCGTTACGGCAACATCTCCTTCTCCAGCGCTATTTATCACTTGCTCCTATATCCCTCCTTCTTCTGATATTCAAGTTTATATGCGTGATAACTTGATTGTTATGGTGGGGGATTTTAATTTATCAAGCATTTCTTAGTCATTCTTTAATAGTTCCCCTCACCTTATTCCTTCGACACATCATTACTTTTTAGATTGCCTTCTTGAACCTCTTTAGTTCAAATTAATCCAATATATTATCACCTTCATAGATATCTCGATTTAGTGTTTGTTAATGATATCACTAATGTTGTTGTTTCTAGATCTTCTCCTTTAACAGTGTGTGAAGATATTTTATTTTTATTTATTTATTTATTTATTTATTTATTTATTTATTTATTTATTTATTTATTTATTTATTTATTTATTTATTTATTTATTTATTTATTTATTTATTTATTTATTTATTTATTTATTTATTTATTTATTTATTTATTTATTTATTTATTTATTTATTTATTTATTTATTAACCTTATCCTTACAAGTATCGGTTACTTTTAAATTATTACGCTAGTCATTACAATTGAATCATAGTTTTAGTTTTCACATTAAACATTTTCATTATTCTTTATAATTATATATTTTTAATTGAATAGTTTAATAGTTTTATACTTAATCTAAATTTCCTATTAAACTAAGTGTGTCGTTAATATTATAATTTTTGGTAACGTTAATTTAGTTAATGTTTTGTAAGTGTGCTAGAATCTTAACTCTAAAGTGCGTCTCGCTGCTAATTGTTTTTAGGTTATGCGGAAGATCATTCCACAGACGAACAGCAGAAATAAAGAAATGTTTTTCCGAGATTGCTAATTTAAATTTAGTGCAAACTATGTTGTTCGTTCTTCTTGATGTCGTGAAAGCAATTTTGTCGTGCAGATAATTTGGTTCCTTACGTGCAATAATTTTGTGCAAGAAGATTAGGGTTCTAAGCTTAATCCAGGAGTCAAGGGTCAGATTGAATATTTTATTGGTGTATGTCGTTATTGAATCTCTTCTTTGAATGTTGAAAATGTACCGTGCTATGCTATTAAAGGCTACTTTTAATTTGTTTTGACTTACTGCATCGCAGTATCCAAAAAGTTCAATCCCATAATAGCAAGGGTGTCAGGCATGTTTTGGCAATAAGGAGCTTTAGTTTTATAGGAAGAAAATTCAGCGTCAAAGACAGGCGCCTTAGTGCGCTATATAGTCTACCTACTGCCTTATTGACATGGTCACACCAAGTTTGATTTCTAATATTTGTTTCAAGGCTGTCTCCTGATTCTAGCTGTGAGTCTATCGCAGCTTATATTGCTATCGAATCTTCTGCTAGCGTTTCCATCTCGAAATTTAATTTTTAAGATTAATGTTCCGTTTTAAAACTATTATAGAAATTTAAAAAATTAGGCAATAAAAAAAAATAATAATTCGAACTCACGTAAAGGGTGAATAATTGCACATTTACATAGCAATTGCGTCTATGTGATTGTCTGCATTTTTATACGAGTCTATTCGTGTCTGTGTAAGCATGTTTGCAGTCAACCAAAGCACCAACATCAACAACAGCTGCCGGCAGCGGTTGGGCAGCAATTATATTTTTGGCTTTAACAATCGGTCTATCATAATAAAACTTGACATAAAAACAAAATTTTAGTTCAAAATTCGAAAAATTACGTGGTAAATCGAAAAAATAAAACAAACTTGTATAGTGTACATACATAAGGCATCTTTGTGCAAAATTTGGTGTCTCTATCTCTTATAGTCTCAGAAACAGGTGTTAATGCGGACGGATGGATGGACAGACGGACATTGATCGACTCATCTTGTAATGCTGATCAAGAATATACATACTTTGTGGTGTCTGCGACGCCTCCTTCTGCCTGTTACATTTTTCAGCTCCCGCAAACCTAATATACTCTTGTACATTTCATGTACAGAGTATCATAAAGATATTTAATAATTCAACTTTATAATTTCAACTTAAAAGATAAGAAAGCCTAAGAAAAAACTATACAATAACGTCTACTAATGCCTCCGACCCGTGGGGGGAATTTTAGAGAGACATTATAGACCTAAGAGGCTAAAAAAAATATTGTAAGTACAGAAGGAAAAGTATTTCCACTTAACAGCTAATTAAGCATAAAGAGAAAGAGTAAAATGGAGATTTCCAACCCGGTGGTGTAAAATTTGAAAGCCAGTCCGGCAAGTTATTTGCGTTACGGCAACATCTCCTTCTCCAGCGCTATTTATCACTTGCTCCTATATCCCTCCTTCTTCTGATATTCAAGTTTATATGCGTGATAACTTGATTGTTATGGTGGGGGATTTTAATTTATCAAGCATTTCTTAGTCATTCTTTAATAGTTCCCCTCACCTTATTCCTTCGACACATCATTACTTTTTAGATTGCCTTCTTGAACCTCTTTAGTTCAAATTAATCCAATATATTATCACCTTCATAGATATCTCGATTTGGTGTTTGTTAATGATATCACTAATGTTGTTGTTTCTAGATCTTCTCCTTTAACAGTGTGTGAAGATATTTTATTTTTATTTATTTATTTATTTATTTATTTATTTATTTATTTATTTATTTATTTATTTATTAACCTTATCCTTACAAGTATCGGTTACTTTTAAATTATTACGCTAGTCATTACAATTGAATCATAGTTTTAGTTTTCACATTAAACATTTTCATTATTCTTTATAATTATATATTTTTAATTGAATAGTTTAATAGTTTTATACTTAATCTAAATTTCCTATTAAACTAAGTGTGTCGTTAATATTATAATTTTTGGTAACGTTAATTTAGTTAATGTTTTGTAAGTGTGCTAGAATCTTAACTCTAAAGTGCGTCTCGCTGCTAATTGTTTTTAGGTTATGCGGAAGATCATTCCACAGACGAACAGCAGAAATAAAGAAATGTTTTTCCGAGATTGCTAATTTAAATTTAGTGCAAACTATGTTGTTCGTTCTTCTTGATGTCGTGAAAGCAATTTTGTCGTGCAGATAATTTGGTTCCTTACGTGCAATAATTTTGTGCAAGAAGATTAGGGTTCTAAGCCTAATCCAGGAGTCAAGAGTCAGATTGAATATTTTATTGGTGTATGTCGTTATTGAATCTCTTCTTTGAATGTTGAAAATGTACCGTGCTATGCTATTAAAGGCTACTTTTAATTTGTTTTGACTTACTGCATCGCAGTATCCAAAAAGTTCAATCCCATAATAGCAAGGGTGTCAGGCATGTTTTGGCAATAAGGAGCTTTAGTTTTATAGGAAGAAAATTCTGCGTCAAAGACAGGCGCCTTAGTGCGCTATATAGTCTACCTACTGCCTTATTGACATGGTCACACCAAGTTAATGTTTGGTTTATATTTATTCCCAGGTTTATTGCCTGCTCTACATACGCAATGGGCTCATTGTTGAGGCGTACTTGCTCAAGATTGAGTGTGTTGATTTTTTTTTTATATATTACTAAACATTTTGACTTTTTAGGGTTGACCTCCAATCCGTTAATACTTGCCCATTTGCTGATTTTGAAGAGATCATCATTGCAGACACGTATACATTCATCTATTCTACATAACGGACGACTAACATACATCTGGACATCATCAGCATACATGTGTAACTCGGAATTAGACACACAACATGGAAGATCATTGACATAAATTGAGAACAATAGTGGCCCTAAGACAGACCCCTGAGGGACTCCATGCTTTATGAATAAAAAAGACGAAAAATTATGCGAAGTAACTACTGCTTGGTGACGACAGGACAAATATGACTGGACAAGATTAGTGGCTGAGTCAGAGAAATTATAAAGTCTTTTTAATTTCGTACACAGTATGTTATGATTAACAGAGTCAAAAGTTTTTGAGTAGTCTAGTAGGGTTAGGAAAGTTACCTTACTGTCGTCCATTTCTTTCCTAATATCATCAGTACTTTTAATTAATGATGTAATACAACTTCTATTACTTCTGAAGCCCGATTGTTTATCACTCAAGAGTGAATTTTCTACCATGTAATTGCTAATTTGTTTGGTCATCAAGTGTTCAAGTGCTTTTGATAGAAATGGTAGAATTGTGATTGGCCTGAAGTCATAGCTTCCTTTTGGGATAGGAATTTTGTCATCCTACTCTAGAAATTTGTCTTCCCTTTTCTAGATCTAGTGCATGGCCTTCTGAGTGTAACATGCCTCGCAAATGTGATTTTGTTATGCTTAACCGTTTGATTTCTAATACTAATTGGTCTTTCTTGTATAGCTCCGTTGATATACTTGTAGATGTTGCTTCACAATTTGTTTATGACACCATGTATTCCATCTCCGATGTCTGTGTTCCCAAAGCCTCCATGATTTACGTGTAGACTTTCTAACGTTTTTTAAACATAAAATCCATATATTTCAAAAAGTTCAAGCAGTCGGACTTAGGTGTTGACGTCTTTAAATATTGTATTGCAAATCTAATTTTCTTTTTTTAAACTCCCTGTGTTACACAAATTATCTTGAGCGTTGCAAGCTCCAATTCAAAATGTTCTATAACTTCGTAAATTCTAAGCGGAAATAATAACAATTCTTGTAATGAGTCTGTAAGTGCTAAATTATTTGCAAATTTTTTCCAGTCGACGTACTCTCCAAATCTTTTAACGGTAATTCTTACTCCTTCCGCATTATGCCTTCAAATTCTATATTTGCTGCAATATGTCATTCTTAAATTATTTAAAAAAATAAATACTTCCTCTTTACAGCATGGATTTGTTAAAAATCGGTCAACAACGACTAATCTGCTTGAATTTACATCTTTGTTAAATGATGCATTCCTAACAAAGATGCAAGCTGATGTTATATATACTGACTTCAGCAAAGCATTTGATTCTGTGAATCACGACCTCCTCCTCTTGATGCTCAAACTTTTTGAAATGGATTTCGAATATTTCTAAACCTGTTCTCGTAACTTCTGGTGTCATCTTGGCCCCCTATTATTCACTCTATTTATTAATGACCTTCCGTCTATCCTGCTGCATTCCCGTGTACTAATTTATGCCGATGATTTGAAGCTAATTTTTTGGTATAAAGATCCTCTTTATCATTCTCGTCTGCAGTACGATCTAAGATGTATATCTACAGTTGAACATCTTGGAGTTCTTTTTGATCCCAAGTTGAATTTCAGTCTTCACATCATCCACTATCGTTAACAAAGCTAAGGGTGTTCTTGGTTTTACTAAACGATACAATTTCTTTTTTTTGCTCTTCGTGGTCAAAACTGGGATCCTAATCTGCGATTACCTTCCTACTCCAGTAGACTTCTCCTTATTAACCTGTTTTCGTTAGCTCACCGTAGGACAATTCTTGGTGTTCTGTTCCTCCTCAAGTGGATTGTCGGAGATGTTGATTCCTTTTAGGTCGTATTATTTTTCTGTTCCTTCAAGGGTAACATAGAACTTTCTGCCTTTTCTACTTAACAGCACTAGCAATTACGCTATGCCCAATCCTTATATTATGCTCCAATTATAATACTTTTTACTTTCTGATCTCAACTGAGCTCTCTCTCCCCTTATTAAAATCGTATTTTTCTATTGGCTTTTTTATTTCTTTAGTTTTATCTAGTATACAAGTAAGTTCTGTTTTGTTTTGATTTTGATTATTTTTTTTCTCTCAAATCGACAGCTATTTTTGTCAATAAAATAAAATAAATTAAACCAACATACAAATAAATAAAAAAATACCAAATTAAGTATGGATGCTCTCGGATTAATTCAATTCAATGAAGCACCTTTTGATACACCAAATTTGTTGTTTTATCATGGGCAAAACCAAATAAAGCAACAATGCAACTCTCATATTTGCTGTCAGTTGAAGTTTCTTCAAATAGCACCAGAGATTTGATGATTTGAGGCAATCATTTATTTCATCAGCAGAAGTCGATCTTGGAATGAGTGGCAGGGTTTGGCGGAAATCGCCAGATAGTGAAATCATTGTGCCACAAAAAATTGCGCACGTCTGTTAAGGTTCGATCAAGAGTTACATGTTACATGTCGGTTGTTCAGTACTTTGAAGATTTAAAGGCAATTTTACCGCTGAATGCGCTGTAAGGCATCCTTCTAACAACGTGGCCGCTATTCCATAAGAAGCAACTGCGACCGCAATTTCGGATCTCGCACGAATAGTGGTCAAAATCAATGACATGAGGAACGTCTTTCCTGTTCCACCAGGGGCATTCAGTAAATATAAGCCGCCATTTCCATCATTAATTAATGTACCATCGATTTTCTTTTGTTTTTTCACGTTTACGTTCTAATTCTCTATTAAATGGGTCATTCATTCCGCGATCAGGCGCTTGCATTCCTTACCTGACTAACAAATTTCCGCACATGAGATAACACATATCTTCGATCAAGAGCAAATTCTGGTTATGCATCATTATGCAACATTATCTCCTCATTCGCCTCAACATCAGGATTTCTTGAATTGACTAGAGTGCGGTGTAAAGAGCCTTCTGACATGTAATAGTTCCACAGGTCACGTGGATTAGATTCAGAAATAATTGCTTCAGCCATTGTCGTGCCCCAATGAGATTCGTTTTCAAGCAAATTCGGCTTTTGCTGCACAAAATACCATTAACAGTTCGTAGTGATTCAAATGATATTGGCCCACAAATATTTATCTGCAACAACCGTAAATAGAACCATTCATCATTCTTTGGATGAAATGTGTAAATACGACCAAGAGCATCGGTAGAACGCATATCCGGATGATCAGGAACGGCATCGCCTTGCCTCCGTCGTATAAATTAATTCGATGAAGCATTCCAAGTATAATAACGTGGCATCTCCGAGTAAAGCCTCGTTCGTGCAAACGGATCGCTTTGGCAACTCGCAAAGAAACTGGTTAATGTTGTCGGTGGAGGTGTTTCAGCACGTTGAGCTGCATTCGACGCTGTGAAATGTACTCTTTGACCGTTTTCCAGATACACTGCAAATTGTACAATAGTGGGATGACGAACATATGTATGTCATTGCATGTTGTGCATTGTCATGCATGTGACGACCAATCGACCAACATTATAGTAGATGCATCTCCTTCAGTGCTAATTGGATCGCGTAAATCAATATAGTCTTCCGAACGCAATTTAGCTTTGTTCAACCTAATGTAAGTTAGGCGGTCTGTTTCGATTTTGACGTACTTGCAGTATTTTTTGAACAATCGATGGAATCGCAACAAATAATTGTCAGCATTTTGACTCATCATCATACGATATGCGTAATGATTCATCTAATTAACCTTCTTCTTCAAACGAGGCTTTTCTCCAGTAAACTTCAATGCCGCACAATGCTCCCAAACCACGTCCCACGTCCATTAGATTAATCCAAAAAATAAAACAAACTTGCATAGCGTACACATATAACGCATCTTTGTGCAAAGTTTGGTGTCTCTAGCTTTTATACTCTCTGAGATCGAGGTGTTCATACGGACAGACGGACAGACAAACAGACACAGCTAGATCGACTCGTCTTGTCACGCTGATCAAGAATATATATACTTTGTGGGGTCTGCCACGCCTCCTTCTACCTGTTACATTTTTCAGCTCGCGCAAACCTAATATACTCTTGTACATTTCATGTACAGAGTATAATTACAAATCGATCGAAACCATTAATAATATAGAAGACACAGTCCATTACTCACAGGAATTTTTAAATTCACTAATCCCTTCTGAACACTAAACCCACATGAATTTAAGCTACAATCGGAATTCCAATCAGCATGATTGAGCAATTTAAACCCTCCGAACATGCAAAATAAACGATGAAGCTGCTTATTAAGGAATTGCAGGACAATTTAGGTGTAGCAACCATTATAATGGCCCAGGAGCTGGTCAACTAGCTCATACGAGGATACCGATGATCCCATTTGATCATTGATCAATTTGACCATCTCATTAAATTTCCGGTAAAAACAGTTTTCGCTTTAACTAAGTATTAAGAAGTCCCAAGGCCAAACCTTCGAATTAGTAGGGATCGACGTACGAATGGAATGTTTTACTCATGGCCAACTGTATGTTGACCTATCATGGGTCGGAGGTCCTGTAAATCAATGTATTTGGCTGCCACAAAATAAAAAAAAAAACAAGAGAGAACGCTACAGTCGAGCAAGCCCGACAGTGTAATACCCTGTACCCATGTAAACTTGCGTCACTGAGTTATATGCGCCCATAGCAGCAGCAAAAAGAGGAAGAAGAAGAGCGATCTTGTTGCTGCAGTTTTTTCTTAGAATTGACCGAATTGAACAACAGTAGACAATTATATATAAATTATGTGTGCAAAGTTTGGTTTAGGTAGCATTTGAAATGTGGACGCTATTGACGAAAAAAATAAACTCGTCCTTACTCGGACCTAGGAGAATCTGGATGCCAACTTTGGTTATTCTAGCTTTTATAGTTTCTGAGATCCTTGCGTTCATCCAGACGAACAGACGGACGGACAGACGGACGGACATGTCTAGATCGATTTCTCTCGTCATGCTGATCAAGAATATATATACTTTATGGGGTCGGAGATGCTTCCTTCTGTATGTTACATACTTTGCACAAACCTAATATACCCTTTTTACCCTACTGGTACAGGGTATAAAAATACAAAAATTTAATTATTTAAAATTTTTTTTAATATTTTATTAAATTAATTAAGAAAATGTATTTAATACATACATAGAAGACATCTTTATGTACAGTTTTACATTTACATCACTTGTCTATGCTTGTTTATATACGTGTATATCTAAGCAACAACAATAAAAGCTGCGGGCAGCGCTGCAAGCAGAGCATGGGCAGCGATTTTATTTATGGCTATAACTTTCTTCAGAATTGACCTATCATGATGAAACTTGGCATACGGACACATAAGCACTAACTGGACGTAACTACTAAAAATGAAAATTCCAAGAATTACGGGAGTTATAAAAAAAACAAGAATTGTGTGGGAGTGGGGAGGGGGGGGAGGTGTATCAGAATAAAAAAATAAACTTGACTTGCCTAGGGCTTAGGGGAACCTGGATACCAAGTTTGGTAATTCTAGCTCTTGTACCTTCTGAGATCCTTGCGCTCATACAGACGGACGGACGGACGGACAGACAGACATGACTATATCGACTAGGCTTGTCACCCTGATCAATCTATATATATAAAACAGTTTGTCCTGACTGACTGACTGACTGATTGGTGATCAACGCACAGCCCAAACGGTAAAGGCTAGGAAGCTGAAATTTGGACTCAAGTATCCTTTCATAGTCTAGGTCCCCACTAAGAAGGGATTTTGGAAAACTCGAGCTCCAAAGGGGGGAAAACAGGCTCCAACGTTTGTATGAAAAATCTACAGTTTTCATCTGATTAACTTTAAACTTAGTTTGTATACTCTCAGAACAATTCCAAGAAAAACTGTATACTTGGTTTTTTGGGCCTAAAATATGGGAGTTTTCCTGTAAAAAAAATGTTGGGGCACAAAAGCAAACCGCGTCAACAGCCCACACGGTAAAAGCTAGGTTGCTGAAATTTGGGCTCAAGTATCCTATCATGGTGTAGATGAGCACTAAAAAGGGATTTTGGAAAATTCGAGCTCCAATGGGGGGAATATTAGCTCCAAAGTTTGTTTGAAAAATCCGCATTTTTCAACCGATCGACTTAAAACTTAGTTTCTAAAATCAATTAAAGAATACAAAGAAAACTGCATACTCGGTTTTTTAAATTTTTTGTTGGAGCTTGAATTATTGGGGTTTTCTTGGGGCACAAAAGGAAACCGCGTCAACAGCCCACAGCCCAAACGGTAAAAGCTAGGATGCTGAAATTTGGGCTCGAGTATCCTATCATGGTGTAGATGCGCACTAAGAAGGGATTTTGGAAAATTCGAGCTCCAAAGGGGGGAAAAGTAGCTCCAAATTTTGTTTGAAAAATCCGCATTTTTCAACCGATCGACTTAAAACTTAGTTTCTAAAATCAATTAAAGAATACAAATTGGGGTTTTAATATTTATTCACTATTTCAAATGAAAAGTTTGTGTTATAAATTTAGTCCGATCGATTTAAAATTTGGATAATGTAATCTACGTAACTAAATCTACAACTTTGCATTCAAGGTTGAAAATCCTTGAATTTTACAAAAGCAGGCAGAACAAACAATACAAAATATCAAACAGTTGGGGACAACTAAGTATACATACACACACACACACACATGCAAGCAGCTGTTCGTGTAGTTGCGTGCAAACGATTGAAATAGCCAAAGCAAAATGTGAGACACTAATGTGTGAATGTCCATAGATACATATGTATGTGCACATCTATGTATGTACATATGTATCTACATATGTATGTATGTATATTCGTCTTGCACTGACAGAGCAAGAAATGTCAATTAATTGAAAATTATATAACATTTTTAAAAGTAATTTTTTCTTTGTTTAGTGCATTTGGCATTAGTGTTTTCATTAATAACTTTATGCAGCAACAACAAATATCAAATAGTTGGGGACATCACATACACACACTCACACACAACAAGCAACAGTTCGTGTCTATGTGTGCGGTTCTCTACGTACGGTTGAAAAAGTAAAGAGAAACATACATATGTATGCCTGTGTATGAATATAGCATGTATGTACATTCGTATTAATGTATACATTGGGCAATCGAACACAGTTGTTTGATTGTAAAAAAAATAATGCTCTAAAAACAACAACAACTGCAAGTCATTAGCTCGCTCTTCTTCTTTCGTTTTGACCATTTAATGTTAATTGCAAAGGCAAAACGCCAAAATGTTACAGTTACCGTCGCTAGGCAACGACTGCGTAAGCGATAGTAAAGCAGAAACCGAATAACGGAGCTACGCATATTCTGCTTCGCATTGCGGGCAGATGTATGTATGTATATGATTTGTTCTTATTGATGTCAATAAATAATTAGATTTTGTTATTTAAATATTCTGCTTATTGCATTCAAACTTCGATATTTTGATGGTATCGGTGCCAGTGCTTTTTGATCGTGACTCATCGCTGCACGACATTGGCACGAGTGCCGTGTTTCATATTCCGAGTTTGTGCGTGGCCGTATTGACTCAATATGGCACGAAAAGACTCAAATGTGAATTTAAATTTGGACTCAAGTATCGTTTCATAGTATCCATCATAGTGTAGGAGCACACTAAGAAAGGCTTTTGGAAAATTCTAGCTCCAACGGGGGGAAAACGAGCTTTAAAAAATATTAGTTATAGTGGTCATGTTCGTTTAACGAAATAGTTTGTCAAGAACAAAAATGTAACGGACTACTGAACAATTTTTTGTCAAGAACAGAAAATGTTCATTTAAATACCTTCCATTTAGCCTTCCTACTGGTAACCTTTAAGGTGAAAACATATGGGTAGGTTATGCACACACAGAATAAATACAATTGGAAACATTATATTGAGCCGGGTTGACGGGCAATACTTGCTAGTAATATATATACTTTGTGGGGTCTGCCACGTCTCCTTCTGCCTGTAACATACATTCGCACGAAACTAGTATAGCCTTTTACCCTTTGGGTACAGGCTATAAAAACATCAAATATCGTTTACTGACTCAATAAAGAATAAAAAAACAAGATAGAACGCTACAGTCGAGCAAGCCCGACAGTAAAATAGCCTGTACTCTCCACAAAAAGGAAAAATTCAAAAAAAAAAAAAAATTTAAAAAAAATTAAATTATTAAAAAAAATGAATGAATCAATTAATTAAAATAATTAATTAAATTAAATTAGAATACATGTTTATGTTCAGTTTAAACAGCATACATTTACATCACGTACCTATGCGTGTTTATATGCGTGTATGTATGCAGCACAAAGTTGAACAAAAGCAGCAACAACAACAACAGCTGCGGGCAGCGCTGCCGACAGAGCTGCAGGCAGCGCATGAGCAGCGATTTTACTTATGGCTATAACTTTCTTCAGAATTGACCTATCATGATGAAATTTGGCACACGGACACATTAGTACTAACTGGATGTACCTACCAAAATTTTTAAATTCCGAGAATTACGGAAGTTATAAGAAAAAATACGAATTGCGGGGGAGTGGGGGGGTGTATCAGAAAAAATAAACAAACTCGTTCTGCCTAGGGCTTATAGGAACCTTGATACCAATTTTGGTTATCCTAGCTCTTGTACTTACTGAGATCCTTGCGCTCATACAGACAGACGGACAGACGGTCAGACGGACAGACGGACATGGCTATATCGACTCGTCTTCTCATCCTGATCAAGAATATATATACTTTGTGGGGTCTGCCACGCCTCCTTCTGTGTGTTACATACATGCGCAAAAAACTAGTATAGCCTTTCACCCTTTGGGTACAGGCTATAAATATATAAAAAAGAACAAAAAATCATAAAAATAATACTATCCAAACTATGTTTATAATTGTACTCTTTTTTAGTAACTCATAGCGAAAAGGAGGGTGCATGTGTGTGTGCGTGTTATAAAATTTAAAATTGTTGTAAAATACCCGTGCGAAGCAGAGGCAGGACTCTAGTAGATATTGATGTCCGTTTTGTTCCTTTCAAAATAATCCCCCTCAGATATAATGCACTCATGCCAACGTTCCTTCCAATCCTCGAAGCACTTCTGAAATGCGCTTTTCGGTATGGCCATCAGCTCGTTCTTCGATTCTGATTTTATTTCATAATTTGTGATAAAACACTTCTCTTTCATTGGTCTCTGTACATGAAATGTACAAGAGTATACTAGGTTTACGGGACATGGAAAAGGAACAGGCAGAAGAAGGTCGATATAGCTATGTCCGTCCGTCCGTCTGTCTGTCTGTATGAGCGCAAGGATCTCAGCAAGTTCAAGAGCTAGGACAACCAACCTTGGTATCGAGGTTCTCATAAGCCCTATGCAGATAGAGTTTGTTAATTTTTTCTTCTCTGCCGAAGCTCTGCCCGCAGCTGTTGTTGTTGCTGCTTTGACTTATTCCTGTACTGCTTATATACATGCATATAAACACGCATAGACACGAAGATGTTAATGTGTGCTGTTGAAACTGTATGTATGTATGTAAGTACATATGTATTGAATATTTATAGCCTGTACCCAAAGGGTAAAAGGCTATACTAGTTTCGTGCGAAAGTATATACAAGTATATTATTGATCAGGATGACAAGTCGAATCGATATAGCCATGTCCGTCTGTCTGTCGATCCGTCCGTCTGTATGAGGGCAAGGATCTCAAGAGCTAGAATGACCAAACTTGGTATCCAGGTTCCTGTAAGACCTAGGCAGGTCAAGTTTATTATTTTATTCTGATACATCTCCCACTTCCCCGCAATTCGTGTTTTTTCCATAACTCCCGTAATTCTTGGATTTTCGAACTAAAGTACATCCCGTTAGTGATTATGTGTCTGTATGCCAAGTTTCATCATGATAGGTCAATTTTGAATAAAGTTATAGCCATAAATAAAATCGCTGCCCATGCTCTGCTTGTAGCTCTGCCGGCAGCGCTGCCCGCAGCTGTTGTTGTTATTGGTGTTAATGTATGCTGTTGAAACTGTACATGAAAATGTCCTTAATTTAATTAAATTATATAATTAATATAATTTTTTTAAATGCATGTTGTTGAAACTGTACATGAACATGTCCTTAATTTAATTAAATTATTTAATTAATATAATTTTTTTAAATTATTTAAATTTTTTTTTCCTTTTTGGTGGGAGGGTATTTAAGAGTTGAGTTCGCTTGACTTTAGCATTCCTTTCTTGTTTTTATTTAATTTAATAAATTCTATTTTTTTTTTTAATTTTCCCTTTTTTTTTAGAGAGTATAGGGTATTTTACTGTCGGACTCTCTTGTTTTATACTCTGTGCATGAAATGTACAAGAGTAAACAGTGAAAACTCTCTTGGCTGGACACTCACGGTCGGCCATTTTTGTCCTCTTAAGGGGATAATTAAATACTCTATACACCGATCGAATGTTTTTAGAAAAAGTGTCCGCCGAAGAGAGTGTCCGGATAAAAAAGGTGTCCATTAAGGGAGTTTTCACTGTATTAGATTTGCGTGAGCTGGAAAATGTAACTGGCAGAAGGAGGTATGACAAACACCACAATGTATATATATTCTTGATCAGTATGACAAGACGAGTCGATCTAGCCATGTCTGTCCGTCCGTCCGTCTGTATGAACACCTGGATCTCAGAGACTATAAGAGCTTGAGACACCAAATTTAGCCTTATGTGTGTACGCTGTGCAAGTTTGTTTCAGTTTTTTGATTTTCCCTCTCACTTCCCCCTTGGGGGAATTTCTCTAGGGGTTTGTTGTTATTATTCCATCAGCAGCTTTCTTTGTTCTGCAAACGCCAGCAGTGCTTTCGGGGAACATTTAGCTGCATCCTTCATTGAGGCTAGAGTGTATGCGTTTAAGTATTTGGCTCTGTAGGTATAGAGTGCTGGGCAGTGGCATACAAGGTGATCAAGCGTTTCTATCGATTCCTACATTTGTCCTCAGCTGTGGTGCCCATCTTCTTGGCATGGGCAGCTAATAGGCAATTACCTGTCAATAGGCCAGTTAAAAGTCTGTACTCCTTTCTCTGAAGTTGCAGGAGGAATTGAGTGAGCTTATGATCTCTACCCTTGCAC
Organism: Scaptodrosophila lebanonensis; assembly: GCF_003285725.1. NCBI lineage: Eukaryota > Metazoa > Arthropoda > Insecta > Diptera > Drosophilidae > Scaptodrosophila > Scaptodrosophila lebanonensis. Next base: position 975,774 of record NW_022060580.1, on the reverse strand, counting down.
ATCGTGCGCGCTGTTCTGAAGTTGGTTGTGTTGTTCCACTGCTCTCCCCCTTTGTCCATGCCTTATGCTCCCATCTGTTGTGGAGCATTCTTGGTGGCATCGGTAGGTAGTTTATATCTGTTTCTCAAGATTTATTCCTTGCCTTGAAGCCTTTCTTATGTAGTGCATTGCGCACCCACCCTTAACCGGTGTCGCTCCATATGCATATACATTCCTTGCTACCTACAATGCGTTGGCCTGTAGCACTACTGCATGCGGCTATTTTTAAACCGAGATTTTGCTTAGCCTACCTACTACTTGTTCCCTGTGCTAGCTCCTGAGCTTTTGTTCACTTTTGTGAACATCTTGCGCAGGGCAAAACGTAATAGTCGCTGGCGGCTAAGAGTATGTTCACTTGTGTAAACATCTTGTGACGGGAAATAATGTCTTAGTGGCTTTACATATAATTTATACTCCTAATTGCAACCAAGAAACAAGTTGTATTTCTCTTTCCACTTTGTCCAAAAACGGATTTTCTTGCTTGATACCAATTTCCATCGGTCCAATACTGAAATCTCTTTGTTATATTTCCGATCTAAGCCTTCGAATAGTGATTCATGAATTCCAAATTGTGCTGGCCTTAAACTGTTCTCTAACCTGTACAGTGGCCTGGAGTCCAGTATTGCTTTGATTTGCACTTGTGACGTACTTATTTTCTCGTACGTTAGAGTGCGTTCTTTTACTATTTCATTTTTGTAATTTTTTATTGAATCCACCCCCGCCCCTTGGATTCCTCCGAAGTGAGGACTTGCCAGAGGGATAAGGTGAAATTCTGGTCTTTCTAATTTTAAATCTATCTGTTTAACGGCAGCAGGCTTTTTGACAGCCACATTTTTTGCCGCTTCTACCGTGATAATTGGAAAGGAAACATATGTCGCAGCACTGATAGATTTTTATATACCCTCGATAGTTAAATTAATTCCCAATTGTGTTTGCATAGTAGTAATAGGAGAGGAAGTAGATGTCTCAATACCGTTAGAATCACATTGCTCTTCAAACTTCAAAGCTTGGCCTCCGCTGCTTCTTCGTCTATCCTGCGGCCCAAGCCTAATAGAGGTTTGCCCTTTCGCTCTCATTTTCGTCTTTTGCTCGGTCCAACCTTTTAGGGGCTTGGCTTCCGAGTCTTCTTCGTCTATCGGCCCAAACTATGTAAGAGTTTGGCCACCGATTTCTTCTTTGGCCTTCACTTGGCCTGGTATAACTCCTTCTTTTTATTTTAAAGGCAATGGCCTTTATGGTTTGGCGACTGTTGCCTCGAATTTAAATTTTTGTCTACTGAAGCAACCTGCTTTCTTGATTCGGTGGGTGTTTTCACGACCTCGCCGTTTTCCTTGCTCGAAGGACCAAATGTAAGAGGTGCACACTATACAGCGCGCGACCTATTTACAAACGAATGCTTAAATTTCCAAATTTATTATAGTTTATTTTATGAAATTACTTCACTATTTATACAATTTTTGACTTATGTACTAGTTTTTTCTTATGTGCTAATTCTGTTGCTTACCACCAAACCACTGATATAAAGATCCAATGCGTCAGTTTTGGTGAGAGGCCCTAAGTGCTACCCAGCATCTTTTGCGATGCATAGATTGCCTTTGGTTGATAGTTGAATCCGTCGATACAATCAATAATTCCATCGAAGTTTGAATGCAATTAACAGAAAATTTAAATAATAACATCTTATAATTTATTGAGATCAATTAGAACAAATCATATAGAAACATACATATGTACATACATATGTACATCTGCCCGCAACGCGAAGCAGAATATGCGTGGGTCCGCTTTCGGTTTCTGCTTTACTGTCGCTTACGCAGTCGTTTCCTAGCGACGGTAACTGTAAACTGTAAACTGTTGGTTGTAGAGAACCGCACACTTAGACACGAACTGTTGCTTGTTCTGTGTGTGAGTGTGTGTATATGATGTCCCCAACTATTTGATATTTGCGTTCTTTGTAATTTGTTGTTGCTGCATAAAGTTACTAATGAAAACCCTAATGCCAAATGTACTAAACAAAGAAAAAATTACTTTTAAAAATGTTAAATAATTTTTGTTTAATTAACATTTCTTGCTCTGTCAGTGCAAGACGAATGAACATACATACATACATAGATGTGTACATGTACATAGATGTGTACATATGTATATGTGTACATTTACTCATTAGTGCCTCACATTTTGCTTTGGCTATTTCAATCGTTTGCACGCAACTACACGAACAGCTGCTTGTATGTGTGTGTGTTTTTTTTTTTGTATTTTTTTGTATTTTGTAAAAGAAGTATAAGAATGGAAAATTAAAGATAAAGGAAAAATAACAATATATGCAGGTCGACGTCCAGGCGGTACGACCGTTAGGCATTGCTTCGCCCGGACGAACATCCTCTTATATAGCGCTTCTTTCCCGCTCCTGTTTCCTGAGCGTGATCATGACGGAGGCCTCAAAGTTTGCGCTCGCACCCCACGAATCTTTATTAAGAAGCATGTTGAACACAAAGTTCGTCGCAATTGGAGGGGTGCCGATTATCGCCTCCAATCTCCTTCTGTCCGCTTCAAACCTTGGGCATTTGAAGGCTACGTGATTTGCATCTTCCGATATCCCTCTGCAGGCAGGGCATTCCGCATTGGAGTCGTGCCCGAATCTATTGAAATAACTTCTGAAGCAACCGTGGCCGCTTAGAAGTTGCGTTAGGTGGAAGTCGGCGTGTGTGTGTATGTGTGTGTATGTATACTTTGTTGTCCCCAACTGTTTGATATTTTGTATTGTTTGTTCGGCCTGCAATTGTAAAATGCATATTTTGAAAATCCTTGAATGCAAAGTTGTAGATTTAGTTACGTAGATTACAGTTCCCAAATTTGAAATCGATCGGAAAAAATTTATAACACAAACTTTTCATTCGAAAAGGTGAATAAATATTAAAATATTCAATAATTCCAGCTTCACCACAAATTTCGAAAATCCGAGTATGCAGTTTTCTTTGTATTCTTTTATCTATATATATAAAACAGTTTGTCCTGACTGACTGACTGATTGGTGATCAACGCACAGCCCAAACGGTAAAAGCTAGGAAGCTGAAATTTGGACTCAAGTATCCTTTCATAGTGTAAGCTGGCTATAAGAAGGTATCTCGAGCTCCAAAGGGGGGAAATCGAGCTCCAAAGTTTATATGAAAAAACTACAATTTACATCTGATTAACTTAGTTCAAACTTAGTTTGTATACTCCCAGAAAAATTCCAAGAAAAACTGCATACTTGGTTTTTTGAAATTTTTCTTGGGGCCTGAAATATGGGAGTTTTCCTGTAAAAAAATGTTAGGGCACACAAGGAAACCGCGGCAACAGCCCACAGCCCAAACGGTAAAAGCTAGAAGAAGGGATTTTGGAAAATTCTAGCTCCAATGGGGGGAAAACTAGCTCCAAAATTTGTTTGAAATATCCTCATTTTTCAACCGATCGACATAAAACATGGTTTCTAAAGTCCATAAAAGAATACAAAGAAAGTTGCATACCTGGTTTTTTTAATATTTTCTTGGAGACTGAATTATTGGGGCTTTTTTGGGGCACAAGGGGAAACCGCGTCAACAGCCCACAGCCCAAACGGTAATAGCTAGAAAGCTGAAGTCAAGTATCCTATCATAATGTAGGTGCGCACTAAGAAGGGATTTTGGAAAATTCGAGCTCTAAAGGGGGGGAAACGAGCTCCAAACATTGTGGCACTCCTGCTAGCTCGTTAAGGATATGCTATGCCCCGAATTTACGATAGAAATGGGAATAATAGCTTGCTATGGCATGTTTTCTTAGCAGTTCTTTACCACATTTTTTGATACAAGCCATATCTTAATTTTATTACTTTTGTGTATTTGCCGCGATTTCCCTGCTTAAAAATGTCCGTAACATCAATATTTTTATAAAAATCGATTGAAACATCGAATCTATAAACATCGAGTTAAAATCGAAAACAGTCCCTACATAAAAATCGATACATCGATGTATATTTACATCACTACTATCGGGATTGCTCGACTGTAGCGTTTTCAATCAATACTTAGAAATACTCTGTACAAATGTCAAGAATAATTATAAAAATTAAAAAAGTTAAGAAATTAAAAAAAAATATATTGATAGATTTTACCTCTCTCGGTATTCGAACTCACGTAAAGGGTTTAAAATTGCACATATACAAAGCAATTGCGACTATGTGAGTGTATGAATATCTATGCGCGTCTATTCGTGTCTGTGTGAGTATGTTTGCAGTGAACCAAATCACCAGCATCAACAACAGTTGCGGACAGCGCTTAAGCAGCAAATATATTTATGGCTATAACTTCCTGTTAAATCGGTCTATCATAATGAAACTTGACATACGGACTCATAATCACTAAGTGGATGTATTTGCTAAATTTGAGTCCAAAATTCTAAGAATTACGGGAGTTATGGAAGCTCGCTAATTGCGTTGGAGAGTGGGGAGGGAGCGTGATTCCAAAATACAAATTTTTTGCATATTCACATAGTGTCTAACATAAAGTTGGAAAACCCCTATTATCGGGGGAGTGTGGGGAAAATCAAAAAATAAAATAAACTTGTATACACATAATGCATCTGTGTTCCAAATTTGGTGTCCCTAGCTTTTGTAGTCTCTGAGATCCAGGTGTTTATACGGACATACAGACACGTAGACAGACATATATCGATTCGGCTTGTCATGCTGATCAAGAATATATATACTTTGTGGGGTCTGCCACGCCTCCTTCTGCCTGTTACATTTTTCAGCTCCCGCAAACCTAATATACTCTTGTACATTTCATGTACAGAGTATCATAAAGATATTTAATAATTCAACTTTATAATTTCAACTTAAAAGATAAGAAAGCCTAAGAAAAAACTATACAATAACGTCTACTAATGCCTCCGACCCGTGGGGGGAATTTTAGAGAGACATTATAGACCTAAGAGGCTAAAAAAAATATTGTAAGTACAGAAGGAAAAGTATTTCCACTTAACAGCTAATTAAGCATAAAGAGAAAGAGTAAAATGGAGATTTCCAACCCGGTGGTGTAAAATTTGAAAGCCAGTCCGGCAAGTTATTTGCGTTACGGCAACATCTCCTTCTCCAGCGCTATTTATCACTTGCTCCTATATCCCTCCTTCTTCTGATATTCAAGTTTATATGCGTGATAACTTGATTGTTATGGTGGGGGATTTTAATTTATCCAGCATTTCTTAGTCATTCTTTAATAGTTCCCCTCACCTTATTCCTTCGACACATCATTACTTTTTAGATTGCCTTCTTGAACCTCTTTAGTTCAAATTAATCCAATATATTATCACCTTCATAGATATCTCGATTTAGTGTTTGTTAATGATATCACTAATGTTGTTGTTTCTAGATCTTCTCCTTTAACAGTGTGTGAAGATATTTTATTTTTATTTATTTATTTATTTATTTATTTATTTATTTATTTATTTATTAACCTTATCCTTACAAGTATCGGTTACTTTTAAATTATTACGCTAGTCATTACAATTGAATCATAGTTTTAGTTTTCACATTAAACATTTTCATTATTCTTTATAATTATATATTTTTAATTGAATAGTTTAATAGTTTTATACTTAATCTAAATTTCCTATTAAACTAAGTGTGTCGTTAATATTATAATTTTTGGTAACGTTAATTTAGTTAATGTTTTGTAAGTGTGCTAGAATCTTAACTCTAAAGTGCGTCTCGCTGCTAATTGTTTTTAGGTTATGCGGAAGATCATTCCACAGACGAACAGCAGAAATAAAGAAATGTTTTTCCGAGATTGCTAATTTAAATTTAGTGCAAACTATGTTGTTCGTTCTTCTTGATGTCGTGAAAGCAATTTTGTCGTGCAGATAATTTGGTTCCTTACGTGCAATAATTTTGTGCAAGAAGATTAGGGTTCTAAGCTTAATCCAGGAGTCAAGGGTCAGATTGAATATTTTATTGGTGTATGTCGTTATTGAATCTCTTCTTTGAATGTTGAAAATGTACCGTGCTATGCTATTAAAGGCTACTTTTAATTTGTTTTGACTTACTGCATCGCAGTATCCAAAAAGTTCAATCCCATAATAGCAAGGGTGTCAGGCATGTTTTGGCAATAAGGAGCTTTAGTTTTATAGGAAGAAAATTCTGCGTCAAAGACAGGCGCCTTAGTGCGCTATATAGTCTACCTACTGCCTTATTGACATGGTCACACCAAGTTTGATTTCTAATATTTGTTTCAAGGCTGTCTCCTGATTCTAGCTGTGAGTCTATCGCAGCTTATATTGCTATCGAATCTTCTGCTAGCGTTTCCATCTCGAAATTTAATTTTTAAGATTAATGTTCCGTTTTAAAACTATTATAGAAATTTAAAAAATTAGGCAATAAAAAAAAATAATAATTCGAACTCACGTAAAGGGTGAATAATTGCACATTTACATAGCAATTGCGTCTATGTGATTGTCTGCATTTTTATACGAGTCTATTCGTGTCTGTGTAAGCATTTTCGCAGTCAACCAAACAGCAACATCAACAACAGCCGCGGGCAGCGCTTGAGCAGCGCTGCAGCAGCAAATATATTTATGGCTATAACTTCTTGTTAAATCGGTCTATCATAGTGAAACTTGACACACGGACACATAATAACCAACTGGGGGTATTTGCAAAATATTAGTTCGAAATTTCAAGAATTACGGGAGTTAGAGAAAATCGCATTTGCATGGGAGAGGGGGGAGGGAGGGAAATTCCAAAATATACATTTTCTGCGTATTCACACAAGGCATCTTGGACTAAAATTTGGTGTTCCTAGGTCTTATGGTCTCCGAGATATAGGCGATTATACGAATGGAAAATTGGGAAAACCCCCATAGGGGGGAAGTGGGGGGGAAAATCAAAAAAATAAAACAAACTCGTATAGAATACACACATAACGCATCTTTGTGCAAAATTTGGTGTCTCTATCTCTTATAGTCTCTGAGATCCAGGTGTTCATACGGACGGACAGACAGACAGACAGGGCTAGATCGACTCGTCTTGTCACGCTGATCAAGAATATATATACTTTGTGGGGTCTGCCACGCCTCCTTCTGCCTGTTACATTTTTCAGCTCCCGCAAACCTAATATACTCTTGTACATTTCATGTACAGAGTATAAAAATTTAAATGGAACGATGCGATTGCCAATTACGGTAAATTGTTATCTTTGCTTTAAGGTATATTTCGCGTGCGACATCGACAAATTACATTTGATATCAGAGCGTCAAATGCATTTGTACAAGGAGAGCCAAATATTGGTTACAAATACATTTTTTATTGCAAATAATAATTTTAAAATTTTGATGGAAAATAATCAACGCTTTGCTTTTGCTACATTTCTAAAGTTGTTCGCGTGCAACTTCGTAAGTCCCCTCATGGAGGATGTATTTTGGAATTTGCCTCCCTCCCCATCTCACCCGCGATTTTCTATAACTCCTTCTTGAAATTTCGAACTTAAATTTGGAAAATACCTCCAGGTATAAGTCCGTATGCTTAGTTTCATTATGATAGACCTGTTTAACAGGAAGTTATAGCCATATATGTAATCATTGACCAAGCATTGCCTGCAGCTGTTGTTGCTGCTTTTCACAGGCACACGGGATACACACAGACACACACAAGCCCGCATGGACACGCACACGCAAATCAATTTTGGTAGTTACATCCAGTTAGTGCTTATGTTTCCGTGTGCCAAGTTTCATCATGATTGGTCAATTCTGAAGAAAGTTATAGCCATAAATAAAATCGCTGCTCATGCTCTGCTTGCAGCGCTGCCCGCTGTTATTGTTGTTGCTGCTTTGGTTCAACTTTGTGCTACATACATACACGTATATAAACAAGCAAAGACGCGTGTTGTAAATGTAAAACTGTACATAAACATGTGTTCTATGTATGTATTAAATAAATTTTCTTAATTAATTTAATAAATTAATAAAAATTTTTTAAATAATTTAATTTTTTTAATATATATTTTTTTAATTTTTCTTTTTTGTGGAGAGTACAGGCTATTTTACTGTCGGGCTTGCTCGACTGTAGCGTTCTATCTTGTTTTGTAATATGTTTTACAACTTCGTTATTATAGCCTGTACCCAAAGGGTGAAAGGCTATACTAGTTTTGTGCGCATGTATGTAACACACAGAAGGAGGCGTGGCAGACCCCACAAAGTATATATATTCTTGATCAGGATGAGAAGCCGAGTCGATATAGCCTTGTCCGTCCGTCCGTCTGTCCGTCTGTCTGTCCGTCTGTCCGTATGAACGCAAGGATCTCAGAAAGTATAAGAGCTAGAATAACCAAACTTGGTTTCCATATTCTCCTAAGACCGAGAAAGTACGAGTTTGAGTTTTTTTTCGATGCACCCCCCCACTCCCCCGCAATTCGTGTTTTTTCTTATAACTTCCGTAATTCTCGGAATTTTGAAATCAATTTTGGTAGGTACATCCAGTTAGTACTAATGTGTCCGTGTGCCAAATTTCATCATGATAGGTCAATTCTGAAGAAAGTTATAGCCATAAGTAAAATCGCTGCTCATGCGCTGCCTCTGTCGGCAGCGCTGCCCGCAGCTGTTGTTGTTGTTGCTGCTTTGGTTCAACTTTGTGCTGCATACATACACGCATATAAACACGCATAGGTACGTGATGTAAATGTATGCTGTTAAAACTAAACATAAACATATATTCTAATTTAACTTAATTAATTAATTCATTAATTTTTTTTAATAATTTAATTTTTTTTTTAAATTTTTTTTTTTTAATTTTTCTTTTTTTGTGGAGAGTACAGGCTATTTTACTGTCGGGCTTGCTCGACTGTAGCGTTCTATCTTGTTTTTATACTCTGTACATGAAATGTACAAGAGTATATTAGGTTTGCGGGAGCTGAAAAATGTAACAGGCAGAAGGAGGCGTGGCAGACCCCACAAAGTATATATATTCTTGATCAGCATGACGAGACGAGTCGATCTAGCCCTGTCTGTCCGTCTGTCCGTCCGTATGAACACCTGGATCTCAGAGACTATAAGAGATAGAGACACCAAATTTTCCACAAAGATGCGTTATGTGTGTATTCTATACGAGTTTGTTTTATTTTTTTGATTTTCCCCCCCACTTCCCCCCTATGGGGGTTTTCCCGATTTTCCATTCGTATAATCGCCTATATCTCGGAGACTATAAGACCTAGGAACACCAAATTTTAGTCCCAGATGCCTTATGTGAATACGCAGAAAATGTATATTTTGGAATTCCCCTCCCTCCCCCCTCTACCCCGCAAATCGTAACTCCCGTAATTCTTGGAATTTCGAACTAAAATTTTGGAAATACCCCCAGTTGGTTATTATGTGTCCGTATGCCAAATTTCATTATGATAGACCGATTTAACAAGAAGTTATAGCCATAAATATATTTGCTGATGCAGCGCTGCTCAAGCGCTGCCCGCGGCTGTTGTTGATGTTGCTGTTTGGTTGACTGCGAAAATGCTTACACAGACACGAATTGATGCGCATAGGCATACATACACTCACACAGACGCAATTGCTATGTAAATGTGCAATTATACACCCTTTACGTGAGTTCGAATACCGAGAGAGGTAAAATCGATCAAATTTTTTTTTTTATTTTCTTAATTTTTTTATTTTCTATAATTATTGTAAACATATGTACAGAGTATTTCAAAGTCGGGACACCCGACTTTAGATTTTTTACTTGTTTTTATACTCTGTACATGAAATGTACAAGAGTATATTAGGTTTGCGCGAGCTGAAAAATGTAACAGGCAGAAGGAGGCGTAGTAGACCCCACAAAGTATATATATTCTTGATCAGCACGACAAGACCAATCGATTTAGCCCTGTCTGTCCGTCCGTCCGTATGATCACCTAGATCTGAGAGACTAAAAGAGCTAGAGACACCAAATTTTGCACAAAGATGCCTTATGTGTGTACGCTATACGAGTTTGTTTTATTTTTTTGATTTTCCCCCCCATAGGGGTTTTCCCGATTTTCCATTCGTATAATCGCCTATATCTCGGAGACTATAAGACCTAGGAACACCAAATTTTAGTCCCAGGTGCCTTGTGTGAATACGCAGAAAATTTCTATTTTGGAATTTCCCTCCCTCCCCCCTCTCCCATGCAAATTCGATTTTCTCTAACTCCCGTAATTCTTGGAATTTCGAACTAAAATACCCCCAGTTGGTTATTATGTGTCCGTGTGTCAAGTTTCACTATGATAGACCGATTTAACAAGAAGTTATAGCCATAAATATATTTGCTGCTGCAGCGCTGCTCAAGCGCTGCCCAAGTGCTGCCCACGGCTGTTGTTGATGTTGCTGTTTAGTTGACTGCTTATGCTTACACAGACACAAATAGACGCACATAAACATACATACACTCACATAGACGCAATTGCATTGTATATGTGCAATTATATACTCTTTACGTGAGTTCGAATACCGAGAGAGGTAAAATCGATCAAATTTTTTTAAATTTTCTTATTTTTTTTTTCTATAATTATTGTAAACTATGTACAGAGTATTTCAAAGTCGGGACACCCGACTTTAGCTTTTTTACTTGTTTTTTTTTTAATTTCTATAAATAATCTTCACATAATTACAGAGTATTTCTATATTTTGAAAATCGTTGAATCTAGATCTAGAGTTATGTTGATTCTGTACCCGACAAAATTTATAATACAAACTTTTATTTGAAAATGTGAAGAATTATTAAAACCCCAATAATTGTAGCTCCCAGACAAATTTTAAACAAGTAGAGAAGCTAAAGTGGGGTATCCCGACTTTGAAATACTACTATAGAATAATTATGCGTGTATGTGTGTGTATGTCTCGTGGGCCTGAGCAAAGCAGTAACAACAACAACAGCTGCGGGCACTGCTTGGTCTTATGTACATATATGGCTATAACTTCCTTTTAAATCGGCCTATCATAATTAAACTTGGCATTTGGACTTATATTCACTAACTGGAGGTATTTGCCAAGAAATACGGATTATGGATTGCGGGGGAGAGGGGGGAGCGGGGGAAATTCCAAAACACACATTTTTTGCATATTCACAAAAGGCATCTTAGACTAAAATTTGGTGTCCCTGATACATTTTTCAGCTCGCGAATTGGATAAAATTTTAAACTGAAGTAGATAACTATACATACTTTGCAAAAACCTTATATACCATTTTAACCCTACGGGTACAGGGTATAAAAACCAAGTTTGTGATCGATCGGTTGATAAATGCGCAAATTTCAAACAAACTTTGGAGCTAGAATTTTCCAAAACCGTTTATTATCGCTCACCGTTTGGGTAATGCGTTGGTAACCAGTCAATCAGTCAGTCAGGACAAACTTTTTATACCCTGTACCCAAAGGGTACAAGGGTATATTAGTTTTGTGCGAGTGCACATGGAACACACAGAAGGAGGCTTGGTAGACCCCACAAAGTATATATATTCTTGATCAGCATGACAAGCCGAGTCGATATATCCATGTCCGTCTGTCCGTCTGTCTGTCTGTATGAACGCAAGGATCTCCGAAAGTATAAGAGCTAGAATAACCAAACTTGGTATACAGATTCTCCTGAGACCGAGAAAGGACGAGTTTGTTAATTTTTTCTGATCCACCCCCCCACTCCCCCCCCCCCCCCCCTATTACTGATTTTCTATAACTCCCGTAATTCTTGGAATTTTGAACTAGTCACATTAGGTTAGTAATTATATATCCGTATACCAAGTTTCATTATGATAGAATGATCAGAAAGAAAGTTATAGCCATATAACCAGGCCCAATGCACACATACATACATATGTACAAGTACACAAACACGCATAAGGCACGATTCTGATGTAAATGTAAATGTATGTATGCATGCATGGAATATTTTATATTTAATTTAGTTAATTAATTAAATTAATTTAGTTAATTAATTTAATTAAATTAATTAATTAATTTAATTACTTTTTTGTGGGGTGGTACAGGGTATTTAAGAGTTGAGCCTGCTCGACTTTAGCATTCCTTTCTTGTTTTTTTTTAATTTCTCTGTTTTTGAAATTTTTATATTTATTGTATACATAGGCAGATTATATATCGAAGTTGCGGCACCTCACTTTAGCATTCCACATATTTAATGCTCTATTTGATAACTTATTCAAGGCGCCTTGATAAGATTAAATTTGTGAAAAAGTGTTTATTTGCCTAACAAACATTGTTGTTATTCGTTTCGTCTGATAAGCGTTTGAAAAAACTAGTTTGAGCTTAGTGTGGAACTTATAAAATTAAATTTGTTTACTAATTAATTGTGGATTTTATTTTTTTCAGCAAACATTTACTTCCAATTGGCCAAGAAAGTTATGGCTGGCGGTAGATCAATGTGGCATACATTTATTGGAGCATCGGTCAAGAAATGTTTTATGCACTCATGATTATGAATCAATAATATCCTATTCCCCGAATATGAACTCGCTCATGATTTTCACTGGAACAGAAAAAAAACAATCAAAAGTGATATTAAGTACTTCCCAGGTAATTAGATTACTAATCTGAGCATTAAAAATCTATGTATGTTAAGTGACATCATCGAAATATCGTCAGTATTGATTGCTTAAAACATTTATCTAGCCTTTTTATAATTCCCATACCTCCTTTTTTAGAATTAATTGATTTGGATTAAATTTCAAGTAGGGGTGTAATATTAGAATATTTGGGTATATAATATTTTAAGAGCCTTTATGTTTGTTTTTTTGTCCTGTATTGCTTTCCTCATCCGGATCAATTTTTAAATTTTTCCTATGTGCAACACTAAATTACCAAATATATGGTTTTGGTGGAGTACCAGTTGGCTCACATCGCAGTCAAAGCTTAATTAAAAAAAATATAAATATATTATTCAGTTTTGAGTACGCTGTAAGCTTGTACAAATTTTACTAAGTTGTTCATACATTTTGTGCCATAAATGACTTATCAGGGGTTGACATACAAACAAATGAGCACAAGATTTGTTCGGCCAACTTTGGATAACTGAAACTAGGAAGGGAAAGGGGAACATTTTGTAGAAACGCAAGCATGATATTTGCAGGTATTTAAAAAAATGAATGGTAGTACAATTACTCATTACCAACGTTTTTATTTTCAGGCATTTCAAATAAGTATGCTTATAAAGGAATATTCGGAGATCTTTAAAGCTAAAATGAAATAGACGGTCATCATTCACAGCTTCGTGTCATATTACAATTGTATGCAACTAAACAACATTAACTAATCTTACATAAATCAAATGGTTATTGGCTTGTTTATAATAAAAGAACTTAAAACAAAGTTGATTTATTTAAAATGGTTGGTATGCTTTCCTCTTATTTTTTTTAAGGGATCCCTACTCCTAGTTAAGCTGTACTCACTTCTACAAATTCATTTTAAATAATATTTTTGTGATCCCCGAGCCCATAAGCATTCCAGTGCTTTCAAAAAAACATCTACTCTACTCCCACCCGGAAATGTCGATGCAGCAATGTTTAACACGAATACAAGGTATCTTGAAATCACACCAAAATTCGCCTAATATAATCGGTACTCAAGCGCAGCAGCACACACAACCAATTGCGTCAATGAGATCAAACGATTCGGATACTTTCGAAAAATGAAACAAGAAAGGAATACTAAAGTCGAGCAGGCTCAACTCTTAAAAACCCTGTACCAACCAAAAAAAAAAAATGTATTACAAAAATTTAAATAATTTAATTAATTACATTACATTAAATATAAAATATTCCATACATACATTTACAATTACGTCAGAATCGTGTCTATGCGTGTTAGTGTACTTGTACATACATATCTTGTACATGTCAAAGCAGCAACAAATACAGCTGCGAACAGAGGTTGGGCTTGGTTATATGGCTATAACTTTTTTTCTAATCAACCTAACATAATGAAACTTGGTATACGGATGTATCATCACTAACTGGATGTGACTACCAAATGTGCATAGGACGAACTAGCCAAAAAAGGTACACACGCATACGGACCAAAAAAAAAGATTGCGTACAGGAACATTTAGAGCGAACAGCAACAACAAAGAAACATTAGGGCAAAATAAACACTACGAGCAGCTCAGCTGTTTTTGAGGCACTGGTCGCCCACCCTACCGTGGTCATTGTAATATGCCTAATCAGCATCACCTGATGCGGGTGAGTGCCATGACCCCTACTTCTTTAAACATTATAAAATTTAATTCTTCGATAAGACACTTAATTCCACTATTTCCATCATGTTCAAATTAGTTACAAAAAAAACTTAAACCTAATAAATTTTGTAAAATAATGCGAAATAAATTGATGGCAAATAAAGCATTAATTATACAAAAAAAACTTTACAGCTAGAGAGCCAAGTTAAATTTTGTTGAGAGAGGAAAAAGTAATAACATATCTCTTTAAACCACAAACAACTGTGCACATGCGAGCGCCACTGAATATGCAAAAACAGAAAAAAAATAGATAAGGCGTGTGATGCCATTGCTAAAAAAAAAACTTGCTTACGGAGTCTTTTGTTTCTTTCTCTCTTTGCTTACGACTCTCAGTAAGACATTGTAATCAAATAATAAAGATAAAAAAGTACGCACTCACCAAAATTCACTTGTCCATCGATGAAAGCGCTTTCCGATGTCGCTGAAACTTGCCTAGAGAACAGGCACTAGTTTATAGGCATTGAAATAAATAATAGTAATAATTTCAGTTTTTTTGGAGCGGGGTATCACCGACTTAGAATTTCCAAACTAAAGGTTTGAGCAAACGCTATGAGGATTAATTTCCTCTCTCGGCATAAAAATATCATAACAAAAAAAAAACTAGCAAAACACCGATTTCTTTGGCTCAATGCTTAATGCAAAGGTTTAACCTCACAAAATTCTTAATGCATTTTTACACAAAGAACAAATACTAAAATAAAACGGGTTGAAACTACCGCGATGACGAAGGCGCTAAAGGGTACTAGCCATGCCCTAGCTAGCAGCTAAGCTGTGGGGGGTGCCTATGTTGACCCGAATGTTTTTCGGCGATCTTGACGAGGTCGTCTACTGCTCTCTCATCCAACGGGAGCACCGATTCGTAGCACAAAGAAAAAAAACGCCTCTACGAGCTCAGTTGTGCCGGTTTTGTTGCGCTGGCGTCCAAGAAAATGAGGCCATCAAAAGAAATGTATGCACGACTGGGCGTGTCGGAGCCATACAAATGCACAGCTCCACAAAATATAACCCAAAATGGGTAGCCAACCTGCAATAACAGGCGAAGAAAAATCCCAAAGACCTATAAGGTTTTCTTAACCAAACTCTGACACTCGCGATTGCTTATTGACACCTTTTCTTTTAACAACTTTAAATTTCGGACACTGCTATTCATGCAGTTTAAATACTTTCGTTTCTATTCACTTTTTGAAAACTTGTTCTCGGTGCTGACTTATGAAAGTGGTGCGAGCGCCACGATAGGAGATACTGAACCGCCTATGACAAATAATATTTTCCCCATGCCAACCGTCATCAACTAAATATGGCCGCTAGGTGGCTCTAAGTGTAATAATAAGAATTTACGATCTACGACCGTTGGAGCCACGCTACACATATTTTATTATATTCTTTATTAATGTTACTGTTATTATCACAATACCATACATTAATGTGTTGAACTGTAATAAAAATAAAATTCCGCACCCTATGTACAAAATAGAGCTTGAGCCCGAAAACAAACCGTTTGCCTAAAATGACGTGCACCACATCTATAACTTGCAATACCTTCTGCATCGTCGAATAACTATAGATGAAACGAAATTAACAGAAATGATTCTGTCTAATAAATCAACTGTCAGGAGTATATCCATTTTAAAGCTTAATGCACACAACGCTCTGTACGTGTGGCTTCCCAAATATAAAGAAGACCTCTTGCCGAAAAATTTCATCAACTACGGATGCAACTACACATCAAACTAAAGGGTCTATCCAGTGTACAAGGAGCTCAAAAGTCACCTGAGCAAACTTATACAGAATATAACATTACAGTTTGTTTGGTCCAGCAGTCAACCCATCAATAAATTTGAACTTAAAGTTTGAGTAGCATTGCTCTGCGCAGCATGAGTGTTTTAAACGTAGTTATCACACCACACTTGTTTGTTTGTACGCACTCAGCTACTTTTCGTTTGTTCTTTATTTTGCTCATTTGCCTTCTGCATAGATTTAATTAAGCTGCTGCAGGATGGTGATAAGATTAACGATTTGAGCCATGACGAATTGGCCATCTATGATAATATTCTCGATGAATTGCGGTCGTCATTTAACTCAGTGCATGACGAACTGGAGGAATTGTGTTTCGAGGAAATTGGCAGTCAGCTGCGAGAGGACTTTTGTAAACTAGTGGCAAGTCTGCAGACGCGAATTAAATCTCAAATTCGTCTGCGCAACTCTCAGTTGCCCACCTGTTCAACTCTCCGGCCGGAAGCTACGATCGGGCAGTACCCCTTTGCTGCTTCATCTACCAGAGTGCGACTGACTGAGCTAAATTTGTCTACCTTCAGTGGATCATATACCGAATGGGGCGATTTCGTTTCAATGCTTTCCTCAGTCATCGACAATGAGCCAAGTTTGTCAAAAATTGACAAGCTACAGCATCTGCCATCATGTCTAAGGGGCGCAGCACTGGACACGATTCGTTCATTGGAAATTTGTGACGATAATTATTCGCCTGCATTAGAGTTACTTGAAAAGCGATTTAATGAAAAGCGTTTGATTTTTCAGGCACACATCGCAGAGATAATGGCGCTCAAGAGAGTAGATAATGGAGCAGTTGGCAAGTTACGCGCATTCTCGGATAAATTCAATGGCCATATGCGTGCCCTACGGCAGCGCGGATGACATAGCTAGCTGCATAATCGTACATACGCTTCTTCAAAAAGTTGACAGTGTAACCCAAACTAGATGGGAGGAGTCTACATCGCAAGGCACGATTCCCTCGTGGGAGCAGTTTTCTAAATTTCTTGAACGGCGCTGTCAGACAATGGAAAATTGGATCATGCTATGGCAACACAAACGCCTTGCTCACAGGTTGGAAAGATCAACAAAATTACTAACGCAAATAATAGATCATTTGTTGCTACTAATCCTCTTGGCTGCGTATTCTGCGTTGCGTATTAAAGAAGGAAAAAGGCTTACACTTTACCTTAATTGCTTACGAAAAGGGCATCAGTATCGGGTGTGCACTGCTTGCTGTAAATGTCGTTCAAAGCATCACACCCTATTGCATATCGGAAATTCTGGCTCGAGTGCATCAAGTGCTCAGGTTACCGCCTCAACTGTTCACATGTCCGAGCCAATGCTATCCACGTCTGCTCACAGCGCTACAGATTATCCGTCGTCCGCATATCCTGTCTCTCTTGCAGCCCAGAATCTCGGTAACGATGTAGTGTTTCTAGCTACTGCCATTGTCATGGTAAAAAATTGTTCGGGCACAATGGTGCCATGTTGTGCACTCGACTCCGGGTCGCAGTCGCACATCACATCACATCAAATCAACTTGACTTAAGAAAGTCAAGGTCCTTCAGGCCAATACATCATAAATCATAAATTTTAACTTCAAGTTTGAGTAGCATTGCTCTGCGCAGCATGATGGCTTTTAACGTAGTTATCACACCATACATGTTTGTTTGTACGCACTCAGCTACTTTTCGTTTGTTCTTTCTTTTATTCATTTTCATTTTTTCATATTTCGTCTTCAAAGAAGCAAGCTGTTATTTCGTCGTTATTGAAGTCAGCTGTCATTGCTACTTCGCCTATTTCTTTGGAAATTTGTAATTGTTGAGGCACCGAGCTTTTTAGGTAGCCTTTTTTAGTCTATGGGTTTTGTCTGAAGCGGGCGTTAGACACGACAATTAAAACAAGAACGATTTCTTTTTAATGTACATATTAAAATTGCCGCGCAGGGCCAATTATATTTGTCTATAACCGAATTGATATACACGAATTTAAAAGGCCACCAACTCAAATAGTTGAGCCTTTAAACAATATGCGCAAAAGTATAAGTTCGTTGTCTCGTACAACAGCACAGCGAGAAGCGTTAGATTGGCACGGCGAATCTAGGTCAACTAACTTCGATTGCAGCTGCACTGGCAGCTACATAGACTAAGAAAAGGATAACAAAAGGAAATGTACAAAGAGAGCAATTATTGAGCGCGAACACAGCAAACATTATAAGAGTTATTGAACGCTTAGCGCTTCTTGCTTCGCAGAGCAAGGTACAATTTGTATATATGTATGAATAATTATGTGTCTGCTGCGGACGACTGCGCTGCCTGCGCCTGCTGCTTGACCAAACAGTAATTATTGAACATTTCGTGTTATTATTTGGAACTAAATACCTACAGAAACAGCTCTGTAGGTCAACACTGTTTTTTTTCAAAACGCTACTGCATATGCTTCCTGCTATACAATCCCTGACCTGAACTATGTGCGGCCGTTTATTTCAAGTGTTCATAATGTACTAAAAATAAATAGGCAACTGCAAGCACAGCTTGCCTTAATTTTGTATATGTGTCTGTAAGCACGAGCGAATTACAGTTACAGAATTACAGACAAAGATGTGAAAGTTTAAGTTCATACATTGCAGTTCAACATTAAATAACTTAACATAAATTTTACCCAATATCCCGGCCCCATTGAAATCCGTAGGCTTTCAAGAGAGTGGAGGCAAGGCGAGTTTGTAAATTGGTCGACGAAAGATGCCCTTACTGGTGCGAATGTCAACCACTCGCACCCAGGTCGCTTAGATCAGACGAGAGTGGTGTCTGCGAAAGAGAGTTTAAGATGGTCTCCACCTCCGCTGCGATGGTGGTGAGTTCTTCGAAAGTGCAGCGGACGTTTGTCAGACTGCGATTCATGAGACCTTTGCACAGTGGTCGGTCTTGTATGGGATCAGCGTCCAAAAATACTTATTGTACTGAAATTTTTGCAACAGAGTTTTTTATGTAGTAAGATGACAATACCAAAAATCGTCAAGATCAGATGACTATATCACATAGCTCCCATATAACTGACCGATTCAAAATGAACTCTTAGTACCCAAATTTTTTTGTTTTTTAACTGAATTAAACACAATTTTGTTTGTGTACATTAAAGAAAGTTTTACATCACTTGACCAAATTTCATCTAGTACCATCTGTACTCATACATCAAATAGCTCCCATATAACCAACCGACTATGAATGAACCCTAGTGATCGGTCTTGTGTGGAATCGGCAGCCAAAATACTTCCAATACATATTGTTGGAGCACCCTACTTAGCTTCTAAGCCTTTTCTTTGCGCTCTCTATCGCGCCCTTTACTGCGCTCTCTACTGCGCTCTCTTTGTGCATTACTTGTCTTATGCCGGCCCGCTGACTTGTAGCGGCAGCAGGCAAATCACTTGCCAAGTAACACTCGCACGTTGAACATCGTTTGTACAATTTCCAAGCCATTAAAGCAATATTAATAATCGAAGAATACCGCGTCTCATTAATACTAGTTAAATATTGTTTGTTGCAATCGCTAAAAAGCTAGCGATTTTTCATTGGCGCCCGAGCAGGGACATCGGTTTTCAGAAGATTATTTCTTTGTTTGTTTGCGGTCTTTGTGGCTTGGTTTTTGTGCGCGGTCGTGTGATTACCTCGTTTGATTTGGATTTGGATCTGGATACCATATACATACATTCGTTTGGACTGTGGAGCTGCTGTCTGCCCTACTTGTGGTACTGTCGTTTCGCTTGGCTAATGGGTGATCGTCGCTCGGAATCCAGGGAAGTTTCGGTGGACTCTTTTGAGAGCTTGCAGGTATTCTGTGCCAACAATTGAGCATAAAGCATTAACAAGTTTAATTGCTGCAATTCGTGCAAGTGTAAAGTGGAGAAAAATCTATTTACATACATACATACGTATGTACATATAGTACGTGTGTGCTTATGCCGACTCAATTTTTGGCACTTGATTTATTTTGTGCAACAACATTACATACACAAATTATATTATATACATACATATACACACATACACCACACCTTGCATAAATTAACATAATTATACACCCTCATAAACATAACTACTAACAAAACCTCGAGGCAAAACAAATCACAACAATTAAAAAAGGGCTACTAAGCTGATTTTTAACATAAACAAATATTTTAAAGTTATTTTGTTTCTATTGTGTTGGTTTTTTGGTGAAGATTTGTTGCATCAGCTGCACACATACAACCATAGCTTTGTTGTTGCTTGCGCCGCTAGCGTAGCAAAAGAATTTTGTCGCTCTCTCCTTTGTGCGCGCCTTTTTTCGGCTACACTTGTCGCTGGGCCAACGAACTTCCCCCCGCTACCCGTTCGGATTAGCGTTGCCTACAAGCGTGCTTGCGGTAATCGACGCCTATTTTCTGAGTACAGCTGAGACTGCTTGCAGATTTCGTTGTTGTTTGTGCGGTCGCTTGGACTGCTACTTTGCTTGCGTGCATACTGTATTGAGTGCGTGTGTACGTAATCTGTGTGCATCTCAGTTGGTCTCTTGCTGTTAGCGCGTTGTTATTTGCGAGGGCTGTTAGGAAAGTTCGGTTTTCAGTTTTGTTTGATTTGCAACTTGTTTAGATGTCGGAATCTGAAAAGCAACAAGTAGTAGCTAAATCTAGTTCTAAACTAGTACAATGCTTGCAGAAATTTGATAAGGTTAGCGCTGACATTGCTCGTATGAGAACAGCATTTCAGTTAAAGACAATTTCGTTTGAGCAAACAGAACTCGAGTGTCGTCTCGAGCTGTTAGAAGATTACATAAAGAAAGCTATGGCGCTTCAGGCAGATTTGGATAGTCTCAATCCAAGTAACGATAGTAGAGGGCCACTTGAGGATTTGTGCATTTCAACTAAGGCGTTGTATGTGAAGGCAACGAAACAAAAAGTTGAAAGTCAGACTTCTCATGACTGTTCTATGATGGCCAGTCAACGGTCCCAGTTACCCAAAATGCGGCTGCCTACATTCAGTGGAAAGCATGCCGAATTTAAGAATTTTATGTGCTTATTTGAAAGCCTAGTTCATGACGATCCTTCGTTGACCAACGTCGAGAAGTTTAATCATTTGGTGTCGTGCTTGTCAGGTGAGGCTCTAGGAGTTGTGAAACCGTTTCAGTTAACGGACTGCAATTACTCGAAAGCCATTGCTAGCCTCAAGTCTGTGTACGACAACAAATGTTTGATATTTTTCGACACTATCTCGCAATTGTTTGACATCCCAAGTATGACCAAACCTAATGCGTCTACTTTGCGGTCCATCATTGACACTGTTTCTGCCATTTATGCGTCTTTAACTTCGTTGGGAAGTGAAAAGGACATTTCGAATGCAATGATCATACATATGGTTATGGCCAAAGTTGATCATGCAACCAAATCTCGTTTTGAGGAACAGCTCGATTATGACAAGTTGCCTTCTTGGGATGACTGCGCTAAGCAGTTAAACAGGCGTTACCAATATTTAGCGGCTGAAGAGACAACTCGGGTTCCAAATAAACCGCGAGTAGAACCTGCAAGAAATAGTAAAGCTTCGTTTTCTTGCACAAAGGGTCCTTCAAAGCCTTCAAAACCGATCTCGAAGTGCACATACTGTAGTTCTGCGGAACACAATATTTATACTTGCCCTTCTTTCGGATCTATTCCCGTTATGCAGCGATTTGAGTTCGCCAAGAGTCAAAAAATGTGCCTCAATTGCTTGAATGTGGGTCATGTAGTTTCCAGTTGCAAGGCTTCCAAGTGTCGGGTGTGTTCAAAACCACACCATTCGTTGTTGCACAGATACTCTGTAGCTGTGCCAAATGCACCCGCTCCACACGCAGTCGCACCTCCAGAAGCGTACTTAGGTCACGTTTTAAGTGCCGATCAAGTAATTCTTGCCACAGCAGTCGTAAAAATTAAAGATAGATTCGGCCATTACCATCCTGCTCGTGTGTTACTTGATGGCGGTTCACAGTTGAACCTCATGACTGAGAACCTTGCGCAGCGCCTTCGATTAAAGCGTAAAGACACAGCTGTGAGTATTGTAATGGCAGGTGGAACCACTACTGGTAGTAGGCACAAGGTGTGCGCTGATATTCAATCTCAAAAACTCTCACAGCGTTGGCACTGATTTTTGGGTTCTTAAATCCATATCTACTTGTCAGCCTGGTAACTTTGTACCCACATCGAATTGGAAAATACCCGCAAACCTTGAGTTGGCTGACCCAGAATTCTATAAGCCAGCCAAGGTTGATATTCTCCTAGGCGCTGAACTTTTTTACAAGTTATTATGCGTTGGGCAAATCGAGCTCAATTCCTGTCTTCCATTGTTGCAGAAGACATTGCTGGGATGGGTTGTTGCTGGAAGATATACAGGGCAAATACCTCCTCAACAATTCAGCGTTAACGTTGTCGCTCAAGTTAATGATTGTTCTCTCGACACCTTAGTTCAACGCTTTTGGGAACTCGATCGGAGCCCAAATGAGTCGAAGGCTGTGCGCCAGACAGCTGAACAAAAGGCCTGTGAAGCTCACTTCACCAAATCAGTACAGCGCCTGTCTACAGGACGTTTTCAAGTCGAACTTCCGTTCAAATCCGATCCCGCTGTACTAGGGCTTTCCTTTCAAACTGCTGAAAGACGAT
This sequence comes from Scaptodrosophila lebanonensis, assembly GCF_003285725.1. Taxonomy (NCBI): domain Eukaryota; kingdom Metazoa; phylum Arthropoda; class Insecta; order Diptera; family Drosophilidae; genus Scaptodrosophila; species Scaptodrosophila lebanonensis. Next base: position 953,030 of record NW_022060580.1, on the reverse strand, counting down.
TTTTGCAACTTGAGCGCAAACTCGCAAAAGACAAAACTCTCCATGACATGTACCATGACTTCATGAGAGAGTATCGTGATCTTGGGCATATGTCTGCTCTTGAATCTCCTCCTCCAGGACAGCACTACTACATTCCTCATCAGTGTGTCCTGAGACCTGAAAGCACCACAACCAAATTGCGTGTGGTGTTTGACGCTTCTAGTAAAACGTCAACGGCCCTATCATTAAATGACACTTTAATGGTTGGGCCGACTATTCAGAGGGAGCTTTGTTCAACATTTGTAAATTTTCGGTTGAATAAATACGCAATTACTGCCGACATCTCCAAGATGTACAGGCAAATAAACGTGTCTGAAAAAGACAGTTATTTCCAGCTCATTCTCTGGCGAGAAAGCGCCTCTCATGAGCTGCAGTCCTTTAAGTTGAACACTGTAACATACGGGACTGCATCAGCGCCATTTTTTGCTGTGCGCTTGTTGTTTGAATTGGCAAATATTTATGCTCGATGTCACCATGTCGCGTTAAATGTCATTAAAAATTGTTTTTATGTTGACGACATGCTGGCTCCTCATAATGATGTATTTCGTTATCATCTGCATGAGGATAGCTTTACTTCGTTGAAGCCGCCAAAGCGGGATATATTATCTCGTTTGTCTGAGCACCTTGGACCTTTGTGCCCCATCGTCATAGCGGCCAAAACTCTGTGGCAAGAGCTGTGGCGATTTAAGAGGTTAGTTGGGCTGCTAAAGCAACAGATTTGGGTGATAAATACTCGTAGGTTTTGCTCAGCAGTTTTACATAACTGCCTTCGATGCAAGCCCAAGTTAGTTGAGCAAATAATGAGAAATTTGCCAGGTGATCGCATTCGAGAAGGTCGACCTTTCAGGGTTTGTGGACTCGAACTTTGCGGCACATTCCATGGTAGCTATCGCATACGCGGAAGACCGCCCGTTACAAATTACGTAGCGGTATTCGTTTGTTTTGCCTCGAAGGCCGTTCACCTCGGACTGGTAGCTAATTTATCCACTGATACTGTCCTTAACGTCTTTACAAGGTTCATCGGGAAGCGCGGCCTGCCGGAAATGGTCTTTAGCGACAACGTGACGAACTTCTCGGGAACAAGCGGCTTGCTAAGGGACATGCCGTCGGCTTTCGAGCGGAGAAAGGACGCCCTGACGGACTATGCGGCAGAGCGACGAATCGATTGGTGGTTCATTCTTCCCCGACCTCCGCCAAGGAGGATTGTTGGAGGCAGCGGCGCTGCTAGGCGACCAGTCCACGATGTTGGCGGTGCTCCGTGTGGATTTGAAAGACCGGGAGTCCTTCAAAGGGGCCGGAATGTTGGAGCACCCTACTTAGCTTCTAAGCCTTTTCTTTGCGCTCTCTATCGCGCCCTTTACTGCGCTCTCTACTGCGCTCTCTACTGCGCTCTCTTTGTGCATTACTTGTCTTATGCCGGCCCGCTGACTTGTAGCGGCAGCAGGCAAATCACTTGCCAAGTAACACTCGCACGTTGAACATCGTTTGTACAATTTCCAAGCCATTAAAGCAATATTAATAATCGAAGAATACCGCGTCTCATTAATACTAGTTAAATATTGTTTGTTGCAATCGCTAAAAAGCTAGCGATTTTTCACATATATCCGTTTAATTTTTTTTATTATTTATATCAACATTTGAAGTTCCACTTCCTCCACTTCTCGGTTTGTCAACGATAAATCCCATTTATGCACGAAAGTCTGCTTGCATTAGAGTTTTCCTCAGCAGAAGGGCATTTTTCCGTTTTGGGATACAGATTCGGAAATTTTTCAGACTCAATCTGTATGACAGATGTAAAAAATATTCAAAAAGCCGAATATATGAGTGTAATAGAGATAACCTAAACTCATAACGTTCTTCGTGGCATTTTTCCAAATCATTCATTTTTATTGGCTTCGCGTCATACGAGTATGTAGCACTTACGTCAAATTTAAATCTTTTAATTGGATACACAACTACAAAAAACCAAGATAGAGCAAAACTCCATAGGCAAAAAAATGTAGTTTGTAAAGGCAAATTGACGTTGGAAATGCGTAAGTATACTTATGATCATACACACATCTGCAAATTTCTGTAGCTAGTTTTAACACATTTATTACCTTAAAAGTCAGAAAAATACAGTGACATACAAACCAATTGCGGACCATCACAATAGCAAAGCAGCTGATTGCATTGAAAATTTTAAGTTGAAAAATAGTAAGACGCAACGGCGCACGCAGGGGCTGTTGCCCCATTGTCGATAATATGGTAGAATATTGCCGTATCCAACGCAACAGTAGCTGTGAGTCGCTCCACAGACATGCTGTGTACCCCACTTGGAAAATCCCTTTGATTTTCACGTTGAGCTGTGCTAAAATATGAGCGCCAGCTAATTCCAAATTTGATAATGACAGCTTGCGTGTTGGTGCCACTCTACACCTGGAAGTGATTAGACGTGTTCTGACCTAGCCATGTAAAGACACCATGCGCGCGTATATACAACATCCGTATGCACGAATGGAGCATCGCAAAATCCTTGCAGCTGTAACGCATGTGTTTTTGATTGCATACAAAATCAAACTTGACAAAGTTCTTGTAGGACAGTCTCATCCCACTGCAGCTTGAGTATCCATAATTGCTGTAGTATTATCTTCAGTCATAAAACAGGCGTGGCCAGTCCTAATGCGTCAAACAGCAATGATGCCAGAGATGGTATAGCCCGTTTGGTCACTGCATTAATGGAACGCTTTGGCCGAAATGTATACAATAAAATGTCTTGACGATGGTCCCAATTTAATCCCTACGTGCTTCTGATAGCGGCATCTTCCAGGTTTCGGTCCTTGATTGTGGTAAATTTTGGGTGGTTTGCGAGCTCAAACTTTTCCTTGCCAAGAATCTCCATAACATGCACTTTGCGTTGCCGCAATCCTTCTGTTGTGTCATGACCGCAAAGGAAGTCATCCACGTAGAATGATGATTTGATAGCTTCTGCTCCAAGCTCGTGGCGATCGGATAAATATGTCATACTTCGTATTGCAAGAAACGGTGTCGTTGCTATCCAATGTGCAACCGTGTTGAGCCCATACGTGCGAAGTGATTCATCTGGCGAATTTCTCCAGTATATATTGAAATTTACAATCACGATGGGCAATTAATACTTGCTTGCATATTTTAACGACATCGGCCGTAATTGCTTAACTGTATGTCCGAAAACGCAGAAAAATCGTGTACGAATCATTCTGGGTAGTTGGTCCTACCATCAACAAATTGTTGAGTGACCTTCGGGATGATGTCAAACTCGAGGCGTCGAACAACATCCTCAGCATCGTTGATGTACTGTTTAACTTAAAGACGCAGTGATGTGGGATATAGTTGTGTGGCTCCTCATCCTTAAACGGAAGCCGTACAACTACTCTTCAATTCGATTGTTAATGAACGGCTTGCGTGAATATTTGTTCACACTGACGTTGCTCCGGAGTAAACTTGTCAATGGGTTTGTATACATCATCAATATGCCAAAGGCTTTCAAGATTGTCATTGATAGATTCCTCCACTGAGAGCGAGTAGCTGTGCACATATCTCTGCGAGCCTTCATAGCGTCCAAAGACGACCCATCCAAGTAACATTTTTTAAAGCGTGGGCAGACAAGGTCCCAGTTTGATTTGACTGACAGAATTTTAAAAAATGTTTCAGTTCCAATTGGCAAATCTATACTACGAGTTTTCTTAAATTGATCGTTTGCCAATGGTGTATTTTTAGGCAGATTCCACGATGAGATGTGAATGTCAACACCTGGCTGATATGCAATATATGAAGTTACGCAAAACTCCGGAGCTATTTCGAAATATTTACATTAAAACTAGAGATGGAACATTTAAACAATAATGATACGATACGTTCCTAACGACGTTAGTTAGTTAGCTAGTTAGTTAAATCACGGTATAGTATTTACATAAAAGTACTCACTACCTCAGTATTTACATGAGGGTACTTACTACTACAGCTCGGCCATCCTGACTTTTAGGATCTCCTGAGCCTAGCCTATCGGCTACTTCTTGTGACTATATTTCGTATAAACGTATTGGGTTTTTTCTTCTTAAAACTTTTAGCTAATTTTGGCTTTAGTCTTAAAACATTTCTTGTTTTCTTTATATTTTCGTTTTTTTTTTTCTTTTGTATAATTTCTTACTTACTACTTTCTTCTTCTTATTATTTACTATTTTTTCTAAATTTACATATTCGGATTTAGTTTTTTGTGACACGTCTATACTGCTTTGACTTTCTGCAACACGTTTATCTATAGCAAGTAGCTTAGCAGCAAATATTAAGTTGTGGTTTCTTCGTTTTAAGCCACCACTTTATATTGTGCACTGCACAAATGCCTTGATATGGCATCTTCGACATCTTCTACGTAATACCTGCCATTTTCTAGAACTTTTGCTATTTTGTAGGGACCTTTAGTTAACATTTTTTACCATTACACAATCGCCTACGTTATACAAGGTGCGTTCCAAAGTAAACAGGACTTTTTGAAGCTAGCGCCCCCTGGTGGCGCTATCTATATGTCGACTGGTGCGTTAGAATCTGCTATCTTTATCGATTGTCCAGTGAGAATTTCATGACATTTCATAGATTGGAAGTGGAGTTATTGCGTTTTAAGTATCAGTATGTTTGTGTTATCGGTGCGAAAATGAGCTTCGAACAAACAGCCAACATTAAATTTTGTTTTAAAATTGGTAAAACTTTTACCAAAACGTTTCAATTGATGGAACAAGTTTATGGCGATGATTGTCTATCCCGTTAGCGCCGTGTTCACCTGATATGGCACCATGCGACTTCTACCTTTTCGAAAAAATGCATTTTCCATGAAAGGAAAGCGTTATGCAGACGTAGAGGCCATTCAAAAGGCTTGCACCGGCATACTGTCGGCCATACCGGCCAACGAGCTAAAACACTCGTTCGACATGCTTTTGGATCGTGCAAAAAGTTGTATTGAAGCAGAAGGATACTATTTTGAATAAAATAAATTGATTTTGCCGAAAAAACCATTTGTTCTGTTTTTTTTTTAAAGTCCTCTTTACTTTGGAACACACCTTGTGAGCATTTGGTTTAATGCGTTTGGAATCGAAATAAGACTTATTGTATCTTTGAATTAACATCTGAGTTTATTGCGCGCTTTTTCGTATATTTTATATATTTCTTTTACTAAAGCCATTTTATTTGTCTATTAAATTTTCCTTTAAACTATCAATAGACCCTCCTCTTTGCTCTATGCCGATTAGCACAACGCTAGGGTGTTCGTTTATGCTCCTATGAAATGTGTTATTCTTGGCATGTTCTACTTCTGAAAGGACTTTATGCCATTGTTCGTTTTTTCTACGTTTACGAGCTTACTTAACATTGCCCCAAGATCTCTATTCACCCGCTCAACCTGGCCATTGGCCTGAGGCGATCCTGTAGAAATCTTTATATGTTCAACATTATTGTCTTTGAGAAATTCCTCGAATTCTTCTGATGTAAAACAACTCCCTCTATCTGAGACAACGCAACGTGGCCTACTATAAGCTCTAAAATAGTCTGTTAATGCTTCTATAGCTTTGCTGGTCTTCGTTGTTTTAGTTAGATAGAGTCTAATGAATTTTGTATGCCCGTCTACGACTGCTGAAATAGGACCATAATGGTCAATATGAACCTACCCAAATGGGGTATTATCTTTTGGAATAGCATGTAGAAACGAAATACACTTTAAGCAATTTTTTTATGTTCATCAGCTTTTTTGTGAATGCTTGGCATCCAATAACTTTTACTTATTACTTCTACTACTTTATCTGTAGCTACATGACCCATTTCGTTGTGGTACTTAAAGAGAACATGTTCTTCCATTGACTCAGGAACGCAAAACACTAACGTATCTTTAATTATTTTGTAAATGACCCCGTTACGCATCTCATAATGCTCATGTTCTCCCAGAGTTAGGAGTTCTTTAAGTTTCATTAGCTTTTCATCTTTGTTTTTGGAAATAATTAAAGTATCATCGAAGATATTTGATTCTATAACCAAAATTGTGTTGCACCTACTGAGAACATCTACATGCTGCATTCTCTTGCCATTTCTGTGTTCGAGGTAATAGTCGTAGTTTTGAAAATCTAAAGCCCACCTAGCTATTCTTGGGTTTAAGTCTTTTTTACTTAGCGTCAAAGCCAGGGAATTACAGTCTGTGACTATTTTAAGTAAATGCTAAACCTTTTTAATGCGTAAATAATTGCTAGGGTTCATTGATTTGAAACTTATTATCCCGTTTCTTTTGTAACAAATTGGCGCCGAAGCCAATGGAGCTTGTATCACAATGCAGCTCTGTTTCGTCATTTGGGCTATAAATTGACCAAATAGGTGACTCTAAAACCGACTCTTTTAATATTGAAAACGCTTCTAGTTCATCTTTACCGAACACAAACATTTTATCCTTCTTGGTTAGGTCATAAAGCGGTTTGGCAATATTAGCAAAATCGTTAATAAACTTTCGAAAATACGAACACATGCCCAAAAAGCTCTGAACTTCATGTACTTTTTTCGGAATCATTAATGGCTTTTAAGCCTTCCCCGTCTGCTTGTTTACCTTCGCGTGTGATTATGTAGCCTAGATACTTTACTTTATTTTGAATTCGCATTTATCGAGTCTAAGCTCCAGCTTATTATTTACCAACCATTTAAAAACTTCGCCAAGTATTTCCATATGTTCATTAAAATCTTCTGTTGCTATTAATAAATCGTCTAAATAACTTATTACTTTTCCGTTTCTTATCATGTGACTAAAAACTTTACTTATAAATCTCTAAAAAACAGAAGGCGCATTTTTCAAACCAAAGGGAATTCTAAGGAACTCATATTGGCTCAGTGCACTATGGTCCCACAGCAGCATAAAATCGAAAAATTTCTGAAAGTACTTTTGGGATATAAATACAATTTCAATAAATAGACACCCCAATTAGAACAAAACTTTTTTTTTGAGCTTTTTTGCAACCCTGTTAATTTGGCACTCTCATGAACTTAGCTGATCGGTGACAGCCCTGGCATTTGCAAATTGGAGGAAACTTTTTGCCAACTTTCGCTTAAGTGGTTCTATTTGTGTAAAAATAAAAGTATAAGTATGGAAAGCAAAAATCATGGTACGTAGAATCAATTTCTAAGCCGCATCGTGACGTCATTGTGTTCATGTTATCCAGTATTTTGTGTGTGAGCGCGTCAGAGCGTGGAGCTAACAATGTCAATGTCTTAACAAAAGTACAAAGATTCAGTTTTGCCCGTGTTTGAAAAAATCGCTTTCATTGCAGCATAACTCTTGTTTGGGCACGTAGAAATTATTGACATTTAGAGCACCAACATAGACTCAGAAAACGCACTTAAGCAGTATATATTGCAGAAAATTAAAGTAAAAGCCATAGATGAACATAATACTATGTTAATATCGGAAAAAGTAAAAGCCTTCGCCAATTATATTAAAAACCACAAGCCGAGTTGTAGTGAAACTCTATAGAAATTCAAAAAAACACACGAATTGTTTTGCTTTTAACATGGTTGCACTTGTAGAAGTTGATGGTCATTTTGAGTATTGATTAAAAATGCTACAGTCGAGCAATCTCAACAGTCAAATACCCTGTACCCAGACTGAAATTGTTTCGCTAATAAGTTTTCTATAAATTGATCGATTTCGATTCAATTTAAAACTAAACTAGATAGTTGTAAATAGAATTCGCGTAAAAAGTTTTGTTTATGTAGCTTTCGAAATGTGGACAGTATTGACAATATTCTGTATAGGAGATTTTATTAAAAAAATAAAATAAACTATTTTGTAGACTGAAATATATTGCACTGGAGAGAATTATAGGCCAATTCAAAAAAAATACCAAAGTTAGTTAGTCGGCCATATCGGTTATATGGCAGCTATATGAATTAGTGGCCCAAACTGAACCAAACTTGGTATGTCGTCTTAGAGGGCTAAAATATGCGTACAAACTAAATTTGGGGAAAATATCTTAATATTTCGAATTCCTGCCAAAAAATGTGGATTTGGGACCATAGTGAAGTGGAGTTATAAAAGACGTATACTTCATTGAAACATTGTCTTTTGTTTAAAACTTAATTGATCGCCTAACTTATATTCTTCCATTTCAGGCTCATATTCAATAGACAATATTTGCAATTTATTTAAATCAGGGCAGTCATTGCTGCTGCCGAGCTGTGGACTTACCTGCTTTATATTATCTTCTTTTCTTTTTCAAAATAAACTCCATTTCTTTGCATTGACGAACTTATGCTTGACATATTATTATTTTTCATTTTACGTGTTTCACAAGGAAAAATTAACTTAGCATTACATTGTTGGAAAACACTTCTACCTAGGAGGATATCCCATCGACTCATTACTAACAACCACCAAATCAACTTTAACGCTTTTATTGAATATTTGAACATAACAAGATACTTTTCCATAAGCTTTTAATTCACTTTTATTCAAACCAAAATAGCGTCTTCCTTCAATATTTTCAGTTTTAGGTGGTACACTCGACTTCTTAGGCATTCTATAAACATGCAATCATTAGTTTTTGGTAAAAAAGTTACTTTTAAATTGCTTACATATTCATTTTGTTCGTTGCTCTTGGACGTCTTTTTATATTTTGGGCAATCTTTTGCAAAATGCCCAAAGCTTGCGCAAGCGAAAAGGGCTCCATCAGGGCGCTTGGGCTTGCGGCAATCGTTTGCAGTATGACCACGACTGTTGCAGTTGTAGCACGTGATTGTCTTCTTTTCATCAGAGCACGAGTTTGGCCTGATTGAATACGTTGACATCCGGTATTCCTTCAATGACGTACTGAATGAACTCTTCCTCTTCTAGGTTTAGACTGCCTGCTAAAATCAGCTTTTCCTTGAAGTAGTCGCCAAAACGCTCGTTGTACTGCCAAATGCGTTGGGACAGTTTTTCGCGGGCAGACATCTTGCTTTCCTTTGCCCCAAACATGTCTTTAATGAGGTCACTTAACAACATAAGTTGGATTGGAGAACATCCATTGTTGAGCTTATCCTTTTAGCTTCTTGCAGACCAGTGCTCGCATAGTATTGTCGTTGACGTCATAGGTATCGCGCACGCACTTAAGTTGTGCTATCCAAGCATTAAATTGATCATCGCCGTTGTACGGAACGAAACAACATTATTAACGTTCGTTTGATTCTGAACACCAACCATCTTCACCTATGCTAGCTCTTTTTCAAGTAACCAACTTTGTTGTTGTTGTTTTAATATTTGAACTTCTTGCAGTGCAAATATTTCGCTTTGATGGTCTGGTCTGACAGTTGCCGCCTCTTTGTTCATGGATCGTTTCTACCTTGTCAATCTTGAGCGTTTCACATCCCATCGTTTCTACCTTTGACTTAGCATCATTTTTAAACGCAACGGAAACTTCGCCAGTTACGGCGATTTCCACTTGTTCTTGTGCTTTTGTATCCTCTTCGCTGCTAATCATTTCTACTTTGTGTTCGTCATTTTCAACCTTTGCTTTTTCGTCGTCGTTGTACACATTTTGTTTTTCGCCGCCACTAACAGCTAGTTCTGCGTACTTTTGCTGAACGCCGCTAGATGTGTCTGCCGGCACTTTGATGCCAGCGTCGTCGATTTTTTAAAACATCGATGTTTTTTTGCGATGCATCGACCATGCATCGATTTTTTATAAAGAGACATCGATGTACATCAACATCGATGTTTTCCCTTCGACGCACATCCCTACCGCAAAACGACTAAGTCAGTCGGACTGACTATCATTTACTTCAGTTCTTCTTGTTACTCTTCCAGTGTGTACATATTTACATTAAAACTAGAGATGGAACATAAACACAATAACGATACGTTCCTAATAGGGAGGTGCGTCGAAGGGAAAACATCGATGTTGATGTACATCGATGTCTCTTTATAAAAAATCGATGCATCGCAAAAAAACATCGATGTTTTAAAAAATTAACTTTCCATAGAAAAAAAGCTATTATTAGCTATTATATACAGTTTTTAAAACAACGACGCGTTGCAGCTACACCTCTTAGGCATATTAAGTGTAACATTACATACGAAAAAAAGATCAAATACTTAACAATTCAAAATGTATATTATAAAATACACATTTTAATTTAATTAAATTAAATACAAATTATTCAATAACGAGACATGTTCATGTACAGTTTTAACAGCATACATTTACACCACGTGTCTATGCGTGTTTATATGCGTGTATGTATGCAGCACAAAGTTGAACCAAAGCAGCAACAACAACAACAGCTGCGGGCTGCGCTGCCGGTAGAGCTGCAGGCACAGCATGAGTAGTGATTTTAATCATGGCTATAACTTCCTTCAGAATTGACCTATCATGATGAAACTTGGCGGGGGAGTGGGGGGTGAATCGGAATAAAAAAAACAAACTTGACCTGCCTAGGGCACAGGGGAACCTGAATACCAAGTTTGATCATTCATTCGACTCGCTTTGTCACCCTGATCAATAATATATATACTTTGTGGGGTCTGTCACGCCTGCTTCTGCCTGTTACATACATTCGCACAAAACTAGTATACCCTTTCACCCTTTGGGTACAGAGTATACAAATTAACAATACACTACAAAATAACAATAACCAGGTAGTAATAAACAGAGTTATGATAGAACAAATTAACAACTTAACATGTAGCACTCAGCATCTAGCTAACAGTTTAGGGTTTGAACGAAACGCACAAAGAGAAATCAGCTTCTTAATGTACCAGATTCAAATGCTAAAAGATGAAATTATTAATTTAAACCATGCGGTCCAATGGGCGAAAGCTGATATAAACAATCCCTATATTCTTAGCGATGGGGAAATAAATAAGATTAAAGAAATAATATATCAAGATAAAATTTCATACATTAATATAGAAGACGCCTTGCAACTTGCCGATGTTAGCATAGCAGTGGCTCACTTCTGGTTTATATTATTAAAGTTCCTGTTACGAACACAGAGCTGTGTGAAGAAATGCTTATCAAACCGGTGAAAAAGGGCAAATTCATAAATAAAATGTAATGAAAAAATATGTACGATAAAAAATTCATGTAAAATTCACAGTAAAATTTAGCTATGTAGATCTAAAGATATCTTAGATATTAGCAACTCCACCTGCGTGCCAAGTCTATTAAAAGGAAGACTAACGACGTGCATCAAAATCATCAATCAACATATTCCCAACACCAAACTCATTCAACCTGGTGTGATGCTACTAAATCAGTTCGAACGAATCGTCAAACTTGACGACGGTGCAATCCAGTTGAATGGGACATTCGTTATAAACTTCCCGAATGACACCATCGAGATACACCTCAAAAAGTACCGTCACCCCACAATTCTACAGCCAGGAGAAACAGTCAGAAAGTATGAAGAAATACTAACATTAGAGGCTGTAAAAGAGATGCCTGACATAGAATTGCTGAACACATCATCCTACACCGCGGATGGTCTGATCCTGTTCGCCTTAATAGCTGGCTTGAGCGTACCATTGATCAGTTACCTGTGGAGAACTAAAGGAATTCTCAACGTGACCAAAGGTGACCCCACCATGAAGTCAACACCTAGTAGCCGCAACGAACGAGGACGTTCGAATTTAAGAAGGGAAGAGTTAACAACACAAACGTTGACTTTCTCATGCTTGGGCCAACACGCGCTGCCGAATATTGCTTACGCTAGGTCTGGATGATTTCCCGTGCACGCCCAAGTGCAGTGCCACGACCTCAGCACAGAATTCCTCGGGAACAACAGGCAACGCAGACACCGCTGCCAACGACGCCAGCAACGCTAATAAGCTAAGCTAGCTTAAGTTAGTTTAGTCATGAAATTGCTTATGCCAATATAACAAAATTATATATTTTTATGACTCATAATTAATAAAGTTTGCGAAATAAGTCTCTGGGACAAAAATATTGTTTTGTAAAAACTATATTGCATTATTTTCTTCTCTCTTGCTTATAGGAAGAATTCTCCCAAGAAATAGCTTGCTAGAGCGAAATAAGTAGCTGGGACAAATAACAAAAAATCGTTTTTATTTATTTTGAATATTTTTAAATAAAAAACTGGTTATGCATTTTATTAAATCGAGCGCATATTATTATTTATAACCTTAATTATACAGGAATCTTTTGATATTTTTACGTTTTGAGGCACTTTTTTTTTTGCCAATTTTAACCCATTTTAGGACAATAGCTACTTTGAGATCCTTTAAAGTGCTAAGCTCCCTTCCATTGCCAGAAACCTGATTTGAGAGAACTCCCCAAAGGTTATCCATTGCATCAAATTTGGCATATATATCCAGTTTGTGGTTATGTATCCGTGTGCCAAGTTTCATCATGATAGGTCAATTCTGAAGGAAGTTATAGCCATAAATAAAATCACTGCTCATGCTCTGCCTGCAGCTCTGCCCGCAGTTGTTGTTGTTGTTACTCCTTTGGTTCAACTTTGTGCTGCATACATACACGCATATAAACACGTTGTTGAAACTGTACATGAACATGTCCCTTTTTATACTCTGTACATGAAATGTACAGAAGTATATTAGGTTTGCGGGAGCTGAAAAATGTAACAGGCAGAAGGAGGCGTGGCAGACCCCACAAAGTATATATATTCTTGATCAGCGTGACAAGACGAGTCGATCAGTCTGTCCGTCTGTCCGTCCGTATGAACACCTGGATCTCAGAGACTATAAGAGATAGAGACACCAAATTTTGCACAAAGATGCGTTATGTGTGTATTCTATACGAGTTTGTTTTATTTTTTTGATTTTCCCCCCCACTTCCCCCCTATGGGGGTTTTCCCGATTTTCCATTCGTATAATCGCCTATATCTCGGAGACTATAAGACCTAGGAACACCAAATTTTAGTCCAAGGTGCCTTGTGTGAATACGCAGAAAATGTATATTTTAGAATTTCCCTCCCTTCCCCCGCTACCCCGCAAATCGTAACTCCCGTAATTCTTGAAATTTCGAACTAAAATTTTGCAAATACCCCCAGTTAGTTATTATGTGTCCGTATGCCAAGTTTCACTATGATAGACCGATTTAACAAGAAGTTATAGCCATAAATATATTTGCTGCTGCAGCGCTGCTCAAGCGCTGCCCGCGGCTGTTGTTGATGTTGCAGTTTGGTGGACTGCGAAAATGCTTACACAGACACGAATAGATGCCCATAGGCATACATACACTCACACAGACGCAATTGCTATGTAAATGTGCAATTATAAACCCTTTACGTGAGTTCGAATACCGAGAGAGGTAAAATCGATCAAATTTTTTTTTATTTTCTTAATTTTTTTTATTTTCTATAATTATTGTAAACATATGTACAGAGTATTTCAAAGTCGGGACACCCGACTTTAGCTTTTTTACTTGTATTATATACATACATATGTATTGAATAATTTGTATTTAATTTAAATAAATAATTAAATTAATATTATAAAATTAATTGCTCCAATTTTTATTCGTTTTTTCCTTTTTGGTGAGAGGTACAGGGTATTTAAGAGTTGAGCTCGCTCGACTTTAGCATTCCATTCTTGTTATACTCTGTAGTACAGAATACGAATTGCGGGGGAGTGGGGGGGTGTATCAGAAAAAATAAACAAACTCGTTCTGCCTAGGGCTTATAGGAACCTTGATACCAATTTTGGTTATCCTAGCTCTTGTACTTACTGAGATCCTTGCGCTCATACAGACAGACGGACAGACGGACATGGCTATATCGACTCGTCTTCTCATCCTGATCAAGAATATATATACTTTGTGGGGTCTGCCACGCCTCCTTCTGTGTGTTACATACATGCGCACAAAACTAGTATAGCCTTTCACCCTTTGGGTACAGGCTATAAAAATTGTAAATGGATAACAGATGGGATTGCTGGTAGTAAGAACTCCAGGATAGCTTTAAATAAATTAAAAATAATTAGGCAGTAGAATTTTTTCTTACTTTATGTTTAAATAATAGCAAATATTAAATATTTACATTTAGTTAATACACTAAATAAGGTAATATTAAGTGGGGAACATGGATTTGACTTAATTTCAAACACTTATAAATAGTAATTAAAATGTTATGCATTTTTGAAATTAAGTCATTTCAAGTCGACTCAAAGGTCCTATTAATTTACGATCCCATTCAAATGTTGATGGCCTCCACGTGGTGTTCCCTGGATACCGATGTAATATGTTTGCTCATATACAATTTAAATCGGTAACAAATTTGAGCGGCGAATTAAAAAAAAAACAATATATATTAAATTATTAAAAGATGTACCTACATACATATAAACATATATGTATTTTTATTTATTTAATTACACTTGTTTTACAAATTTTACCACATTTTGCGACCCTTAAATGTACTTATTTTCATAATAAATATCGGCTAATTTGCCAACCGACATTTTTACCAAGAACATAAATAAAATAAAATATTTTTAAACTAATATTTTTGAATTAATTTGATTTAAATGCCAACTGACATTTTTACCAAATATTTTGTAATTAATATGCAAGTCAAACAAAAATAAGAAATAGTCTATCAACAAAATTGCTTGTGCATAAATATAAGTTGAGGCAGGTCATGACAATGTCAAGGCTACTGCCACGGGTTCATATATGAAGTGTCTGCATATGAACACAACATTTGCACACATACATATGTATCAGAGAACTGCAGCGGTGCACCGCAACAATAAGTACACCGCATACCTACTTAGAATATTTCACTCACGATCACACAAAACACCGCATAAAAAATGATGCGGTGTTGATTATACTCATGGCCTTCTTATACTTAGATCAATGCAATCACAACAAGACTTTTCGCTATCCTCTTCACTCATTTTTGTACTTATGCGGTTGGTGATTGCAAAGAAACTTGTGAGAGTAAAAACCACCACCAAATGTTTGCGATCAATTGAGTATTGGGTTTTCTCGCACTCGGCAATTTTTTTACTCTGTCTTTTTGAGTGTTCGCTCTGCACCATCAATTCAGATGCGGTGCCTGCAATACTTGTACTTATGAAAGTATGATTTGCGATGTTGACCTTGGATATTCAGTGCACATGTGTTTACACGTATGTACATATGTATGTAGTAGAACATGTATGTATGTTCTTTTGTGTGTACACTGTACATATTCCGCTACGATTTTGTTTTGGCTATATCGCTAAGAATACAAACATAAACAAGGCAAGGTAAAAAAAAGATGTGTACAAAATTAAAAGGATTTATTTAATTCATTTTTTTGCTCTTATGAATACGATCATCTATGATCGATTCAACACTAATGAGGCTTATGCAGCAATTAACTATACCCTTCCATATGAAGCAGAATGCAGAAAAAAATAATTTACAGTGCATTATGAGCATACATAAAAAAACGCCGTTATGCACATGCGTTGTTTTCAGTACTTGGTCTTTGCTTCGCTTCGATTTTCATATGCGGTGTTTGCAGTACCCGGTCTTTTCTTTGCTAATCATCACATTGATTTTGTCAACTCTTCTCTCATCGTTTCTTGCGCACGCAATATTTGTATTGTGCGCGTATGAGTATAAGTAGGATTGCAGAAAACGACAACAAGAATGTGCGATGAAAAAGTAAAGCAGAAACCGCATACACCCATGATCGAGTACGAAAGTGATCCAGTCATAGCAATACAAAAATGCCTTTTGAGTATGTCACTGAATTGACAAAATAGTATGCGGTGGCGATCACACCGCAACCGCTTTTTCAGTAAGTATACTTAGAGTCACAAAAATAGGCACTCATGCAGTTCTCTGCTCTGTACATGAAAAGTACAAGAGTATATTAGGTTTGCGCGAGCTGAAAAATGTAACAGGCAGAAGGAGGCGTGGCAAACCTCACAAAGTATATATATTCTAGATCAGCGTGACCAGATGAGTCGATCTAGCCCTGTCTGTTTGTCTGTCCGTCTGTCTGTCTATCCGTCCGTCTGTTCGTATGAACACCTGGATCTCAGAGACTATAAGAGATAGAGACACCAAATTTTACACAAAGATGCCTTATGTGTGTACGCTGTGTAAGTTTGTTTTATTTTTTTGAGTTTCCTCCCCACTTTCCCCTATGGTTTTCCCGATTTTCCATTCGTATAATCGCCTATATCTCGGAGACTATAAGACCTAGGGACACCAAATTTTAGTCCCAGATGCTTTATGTGAATACGCAGAAAATGTGTATTTTGGAATTTCCCTCCCTCCCCCCACTTCCACACAAATCGTGATTTTCTCTAACTCCTGGAATTCCTGTAATTTCGAACTAAAATTTTGCAAATACCCCCAGTTAGCGATTATGTGTCCGTATCCAAGTTTCACTATGATAGACCGATTTAACGGGAAGTTATAGCCATAAATATATTTGCTGAGTATTTGACTTCAAATACCGAGAGAGATAAAATCGCTAAAAAAAATTTTAAATTTTTTTAAATATTTTTAATTTTTATATTTATTCTAAGCATATGCACAGAGTATTTCAAAGTCGGGACACCCGACTTTAGCTTTTTTACTTGTTTCTTTTACTATTTGAAAGTCTCCGTAATCAGGAGAGCCTGCTATCCACATCCAAGCTGTGCCTAAAAGATCTATGTGCCTTTTTAGTTTCTGTTTTACTACGAGTATATTGAATAAGCTTTGGGTCTTTACTAATTCTTCTTATATAAAAAGGAGTACCGGATCATGCTGCTTAATCTCCACTCGAATCGTTGTATTAATTGTATTTACTGTAGCATGGTAGTCGTCCAGGTTAACAAGGTATATAAGTCTGTATGTTCCGTACCTTTACTTAATACCATATTTACCATATTAAGCCGATTCGATATAGCCTTGTCCGTCCGTCCGTCTGTCCGTCTGTCTGTCCGTCTGTCCGTATGAACGCAAGGATCTCAGAAAGTATAAGAGCTAGAATAACCAAACTTGGTTTCCATATTCTCCTAAGACCGACAAAGTACGAGTTTGAGTTTTTTTTCGATGCACCCCCCCACTCCCCCGCAATTCGTGTTTTTTCTTATAACTTCCGTAATTCTCGGAATTTTGAAATTCAAATATGCGCAGCTCTCCAATGCCTTTGGATGAAATACAGCCCCAAACCATAAATACAGTTTGCCGAATTTTGCTGTAGGCACTATGTTTTTGGTCTGGAGGGCTGTATTTGGTTTCTGCTAAACTTTGCTGGGTCCATCATGATAATACAACATGATCTTGGTCTTGTCACAAAAAATGACGTCATTCCAATACTCCTGAGATTGGTTCGCATTAAATATTGCTAAATTCAAACGCTTTTCAATGTTCGCAGCAGACAGGAATTGCTTCTTCCTTGCTACATGTGATGAGTACTTGTGGCGATTGAGTACTTTTCTGATGGTTTTATGGCACACGGACTTCTTGCAGTCATTGTAAATATTATTGGCCAACTCCCTGAGGCTCGTTTGCGGTTTATTTTCAATGCTTTTTAAAATTTGTGAGCAATCCTGCCGAGAAAGCTATGGAAATCTGCCTTGATAGCTGTTTAATTCTCTTTTTCGGCGCGGTTAATGATATTATAGACTGTTCTAAGTTTAATTCGATATGTTTTGGCCAACTGTTTGGCTGTTTTCCCGTTGCTATAATGGAAAAACACTAGCTGTATCAAATTGTCATAAGTGTGTTTGCAAAAATGGTCAAAGTGACAGATACGTTACCAAACTGAAGCAAATTTTACAAGGAATTAGTGGAAGGAATACTAGTAAAAAAAATGCGATCGGTCCTTTTCGTTTTGGCCGTCCTGTTACTTTTTCTATGGTCTTCTTTCAACCAGTGTTTGCATTTTGCAAACAATTAATTGACAGTGTCGTAAATGTCGTTGTTTTGTTTTCTTCGTTTCTTTTACGTTTTACATGGAAATTCGTCTCTTTTTTTGACATACCCATAGCTAATACATATCTTAATAATAATTGATAAGCAAAATATTCCCAAATAATGCCATTATTTATAAATTTAATGTTAAAGTTGAAATTTGGTGACAAATTTCATTTTGCAAACAATTAGTTGACAGACTGTATGTATTTGTGCATTTGGTCTTTTGCTGTTTGCGAGCAGCAGCTTCAATTTCGTTTTCAGATTTTACCTGCTACATGGGCATGAGAATTTCATACACTGTTGCCATATTTCTGTCGCATTGTATTTTGGGATGCGTATGCAAGTGAAGTTTGTCAATAGTGTATGGGTTTCTCATAATGCATATAAAAGCACACATACATACAATTACATACATATCAGAGAACTGCATGAGTGCCTATTTTTGTGACTCTAAGTATACTTACTGAAAAAGCGGTTGCGGTGTGATCGCCACCGCATACTATTTTGTCAATTCAGTGACATACTCAAAAGGCATTTTTGTATTGCTATGACTGGATCACTTTCGTACTCGATCATGGGTGTATGCGGTTTCTGCTTTACTTTTTCATCGCACATTCTTGTTGTCGTTTTCTGCAATCGTACTTATACTCATACGCGCACAATACAAATATTGCGTGCGCAAGAAACGATGAGAGAAGAGTTGACAAAATCAATGTGATGATTAGCAAAGCAAAGACCGGGTACTGCAAACACCGCATATGAAAATCGAAGCGAAGCAAAGACCAAGTACTGAAAACAACGCATGTGCATAACGGCGTTTTTTTATGTATGCTCATAATGCACTGTAAATTATTTTTTTCTGCTGCATAAGCCTCATTAGTGTTGAATCGATCATAGATGATCGTATTCATAAGAGCAAAAAAATGAATTAAATAAATCCTTTTAATTTTGTACACATCTTTTTTTTACCTTGCCTTGTTTATGTTTGTATTCTTAGCGATATAGCCAAAACAAAATCGTAGCGGAATATGTACAGTGTACACACAAAAGAACATACATACATGTTCTACTACATACATATGTACATACGTGTAAACACATGTGCACTGAATATCCAAGGTCAACATCGCAAATCATACTTTCATAAGTACAAGTATTGCAGGCACCGCATCTGAATTGATGGTGCAGAGCGAACACTCAAAAAGACAGAGTAAAAAAATTGCCGAGTGCGAGAAAACCCAATACTCAATTGATCGCAAACATTTGGTGGTGGTTTTTACTCTCACAAGTTTCTTTGCAATCACCAACCGCATAAGTACAAAAATGAGTGAAGAGGATAGCGAAAAGTCTTGTTGTGATTGCATTGATCTAAGTATAAGAAGGCCATGAGTATAATCAACACCGCATCATTTTTTATGCGGTGTTTTGTGTGATCGTGAGTGAAATATTCTAAGTAGGTATGCGGTGTACTTATTGTTGCGGTGCACCGCTGCAGTTCTCTGATACATATGTATGTGTGCAAATGTTGTGTTCATATGCAGACACTTCATATATGAACCCGTGGCAGTAGCCTTGACATTGTCATGACCTGCCTCAACTTATATTTATGCACAAGCAATTTTGTTGATAGACTATTTCTTATTTTTGTTTGACTTGCATATTAATTACAAAATATTTGGTAAAAATGTCAGTTGGCATTTAAATCAAATTAATTCAAAAATATTAGTTTAAAAATATTTTATTTTATTTATGTTCTTGGTAAAAATGTCGGTTGGCAAATTAGCCGATATTTATTATGAAAATAAGTACATTTAAGGGTCGCAAAATGTGGTAAAATTTGTAAAACAAGTGTAATTAAATAAATAAAAATACATATATGTTTATATGTATGTAGGTACATCTTTTAATAATTTAATATATATTGTTTTTTTTTTAATTCGCCGCTCAAATTTGTTACCGATTTAAATTGTATATGAGCAAACATATTACATCGGTATCCAGGGAACACCACGTGGAGGCCATCAACATTTGAATGGGATCGTAAATTAATAGGACCTTTGAGTCGACTTGAAATGACTTAATTTCAAAAATGCATAACATTTTAATTACTATTTATAAGTGTTTGAAATTAAGTCAAATCCATGTTCCTGTCGGTCAAATCAATCATCATCAGAGCTTCTGAAGATGATGATTTGATTTTCAGTGATGACGAATTAGAATTGGCTATAGAAGCTACAGATTTGAATATTCAAGACGCTTTCAATGAGAATGCTTTGCGTTATTTTGCAGGGTATCTTTTGCATAAGCTCTTGAAGAAACACGACTGCAAAGTGTGTTCAAATCTGTTGAAACCGTCCGATGAAGTCCAATGCACTTCCAAGTATTTAATACTAAATAAAAACTTCGGTTACGTTAATAGTAACCTTAAACTTAAAGCTCCATCCGATGATTTTTTGTACTTTAATTAAAATACACTTTGATGTTTTTAAACGGTATTTCGAGACAAAGTCTCACAGATTCCATTTGAAAAAAACAATAGTTCAAAAATGCGTATTCATCACATCAAAGTTAGATAAATACGCAAGCTGGTTTTCAGAGTCTGGTCCGTGTTATAATCACAGAACTCAATTGCTTAATGAGTTCATTTTGATTTCATATAGAAACAAGATAGAACGCTACAGTCGAGCAAGCCCGACAGTAAAATAGCCTGTACTCTCCACAAAAAGGAAAAATTAAAAAAAAAAAAAAAAAATTAAAAAAAAATTAAATTATTAAAAAAAATGAATGAATTAATTAATTAAAATAATTAAATTAAATTAGAATACATGTTTATGTTCAGTTTAAACAGCATACATTTACATCACGTACCTATGCGTGTTTATATGCGTGTATGTATGCAGCACAAAGTTGAACAAAAGCAGAAACAACAACAACAGCTGCGGGCAGCGCTGCCGACAGAGCAGCAGGCAGCGCATGAGCAGCGATTTTACTTATGGCTATAACTTTCTTCAGAATTGACCTATCATGATGAAATTTGGCACACGGACACATTAGTACTAACTGGATGTACCTACCAAAATTTTTAAATTCCGAGAATTACGGAAGTTATAAGAAAAAATACGAATTGCGGGGGAGTGGGGGGGTGTATCAGAAAAAATAAACAAACTCGTTCTGCCTAGGGCTTATAGGAACCTTGATACCAATTTTGGTTATCCTAGCTCTTGTACTTACTGAGATCCTTGCGCTCATACAGACAGACGGACAGACGGACATGGCTATATCGACTCGTCTTCTCATCCTGATCAAGAATATATATACTTTGTGGGGTCTGCCACGCCTCCTTCTGTGTGTTACATACATGCGCACAAAACTAGTATAGCCTTTCACCCTTTGGGTACAGGCTATAAAAATTGTAAATGGATAACACATGGGATTGCTGGTAGTAAGAACTCCAGGATAGCTTTAAATAAATTAAAAATAATTAGGCAGTAGAATTTTTTCTTACTTTATGTTTAAATAATAGCAAATATTAAATATTTACATTTAGTTAATACACTAAATAAGGTAATATTAAGTGGGGAACATGGATTTGACTTAATTTCAAACACTTATAAATAGTAATTAAAATGTTATGCATTTTTGAAATTAAGTCATTTCAAGTCGACTCAAAGGTCCTATTAATTTACGATCCCATTCAAATGTTGATGGCCTCCACGTGGTGTTCCCTGGATACCGATGTAATATGTTTGCTCATATACAATTTAAATCGGTAACAAATTTGAGCGGCGAATTAAAAAAAAAACAATATATATTAAATTATTAAAAGATGTACCTACATACATATAAACATATATGTATTTTTATTTATTTAATTACACTTGTTTTACAAATTTTACCACATTTTGCGACCCTTAAATGTACTTATTTTCATAATAAATATCGGCTAATTTGCCAACCGACATTTTTGCCAAGAACATAAATAAAATAAAATATTTTTAAACTAATATTTTTGAATTAATTTGATTTAAATGCCAACTGACATTTTTACCAAATATTTTGTAATTAATATGCAAGTCAAACAAAAATAAGAAATAGTCTATCAACAAAATTGCTTGTGCATAAATATAAGTTGAGGCAGGTCATGACAATGTCAAGGCTACTGCCACGGGTTCATATATGAAGTGTCTGCATATGAACACAACATTTGCACACATATATATGTATGTAATTGTATGTATGTGTGCTTTTATATGCATTATGAGAAACCCATACACTATTGACAAACTTCACTTGCATACGCATCCCAAAATACAATGCGACAGAAATATGGCAACAGTGTATGAAATTCTCATGCCCATATAGCAGGTAAAATATGAAAACGAAATTGAAGCTGCTGCTCGCAAACAGCAAAAGACCAAATGCACAAATACATATAAACATATACATGTATATATGTGCACGCACACATACAAAGAGCATAAGCGGCGTGAACCGTCTCTGTTGACTGCCTCTCTGCGAATGAAATGAAATTCGCTCACAGAGAGCACGAATGCGACAGCTCCCATTCGGCAAATACCCGAACAGCTATGGGAGCTGTCGCTAACAATTTTGATGGGACGTTTTCGTTGTATGAAATGACGCATCTATATGTTGTATGGTTAGTGCCTATACTCACTTGTGCTTGTGAATAGAGAGAGTGAACACCTATTATTACATTTGCTTACACTTGTTAATAAATATAAGTAAGAAATTTCCCATCAAATACGTATTACATTACAAATTCAGATGTGGGGTGAAGCCACAACTCTCTGATAATTGAATGAATTCTATCGAAATTCTAAAGCTAAATTAAAAAAAGAGCTGTGCAACGCGCAAGAGGTGTACATTCAGATAACGGTGCTTCAATTTGCCAACTGCGCACAGCGGTAAAAATAATTATGGATGAGGAGAGGGAAAGAGCACAAACTGAATGCAACACGCAGAATTTGGTAAAAACTACCCCTGCGCAGCTTCATGAAGTTAATATCAAATCGAATCATGTTGAAGATGAAATGAATGCAGACGCATTTACGAAGAAATGTGTCGCCATTGTGGTCTGTGACGACGCTGTGAAATTTTGCAATGCCGTTCAAACCGTGGAGGCGGTTGAGAAGCGTGACTTTGAAGAAGAAAAAATGTCGGAGTTGCAGCGTGTTGAAGGGGGAATGAGTCACCCCTCTGTCCAATCAATATTGAAATTTTTCCCAGCCGTATCGGCATAAAAGATTTGGAAGCAGTTGTTCAAGCATTCTCTGGCGATGATAATTTGCCCGTTCGTGTATGGATCGCTGAATTTGAGACTACTTGATTGGAGTGCCAGATGAACGCTTTGTATGCAAAGCGTTTATTGAAAAGAGAAAAGAATATTTCCTCATACCGTGGGGCGATTTGCGTAAGCAGCTTATGGATGTATTTGGGCAGAAGGGCACGCGCTTGGAGATTGGCGAGCAGTTAAAAAAATGCAAGCAAGCTAAAGACGAATCGGCTTTTCATTATTTTATAAGAATGTGCAGTGTTGCACGTCAAGCTTATTTGGAAGATTGTGACGTCATCAAATACATTGTGTGCGGCTTGTGCGATGGAGTTGGTATTACGTCATTGTTGTTCTTTTGTCAGCCCCTAAAAGAGCTACGCCAGAGGGTAGACCAGCTTGACAAAATCCGGCCGTTGGTGGTATGAACGAAGCAGGCGCTATGAATAAAGCCACGTGATATCCGCTGCTACAACTGTCATCAGATGGGTTACCTTTCAACTGAGTGTAAGAAGCCGAAACGCCCAATTGATGGCTGTTTCACTTATGGGGAGAGAGGCCATCAGCATTGGGACTGCCCGAAACGCCGTATGAAAGATACTGAAAAATCGCTAGCTTTTTAGCGATTGCAACAAACAATATTTAACGAGTTATCAATTAAAAGACACGCGGAAGTCTTCAGATTATAAAAAAATTGTGAAGTCGATGTTAAGTGCGATAGAGGGCGTGAACGAGCACCACTGCTGCTTCCAGATTGGCCACGTCCTTGGCCCACTGCGCCCGTTGCTGAAGGCTGAGCAGGTAGTCCTTGGACTGACGCCACCGCTTCAAAAATCATGATCCTGCTCTAATTGAAGGCCATTCGTGCCCGCCTTCGTGCGGCAGAGAAATCAGATGCTGTCCGAGGAGTAGGAGGCCAGGAGTGAGCACCTCTCCGTCGTTGGGATCGTTGCCGCCTGCCACCATAGGCCTGGAGTTGAGATTCGCCTCTACGTCCAGCAGATGCGTTTCCAGGTCAACAGGTTCGCGTTGCCTGCGCCCCTGACTAGACGAGCCTTTTCCGCCTTTACCGCTACCTCCCACAGTCCTCCGAAGTGAGGAGCTCTGGGAGGAATGAACCGCTAATCGACTCCTCGCTCTGCCCCTAGGTCCATCAGGGCGTCCTTGCTCTTCTCGAACGCTGACGTGAGGTCCTTCAGCACGCCGCTCGCTCCCAAAAAGTTGGTCGTGTTGTCACTGAAACCCGTATCCGGCAGGCTGCGTCTACCGATGAACCTTTCGAAGGCGTTAAGGAAAGGATAAGTTGATAAATCGGTTACCAGCTCGAGGTGAACGGCCTTCGAGGCAAAACAAACAAACACGGTGACGTAATTTTTAACGGGCAGTCTACCTCGTATGCGGTAGCTTACATGGAAAGGACGACCTTCGACCTTCTCGAAAGCGGTCACCTGTCAAATTTCCCATTATTTGCCCCACCAGCTTGGGCTTGTATAGGAAGCAGTGTACACAATTACGTACAACTGCTGAGCAAGAACTACGAGCATTCACCACCCAAATCTGTTGCCTAAGAAGCCCAATTAATACCTTTGCACCTGCATGATAGTGCCTGAGGTGCAAATGCCGAATATATAATGCTACTATTGGTGCATCTTTAGGCAGCAATAGCGGAAATTTTGCGTCAGAAGGAATTGGACCATGCAGCAAACGTCCACCTACTCGAATCAAACGCAACATAATCCCAGTGTCTTCGAACTCGTGTCTAAAGAGATTGCAAACTTGGGGGGAGTGGCCCCGACTTTTGTAAAGACGTGATCTCCCGGCTGTATATATCAGCTTGTAGCACTTAAATCGGCATAAAAAACGACAATCTTCGTTCTGAAGCTGACACAACTAAAGAATCACTGCGTGCAGTCGCATTCTTTTTATCTTCAGATGCCTTAATGTCTACGATAATTCAACATGATGAAGAATGGGCCAATCACTTTCACCGAATTTTAGAAAATGAGGGCAACGAGAAACTAGGTCAGCATGATTGCAGTCCGTAGACACAGTATTCTCAGAAGCCTCATGGATCTCAGCCACTCTATTTGTCACGAATGTGGACACTGTGTCTGAGTCTCTCTCCAACCAATACAGCATCTATCTGAGAAGTTTACACTTTGTATATCAAACTTACTCAGCGTGAAGCGAACATGCTGCCAGAGTTTGGCTAGTAACACAACTCGAGTCGAGGAATCGTCTTCACGTTGAGAGGTGCCACTCTGGATTGGGCTGTTAGTAACGAAACCCTGACGTTATCATTGTTGTCCTAATGTATATGTAACAACCATATGCCTGACTTGAGGCGTCTGCGAAACCATGAATTTGCGCTGTCTCATAAACGTTTAAGCAAACGTATCGCGGGATATGAATTTTGTGCACATCACGCAGAGTCTCCGTGAATTCATCCCACGAAGTATGCATACTCGTTGGAATAGTTTCATCCTAATCTACTTTTAACCGCCACAACTCTTGCAACAGAATTTATTCCCTTGTGACGATGGGGCACAACAGCCCAAGTGGGTCAAACAAACGAGACGCTACCGCCACAACTCTTGCAACAGAATTTATTCCCTTGTGACGATGGGGCACAACAGCCCAAGTGGGTCAAACAAACGAGACGCTACCGATAAGATGTTTCGCTTTTTTGGCTTTAAATAAATAAAGCTTTCCACATCTTGATGGTACCGAAATACATCATCTTGTGGGGCCCAAGCGTTTTAATTGAGTTGGACTCGTCATCATCACCGAACAAGGCCTGACAATTTGATGTCCACTTTGCCAAAGGAAACCCTCCTGAATCTAGTACCTCTCGTACTTGATTACAGATTTTTTTAAGCTCATCTAAAGAATCTGCTCCTGCCAGCATGTCGTCAACATAAATGTAATTTTTAATGACATTTGAAGCGACAGGGTCAGATCGAGAATAAATATTGGCAAATTCAAATAAAGAGCGCACAATTAAAACTGGCGCTGATGCAGTCCCATATGTGACAGTGTTCAACTTGAAGGACTGCAGCTCATGTGGGGCGCTTCCTCGCCAGAGAATGAGCTGGAAATAACTGTCTTTTTCAGACACGTTTATTTGCCAGTACATCTTGGAGATGTCGGCAGTAATTGCGTATTTATTCAACCGAAAATTTACAAGTGTTGAATAAAGCTCCCTCTGAATAGTCGGCCCAACCATTAAAGTATCATTTAATGATAGAGCCGTTGACGTCTTACTAGAAGCGTCAAACACCACACGCAATTTGGTTATGATGCTTTCAGACCTCGGGACACACTGATGAGTAATGCTGTCCTGAAGGAGGAGATTCAAGAGCTTACATATGCTCACGATCACGATACTCTCTCATGAAGTTATGGTATATGTCATGGAGAGTTTTGTCTTTTACGAGTTTGCGGTCAAGTTGCAAAGATCGTCTTTCAGCAGTTTCATCGGATTTGAACAGAAGTTATACGTGAAAGCGACTTATAGAGAGGCGCTGTACTGATTTTGTGAAGTGAGGTTCACAGGCCCTTTGTTCAGCCATCGACTCATTTGGGCTCCGATCGAGTTCCCAAAAGTGTTGAACTAAGGTGTCGAGAGAACAATCATTAACTTGAGCGGCAACGTTAAAACTAAGTTGTTGACGAGGTATTTGCCCTATATACCTATCAGCTACAACCCATCCCAGCAAGGTCTTCTGCAACAATGGAAGACTAGAATTGAGCTCGATTTGCCCTACGCACAACAAGTCGTAAAAGAATTCAGCGCCTAGAAGAAAGAACTTTTGCTTTTTTGTAAAACTCTGGGCCAACTCGAGATTTAGGGTATTTTCCAACTCATTGTGAGCAAAAAGTTTCAAGGCTGACAAGGGGATATGGATTTAAGAACCCAAAAACCAGTGGCAAAGTTGTGTGCATTCAAACGAGATTGAATAGTAGTACACACCTTGTGCTTACTATCAGTTGTGGTCCCCTGCCATTGCAATACTTACAGCAGTGTCTTCACGTTTTAATCGCAAGCGCTGAGCAAGGTTCTGAGATTCAACTGAGAGCCGCAATCAAGCAACACACGAGCAGGATGGTATTGGCCGAATCTATCTCTAATATTTATCAATACTGTGGCAAGAATTACTTGATCGGCACTTAAGACATGACCTAAATATGCTTCTGAAGGTGCGACTGCTTGTGGAACGGGAGAGTTTGCCACAGCTACAGAATATCTGTGCAACAACGAATGGTGTGCCTTTAAACTCACCCGGCACTTGGAAGCTTTGGAACTGGAAACTATATGACCCACATTCAAGCAATTGAGGCACATTTTTTGAGTCTTAGGAAACTCAAATCGCTGCATAACGGGAAGAGATCCGAAAGAAGGGCAGGAATAAATATTGTGATCCTCAGAACTACAATATGTGCATTTCGAAATCGGTTTTGAAGGCTTTGAAGGACCCTTTGTACAAGAAAACGAAGCTTTACTGTTTCTTGCGGGTTCGGCTCGCGGTTTATTATACTCTGTACATGAAATGTACAAGATTATATTAGGTTTGCGGGAGCTGAAAAATGTAACAGGCAGAAGGAGGCGTGGCAAACCCCACAAAGTGTATATATTCTTGATCAGCATGACAAGACGAGTCGATCTATGTCTGTCTGTCTGTCTAGTCCGTCCGTCCGTATGAACACCTGCATTTCAGAGACTGTACGAGATAGAGACACCAAATGCACAAAGATTCCTTATATGTGTACGCTATACGAGTTTGTTTTATTTATTTTTTTTCCTCCCCACTTCCCCCTATGGAGGTTTTCCCGATTTTCCTTTCGTATAATCGCCTATATCTCGGAGACTATAAGACTTAGGAACACCAAATTTTACTCCAAGATGACTTATGTGATTTAACAGGAAGTTATAGCCATAAGTATATTTGCTGCCCAAGCGCTGCCCGCAGCTGTTTATGCTGATGTTTTGGTTGACTGCAAACATGCTTACATAGGCACGAATAGACGCGCATAAACATACATACACTCACATAGACGCAATTGTTTTGTATATGAGCAATTATACACCCTTTACGTGAGTTCGAATACCGAGAGAGGTAAAATCAATCAAATTTTTTTTAAATTTTCTTAATTATTTTAATGTCTATAATTATTCTAAACATATGTATAGAGTATTTCAAAGTCGGGACACCCGACTTTAGCTTTTTTACTTGCGAGTTGTCTCTTCAACTTGTAAATATTGGTATTTGCTGCTGGTACTGCTTAGCGCAATCATCACAAGAAGGCAACTCGTCATAATCGAGCTGTTTTTCAAACCGTGATCGACTGTGGCCATGGCAATATGAATGATCATTGCGTTCGAAATATCCTTTTCACTCCCCAACGAAGTTAAAGACGCATAAATGGCAGAAAAAGTGTCAATGATGGACCGCAAACTAGACGCAGATGGTTTACTTGGGATGTCAATTGCGAGATAGTGTCGAAAAATATCAAACATTTATTATCGTACACAGACTTGAGGATAGCAATAGCTTTCGAGTAGTTGCAATCCGTTAACTGGTACGGTTTCACAACTCCTAGAACCTCACCTGACAAGCACGACACCAAATGATTTAATTTTTCGACGTTGGTCAAACAAGGATCATCATGTACTAGACATTCGAATAAGCACATAAAATTCATAAATGCGGAACGCTTTCTACTGAATGTAGCAGCTGCATTTTGGGTAACTGTGATCGGTGACTCGCCATCATGGAACAGTCATGAGATGTCTGGCTTTCAACTTTTTGTTTCGTTGCCTTAACGTACAACACCTTAGTTGAATGCACAAAACCTCAAGTGGCCCTCTACTATCGTTACTTTGATTGAGAATATCCAAATCTGACCGAAACGCCTGTATCCAACAGCTCGAGACGACACTCGACTTCTGTTTGTTCAAACGACATTGTCTTTAACTGAAAAGCTGTTTTCATACGAACAATATCAGCGCTAACCTTATCACATTTCTGTAGGCATTGCACTAATTTAATAAAAACTCTAAGCAACTTGCTTATCAAATGCAAATCAATGAAAATGAAACCAGAACTAACCTAACAGCCGTCGCAAACAACAGCGCACTAAAACAGCAAGAGACAAACTGATATGCTCATACATACGCACTCAATGCAGTATGCACGCAAGCAAAATTGCAGTCCATATGATCATACAAACAACAAAGAAAATTGCAAGCAGATTTATTGTCTCAGCTGTACTCAGAAAATAAGCGACGATTATCGCAAGCACGCTTGTAAGCAACGCTAATCCGAACGGCTAACGGGGGGAAGTTTGTTGGCCCTGTGGCAAGTGTAGCCCAAAAAAGGAGCGCGCAAGTGAGCGGCAAAATTCTTGGCGCTGCTAGCGGTGCAAGCAACAACAAAACTCTATACTTGTATGTATGCAGCAGATGTAACAAACCTTTACCAAATAACGAAATAAATAGAAATAGAATAGAAATAAAATAACTTCAAAATTTTGTTTTTGATTTTAAGAACTAGATTATCGCTTTTTTAATTATTGTTGTTTGTTTTTCCTCGAGGTTTTGTTAATAATTATGTCTATGAGGGTGTATAATGTGTTAATTTGTGCAAGGTATGGTGTATGTATGTATGTATATAATATAATCATATTTATTTATTTATTTCTGACAAATATCTGTCAATATCATAAAAATAAAACATAACATAATATAAAAACATACGGGATATACATTCAGATATTACAAATAAAAACAATAGAAAAAATAATTCAAATTAAATAGAATTACAATAATTTTTAAAAAGGTACGATTTTAAAGAGCAACAAAAAATATTATTCAGACCTTAAGAAATAAAGTATGCGTGATTTAATTGAACAAAACTCGAGTAGTGTAGAGGTCCTTAAATTCCTTCGCCCAACGTTTAATAAAACCTAGAGTGCCCTTTGCTTTATTGATAATGGTGGAGATTTGATCGTTAAAACAAAGTTTAGCATCAAACAGTACCCCTAAGTCGCTAACAGTCTAAATCCATTTTAAACGAATGTTATTTAAATAATATGAAACGAAGTAAGGCTTGCATCGATGGAACGTCATTAGCTTACATTTAACAAAATTTAGGTTGAACAGACTCCGGGAACACCACAATTGGAGATCAAACTGTAAATATTCATAAAACTGAACATCATTATAAGAATTAGGACACGAGATTGAGTTATGGATGATGGAAGGTCATTTATAAGAAGACTAAACAGTAGAGGGCCTTAATGGCTACCCTGTGGGATCCCGAAGTTACTTTGATAGCTTTTGGCAGTACGCCGTTAAAAATTACACGTTGTGTTCTGCCAAACAAATAACTAGATATCCATACAATAAGATTATGGACCTGCAATGATGTTGTAACTGGGTGGTCATCAGTTTTTCCAGAAGCTTAGGGATAACTGTAAGTTTTCCAATTCCTCTGTAATTTTCAATATTAGATTGAGATTCTTTTTTGAAGAGAGGTAGATGTAAAAGCTTTTCAGATATCGGGAAAGCAGCAACTGTCAGGTGACTAGGAGAAAAGCTTGAAAAGTGGTTTACTTAGGAACACGCACAGAATTTGAAAACGCAGCTTGGTATACCAGCGGAGCGGGTGCAAAACTTTGCTTAAGTGTTTGAAGGTTTGACAAAAAGGAAGGTTCATCAACAACAGGCATGAATATGCAGTTAGCCTCAAGAATATTGCATTAAAAGTGAATCCTGAAAGTGGGAAACGAGAAACCATTTTTTTTTTGTATCTTGGAAAAAAGTGGAAAAATGGTCAGCAATACCAGCATTTGTGTTAACAAAAAATCTTTTAAAAGACAACATTGACGGAAACCCAGTTTCATTTCTTTTTGAGTTAATAAAACTATAAAATTGCTTTGGGTCTTGAGTAAAATCAAGTCTGCATCGTGTTATTATTATTATTATCGTGTCAATATTAACAAACAACTCTAATGATGTATGGTGAACATATTCGGGAAGGCATAACGGCAGTGTTCTGTTTAAAACCATATTTGACACATCATTTACGAAAACAAGGTCTAGAAGTTCCTTTGACGAGTTTAACACAGCATTTACTTGAAAAAGAGGTATATCAAGCATACCATCAAAAAATTGACAGACAGAAGAGGGAGTTAAGAAATTTGCATCATCTAATACTGACCATGATACGTCAGGCAGGTTAAAATCACCAAAAACGATCATATAGTCTCTATCATTAAGCATACTGCATATGCGTTGTATTGCAGAACAGTGAAGAAGGTAAGTTTCATTATCGGATGCTGGTGGACGGATAAGAACAAGTGACAAATATAGAAAAACTCGCAAATACAAGCTTTACGCATATAAAACTCTATTGAAAGTTCGAATTTCCAAGAATGACGGGAGTTATGGAAAAAACACGAATTGCTGGGGAGTGGGGGGGGGGGGTGTATAGGGGAACCTCGATACCAAGTTTGGTAGTTCTAGCTCTTGTGCCTTCTGAGATCCTTGCGTTCATACAAACGGACCTACAGATGGACATGGCTATATCGACTCGGATTGTCACCCTGATAAATAATATATATACTTTGTGGGGTCTTGTTTTTAGGCAGAAATTTTATCCATAAAGGAAGCTCTTCTCACACTGCAATTCTCAGCAGCAAACACCAGAGAAATCTGTATATACTCGGAAATCTGTATATACTATAGCGGCAATAAAATCCCTAAACTCCATCACATCGAACTCGATGTCAGTGCAGAATTGTCGCAAATCTCTTCACGAGATGGCTGCACAGTTCTCTGTTTACCTCATTTGGGTTCCAGGACATAAGGACATTGAGGGAAGTTGAACAGCACATGAGCTGGCAAGACATGGTACCACTGTCTCTCTCCTTCCGGACAAGGGGAGTGGCGGTATACCAATGGCCAGCTGTAGACTATCAGGAACCACTTTGAATCTGTAGCAGATCAAATGTGAACCTCCGGTTCAGACTCCAGAATAACGCGTCTAACGTGGCCAATTCGCAACAAAAAACGCTCCTCAGACCTCTGCAATTTAAGCAGAATCCAATGCTCAACCACATTAAGAGCTATCACTGGGAACTGGCTGGTCGGCAACCAAGCCGCCAGACTGGGGCTCCATCACAACGACTTCTGCAGAAGTTGTAAAGACGTAGAAGAGGAGGAAACTGTTACCCACCTCTTCTGCGACTGCCCAGCTCTATTAAGGACGAGACAGCGTTTTCTAGGGGCTAGCACTTTCCCGGACTTATGGGAATTATCTGAAAATAAACCGAGGGACATTTTCAAATTCAACCAGGCTTCTGGATGGATGTAATATAAGCAAAGACACGCAGTTAACCACGGGAAACTGGAAATTGGATCAGTCCACACGGTATAACAATGGGCCAATCTTCAGGGCCTAAGTGTGTCAAGGTACTTCACCCTAGCTGCCGCATCTAACCTAAACCTTGAGGGGTCTGCCACGTCTCCTTCTGCCTGTTACATACATTCACACGAAACTAGTATAGCCTTTTACCCTTTGGGTACAGGCTATAATAAGCATCCAATTAACTAATAGTACCCCTTTTAGCTTTGGTCAGAGACGATTTTCATTTTATGAGATGATATGGGGAAGGTGTCAGAAATAATTGAGGAATTGATGGTAGCAGGAATAATTAGGCCAAGTAACTCCCCGTATGCATCTCAAATTATACTTCGGTGCGTTGATTATAGATGCTTAAATAAGCTAACTGTGCTTGATAGTTTTCCTCTGCCGTTAGAATATTTGGAAGGAAAGACGTGCTTTTCGGTGATTGACCTTAAAAGTGGATTTCACCAAATAGGAGTAGACGAAGATTCAATTAAGTGTACAGCCTTTGTAACTCCACAGGGATAGTTTGAGTTTCTCAGAATGCCGTTTGGATTAAAAAATGGCCCTTCAGTTTTTCAAATATTTATTGCAAATAGTTTAAATGATTTAGTTCGAAACTATAAAATTGTGGTCGTTGTGGATGGCATTGTAGTGGCAACAACAAGTATAGCAGAACACTTTGATACACTGACTAAATTGCTTCGCCGGTTGAGTGGGAAAGGATTAGAAATTAAAAGAAAAAAAGAGTACATTTTATAGAAAATCCATTAAATACCTAGGTGTGAGCAGAAGTGGAGTTTTGCCGAACGACAACCACATACAAGCAATAAAAAATTATCCAATGCCAACAAATGTACGAGAGTTGCATTCTTGTATAGGGCTGTTTTCGTACTTTCGGCGTTTTGTCCAATCATTCGCAAGTATTTGTAAGCTGCTAGTAGAATTATTAAAAAAAAAAGGTACCTTTTCCAATGCAGGGAACATAAATGGCAGCATTTGATAAATTAAAGTCTTTTTTGTCCACACCGCCAGTTCTGTCAATTTACAGCCTGAAACGGGAAACTGAACTTCATACGGATGCAAGTTCAAGAGGCTTTAGTGCGATATTGTTTCAAAAGCAGGATGATAATAGAATGTACCCAGTATATTTCTACTCCCTTAAGGCATCTGCAGATGAAGCACGAATGACCAGTTTTAAGCTTTAAACCTTAGCAATAATATATGCATTGTTGAAGTGGCAATGCTCTGCTAGCAACACTCGTCGTAGGCTAGCAACATCTGCTAGCAGAGCGCTGCTGGCGTCAGCATCCTCTCTCCTGCACACGTTAGTGAAGCCTATACAAATGTAATTAGGTCAAGTTAGTACATGATAGCAAATGAATAGAAGTATAGTGCACGTACCACTGAAAATTGAGTTGCCGCCATTTTATTTCTTGTTTTTGAGATTTTGGAAATTTAACCCCATCGCCCCACGCCAACATTGTTCTTCGAGCCGGATCTTTTGTTCTGCACCACCTGAGTCATTCCACGTTCCGTGCAGTCGACGTCCGTTCGCCCCAGCATACTCCTGGCGTTCGATTCCTGAAAGCACGAATGCTTGGCATCACGTGGAACTTCAACAGACATCTTGAAGACTTGGACTATGCGGACGACATCTGTCTGATCTCTCACAGGCTCTGTGATATCTAATCCAAAGCTGATGACCTCGTGGAATTAGCCAGTCGAGACGGGCTGGAAATAAACACGGCAAAAACAAAAGCGATGGGCTTCAACCAGCCAAGAACATGTCAACTTATGTGGGAACCCAATCGAGTTTGTCGATAACTTCCCATACCTCGGTACCATTATCTCCAACAATGGTGTCGTGAACGAAGATGTATCGAGCTGTCTTACCAAAGCCCGAGCAACATTCGGAAGACTGTATCGCATATGGAGAAGCGGACAGTTAAGCAGAAAAACCAAACTCCGAATTTTCAATGCCTGCGTGAAATCCACATTAATGTATGGGAGCGAGACGTGGCTGACCACACAAAAAATGATCCAACAGCTGCAGGCATTTATAAACAAATGCCTCAGAATTATATGCGGGATATTGGCCACGCACTGCGGAAGGACCCACACAGTATTGTAAGAATGGCGCTAGACTGGAACCCCCAAGGAAGCAGACGGGTTGGCAGACCTAAGATAACCTGGCGACGGACCACCCTTCAGGAATTATCCCATAACAACATCACATGGGACACAGCTAGACAGACGGCCAGAAATAGAGTTCGATTTAAAGCGCTTGTAGAAGCCTTAAGCTCCAAAGTGGAGTAAAAAGGAATTATAAAAAAAAACTTTCTTGCGGCTTGATACTCACGCCATTTTTTGCTTTCGTTGTTGGTCTGTCCGCCGACCCCTCACCACGGAATCAGCATTCCGCTTTCCGTCCCTTTATCCAAGGGCCCCTTTCGTCTACGGCCGGTACCGCGCTGGTCAGCTCAACTATAAAAAAGTGCAACAATTAGCAACATAAAGCTAATTATTCCGTTAGTACTCGAACTTTCATACATTCATACATACATGCAACAAGTGTCCAGTTAAAACAAACCTGAGCATAGAAATATACTTGCATGGTTTTTTATACAACCGCATACACATTTTCTCCCTAAACACTTGCATGTTTCCACATACAACAAACACATTTTTGACATACCTATTTACTTGCATGTTTCCACACACAAGAAATATTCGTCAAATATAAACTTGCACTATACGTTTGCATCCACAATAAACATACGTCCGCATATGCTTACATAAATATTCACATTTATTTTGTCCATCCACAATAAACATATGTACGTCCACATATGCTTATATATAAATCCGAATACACTTTATTTATATCTTGCATCCACAATAAATATATTCACATACATATGCTTATATTTACACTGACACATTTATACTAACATATAATCCTAAAATATATACAAGTACATACCTGGTCAGTCCACGATTCCCAACAGCTTTCCAATACTCCTATTGGCACTCCTTCCAGCCCGTGCGACATCTCGCGGCAGCGGCGACGTGCAATTAAGAACGAAAAATTCCGTCTTCGCTTAAAAAATTTAATTGCACATTTCTCGTAAACAAGTGATGCGCACTTGCTTGAAAACCGGTTGCAGTGTGACCAAATATGAGTCACGGTCACGAGTACTAAAGAATTAATTTTTAATTAATTAATCTACAACCAATTATTACTGGCGGCAGTTATTTTGTCGTAGCAGTAATTAAATAAAATTAAACATAAATTTATTTATTGGTTGCGTTTATTTCCTTTCAGCGCCTCCAGTTGGAGTAATAAAATTATCTGCCCGGATATTTTAGCTGCTGCGTTTTTTTCCCAATTGCTCATAATAGTAGCCAGGACTACAATCGGTTACCGTTTCCATGCCTCCAACTGACTTTACAAAACTACCTCGAGAGTTATTGGTGGCGACATTTATTGTCTTTCGGACATCAATTTGTTTCCGAAAGTTTTCAGCGCTTCCAGCTAAAACAAATTTAGTTGCTGTCCTTTTTTTTGCAGTATTTTTCATTATTTATCTCTCCTGATTTGAGATCAAGTGCAGAAGTTCTTTGTTGCAATTTTTATTTCTGTCTCGAGTCGTCCGTGCCACATTTCAGCGCTTCCAGCTCAATAACCAAATTTGAACGTGAACACAATCTAAGCAGAGGCGTCGTTCTAAACGCCACTCGTTTCGTTTGTGCTCATATTCGATCCGCCTCAAGTAGGCCCACATTGTCACGCTCGTGTGAGAGCTTAGTATGCCAAGTGAAGGTGAAGAGGACACGAAGAAGCATTTGGTGATTCCATCCACTTCCCAGCAATCGGTCGCTCCGTCCACTTCCCAACAATCGGTCGGTCCATCGACTGCTACACATTTGGCCGTTCCTTCTTCTGGTACACAATCTAGTTTGGTTCCGATACCGTCTATTGTGAAAACCGTCTTGCCTTCTGCATCAAAAAAGGTTAGTCCGAAACCAATGTCGCTTGTTAAGAAAGTTTCTCCGTCTGCTTCCAAGAAAGGCACTTCACAGTTGTCCTTGAAAACAGTTTCGTCTCCTGCTCCAAGGAAGACCAGTTTTTCGCCACAGCTGTCCGTGAAGGTGCCTGCCACAGTCAAGACTACACCGACCACTTGGTCAGCCAGTGATTGCCTCTCCAAAGCATCAGAATGGCATTAAATGACTTTATTTCGGTTAGTGATAACCTGAGCAAGTTCGAGGCGCGAGTTAGACCAAGTCCGTACTCTGTGGGAAAAGGTCGGGCAGGAGCGTGAGCGCTGCTTTCGCGCTCTGAATCAATTGGAGTCCAGTGCCAGCGACATGCAAGCGATGGAGGTCAAATACGTGCACTGTAATACCGTCTATGAGCGGTGCGCCGCACTACTCACTGAGCAGATTGATAGGGCGTCCGTTCAGAGCATTGTTCCAGCTTCCGATCTTCAATTCAGGGAGTGCAGCCTTCCGCCAGTTGACACCAAGGTGTTCACTGGCGACTACCAGAAGTGGCCCACGTTTAGAGACCTCTTCACAGCATTGTACCTCCGCAATCCGCGGATGACTGAGGTTGAAAAGCTGTTTCACTAACCAACGACGGTTTCGCCTCCGCTTGGAAGAACCTAACTGAACGGTTCGAGAATAAGCGATTGTTCGTCTACAGTCAGTTGAAGATTCTCGCCACCCTCCAGCCTATTTCTTCGGAGTGTGGCATTGCCATAAAAGAACGATAAACGATGCGAATCTGGGCGCCCGCGCTCGCCCGCCTAATTCAGCTACATGGGTGACATTTCGTAAAGAATTTTTAAATTTTTGTCTTCCTTTCAATTATTTTCAGCGCCTGGAAGACGAAATACGAACTCTGTTTCAAATGGAGGGGGAGAGTTTTAAAGATTTCGTTGTATAATTGCGCGCACTCATGCACCATGAAAGATACACAGATGCTCAGGAACTGGATCGCATCTACGAAAATACATTGCCTGAATTCCAGCTATACGTACGCCGCCACGAGTTCCGAACGCTGCGGGTTGCGATGGCTGCAGCTCCGACCAACACATCATTGCCCAGCACACGATGGCCTGCGAGTTGCGATGCGTAGAACGCAGTGCGCATGGCTGCAGCTCCGACCAACACATCATTGCCCAGCTCAGAGTGGTCTGCGAGTTGCGATGCACCGAACGCGGTGCGCATGACTGCAGCTCCGACCAAAACACCATTGCCCACTACTACTGCAGGGACGACGCTACTGATGTGGCTAAAGAACACGAGGCCACGCCTGCCGTTTATGAGGCCCAAGGATCAGGGAGTTCTAGTCCAAGAATTTCTGTCAGATACTTTCGATTAATGTCCAATAAATCCGGCTCCCCGAAGAAAGGAGAGGGTGTAACGCAGCGAAATTCTACCTCACAAATTATTAATAGAATTATTATATTCCACTACTATTGCACATTATGTTACTAGCACTAAGATTGAATATTACACACTATTTTACATTATTGAAGTACCTTTATACCAATTGTTATTTGCCAATTACACTGTTACTAGACTTAAGATTCAATTGTATTTCACCACGCTGCACACGATTAGAGTTTTAAATCAGTGACCCTTTGAAAGGGACAAAGGGCAAGCAAAGTGGCATCGCCGCCCACGCTTAGATAGGTATTTTGAAGTAGGAGAGAAATGGTCACACCCCACGAAGCTACAAGCCAAGGTGAGAACTGAAGCTCGATCCCTTCTTCCGTGTACCGCGAACCCGGGCAGACGTGCCTCTTCTCCGGCGACCACCCATGGAAGCAGACGTACGACTCGACGAGTACCAGACCAAATCAAGTAAGTGCTGGTAATCAGGCAATCATCGTGGTACAGCGTAGGCGTAGCGTGGCACTTTGCAATGCTCGGCAAATGTTCTGGATAAAATGAGGAGGTCGTCCAGGTATACGAAGACATGGTATCTCAAACACTGGGGAATCACGTTATCCAACACGCGGCAGAGGCGCTGCGCCGCATTGCACAGCCCAAACGGCATGACCTTAAAGTGGTACAGTGGACACTGGATAAAAACGCTCCTTCACTGGCAGTGCGCCCTCCATCAACTGAATGTGGTGTTGCTTCACTGGTGTCCTACCCAGACCGTGCTCCTCGAAGGACCTGAATTGGGCCACGACTCGCTGTAGTTCCTCTGCCACGCCTCCGGCTCCGTCGGTGTGCTCTTTGTCAAACACTCCTCATCCAATTCAGCCACGTGACTACCCTCGCCTTCAGCCGGGATCACATCCGGAGCTAAACCGAGCATGCGCCAAAAATCTACGCGCAGATAAAGCGGTTGGCATAATGATGGGCAAATGTGGAATACCATGTCCAATTCCGTTCCATTTTACTGCACGCGGGCCTTCACGCTGCCAATGATGCGATGCGGCGCGCCTCCTCCTGTTTTCACAGCGGATCTGGTTTCGGGCTGGTGGGTCCTAGGTCCTGCACTGCTTGCGCTCTCTGTGCCTTCTACGCGCTCTCAGAGATACTCTAAACGCACTGCCCGCATCCAGCTCGTGCTGATCACCAAATATGCGACTTCTGGCTACTTCATACTCGCGCTGCCGCTGGTCCAAGGGTTTACACTGTGACCATACTTTTTCCGGTAGGACTGCCTGATTAACTTTATATATGCGTTAGTAAATTTGACTATTAGTGTTATTCTTATCGCTACTAATTCCTATTTCTACTATGGTGTTGTCGGAGGTACGCGGCTTATCGTTTAACGAGAGTGCGACTCCTCTGGCTGCGTCAGAATCCTCTCCGAGTTTCCCGGACGGCACTTTGGCCACTCCGTAACACCACGCCTGGCTGGCCACACTTATACATTGCGCACAGCGGCCTCTCAGTCAAAATATGTATGCCCCGACTGTGCGCAATTCCAGCACTTCAGATGTGGCCGGCTCCCACCAGCTTCATGCGGCCCAATGCGGTGCCAGAATCTTCTCGGCGTCTTGGCAGTCCTCCCTCAACTTTTGCAGGTTGGTGATGTGCATCGGATATATAACCTGCGATACCGTTTCACTGATGTTCATTTTTATCACCTTGAGAAGGTCGTAATCCGAAAACTACTGCCTAAGCTCCTGCTCTCTCTCAAACTCGGAGCATCGAGTTTGGAACTGCTGCTGCAGGCCATATCGGAAACTCGGCCAATCGGGTACTCCAGAGGTGCGTATGTACATCCAATACCAATCCTTCGCCCTTCCAGACAATGGAAGTCACGCAGCACGTCAGACCATGGCACCTGATTCCCTGACTGCAAGTGCTCCAGGCGGAAAATAAATTCAGCCACAGGCATGCTTTTGAACTCGCTCTCAAAGACCAGGCCCCACTTCCTAATGTGCACTATCTCTGGCCTGTGATCGCCAAGGTAGTCCGCCTATACGGCCTACTAGCGTCCGCAATCAGATTCCTCTCCCACGGGTCAGCCGGGATCTGCCCTTGCTCCAAGTGTGCCCGTTGCTCCGCCTCTAATATGCGGTTATCCACAAACAGGTGAGTTGGTGCCACCATCCTGGCACCGCGTAGATATGGGCGACTGCTCTGGCCATCTGGTAGTCGCCTGGGTAGCCGCTGCTGGTGCCCTATGAGTGTTTTCCTTTTTGAGCACCGCCACCGCCTCATTAATTTCCCGCATAAAGGACAACATGCTAGCCTGCATTGGGATGGATTGCACCTCGGATGCTAGAGACGCGCAATACGTCTCATGCGCCTGCGCTAATGCCAGGTCTATAGCGGAACGTATCTCGCTCGGCAGTGCGGACTTGGCTCCGCCGCCCTGTCCCTGTTCCATATCGCTTGGTTCTTGTGCGCGCGCGTCGGCTGCTGCCCCGGAACTGTCCGGCAATTCATCTGCAAATCCTCTGAGTGCTGCCCCGCCTACACTTGACGGCGATGCGTCATCGATGAGCGCCTCTGCTGGCTTATCCACCTCACTCACTCCTGCGTATGGAGGAGAGTCCAAGTGCACCAATTGCCTATGCCTGCTAAACTGTTGGCTACTCCTATCACTCCGAGTAACGCTCGGATCCAGATTCATACTAAGCTACTCCCCCGAAACGGATTTCCAAAATATCAAAATATAATATCCAATTTATAAATACAAAAAAAAAAAAAACACAAATAACAAAGAAAATGGAAATAAATAAATGTACACTACACGCAAATAATGTAAATAAATAAATCGTAAATATAGTAAATGCCACAGGCAAAACAAAAAAAACTTAAAAAAAATAAGTGCCGCACGCCAAAAAATTTAATAAATCTCTGCCTTCCAACATAAATAAATAATTACCTAAAACTAAATAACAAACAAACAATATATAAATATATGTATAAAAACAAGTAAAAAAGCTAAAGTCGGGTGTCCCGACTTTGAAATACTCTGTACATATATTTACAATAATTATAGAAAATAAAAAAAATTAAGAAAATTAAAAAAAACAAGAGAGAACGCTACAGTCGAGCAAGCCCGCCAGTGTAATACCCTGTACCCAGGTAAACTTCCGTCACTGAGTTATATGCGAACAAAACAGCAGCAAAAAGAGGAAGAAGAAGAGCGAACTTGTTGCTGCAGTTTGGTGGGGTTGTACTGGAGAGAATTTGTTACGCAAATAACTTTTCTTAGAACTGACCGAATTAAAATTTTAAAAAACAGTAGATAAATATATATAAATTATGTGTGCAAGGTTTGGTTTAGGTAGCATTTGAAATGTGGACGCTATTGACGAAATTCTGTAGCGGTGAAGAGGAGGGGGGGGGGGGGGAAATTAAAAACAAAAAAATTAACTCGTCCTTTCTCGGACCTAGGAGAATCTGGATGCCAACTTTGGTTATTCTAGCTTTTATAGTTTCTGAGATCCTTGCGTTCATCCAGACGGACAGACGGACGGACAGATCTAGATCGATTTCTCTCGTCATGCTGATTCAGAATATATATACTTTATGGGGTCGGAGATGCTTCCTTCTGCAAGTTACATACTTTGCACGAACCTAATACAATCCCATACAAGTTAGCTTTAAGAGGAGGAGGTCGTGATTCACAGAATCAAATGCTTTGCTGAAGTCAGTATATATAACATCAGAGATTGTATATTAGATAAAATACAAGAATCTGTAATTATTGGAGCAAATATAGAATTTGAGGGCATAATGCGGAAGGGGTAAGAATTAGCGTAAAAAGACTCAGAGGAGTTCGTCGAATGGAAAAATTTTGCAAATAATTCAGCACTTACAGAATCATTACAAGAATTGTTATTGGCAAGGAAAAACGACGATGGCAAAGTCGAAGATTTTCGTTTACAATTTACGAAGTTATAGAACTTTTTAGGGTCATGTTTAAATTGGAGCTTGCAACGCTCAAGATAATTTGTGTAACACAAGGAGTTTAAAAGAAGAAAATTAGATTTTGCAATACAATATACAAATACAATATTTAAAGAAGTCAACACCTAAGCCCGACAGCTTAAACATTTTAAAACATCTGGATATTAATTTTTTTAGGTTAGAAAGTCTACGCGTAAACCATGGAGGCTTAAGAGAAGAAAATGATGCGACGCTATTGGGAACTCAGACATCGAAGATAGAATACATGGTGTCATAAAAAAATAAACATTACACTCAGACGGCCATGTACTAGATCTAGAAAACGGAAGACAAATTTCTAGAGTAGGATGATGAATATCTTCAGGCAGGGTTAAAGGAAAAGATCTAGAAACAACAACAGTGATATCATTAACAAACACCAAATCGAGATATCTATGAAGGTGATTGCATATTGGATTAATTTGAACTAAAGAGAGTTCAAGAAGGCAATCCAAAAAGTCATGCTGTGACGAAGGAATAAGGTGAGGGGAACTATTAAAGAATGACCAAGAAATGCTTGGTAAATTAAAATCCCCCACCATAACAATCAAGTCATTGTCAGGCAGGCGGGAACAAACTTCTCTGATACAAGTAATATTGAGCATATAAACTTGAATATCAGAAGAAGAAGGAATATAGGAGCAGTGATATATAGGGCTCGAGAAGGAGATGTTGCCTTAACGCAAATAAATTCTAGGTCTTCCGGCATATTAAGGTGGACAATTTCCGACTGGATGGTGGTTTTAACTGCAATCAGTACACCACCCCCACGGCGAACAGGTCTATCACGTCTATAGATTATAAAGCTATTCGACAAAATTTCAAGGCAGATATGGTAGGATTTAGCCACATATCTGACAATGCAATTATGTCAAATTCAAACGAAAAGCTATCCCTACATAATTCCGTAAGTTTAGATGCAATACCTCTAATGTTTTGGTAATATAAGCTAAGAGATTTAGGAGAAATTTCTAATTTTTTGAACCATTGTTAGTATGCGGTATTGAAGCACTAACTGGCAGGGACACCGGAATTGGAATAGTGCGTTTTTTCTGTTTTAACTCATGAACTATCATATGCGGTGGGCAAAATGTTGGGTCACAAATAGTTTCAAAAGCTTCAAACGGAACACTAATCTTAAAAGAAGCAATTTCTCGGGGCACGGCAAAATTAAATTTACAGATGGAAACTCTAGCAGAAGATTTGCTAGCGATGTAAGCAGCGATAGACTCACAGCTAGTATCAGCAGATAGCCCCGAAACAAATACTTGCTTCCGAAGAGCTACAACTGTAAGGGAAGGAGGGCATGCAGGTGAGGTAAAAGCAGTATCGACCATTACACCAGAGGGCAGTTCGCATTGATTCTTGCGAACGCGAGAAACAGGCCCAGATGGTTTATAAGTCGCCACTGGCATTTCGCTGCGTGCCGGTGGCACAAAAATAGGGGTCGCTGAAACAGTAATCGGCGAGGGTAAAGGAGAAGTATCAAATAGAATACCTGGAGAGGTTGAAAGAGACAGAATTGGAGAGCAGTCAATGTTTTGAGGAGTTGATGGGAGAGGAGCAAGCAATTGAGGCGATAAAGATGGCGCGACGGAAGGCGCATTTAAAAATTGAGTCTCCAACCTCGTTTTAGATGGAGAGTCAAATTAAAAAAAAAAAATTTTAATAAATTATTAAAAACAATAGAGAACGCTACAGTCGAGCAAGCCCGACAGTAAAATACCCTGTACTCTCCACAAAAAAGAAAAATTAAAAAAAAAATTAAAAAAAAATTAAATTATTAAAAAAAATGAATGAATGAATGAATTAATTAAATTAAATTAGAATACATGTTTATGTTCAGTTTTAACAGCATACATTTACATCACGTACCTATGCGTGTTTATTGCAGCCAACCTCAAGCTCGACTTCAAAAAACTAGGAGCTCGTCCACTTTCGTTAAACATTCTATATCAGAATGTTAGGGGTATTGTGTCCAAGCTCAGTAGTTTATTTCTTAGTAGTTTTTCGTTTGAATCTGATATTATTGCGTTCTCAGAGACGTGGTTAAATCCCACGATTTCTGATAACGAAATCTTATCAGATAATTTTTGTATCTTTCGACGAGATCGTCCGGCTCGACGTGGCAGAGGCGTACTGATTGCAGTCAATTCCTCCTATCGGTCGGAAATAATTGATGTAA
The DNA here is from genome assembly GCF_003285725.1 of Scaptodrosophila lebanonensis. Taxonomy (NCBI): domain Eukaryota; kingdom Metazoa; phylum Arthropoda; class Insecta; order Diptera; family Drosophilidae; genus Scaptodrosophila; species Scaptodrosophila lebanonensis. The sequence continues at coordinate 908,759 of NW_022060580.1, read as the reverse complement.
ATGTACCTAATGTTGTTGAATTTGTTGCTGTAAGAGTATCTTTTCCGTCTTTTGCACTATACATCTCTTGTTCTTATATACCTCCCTCTTCTGATATACAGGTCTATATGGAACATATAACCTGTATAAAAGGAATCTCTAAACTCCTACGTGACAGTGACGCGTTCGTTTTGGTAGGTGATTTTAATTTGCCTAATATTGAATGGTCATTCTTCAATCAGTCTAATTATTTGGTACCCTCGGCAGAGCATGCCTGTTTAGACTGCTTGTTTGACCTTTCATTGTTCCAAATTAATTCTATACCTAATCACTTAAGCAGAATGCTTGATCTCGTCTTTGTCACCGACCCGCTAGTACAGTTATCTGTGGGTCTTCTCCCCTTATACTGCCTGAAGATTCTTACCACCTTACTTTGCAAATTTCCCTCTCAATGTCAAACCCTACCTCTACTCCAGCACTTATTCCCAAAAATACTAGTTTGTGCTTTCGCAAAGGAAATTTTTCTTTGCTAAACGAACTTATTTCAGCAACTAATTGGTCCTATTTGTATAGTGCTGTTGACATCAACATAGCCGTAAAGTGTTTCTATGACACTATTAATGCTCTTTTTGATGTCTGCATCCCAAAAAGTGTCATTTCGTCTGCGTCATCAAAACCTCCTTGGTTTTCACCAAGACTTTCAAACTTAAAAAATCTTAAATCTAGATGCTTTAAAAAGTATAAGCAGTCGGGCCTATCTCTTGACTTCTATAAACTTCTTCCAGTCAATTTATTCCTCTGTCTCTATTAGTAAAACCTCTTATCCTTATAGCATTTCATCTTCCCACACTATTTACGCTCCCATAATTTCTGATAGCTGTCTACTCTCTGCTATCAAATCCTTAAAATCTTCATACTCTCTTGGAGCAGACAACATTCCTAGTTGTGTTCTCAAGGAGTGTTCTAGTTCCCTTTTACAACCATTACTTAAACTTTTTAATCTGTCACTTGGTTCCTCAATCTTTCCAACTATTTGGAGAGAATCTTTTATTATTCCTCTTTATAAAAAGGGTGGTAAGTCTGATATTTCAAACTACAGAGGAATTGCAAAGTTGTCTGCCATACCAAAATTATTTGAAAAAATAGTTTGCAGCACTTTGCAGCACCTCTGTAAATCTGTCATATCTCCAGCTCAACATGGATTCATGAAGAGACGGTCTACTACGACCAATTTGCTGGAATTTACTTCCTTGGTAAATGAAGCATTTATTCTAAAAATGCAGACTGATGTCGTTTACACTGACTTCAGTAAAGCATTTGACTCTGTGAACCATGATCTTCTGCTCTTTAAGCTAAGTCGTATAGGATTTCCTTCCACTTTTTTGAGTTGGATTTCGTCTTATCTAAAAAATAGGACCCAACGGATCTTGCTTAGGTCGCACATTTCTAAGCCCGTGTTTGCATCATCAGGTGTGCCTCAAGGTAGCCATCTTGGCCCCTTACTTTTTACATTATTTATTAATGACCTCCCCTCTACCTTGTCACACTCTCATATTCTTATGTATGCTGATGATGTGAAACTTATTCTGACTTATAAAGACCATACTCATTCTCATCGCCTGCAGGATGATCTGAACTGCATGCAATCGTGGTGCTTAGCTAGCCACTTGTACCTCAATTGCGCTAAGTGTAAGTTCATGACATTTCACCGAACCTTGCCCCATTTAGTTACGTATACGATTGACAATGTGCCATTGCAACGTATATCGACTGTTGAAGACCTTGGGGTTCTTTTTGATTCCAAATTGAACTTCAACCTTCACATATCTAGTATTGTCAATAAGGCTAAGGGGTTACTTGGATTCATTAAACGTTGGTCCAAGGAATTCAATGACCCATATACCACTAAGCTTCTTTACACTGCACTAGTACGCCCTGTGCTTGAATACTGCTCATGCGTTTGGTGTCCGCAGTATAGAAAGCAACAGGAACGTATTGAGTCTGTTCAGAAGCAATTCCTTCTTTTTGCTCTACGTGGTTTAAGCTGGGATCCCAACCTCCGCTTGCCATCGTACTCTAGCAGGCTGATGCTTATAAACCTTCCTTCTTTAGTTAATCGTAGGACTGTTCTTGGAGTAGTTTTTCTTCACAAGTTGATTATCGGCGAGGTTGACTGCTCTTCCCTCTTAGGTCGCCTTAATTTTTCCGTTCCTTGTATACCAACAAGGAATTATTTGCCATTCGTCTTGTCTAGGTGCACAACCGATTACGCTGCACACAATCGTTTTCGAGTCATGTGTTCAAATTATAATGAGCTTTCTCATTTACTTTCAACAGAACTATCTCTTTATTCAATAAAAGTTCTTCTTTATAGTTATCTCCGTGGAAATCTCTGGCCACATACTGCTGTGAGTCGGGGCATAGCTGGCCGGACTGGCTTAAAACTTTCCCCCACCGGGTTGGAGATTTCCCTCTTTCTCCTTTTGTCTTTCTTGTTCCATCTTTCTCTTTCCCTGTTTCTCTCTTCCCCTTTCTCTTCTTTTCTCTCCCTCTTTACCTCTGTCTCTTTCTACTCCTTACTTTTTCTAATTAGCTCCTAAGTAGAATTAATTTTCCTCTTCTACATACTATTTGTTTAGATTGTCAGGTCTATAATGTCTCTGACCACATATGGCTGTGAATCGGGGCATAGCTGGCCAACTGGCAAATAAAATTCCCCCAACGTGTCGGGGGCATTTATAGACGTTATTGTACAGCTTTTTTGTAGGCTTTCTTATCTTGTAAGTTGAGACTTTGTTATATTAATCATATTTGTATTTTTAATTTTAAATCTTAATATATATATAATATGTTAATACATATATATTGTTTTCGAATAAATCGACAGAACTACTTGTTGATTTAAATAAATAATAATAAAAAAAAAAAAAAATATGCGTGTATGTATGCAGCACAAAGTTGAACCAAAGCAGCAACAACAACAACAGCTGCGGGCAGCGCTGCCGGCAGAGCTGCAGGCAACGCATGAGCAGCGATTTTATTTATGGCTATAACTTTTTTCAGAATTGACCTATGATGGCGAAACTTGGCACACGGGCACATTAGCACTAACTAGATGTAACTACCAAAATTAATTTCAAAATTCCAAGAATTTATAAAAACCGTGGAGTGGGGGGGGGGGGGTGTATGAAAAAAACAAACTTGACCTGCCTAGGGCTCAGGGGAACCTGGATTGCAAGTTTGGTTATTCTAGCTCTTCTACTTCCTGAGATCCTTGCGCTCATACAGACAGATGGACGGACGGACATGGCTATATCGACTCGGCTTGTCACCCTGATCAAGAATATATATACTTTGTGGGGTCTGCCATGCCTCCTTCTGTGTGTTACATTCGCACAAAACTAGTATAGCCTTTTACCCTTTGGGTATAAAAGGCTATAAAAATAAACTTGACCTGCCTAGGGCTTAGGGGGACCTGGATACCAAGTTTGGTAATTCTAGCTCTTGTGCCTTCTGAGATCCTTGCACTCATACAGACGGGCGGACGGACAGACAGACTGACGGACGGACATGGCTATATGTATATAGTATAGCCTTTTACCCTTTGGGTACAGGCTATAATAAACATCCAATTAACTAATAGTACCCCTTTTAGCTTTGGTCCGAGACGACTTTCATTTTATGAGAAGGGCAAGGTGTCAGAAATAATTGGGGAATTGATGGCAGCGGAATAATTAGGCCAAGTAACTCCCCGTATGCATCTCAAATTATACTCCGTTGATTAAAGATGCTTAAATAAGCTAACTGTTAATTGAAGGTTGCTTAGAATATTTGGAAAGAAAGACGTGCTTTTCGGTGATTGACCTCAAAAGTGGATTTCACCAAATAGGAGTAGACGAAGATTCAATTAAGTGTACAGCCTTTGTAACTCCACAGGGATAGTTTGAGTTTCTCAGAATGCCGTTTGGATTAAAATGGCCCTTCAGTTTTTCAAATATTTATTTCAAACAGTTTAAATGATTTAGTTCGAAACTATAAAATTGTGGTCGTTGTGGATGGCATTGTAGTGGCAACAACAAGTATAGCAGAACACTTTGATACACTGACTAAATTGCTTCGCCGGTTGAGTGAAAACAGAGGGACTTTTTCCAATGATTGTGCTCCGGCAAAAAAAATAATATAAGCAACAAGTTAAAAAGCTAAAGTCGGGTGTCCCGACTTTGAAATACTCTGTACATATGTTTAGAATAATTATAGAATTTAAAAAAGTAAGAGAAAATACCAATTCCAAAATTCCAAAATACACATTTTCTGCGTATTCTCATAAGACATCTGGGATTAAAACTTGGTGTCCCTAGGTCTTATAGTCTCTTAGATATAGGCGATTATACGAATGGAAACCAGCGATAAAACGGCAAAACATTACCCCCCTCGCTCCCTGCAAGAGGGGCAATACAAATAAATATCGACAACATATATTTGCAAATAAGTGTATATAAAAATGCCAAAAAGTGAAAAAATGTCTTCTGACTATTACCTTAGAAGTAAGCAGATTGATTACAAAAAAATGCGTTTTGCTGCTGGAAAATTAACACATGAAATTATAGCTGAGTACAGCTTAGACACCAGCACGGCCACTACAACATTACCACTCACTAGTGCCAGTTGTAAACCCACTTATACCACGGTTGCTGGCTTGGTAAGTCTTAATGATCATGATGATCTCAATTCCCACCACTCATCTGACAATGCTGCTTTAATGATCAGTGCCGCTGCAACAAGATTGCTGGATGCCCAAAAGCAGGGAGCAGTTAAAAGGAAAAATGGCAAATCTTTGTCTCCCATCGCCAGAGCTAAACGGTTGAGCAGCAGCCTAACCCCACATCCACCCCCGACTAGAAGTCATAATGCAAACTCAAACAACAGGTTTGGAATTCTTGACATGGATGTTTGCAGTGATGTTGAGGATGGAAACTCCAGTGGCATTACTGGAATTCCTACTCATGCCTCCTCAGCTGGCCAACATATTGATACAAGTGATACTGCCAGCTGTACACAGCATAGTGTAACTAATGCTCGCAACCAGCCTAAGGGACCCCCAAAGCCACCGCAAATTGTGATAAACGTTGCCAACCTTAATGACCTTTTTGAGCTTATTGAGGAGGTCACTAATTTGGATAAAGTTACCATTAAGGCTACTCAAGGGAATTCGGTGAGAATGTTCCCCATAGACAGCGATACATATAGGGATATTGTTAACCATTTGACACCGTTGGAATAGAATTCCATACATATCAAATGAAGACGGAGAAGCCACACAGAATTGTAGTCAAGGGTCTTCATCACAGTACCCTAAATACTGAGATCACTGCTAACTTTAAATCATTGGGATACGAAGCTCTTCACATACACAACCCCAGGTCCAGGAGAAATAGAGATGAAAAACTTAATATATTTTTCATTAATATAGAGCCCTGCGCCAAAATTAATGAAAAATACCAAATTAATACCCTTTGCCGCCAAAAAGTAAGGATAGAAAGGATGCGAAAATCTACTGAAATTGCTCAATGTTTCCGCTGCCAAGATTACGGCCACACAGCCAAATACAGGGTGCGCAATCTTTTATGTCGGTATGTAAATATTGAATAACTTTGTCATTAGTGAACCGATTGACTTGAGTAGACCAGTGTTGAAAACCTCAGTTCAAGAAATTGTACAGAACCAAATTAAATAAAAATATCTCATACTTGAAAATCGGTTGTTTATTTTCAAAGACTGTACTGTCACCCTGTACTGTCGGCGTCGTCCAAACTGCGCCAAATGTGGTCAAAATCACAGCACCTCACAATGCATACGTCCTCAAGATGCATCGCCTACCTGTATCCACTGTGCTGGAAGCCACATGGCCAGCTACAAAGGCTGCCAATGGTACCAGGAGTTTCTTCGCCGATCATTTGGGCCTGCGAAGGCGGTGAAACACACAAACAAAATGAGCCATTTAAATCCATTTAGAGCTACATTCGCAAGCGGGCCGCAACAGCCAACTTCTTTGTTGCCTGCCGATAGTAGGAGGCCTAATAATCAAACAGCGAAGCAACAAATAAACCCATGCACTGCTAGAACTAATATAGGTGTTACATATGCTGATGTAGCAAGAGGCCACGGTTGACCTGCCCAGCGCAACCTTCATAATCTTCAAACGCAATATTTATTAAAGCAACAGAATATGAATAAGCAGCAACAGAGCTCACTTGATGTTAATGCTTTGCTACAGCAGCAGCAACAACAATTTCAGCAATGGCAACAACAGCTTCAACATCAGCAGCAACAGCAATTCCTCCTGTGGCTACAACAGCAGCAACAGGAACAACAACAGCAAAACAAGCAAGTCAGCCAACGCTTAGAAAGACTTGAAAATATGCTATTTGAAATGGCCAGCAAAATTAAGCAATGGACTGGGTATAGTTCTATTCTCCAAGCCCAGAACAACGCTTCATCATCAAAATGAATTCACTAAGGATTCTAATGTGGAATGTCAACGGCATTTCAGGAAAAGCCAAAGAAGTTGAACTCTAACGGAGATCAGGCTCAACCGTGGACAAACAATCAAAATACAAGCCATCGCGCAATAATCAGAGCGGCGGAAGAGCAGCTGTATTGGTGGGGAGCTCTCTTCGTCATTTCCCTCAAAAAGTCATTGAGACGCGCACTATCCAAATGTCAACAATTAACGTTGGTACAGATATAGGAGACTGTGGCAGCCCTGGGACATACATAGCTGATGAGCGAACCGGTGCAGCCGCAATCGTTGTAGCCATGGCATCTGGGAAGAAGAAGAGACTTTCTCGAACAATACAAAACTTACACACGTTGTAAAAGTCTCTCCAGATTAATAAAGAATATATTAAGTTAAAACTTGTTTAAATGGCTTAACAAAGCCAAATTGGTGACCCCGACTTTAAGAATCAACTGTTCATGTCAAACAATCGCTACTTTTTGGCGCTCCACAACTAACGAGCAACTTGCAAGTAATGCCGAACAATTTTACGACGCAGAAAACATGCCGACAACTGAAAGCACCCTGAATGAAGAGATTCAGGAGTTGAAGGTGCAACTGCAACTACTTAAATTATCAGCTCCACAATCCTCCACACCAAGTTCGCAACATTGTCCACAAATAAACATTCCAAATTTTAACAAAGCCAACCCGCAACTATGGTTTGCACAATTAGAACGCCTGTTTAATTTACCCAATGTTATAGCGGACGATCGTAAATTTGACTTGGTGTCAATACAACTGAATGAGGATGTGGTTTTGGCCATCGAGGATCTCATAACACAGCCGCCCCTTACTAACAAGTATGCGACGCTAAAAATACGACTGCTTGAGGCATTTGGCGAGTCAGAGGACTCCAAAATCAAGCGGCTTCTCCAAGGCCGCGATATGTTTGGGAAAAAGCCGTCATAAATCTTAGCACACATGCGTCGCCTGGCACCTGTCAATGGTTGTGAAGCCCGCTCAAACCCGCATTCATGGCAATTGAGGAAACCGTTTCGATGAACAACCAAATTCCCTACTTAGAACATATGAAAGAAAGAGACATCAAACCAACCCTCATAATCCGTGACTTGTCTGGAGGGGAGTACTGTGGCCGCCCTGGGACACACATAGCTGATGAGCGAACCGGTGATGAGCGAACCGGTGCAGCCGCAATCATAGTAACCATGGCATCAGGGAAGAAGAAGAGACTTTCTCGGAAGATACAAAACTTACACACATTGTAAAAGTCTCTCCAGATTAATAAAGAATATATTAAGTTACAACTTGAGTTTAAATGGCTTAACAAAGCCAAAAGACCTGGTATGCAGCGCCATCTACTGCCCCCCAAGAAACAGAATTGAAGAAAGACACTTTATTGACGTAATCCGTGCCTGCGGCCAAAGGTACATAGTTGGTGGTGACTGGAATGCAACTATGGTTTGCACAATTGGAACGCCTGTTTAATTTACCCAATGTTATAGCGGACGATCGTAAATTTGACTTGGTGTCAATACACCTGAATGAGGATGTGGTTTTGGCCATCGAGGATCTCATAACACAGCCGCGCCTTACTAACAAGTATGCGACGCTAAAAATACGACTGCTTGAGGCATTTGGCAAATCAGAGGACTCCAAAATCAAACGGCTTCTCCAAGGCCGTGATATGTTTGGGAAAAAGCCGTCATAAATCTTAGCACACATGCGTCGCCTGGCACCTGTCAATGGTTGTGAAGCCATTATCCGTAACCTTTTCCTGGCTGAGCTTCCAGCGTCAATTCGCCCGTTCATTTCTGTTTGGGAGGAAACTGACCTCAACAATTTGGCAAAGATAGCAGCCGCTTTGCAAACCCTTTCACAGAAATTCGACAAGCTAAAGGACGAACTACGCAAATCAAAGCAGCCCAACACGCCACGCTCAACAAAGCCTAAAAGTGGTAACAAGGAGCTGTGCTACTATCATGCCAAGTTTGGTGACCGCGCTCGCAAGTGTCAGCCAAATTGCCGACACTATCAACAGTTAAACTAAAGTTGCTACCGCTAACTCAGCTGGTACGCGGTAGCATTTCAACGACCAGCAACATATTATCACATCCGGAGATGGGTCGCGACCGTCGACTACACATCGAGGATCGAAACACACATTTTTCTTTTCTCATTGATTTGGGATCTGTGGTGTCAGTTGTACCAAGTGAAATGGCCCCACATAAACGAAAGAAAAGCAGACTGCAACTGTATGCTGCCAATCAAACTATAATACAAACTTACGGCAAACATGACTTAGAACTAGACTTGGGTCTGGGCTGTTTATTCAAATGGTCCTTTATTGTCGCTGATGTCCAGAACGCAATAATTGGCGCTGACTTCCTAGCACAGTTCCATCTGCTAGTCGACATTAACCAACAACGTCTCATCATCTCAGCAAACAACGCTGCCAGCAACCCATCGGGTAACTCGCAGGCTATCCTGAGCTGTGACGTAAATCAACATGAGACACGTTCTCAAAGAAACGACGTGGATGCAGTAAATATGGCTGCACTAGAGAGTACATGTGATGGACATGGAGTCCGCCACTATATTTTAACATCTGGAGCACCTATGGCAGATCGGCCCAGACGGCTGATGGGCGAAAAACTTTCGGCGGCAAAATCACAAATTCATCAACTAATCGATGGCAAAATTTGTCGTTATTCCAAAAGTCCCTGGGCGAGCCCGCTTCATTTGGTGGCAAAACCTGATGGCGGCTGGCTCGCATGCGGGGACTATCGCAAGATGAACGCAGTAACAGTTCCTGATCGTTATCCGATACCACATATTCCTGATTTTCCTGACCGCCTGCACGGCAAAAAAATTTTCACAACACTCGACCTAGAACGAGCATACTATCAGATTCCAATGGCACCAGAACACGTTGAAAAAACAGCAGTATGCACACCGTTTGGATTGATTGAATTTTTGAAAATGCCGTTTGGGCTCAAAAATGCTACACAAACGTTCCAACTATTCATGGATCAACTCTTTCGTGGAATCGACTATGTATTTTGCTACATTGATGACATTCTTATTATGTCAAGCTCAGCTAAGGAGCATACGCAGCATGTCAATAGAGTTCTCAGCATCTTGAAAACAAATGGCCTTACCATCAACAACAACAAGTGTCAATTTGGATTGTCCGAAGTTTGTTTCTTGAGCTACATCGTCAGCAGCAAAGGCATTAAGCCCCCCGAAGATCGAATAAAAGCAATCACACAATACACTCGGCCACAAACCATCTGCGAACTAGGCCGTTTCCTAGGAATAGTGAACTATTACCGGCGCTGTATACCTCATGCGTCGGAGATACAGGCCCCGCTTAATGATTTCACGCGCAATATGAAGAAGAACGACAAACGCCCGGTCGAATGGACTCCAATCACAATCGAGGCATTTGAAAGATGCAAAAGCAGTATAGCGAATGCTGCCACTCTTGAACATCCTAGTCCACATGCAAATCTGAGCTCGACTTGCGATGCCTCAGACACAGCCATTGGCGCAGTATTGGAACAACACAATGGAGATATATGGGAGCGTCTTGGTTTCTTTTCCAAAAAACTGAGCGCAACAGAAAGCAGATACAACACATACGATAGGGAGCTGTTAGCAATTTATGAGGCAATTAAATATTACAAGTACATGCTGGAGGCACGAATCTTTATCATCAAGACAGATCATAAGCCGCTTATACATGCCTTCGCTCAGAAACCGGAGAAGGCATCGGGTTTCATCTCTCAGTTCTCCACAAACATTTTGCATGTGAGCGGAACTGAAAATGTATTGGCAGACGCTTTATCTAGGATCAATGCCATCACGATGCCAACTATGATGGATGCAAAAAGCATCGAAGCGGCCCAGTTAACACACAACGAGTTGCAAGACATCTTAAACGGCGACACGACACTTAAATTAAAGCGTGTTCAAATCGACAATCAAGTTTATTTGTACTGTGATGTTGCTCCTGGAACAAAGCGTCCCTATATTCCACAAGTGCTGCGACTCAATGTATTTGCAAGCGTTCATGGCCTGTCCCATCCGAGTGGCAGATCCTCACTGAGACAGATTTGTAGGAGTTACGTATGGCCGTCAATGCGAAAGGATATTTTGGAGTGGTCAAGAAATTGCCTACCATGTCAGCGAGTTAAAATTCACAGGCACAATTCTGTGTAGCCAAACAAAATTACTGTTCCTGATGGTAGATTTGACCATATACATCTTGATATTGTGGTCATGCCCCTGGTTGACGGCTATAGTTACTGCCTCACTATTATTGACAGATTTTCTCGCTGGCCGGAGGCTGTACCTATCAAAGCCTTGACAGCAGCGACTATCTGCGAGGCTCTATGGTCACGCTGGATATCGCGCTTCGGTTGCCCATTGACGATTACGACCGATCAAGGGTCACAATTCGAGTCTGCACTCTTCAGGTCTCTGGCAAAAATGACTGGTAGCGGACACATCCATACAACACCATACCGCCCATAGTCAAACGGGATGATTGAACATTGGCACATATCAATGAAAGCCGCTTTAATGTGCCACCCGGAGGTACCATGGACCAAACTACTTCCAACTGTTATGCTTGGGCTCCGCACCTGCTTTAAGGATGACCTTCAGTCATCTGCCTCGGAAATGTTGTATGGATGTACACTTCGGCTTCCAAATGAATATTTTTATGACCTGGACGTCCCATCGGACCCACGTGAGTTCGTCAGCCAATTCCGTAGCAGCATGCAGGCGGTGAGGCCAACTCTAGCATCACATCACATAAAGCCAAACTATTCCTGCTGAAGGATATTCATAGTTGCTCACATATTTTGTACGCAACGATGCTGTCAAGCCACCGTTAGAGCCACCTTATTCGGGACCACTCCAGATTATATCCAAGCCATCGGATCGGGTGTTTGTTGTTCGTATTAACGATAAAGAAACGGCCGTGTCCATTGACAGGCTCAAACCCGCATTCATGGCAATTGAGGAAACCGTTTCGATGAACAACTTCACTACTTAGAACATATGAAAGAAAAAGTATCAAACCAACCCTCATAATCCGTGACTTGTCTGGAGGGGAGTACTGTGGCCGCCCTGGGACACACATAGCTGATGAGCGAACCGGTGATGAGCGAACCGGTGCAGCCGCAATCATTGTAACCATGGCAACAGGGAAGAAGAAGAGACTTTCTCGGAAGATACAAAACTTACACACATTGTAAAAGTCTCTCCAGATTAATAAAGAATATATTAAGTTACAACTTGAGTTTAAATGGCTTAACAAAGCCAAAAGACCTGGTATGCAGCGCCATATACTGCCCCCCAAGAAACAGAATTGAAGAAAGACACTTTATTGACGTAATCCGTGCCTGCGGCCAAAGGTACATAGTTGGTGGTGACTGGAATGCGCGACACTGGCTGTGGGGAGATACATATAACTTAGCGGGGGCTAAAATTCTTGCCACAGGATCCCCACCACGATATCCATATGCGCACTGACTTAATTGCGTTTAAGCAACATCTAGAATGATCTGTTCATTTAAACACAGTCCTGAACTCTGGTGAAGATATTGATATGCCAGTAGATATATTAACACATAATATACATAGGGCTGCTGCTGCTTCAACGCCTCCAAATCCTCGGCCACGTCCATCGTGCTCACAAGGGAGGCCAGAGAACTTCTTGCAACAAAAAGGCGTCTCCGAGGAAGAGCAATTCGATCTCAAGACCCCTGGGACCGAATTCTGTGGAACCGGGCAGGGTTTGTCATGCCACACTAAAGGCGCTGCCAACTAGGGCGCTTCTTTACGTAGCGTTAATTTTTAACGCTATACTCAGAGTCCAAGCCTACCCGAAGCAGTGGAAGATGGCAGCAATTCTTATGATCCATAAGCCAGGCAAACTAGAAACCGATCCAGAGTCTTAACGTCCAATAAGTCTCCTGCCTTCCTTATCTAAGGTATGCGAGAGGCTTGTTGCCAATCGGATTGGTGAAATCCTAAGAAACAGCGAAATCTTACCGGACCATCAGTTTGGCTTCCAAGTGGGACATGGAACCGTGGAACAGGTTCACAGATTGGCGCTGCACATCCTGCAGGCCTTTGACAAGCTTGAGAACTGCAATGCAGTATTTATTGCAGCAAGCGTTTGATAGGGTCTGACATGACTGTCTTCTGTGCAAGATTAAAAAACTTCTACCCGCGCCCTATTATGGTCTCCTAAGATCATACTTGGATGGAAGGCAGTTTAAGGTCTGTGCCAGGGGCACCTACTCAGCCCCCTGCCAGATGAGGGCTGGTGTTCCGCAAGGCAGCGTGCTTGGCCCACTGCTCTACTCGCTATATACTGCTGATTTACCTAGACCCAATGAAGAACATATGGATGACCCCTCGAAGGCTGTAATTGCAACATATGCGGACGACATTGCGGTTCTTTATAACTCGAAAAATCACCGAGAAGCAGCAGATGGACTACAGAGCTATCTTAATACACTGGCAGCTTGGTGCACTAGGCGGAATTTAAAGGTCAATCCCTTGAAAACCTCTAACCCCTGCTTCACGCTGAAAATGCTAATTCCCTGCACGCCTCCTATTGAGCTTGAGGGAGTAACCCTAGAACAGCCAGCGCAAGCTAAATACCTTGGCATTACCCTAGACAAGCGTCTCACTTTTCGGCCACATCTGAAAGCTACGGTAAAAAAATGTGGCCAAAGAATGCAACAGTTGCGATGGCTACTAAATAGAGCAAAAAGAGCTGTCTATGCCCACTGCATAGCTCCGATATGGCTCTACGGTATTCAAATTTGAGGGATCTCCGCAAAATCTAATTATCAGCGCATCCAGGTCCTGCAAAACCGTGCATTACGGCAAATTACCAACTGCCCCTGGTACGTGCGCGGCTCGACCCTTCACCGAGACCTAAACCTGTTCACCGTGGAGGAGCAGATTGGAAGGCATACAAGTAGATACAGTGACAGGCTTCTGAGTCACCGCAGTTTGCTTGCAAGAGGACTCCTTCCTTTACGAAGACTGAAATGATTAGGTTTTTTCAAAACATTTAGATAAGCATAAGCCACCACTAACTTATTAATCCTCGCGCGGAGGTGCTCGAGGTTGGGCTATTTTATATTTGTAAAAATGTATTGTTAAGGTGCTAATCTGAATGCACAGCTTCAATGCTTTGATTAAACAAAAAAAAAAAACCTTTTCCAATGCTGGGAACAGAAATGGCAGCATTTGATAAATTAAAGTCTTTTTGGTCCACACCGCCAGTTCTGTCAATTTACAGCCTGAAACGGGAAACTGAACTTCATACGGATGCAAGTTCAAGAGGCTTTGGTGCGATATTGTTTCAAAAGCAGGATGATAATAGAATGCACCCAGTATATTTCTATTCTCTTAAGGCAGATGAAGCAAGAATGACCAGTTTTAAGCTTTAAACCTTAGCAATAATATATGCATTGAGGCGCTTCCGGGCTTATGTTGAACATAGACCGTTTAAAATTGTAACAGATTGTAACACACTTGCCTGTACCCTAGAAAAAAGAGGTGAACCCACAAATAGGCCGATGGGAACTCGAATTGCAGAACTACCCAATAGAATGTATCGTACATCGGCCAGGAAGTAGTAAGCCACATGTTGATGCCTTGAGCAGGCAGACTCAGTTTATTTTAAATAATGATGTCAGGTAGATCCCAAACCTGGCCCCATGAATATTTGTAAACCTGACTTACAGAGCTATTAAATGTTATTCAGAGTTTTGGAAGACACAGTGCCGAGCAGATAGAGGAAGATAACCCGCTTGGTAACCGGATAGAAAACCCGTTGGATAAACCATTAGATAGGCCGGGGGAAAGTTTAGTGGTCAGTAAAAGTGAAGAGAAGAGTCCGTTAGAGAATAGTAAAAATGAAATCGTTCATGGTGTTGGTGTAGTCGGTGCGAGTTCAGGGGATATGGATCTATTGTTACAAACTGAGCAGATGAGAGACAAGACTATAAATGAGATAAGAGAAGCGATAGAGAATCACCCTGTTGATAATTACGCATTAATAGATGGAACAGCTTATCGTGTAAACACAAGTAATGAATTACCACTTTGCGTTCCGCTAAGTATGCAGGATCAATTAATTAGAATGAGCCATGAGAAACTTGGACATTTAACCGCTGAAAAATGCTATAATGATATGAAATCGAAGTACTGGTTCCCGTTAATGAGGAGTAAAATATAAGAGTTTGTAAAGATTTGTTTACGATGTATTTTGCATTCTGTCCCGAAGACAGTAACTAACTGAACAGAGTAACCCAAAAGCACTTGTCCATTTCGATACGATACATATAGACCATTCAGGCCCACTCCCTTGTACTATATTAAGTCAAAGAAAAAACACTTGTTGGTGGTGATAGACGCATTTACCAAATTTGTTAAATTGTATCCAGTAAACTCGACCAGTACAAAGGAAGTTAACGCTTCTTTGAAAAAATACTTCGACTATTATAGTCGCCCCAGCCGAATAATTTCAGAACGCGGAAGTTGTTACACGTCAGAGGCTTTAAGTGAATTTTGTGTGAACGATATATATAACGAAATATACAGCCGCTCCGCAAGCAAATGGGCAGGTAGAACGGGTAAGCCACGTAATGACGCCGATCTTGGGATTGTTGTCAAATCCGTTAAATCAAGAAGATCGGTACAAGTCTGTTAGTAGGGTGTGTTATGTCCACCTTTGCCAGTGCATCCCCTCTCGCAACGCCGGCTCGCCATCGGCTCAGGGTCAGATTCGACCGCGACGGGGTGCGGCAGACCAACAATCAAATTTATTTATTTTGTTTTTTTTTTCCAACACACCTACTCATACTGCTGGCTGTTATGGACGCCTGTGGAATTTGGTGGTATTGTAGCTACTTTGGTGTTATGTAGCCGCGTGGCCCTCCCTACTAGAGTTGGGCACGGGCCGTGTTTTTTGTCGTGGCACTTCGTGCCACGCGTGGGCCCGCGTGTTCGTGTTGTAAATTCCGATTTCGTGCATGGCCGTGCGTGTTCGTGTTGAGCCAAAAAGGCACGACAAAACACGCACGAGGAAACACGAAAGAACACTAAAATCGATGCTAGTTGAAATAACGATTTAACACTTGAATCAGAAAACGAAGCACCCAATAGTCAACACGACTTTTCTGAATTTTTGGACACTAATAATTCAAAAAAAAAAATTAAATAGGACAGGTCAAGAATGGATATTGAAATAGATGACTATATAAGTAGTGTTGTTGATCCAGGAATTTGTGTGCTAACATTCTGGAAAAAAGCAACAAAATTTAAAATGCTAAGGCAATTATCAAGGCATATACTCAATATCCCTGTCAGCTCTGCAACAAGCGAACGAGTTTTTTTCCACTTCTGGACATATTTTAAATGAGCGACGTACTCGGCTTCTTAGCTCAAATATTGATAAGATAATCTTTCTGAACAAAAATTTGTAATGTTTATATATATATATTTTTTTTAATTTTTATATTTAATATATAAAAAATTTTCGTCGTGCGCGCGCGTGCATGTTTCTAAAAGTTAATTTCGTGGCCGTGTCGTGTCGGGCCGAAAATAGCCGGCCCGTGCCCATCTCTACTCCCTACCTTGACCTGCCTACCTGCCTCCCTACCTTGACCTGTTTCTG
This sequence comes from Scaptodrosophila lebanonensis, assembly GCF_003285725.1. Taxonomy (NCBI): domain Eukaryota; kingdom Metazoa; phylum Arthropoda; class Insecta; order Diptera; family Drosophilidae; genus Scaptodrosophila; species Scaptodrosophila lebanonensis. The sequence goes on along the minus strand of NW_022060580.1, from coordinate 892,548 downwards.
TTTTATATTTTATGTTAAGTGGCTATTATGTTGTTTAGGCTATGGAATGAATATGAGTCTGAGTGCTATGGAGTACTTAGCCCAGCATGCGCCTCTCGCTTCCAGCACACAGTCTCTCCGGTACTATCCTGTCACACGCACGCCGACGCCCCTATACTCCTTCCCCTAGCCTGGTGGACTGAATAAAACACCATTACTAATCGCGTCTGTTTCATTTTCCGTGCCCCTTACCTGGTCTGTCTTCGCACTCTGCCCTTTTTCCTCTGCGTGTACGCACTTTGTCTAAACTCTCCTTTTCCCTTTTTCTGGATCTCCAATTTGCACCACTTATATACATATGTTCGGTAACTTTGAACAATTTTTCGCGCCTTAAAATTTTTCTGCATGTTACTTCCTTCACTTTCGCTTTCCTTCTGCCCTTGACAAAGGTTACCATTTGTCATTCTTGATGGGACCGATAATTTCCCTTATCCCCGGGCTACCCAATATCGATTTATATACTTGGTGTTAGGATCGACAAGCGCCAGCTGCTTACCTAGCGAGTTGCCATACCTTCCGCCCGACGCTATTTAAGGTTTTTCAATACTGCCGCGTCGCACATAACAGGTGGAATTTGCCATTAACAATTCAGTTCATTGCAGTTCAAATAAAACCCCTAGTTTACTATTATTCGGATTCAATCAGAGAGCTGCCATGATAGATGATTTATTGGAATATTTGGAGGAAAATTTTACTAAAAATAATCAAAATAATCTCGAAGAAATAAGACAAGATGCTAGTCGAAAAATAACTCAGTCACAGATGAGGAATGAAAAAAGTAGTGTGTTGAAAAATAAACCGCCGATAAGCTATAAATATGGAGCTTACGTAGCCATTCGTAACGTTGATGTAACCCCACGCACATGTAAAAACACACGCAACATAAAATAAGCCGTGTTTTTGAAAATGATAGATATGAAGTTACTGATATAGATAATTTTCAATTAACACAAATGTCATTTAAAGGAATTTTAGAACCGGCCAGATTAAAACTGTGGACACAAATATTAAATATCGCAATTTCTATATGTTGTTGACCGAGATCGAGGAAGATCTGTTTGTCAGGTTGGCCAAGTTGTAACCAAAGTGGCAGTTACTAATTCACTCATTTGTACTAATGACCTAGCTCTTAAGATGGACTACGATAACTGCGTTATCGATGTTGGTCAATTACCATATGAACTACGGTAACTACGTTAATGCGATATTGATCAATTACCATATACTCACTTGTGCTTGTGAATAGAGAGAGTGAACTCCTATTATTACATTACCTTACACTCGTTAATAAAAATGAGTAAGAAATATTACATCAAATACATATTACATTACAGTTTTCTGTTTGAAAATTTATATTAGTTTATATAAATTGTATAAAAACAAAGAAAGATTGGGACGCTTGCTTTTAACTTTAATATCGAAAATGACGAAACGATACGGTGGCGATTGTGCTTCTATTTAGTTCTATTTACAACTGACTTCAAATTAGGCTTACATGCTAAACTAAGCCTAAGGCGGCGAAAAAAGGGCGCGAGGCGACGTCCGCAAACGGCCGCTCTCGCGCTCTCTTTTCGCCCTAAACTAAAATTCAAATAATTCTCTTAAACTATCTTAATCTAAAGCAGCATCTGCTCCAACACCGGCCCCCTTGGAGGGACATCGTTCTTCAACGGGCAATGGCGCCAGCCGATGAATAGCCCTCCGTAGATTGCCACTACTCGTGGCGACGTCGGCCACCTGCACCTTCCCGTCCGTCCCGGCGTGAGTTGTGGTGACCCTGCCAAGTACCCACTTTTGTGGCGGCACGTTGTCTTCGGCCACCACGACGAGTTGTCCCACGACGACGTATGGTTCCTCCTGGAACCACTTCGCTCGCACCTGGAGGCTCGAAATGTACTCCCGGGACCATCGCTGCCAAAACCTGTGCTTGAGACACGAGGCATTGCGCCATCGCCTTAAGCAGGTTTGGCTGTCGATGTCCTGGAGCGGTGGAGCTGGAGTCGCCAGAAGAGGCCGCCCGATTAGAAAGTGGCCCGGGGTTAGCTCCTCGCCGTCGCTGGGGTCCGCGCTGAGTGGTCCCAGTGGCCGAGAGTTCAGCACCGCCTCGACGCTCGCCAGGAGTGTTCCGAGCTCTTCTGCGGTCAGGAGCGCATTTCCCACCGTCCGTAGGAACAGGTGCTTTGCAGACTTGACACCTGCCTCCCAAAGACCGCTGAAGTGAGGCGCTCTGGGTGGTATGTACGCAAACTCGCATCCTTTTCTTGATGCGAATTCGCGTACGCCTTCCGCCTCCTTCTCCCATCTCGCTCGGAACTCCTGCAGCTTCCTGTCGGCTCCCACGAAGTTCGTTGCGTTGTCGCAGTAAACTTTGCGAGGGACGCCTCTCCTGCCGACGAACATTTCAAAAGCCAAGAGAAAAGCATCAGTGGTTAGATCTGACACAAGCTCTAAGTGAACCGCTTTCGAGGCAAAACAAACGAAAAGAGCCACGTACGACTTGTACGGTGGCTTGCCACGGATGCGAAGCGTTGTGCTTATAGGGCCACAAAAATCAACACCACATACTTGGAACGGGTGGAATGGCTGGAGCCTGTCTGCCGGAAGATTTCCCATTACTTGGGAGGCCAACCGGGGCTTCCATTTGAAGCAGAGGATGCACGAACGTACTGTAAGGCGACACACTTCCTGAGCGTTAACCAGCCAAACTCGCTCACGAAGCAGGCTCACCAGCGATCTAGGGCCAGCATGGCAATTTGACACATGCAAATAAGATACGTACGATCTTATGAATTGCGACTTTTTAGAAAGCAACAACGGAAACTTGGCTTCGTACGGGATAGGAGCATTTAATAATCTTCCCCCCACTCTCGCAAACGAAAACGAAGCAGCGTAGAATAAAGCTCCTCCTGAATTGTTGGACCGACCATTAAGGTATCATTCAACGCAATCTGAGTGGACGTGCGGCAAGAGGCATCGAAAACGACACGCAACTTGGTCGACGTGCTTTGAGGCCGCAGGACACACTGATGCGGAATAAAATAGTGTGGAGTATCTGGAATTTTGTTGTCCGTTGAGGACATGTGACCGAGCGAAACATACTCGTCCAAAAATTCCAGATACATGCTTTTCATTTGAGGGTCTTTTGACAACCTCCTTTCAAGCGACAAAAAACGACGTTTCGCAATTTCATACGACGAGCCAAGATTTTTTGGGTCAGATTTAAAAGGTAACCGTACCTGAAATCGACCAGACGACAAGATTTTTGTATTATCAACAAAGTGTTGTTCACAAAGCTGTTGCTCAGGTGAGAGAACTTTCGAATTATTAGGCAAGTCCTCAATGGACCAAAACTTTTGTATCGTTGAGTTTATCGAAAGTAATTGTTCTTCTTGGCAACTTAAATTCACTGCTCCTTCTATACTCGTTTTAGGTTGAGTAGAGCATCTGCCTGACACTATCCAGCCGAGAAGCGTTTTTTGTAATGTGGGAGACTCAGGGCCTTGCTTTATTTGGCCTACCGACAATAAGTCGAACAATGACTCTGCTCCAATTAACATATCAATTTTTTGCGGTTTATGGAATTGAGGATCGGCCAATTGAATATTTTTGGGGACCCTCCACCCGCTGGTGTTCACCGCTTGATCGGGATGATAACCAGAAATCGATCCCAAGATCCAAAAATCTGCGGAAAACTCGCTACAATTGACACGCGACTTCACCACTGCATGAATTATATTCTTGGCACGCGCATTGGTATCTCCAATGCCGCGCAAGACCATACACGTATCCTCTCGTCTGAGCTGTAGCTTTTGAGCTAGATCCTCAGTCACAAAGTTGACTTGTGACCCAGAATCTAACAATGCTCTTGCTAAAACGAAATCGCCACTTTTCGTTTTAACGCTCACGACTGCTGTTGCAAGAACCACTCTATCCGAAGCAGTCGCATGCATGGCATGCGAAGTGGAAGAGCTATCTTGAAGATGTGGTGGCTGAGAGGGTGGTGGTAACGCAAGATTTGTGCTAGCAGTATAAATATGTAGCAGTGTGTGATGAGAACGTTGGCACACGCTACATTTCTTTGCCTTACACTTCGCTACTGTGTGGCCTCGTCGAAGACAGTTTATGCACAAAGGCGCACCTTTAGCGAAGTCAAACCTTTGCTGCACTGACAAGGCAATATATGCCTGGCAATTGCCAATCGAATGGTCAGCTGAATTGCAAAACTGACAAAGGTTATTCTGTTCGTTTTTGGCAGCAACGAACGAATGATTTATCCTGCTAGCATTTTTGACTTTTTGAGTCTGAGTGTTATTGCTCGACTGGCTGCCCTTCGCTTGAGCTTTACTAGCTTCTTCAGCAACAATATGCTGGTAGCGTCTGTTAAGAGCAGTCTCACAATCTCGCCATAGTGGGAACGTTGTGTAGTCGAGCTGCTCTTCCCACTTCTTTTTTGTGGTAGGATCGACTTTGCCCATAACTAAATAAATTAAAATGGCATTAGCGATTTTCTTGTCGTCATAGGTGGCCGACACTGTGTCGATCAGGCTTCTCAAAGCTGACGCAGATGGCTGGGAAATCTTTTGCAGATTGAAAAGTGTCGATATGTTATCGAAAAATATTAGGCAGTCATTTTCGTACACCCGCTTTAGACTTTCAATGGCTTTGCTATAATTGTCTTCCGTCACTTGGAAGGCGCGAACTGTGCCTAAAGCGTCACCAGCCAAACATGATATTAAGTGATTGAATTTTTCAATATCATGCAGTGTGTCATCATTGTGAACAAAAGTTTCAAAAAGACTCATGAAATTTTTAAATTCAGAATGCTTGCCGCTAAAAGTTGGAAGAGCGACCGCTGGCAATCGACACCTTGGCTTTTTTGAAGTAGACGGTGCAATACCGTTTGCCGAACTTGAATTGTCGATGCTTTTTCTTCTTAGTTTTTCCAGCTGGCCTTTTAATAAGGATTTGGTCATAATGCAAGTTTCTTCCAGCTCTTCATGGTAGTCATCTTCTGTATCTTTAGCTTCAATTTTGCTTTGCAATATATTTGCAGTTTCTATATGAGTTGTTAGAAGCTCTAACCTGCATTCTAACTCGATTGGCTCTAACGAAATCGAGCCTTCTTTTAATTGCCGTTGCATACGACATATACTCCTCATACAGCCCTCGCGCTTCCTTTTAAGTTCTTCGAGCAAGTCCTTACTCATATTGATTTAAGGTTTTAAACTTTGATCGAACGAAAATTGTCGAGTGACAAACGAGAAATCGAAAATAATATGCTGTTCTCAGCAAGTGTAGGGGAGCGCAACAGATGGTCGTCTAGCAGTGCGAACGAAAACGAGAATAACTGCAGTTGACTGACCGTCGAAGGCAATACTTTTGGGAGCAGCAGCGAAAGTGGCGACAAACGAAAAGAATAATTCTAATACAAATGGCTTGTGTGCGTTAGCAGAACAGCTAATTCTTATGCATATATTATGCGAAGCGCAGGCAAATAAAAAATGCAGCAGCTTAAGCGCGAACACGACAGCAATGTATTAGCTATGTTATGTATGCGAGTATGTCGGTTTATATGTACATATGTAATAACGACAACGGCGAATTCGATGAGAACAACGAGAGCAAGCAACAAACGAAAACTGCCGACGGTTGGCTGAGATTGACGTGGGGGGGGGGATGCCGTATGTAAAAGTGGCTATGTATATTTATGTATCTATGTATGTATAACAAAATCAAACGACAATAAATTGGCACTTTAAATAATTGCCTATAGCGGTTTACTTTTATTTAATATTAGTACGACATGCGATTTATATTTGTGTTAATTATGCTCAACTATCTACCGTATTATATTATGGTCACGTATGTGCCAAAGGTTGAAAGTTGAACGCCGAAATAAGCAATTCGCTGGTTAAATTTCACTTTCAAACTTTAGCACAGTACCTGTGAAGTCGACTTTGGCTCAGGAACTTCCCTTTGGTCGACTTGACTCATCCTCCAATAATCCAGTTGACGTGACAGCAACACACACAATCCCCAGTGCAGCAACAACAACACGACCGACGCGGTTCCGCACAAATTAAAGTTTTTAATTTAAAAAAAAAAACAAGCAAGTCCCTGCTCGGGCGCCAATGAAAATTTATATTATTTTATATAAATTGTATAAAACAAAGAAAATGGGACGCTTGCTTTTAACTAGTTTTATGCGGAAAATTACGATCGATTCGGCGACAATTGTGCTTGTATTTGGTTCTATTTTACAACTGACTTCAAGCTTACATGCTAAACTAAGCCTAAGGCGGCGAAAAAAGGGCGCGAGGCGACGTCCGCAAACGGCCGCTCTCGCGCTCTCTTTTCGCCCTAAACTAAAATTCAAATAATTCTCTTAAACTATCTTAATCTAAAGCAGCATCTGCGCCAACACTGTTCTTTCTTTTTGCAAAAGTCTTGGATCGCTAGCTACTCGTCTACCAAAGAATAATTCAACAGGTTTGCGTTTTGTAGTTGAATGTATTTATTTATTTATGTCAACAAACATTGACTGTCGACATAGGAAATATATAAAAATTATAAAAAACATCTTATAAGCTAGAAAAGTCTAAGAAGGAGAAATCTAATCAAATTACAATAATATCTAATTAACACCTCCGACCCGGTGGGGGAATATTATTTGCCTCTCGGCTAGATGTGCCCCGTCCCACAGCCAAGTGTGCTCAGAGGCGTCAATAGATCTACCGATAAGAAAAGAAAAACTTAACAGAGAGAAGATCTTAGAAATACTTAAAAGCTAATTTTAAAAAGAAAAAAGTGAGAAAAAAAATTAAAAATTGGAATCTCAGAGCCGTGGGGGGAAGATTTTTTAGCCAGTCCGGCAAACTATGCCCCGTCTTATAGCCGATCCTGGTCAGAGATTCCGGGGATGGCTGAAAAGATAGGCTTTTATTATAGGAAGAGACAGTTCAGTTGAGAGCGGGTGAAAATACTCATTGTAAGACGAGCATAGAACGCGAAAAGGATTGTGCGATGCATAATCAATTGTAGACCTACTAAGAGAAAGGGGAAGATAATTTCTTGTCGTTCTGGAAGGAACTGATTAAGACGACCTAATAGGAAAGGAGAATCAACACTACCGGCAATCAGTTGGTGGAGAAATACTGCTCCAAGGACAGTACTCCGATTAGCCAATGACGGAAGATTAATAAGCAGAAGTCTGCTCGAGTAAGGCGGCAAACGAAGGTTGGGATCTTAGTTTAAACCGCGAAGAGCAAAAAGAAGGAATTGTTTCCGAACAGACTCAATTCGATTCTGCTGCGTTTTGTACTGCGGACACCAAACGCATGAGCAGTATTCTAGAATAGGCCATACCAAATTCAAAGTCTTTGGACTAACGTTTAACGAATCCAAGAGCCTTGTTTATGATGCAAGAAATGTGAAGATTGAAGTTTATTTTATAATCAAACAGAACTCCAAGATCTTCGACAGTAGAAATACGTTGCAATAATTTATTGTCAATCGTATAGGTGACAAGATGAGGTCTGGCCCGATAAAATGACATAAACTTACATTTGGAGCAGTTATGGTGTAATTGGTTAACCAAGCACCATCTCTGCATTCAGATCATCTATCGCAAGTATAAATAACATCAGTTTGCATTTTAGATAGGAATGCATTTACAATGATGTAAATTCCAGAAAATTCGATGTTGTCGAACGATATTTGATAAAACCATGCTGAGTAGGGGAGATAACCGACTTACACAGATGCTGCAAAGTGAAAGTAATTATTTTGTCAAATAAATAAGGAAAGGCGGACAACTTAGTGATACCTCGATAGTGGGATGTGTGCCTTTGTGGAGCGGAATAATGAAGAAGTTTTTCCAAATAGTTAGAAAAACTGCAGTGTCAAGCGACAAATTGAAAAGCTTCAGCAATGGTTGGCATAGGGAGGTAGAACACTCCTTGACCACACAACCGGAAATGCTGTCTGGCCCAGGTGAGTATGAAGATTTGACTGCCTTAATACCTGACAGAATGCAGCAACTGCTAATTATGGGTGAAAAATTATAATTAGAATAAGGAATATTATATGAATCACCATTGAAACTAATAAATGAATAAGTTGACTGAAAAAACTGAGCGAATAAGTCAACGATAGTTGAATCATTGCTTGCATTTTCATTATGAAGAAAAAAAGATGAAGGCAAAGCTGACGATTTACGTTTGCAGTTCACAAAATTGTAAAACTGCTTAGGGTCTTGAACAAATTGAGCTTTACAGCGCTCAAGATACTCAGTATAACACTGAGAATTGAGAAGAAGAAAGTTCGATTTGGCTATAGAGTATTTTGAAAAGTATTGAATAATTATATTTGCAAATAGATCTATCAAGGGGGTCGCCAATTGAGGTGGGAATTTTTTTTCCTTTTGACATCGCATTATTTCTTCAAGGGTCGAATGAAATCTTTCAATTTGACCATTCGCTAAGCTATTGTAAGGTGGTTGTGTAGTTATAGGCTTTTCTATAACTAATAATATGCAAGAATTATTGTTCAACTGTGCGAAATAATTCGATTTAATTTGCGACTGTTTGGTTGCGATTGAATACCATATTACAAGTTCAATATTAAGCGACGAAAAGAAAACTATTATATACAATGTATATTATGTATATTGCCGAAATGCAATTCAATTTATTAACTATTGCCGAAGTGCAATATTAATATAGAAATTGATCGAGTAGGCGGAAACTAGGGTTTACCGTACCGACACAAGCGAAAACGAACGATGCGACTTAACTATTGGTTAACAAACAAGCAAGTGATTCGGCCGCTGCAGCAGTGCAGCGCCTTAGGCAAAATTATAGCAATTTAAGAACAATGCGTAAAGAAAAATAGGAATTTGAGCGACATAGCAAACAATGAGTTACATTACGTTAAATGGCTCAACTTGCTGCGCAGAGCAAGATTACAAATTGAGTTATTTTATAATCGAATTAAACAAATGTATTTATGATAAACTAGCAGGTATTGCCCGTCTTAACCCGGCTCAATATAATGTTTCCAATTGTATTTATTTTGTGTGTGCATAACCTACCCATATGTTTTCTCCTTAAAGGTTACCAGTAGGAAGGCATTTAAGGTATTTAAATGAACATTTTCTGTTCTTGACAAAAAATTGTTCAATAGTCCGTATATTTTTGTTCTTGCCAAACTATTTCGTTAAACGAACATGACCACTATAACTAATATTTTTAAAGCTCGTTTTCCCCCCTTTGGAGCTAGAATTTTCCAAAAGCCTTTCTTAGTGTGCTCCTACACTATGATGGATACTATGAAAGGATACTGGAGTCCAAATTTAAATTCACATTTGAGTCTTTTCGTGCCATATTGAGTCAATACGGCCACGCACAAACTCGGAATATGAAACACGGCATTCGTGTCAATGCCGTGCAGCGATGACCCACGATCAAAAACCACTGGCACCGATACCATCAAAATATCGAAGTTTGAATGCAATAAGCAGAATATTTAAATAATAAAATCTAATTATTTATTGAGATCAATAAGAACAAATCATATACATACATACATCTGCCCGCAATGCGAAGCAGAATAGCGACGGTAACTGTAAACTTTTGGCGTTTTGCCTTTGAAATTAACATTAAATGGTCACAACGAAAGAAGAAGAGCGAGCCAATGACTTGCAGTTGTTGTTGTTTTTAGAGCATTATTTTTTTTACAATCAAACAACTGTGTTCGATTGCCCAATGTATACATTAATACGAATGTACATACATGCTATATTCATACAAAGTCATATGTATGTTTCTCTTTACTTTTTCAACCGTACGTAGAGCACACATAGACACGAACTGTTGCTTGTTGTGTGTGTGAGTGTGTGTATGTGATGTCCCCAACTATTTGATATTTGTTGTTGCTGCATAAAGTTATTAATGAAAACCCTAATGCCAAATGCACTAAACAAAGAAAAAATTACTTTTAAAAATGTTATAAAATTTTCAATTAATTAACATTTCTTGCTCTGTCAGTGCAAGACGAATGTACATACATACATATGTAGACACATATGTACATACATAGATGTGCACATATGTATGGACATTCACACATTAGTGTCTCACATGTTGCTTTGGCTATTTCAATCGTTTGCACGCAACTACACGAACAGCTGTTTGCATGTGTGTGTGTGTGTGTGTGTGTGTGTGTGTGTATGTATACTTAGTTGTCCCCAACTGTTTGATATTTTGTATTGTTTGTTCTGCCTGCTTTTGTAAAATGCATATTTTGAAAATCCTTGAATGCAAAGTTGTAGATTTAGTTACGTAGATTATATTATCCAAATTTTAAATCGATCGGACTAAATTTATAACACAAACTTTTCATTTGAAATAGTGAATAAATATTAAAACCCCAATAATTCAAGCTCCAACACAAATTTCGAAAATCCGAGTATGCAGTTTTGTTTGTATTCTTTAATTTTAGAAACTAAGTTTTAAGTCAATCGGTTGAAAAATGCTGATTTTCCAAACAAACTTTGGAGCTACTTTTCCCCCCTTTGGAGCTCGAATTTTCCAAAATCCCTTATTAGTGCTCATCTACACCATGATAGGATACTTGAGCCCAAAAATCCTGTTTCGGCAGTGGACACAGCTTGCGAACGGCTCTTCTGATTAGTCCAGTGGCAGTCTTCAGTTCAGCAACCCTCACGACGCCATCTGCTCCAGGGATCAGGTTGACGACTCGTGCCAGCGGCCATTGGAGTGATGGCAGGTTTTCGTCTTTGACGTGGACGACATCGTTGATGCAGATGCCAGGCTGGTCCTTACGCCACTTGGATCTCTGCTGAAGTAGAGTCAAATACTCTTCGCGCCAGCGCGCCAAGAACACCTGCTGATAGTAGGTGACCTGCTGCCATATATCCAAGCGATTGAAATTGAGCTTGGTTATGTCCGGCTCAATGTAGGACGACAGAGGTGCAGTGCCAATAAAGTGCGCTGGAGTCAAAACATCGAGATCGCCAGGATGTTCTGAAAGCGGTAATAAAGGACGTGAATTAATAATGGCTGTGATATGGCAAACTAACGTGCGCAGCCCATAAAAATCAAGCAGCGAACGCCCAACAGCTCTGAAGACGTGGTGCTTGGCAGTCTTCACCGCCGCCTCCCAAAGCCCACCAAAATGCGGAGAACGAGGAGGGATGAATCGCCAATCTATGTAGTCAGCCAAACAAAACTCTTGAAGCGCCTTCAAATGTTCGCTGCTCTCAAAGAGTTGTTTAAGCTCAGCCATCTCGTTCTTTGCACCGACGAAGTTTGTTGCATTGCCCGACCATATGCGAGTTGGCCGACAACGCGTCAAAATAAATCTTCTTAATGCGTTGAGGACAGATCCCGTGGTTAAGTCCTTAACCAACTCGATGTGCACGGCCTTCATGGAGAAACAAATAAAAATGCTCATATAGCATTTAACAGGCGCCCTGTTACGCACTTCATTCCTGTAGAAGAATGGCCCACAGAAATCCACGCCTGTGGCCATGAACGGTTGGGATAACCTGACGCGATCCTCAGGAAGGTCGGCCATGATATGCTCCATTAGACGTGGCTTTGCTCGAAAGCATAAAGTGCATTTATTAACTGTTTTGCGACCGCCGATTGGCCAATATCTCATTCGAACTATGAGTGCAAACGTGATGGGATGGCGCCTGGGCAATATAATTGGGTGTTTGGCGTCGAAGTCGAGTGTTGCGTTGCTCAAACGCCCGCCAACGCGCATCAATCCAAAATTGTCGATGAAAGGCGATAACGAAGCGATGTTACTAGATGTTTTAATAGATCGAGATTGTTGGAGGGCCTTGTAGTCATCCCAAAGATGTGCCCTCTGTATCAAACGAAGCAATATTTGAGTGCCATGATGCACGCAATCCACAGTTAGTCCGGGAATCCATATTCGGTGCAGGAACTTGTAGATATATCCAAATACACGTTGTAGTTTGGCAAAGCTATTGGCATATTTACACTCCTGGCTGATGTCCTGAAATGGGCAGGAACTCAGAAGCACCTGTTTTCGCTGCTCCGGCAAAGTCAAAACTGGTGCGCAGGAAGTAGGCCAAAAAGCTTTGTCCTCAGCAAGCCATAGTGCTGACTGGACGAGCTCGCTGGGAAGTACTCCTCGTGAGAGAATGTCCGCTGGGATGAGATGAGTAGGTACATATCGCCAATTCATGTCCGAAGTCAACCCTTGAACGGTTGCTATCCGATTCGAGACAAAGGTTTGGTATCGGGACGGCTCGCTGTTTATCCAGGATAATGCGACGACAGAGTTGGACCAGCAATAATACTTGCAGCTAAATAATGCCATCTGCGAGATTTCATTGACCAACTGCGCCAACAAGACAGCTCTGCACAGCTCCAATCTGGGCACAGTAATTGTCCTCAGCGGCGCCACTCGCGATCTTGAGCACAACAACTCAACCTTGCGACCTTTTGATGTAACAGATACGACGTATACGCAAGCTGCATATGCATCCATACTTGCGTCGCTAAATCCGTGTATTTCAAGTGCACCGCCGGCGAGAAGAACCAATCTGGGAAACTTCAATCTCTGCGTCTGTTGAAAGTCTGAAATTAGTAGATAGTACGGATCGCTTGCAAGGCTTAGTAACAGACTGAATGGGAGTAAACGAGAACATGAAGTAATCTGATGCAGGATCCCATGCAAGGCCGAGTGTCGTAGCGATATCGCTGCCGTCATCGAATTTTAAAAGTGTTTCTTTGTCGGCATCGGGAATTTCCATTAGAACATTTGGATCACTAGAGCACCATTTACGAAGCATAAATCGTCCTTTCTCCAACAGACCTGTTGTTTGCCGCATTTGCGAGCGATCCAGTTCCAACTTTGGACATATGTCCCAAGTCCAGGTATTCTTGAATGAATGACGAATATTTAATCTTTAAATCCGGATTTCGATCAAGCTTTCGTTCCAAGTTTAAAAATCTGCGATGAGCTTGAACGTATGAATCTCCAAGCAGATCCAAACTAAGCTTGGTTGGCAAACGAACAGAATATTCCCCAGTAGACAGGCGCGTGCAATTTCCCTTAAAATGCTCCGAATTTGGTCTTCTGCAGTAATGGCAATCCAGGAGCCAATTTGATTTGGCCAACACACAACAGTTCATAGAAAAGGCTCGCACCAATGAGCATGTCAATTTGCTGAGGTCGATAGAATGCAGGATCTGCTAGCCGTAGGTTGCTAGGATTGTTGCATTTGGTAATGTCTACCGAAAAATTAGGCTGATTTTCCGTGATAGCAGGAGCAACCAGCGCATAAATGTCTGTAGAATAATCCGAAGAATTCGATTTTAAGCAAAGTTGCACAACATATCCATCAGAAACGAAATAAGTGTCACCTAAACCTGACACTGAAGTGGACGATTTTGTTTTTCGCAATTGCAAATGATGCGCAAACCGTGAGGCTGCATATAATGCAGCTGCGATCCAGCGTCTAGCAGTGCACGACAAGGAACCCAGGTGCCTGCGTTATTTTTTACATTAATAACCGCAGTAGCCTGGAGCACAACATCCGAAATGAGATTATTGGCAGGCTCTGATGACAACGATGGCGAAATAGCAGTAAGCGCGCTGCGCGACAAGAATGATTGCAAGTGGGCAGGAGGCTGTGAACGAGAAACAGACGGCTGCTCAGACGAAACGAATTGCGAAGCTGCATTGTGGAAATGCAGTAAGCTATGGTGTTTGGAACCACATACTCTACATGATCCCGAGTTACATGTTCGCATTCTGTGGCCTTTCTTCAGGCAATTGACGCATAAGGCCATCCGTTTTACCTCCTTCAAGCGAAGGGGCGGCGATAAATTACCAAAAAGCGGGCATGTGTAAATATTGATTCCGCAACTTCCAAATCAGATGCGGATCAAAAATTCTCGCAAATAAAAAGCCGAATGGCTACTGATTTAACTAAGTCGGAAACGAGTTTTACATATACATCTTGGTTGGACGTCGTCCTCTCTGGTGGAAATGCATCCAAAACGGGCCGGCGAAATCCAATCCTGCGCGTTGAAACGGATGCACACCCGTTTTTACTCTGCTCGCTGGTAGCGAGCCCATAATCAGGTTTGCCGATACTGGGCGCTGGCGAAAGCATGCCAAGCAACTCCGCACTGTCTTGCGAGCTAGATTTCGAGCATTAATGACCCAGTACTTTTGTGCACAAAAGCGCATAATGCATTCTCTACGGCATGCATATTAGTTCGATGTGTGTATTCAAATAAAGCGGTTATAACAATGTGATTATTCGGCAATAAAATTGGGTGCTTTGTGTCAAATGGTACATTAGCTTGAGACAACCTGCCACCTACCCGAATAATTTCTATCCCGTCAATTACGTCTAGGAACGGATTGAGCGCTTGTATTTTTGCGGATCGAATAAGCTTGCCATCGTGCAATTTTACGATCCCTTCTTGGAAACTCAAACTTTGCAAATTAAATATTATGTAGTTTAATCCACCCTTTACTTCAAAGGCTGTCAGCGGCTTGGATTGAGCTAATTCAATTTTTGATATAACCCGTCGCCAGCGACAAATATAGCCAAAAACGCGAGTCAACTTAACAAAATCCCTTGCATATTTACATTTACCAACGATATCCTCCACAAGCCTTTAGGTACTGGCTACTAATATAAATTTAGATTTACGTTGCTCGGGAAGTGAATCAGAGCGATTCCAATGCACCGCGGGCCACTGATCTTCTGGCTGCTGCAAGAATTTAGGACCTTTCCACCACAGTGACGAGTTTTTCAATTCACTCGTATGCAGACCACGAGACACTATGTCTGCTGGGTTAAGTTTCGATTCTATCTTAAACCATTCATCTATACTAGATAATTCGTGGATTAAAGCGACCCTATTTGCAACAAAGGTGGTCCATCGGCTAGAATGAGAGGCAATCCAATTAAGCACGATGGTAGAGTCTGTGAAATACCTAACGCAAGAAACATATCTAGGAACACACTTCTTAACTTTGGCCATCAGCTGGACCAAAAGTCTGGCGCCCTCAAGTTTTAAACGAGGTAGCGATGTGACACGAACTGGTGCTACCTTGTATTTTGACGCCACCAAATTGACAGATATGGTTCCTAGCTTGTCTGTAACCCGAGCGTATATGGCTGCCCCAAAGGCACGGCAGGATGCATCCGAAAATCGATAAAACTCAACTGTGTCTATTTCCCCTGAATTTGGGATGACAGCTCGAGGCAACGAACATTCGTATATGAGTTTTAATTCACTACGATATTTTTTCCACTATATGGCATGACTGGGTGGCAAATCCTCGTCCCAACCCTGCTTCAATAGCAATAACTCTTGCATGAAAACTTTACCTAATATAATAATGGGGCTCAAAAACCCAAGCGTGTCAAATAATTGCGCTAGCTCCGATAATACTACGCGCTTAGTGACCACGTCCGAGCACTTCGCACCGTAAGCGAATTGGAACTTGTCACTAGTCGACGCCCAACGTATCCCAAGCGTTTTTGCAGCGTCGGTAACTTTAAGTTCCAACGGCTCGGTGCTCTCATCATGAGAGACAAATTTGAAATTAGAGCGCCATTTATGAAGTTCAAATCGCCCTAACTTGAACAACTCTGTCACTTGCTGTTTTAACTCTTTTAGCTCATTAATGGAGTCAGCTCCGCAGAGCATATCGTCCATGTAAAAGTTGCGCTTCACTGCTTCACTAGCTAAAGGATATTGATGACCAGCATGCTCAGCTAAATAATATAAGCAGCGAACTGCCAGGTATGGTGCTGAATTTGTATCGTATGTTACAGTTTTCAGCCGCAGTGTCTTTACAGCTTCAGTACTCTCTTGTCGCCACAAAATACACTGATAATTACAGTCACCAGATTCTACTAAGATTTGTCTATACATCTTTGAGATGTCAGCTGTAAGCGCATACTTGTAGAACCGGAAACGAGTGAGTATATCGAATAAGTCCGGCTGCAAGGTAGGGCCTACTAACATGATATCGTTCAATGAGAGCCCATTGCTCGTTTTGCATGAAGCATCAAATACGACTCTTAATTTAGTCGTTGAGCTTTCTCGTCGAATTACTGGGTGGTGAGGCATCACGTATCTAACATTCTGTACCTGTTCAGACCCTACCTCCTCTAAATGATCCAGCATCCGATATTCTTCTATGAATTCTGTGTAGCTCCTTTTGAGTTCTGGATTACAAATGAGTTTTCTTTCAAGGTTCAAAAACCTGGTGAGAGCAATACTATAAGACTCTCCTAATTCTTCTTTGGGTACTTTAAAGGGCAGACGTACCACGAACCTATTAGTAGCTGTCCTTCTCACATTTGAGACAAACTGCGTTTCGCACGTCTGCTCAGCCTCTGTATACCTGTTTGCTGGATGTGAAATCTCTTCACACTGCCAAAATCTTTGCACCAACTTGTGCAGTTTTCTTGTATCCTCTTGGTCGGAACTTGGTACTCGATTAACAATTGAGGCATTTCTTTCACTTGTTATACATTCACCTACAACAATCCAACCTAAAAGAGATTTTTGAAGTAATGGCTTATTAATGCCCATTTTATTTGGCCTGCTACGATAAGCTTAAAGAACAAATTAACTCCGAGCAGCATAGATATTTCATTAGCTGAATCGAAGAAGGGATCTGCCAGCTTTACTTTTGATGGCACGAAAAAGCCTTCTGCTGTCGCGCTTGTTGCCGGATACACTGAACTTGTCTGTGGCTACGAAATTTGTTGCCCTGGACTTGATGGTAGTCTGAACTTCACCTAAAATTCTCGACTTGGCATTTCCTATTCCATTTAGCGAGTATTGAACATCCTTTATATTGAGTTTCAACTGTGATACCAAACTGGTGGTTATGAAGTTCAACTGACTACCTGAATCTAGTACGCATCTGCATTGTGAATATTTACCGTTAGAATTCTGCACAAGAACTAGCGCCGTTGCCAAAAAGCTTGTTGTCCGACTTGTCAGTATCGCACTATGCAGTGAGCTAGGATTGGCTTGACTACTGACAGGGCAATTGCTTGAACTTTCCACTTCCATTGCTGATCTATGAAGCAAATCATGATGTGGCTTATTACAAGCCGAATAACGCTGCGCGCTGCAATCCTTTGTTTGATGACGCTTACTAAAACAGACAAGACATATTCCAAATTTTTTAACTTCGTAATATCTTTGCAACGGTGACAATGACTTAAACTTTGGGCACATCTTCAAGTGATGTGAACTCGAACAACTATAACACAAGTTAGTTGCAGTATTTCCCAATGCAGCAGCTAGACTGGCCCTTTTGCTATCACCCTTAGCATTTGATTTGGCAATGACTGCTTTTCTGACTTCTCGCCCGGCTAGATTAATTCCTCTATTGCATAAGAATTGTGCTAGCAGCTGCCAAGAAGGTAGCTTGGCGCAATCATATTCGCTCTCCCACTTCTCTAGTGTTTCATCGTCCAACTTGCTACGAACCAAATGGAACACGAGGGCCTCAAGAATTTCCCCTTCATTGCCTAGAGATCGAAGGGCTACAAGTTGCGAATTCACTGTATCTACCAAACTGCCAAGTTACTCTGCGTCTGCATTCTTAAGTCGACGAATATTGAATAGCTCACTCACGTGTGATTGTACGATAATAGCTTTATTTTCAAAAAGATCCCTAAGTAACTGTAAGGCCTTCCTATAGTTGACTGCAGATAATTCCAAGCACTCTATAGTTCTCAATGGGACAGCGCTTAGACATGACTTCAAATGAATAAACTTTGACAGCTCTCAATGTCATGGTCTGCCTCAATCAAGGTAGTGAATGCGTTGTACCAACTAGTCCACTCTGTATATTTGCCAGAGAATTCTGGCAGCTTCAACATTGGCAATTTACCTACTCGGGAGACTGCAACACCATTTAGCAATGTTGAATTGGCCGCTGGATCTGTTCCGACTACTGAATGACGCCCCCTTTGTGTCAAGTAGCTTAAAATCTTCCCCTTTATATCACAATACATATCTTCTATAACTTGACGAGTTTCGTATTGGCTGGCATCTTCAATTTTTTTCTCAACTTGGCTCTGGATGTCACATAATTGCGTGAAAATTGATTCAACTAAGCTCAAGCGCGCCTCTAGCTCTGCTGCAGTCATTGACTGGCAATTGTTTATAACATAAACTTTATTACGATTAAGAGAATTCATTAAACTTTCGCGAGAAGAATGAAACTCCATGTCTTTCATGTTTCTTTTTGGAGCCAAACAAACAACGAATTAGTCCCACTGTACCAACTGTACGAGCCTACAGACGAATATATTACCAAATATAATGTTCGTGTAGGTATGTATATATGTGCGTTTAATTATACCGCAATAATTCTTATCTACGCCAACAACAACAACAATGTTTGAGAGCAGCAACAGCTTCAGCTCAAGATAACCACCAAGTATTAGCTGGTCTAACTGTTTCTCAAGAAGAACAGCAAGAAATAAGTTGCCTTACTCTTGATGCTCTCAGTACATGTGCACTCAAGATCAATTCAAGGTTAAACGGTAAGTAGTTGCCGCCTGCATTTACGTATACATCTATATATATATATAACAGTTTGTCCTGACTGACTGACTGATTGGTTATCAACGCACAGCCCAAACGGTAAAGGCTAGGAAGCTGAAATTAGGACTCAAGTATCCTTTCATAGTCTAGGTGCCCACTAAGAAGGGATTTTGGAAAACTCGTGCTCCAAAGGGGGAAAACAGGCTCCAACGTTTGTATGAAAAATCTACAGTTTTCATCTGATTAACTTCAAACTTAGTTTGTATACTCTCAGAACAATTCCAAGAAAAACTGGTTTTTTGATATTTTTTTTGGGGCCTAAAATGTGGGAGTTTTCCTGTAAAAAAATGTTGGGGCACAAAAGCAAACCGCGTCAACAGCCCACAGCCCACACGGTAAAAGCTAGGATGCTGAAATTTGGGCTCAAGTATCCTATCATGGTGTAGATGAGCACTAAGAAGGGATTTTGGAAAATTCGAGCTCCAAAGGGGGGAAAAGTAGCTCCAAAGTTTGTTTGAAAAATCTGCATTTTTCAACCGATCGACTTAAAACGTAGTTTCTAAAATTAAAGAATACAAACAAAACTGCATACTCGGATTTTCGAAATTTGTGTTGGAGCTTGAATTATTGGGGTTTTAATATTTATTCACTATTTCAAATGAAAAGTTTGTGTTATAAATTTAGTCCGATCGATTTAAAATTTGGATAATATAATCTACGTAACTAAATCTACAACTTTGCATTCAAGGATTTTCAAAATATGCATTTTACAAAAGCAGGCAGAACAAACAATACAAAATATTAAACAGTTGGGGACAACTAAGTATACATACACACACACACACACATGCAAACAGCTGTTCGTGTAGTTGCGTGCAAACGATTGAAATAGCCAAAGCAACATGTGAGACACTAATGTGTGAATGTCCATACATATGTGCACATCTATGTATGTACATTCGTCTTGCACTGACAGAGCAAGAAATGTTAATTAATTGAAAATTATATAACATTTTTTAAAGTAATTTTGTCTTTGTTTAGTGCATTTGGCATTAGGGTTTTCATTAATAACTTTATGCAGCAACAACAAATACCAAATAGTTGGGGACATCACATACACACACTCACACACACAACAAGCAACAGTTCGTGTCTATGTGTGCGGTTCTCTACGTACGGTTGAAAAAGTAAAGAGAAACATACATATGTATGTATGCCTGTGTATGAATATAGCATGTATGTACATTCGTATTAATGTATACATTGGGCAATCGAACACAGTTGTTTGATTGTAAAAAAAATAATGCTCTAAAAACAACAACAACTGCAAGTCATTGGCTCGCTCTTCCTCTTTCGTTTTGACCATTTAATGTTAATTGCAAAGGCAAAACGCCAAAAGTTTACAGTTACCGTCGCTAGGCAACGACTGCGTAAGCGATAGTAAAGCAGAAACCGAATAACGGAGCTACGCATATTCTGCTTCGCATTGCGGGCAGATGTATGTATGTATATGATTTGTTCTTATTGATCTCAATAAATAATTAGATTTTGTTATTTAAATATTCTGCTTATTGCATTCAAACTTCGATATTTTGATGGTATCAGTGGCTTCAACTATCGAAAGTTTTACTCTAGCAAATTGAGATGAGAATTGTCAGTGCTTTTTGATCGTGGCTCATCGCTGCACGGCATTGACACGAGTGCCGTGTTTCATATTCCGAGTTTGTGCGTGACCGTATTGACTCAATATGGCACGAAAAGACTCAAATGTGAATTTAAAATTAGGATATACCCTTATAATTATTCCCCTTTTTTGCACATAGTCTATATTAAAACGTTGCGTTATCTCTATATATAAAACAGTTTGTCCTGAATAATTGGTGATCAACGCACAGCCCAAACGGTAAAAGATGAAATTTGGACTCAAGTATCCTTTCATAGTATCCATCATAGTGTAGGAGCACACTAAGAAAGGCTTTTGGAAAATTCCAGCTCCAAAGGGGGGAAAACGAGCTTTAAAAATATTAGTTATAGTGGTCATGTTCGTTTAACGAAATAGTTTGGCAAGAACAAAAATGTAACGGACTACTGAACAATTTTTTGTCAAGAACAGAATGTTCATTTAAATACCTTAAAAGCCTTCCTACTGGTAACTTATAAGGTGAAAACATATGGGTAGGTTATGCACACACAAAATAAATACAATTGGAAACATTATACTGAGCCGGGTTAAGACGGGCAATACCTGCTAGTACATATGTATATATGTACAGCAAATATGAATTAACCTCTTCGCGAATTTTTCACAATACGTGTCTCACCAATGTACCACTGTATGCCGCGTAAATATTTCAATTATGTTTTACTTACAATATTTGAATACTCAACACATCAAACTGAGAATATGTATATGCCGTGCAAAAATACTAGGAGCACCATGCAGAAAACTACTCACAGTCGAATGTTAGAGTTGAAGCTGCACTCCAATGTGCACCAGCATCCAATCTCCGGGATGATGTATGTACAGAGCTCCAACAGTGAGCTCCAATCGGGATAGAACTTTGTCCAAGAAGTCCCTGCTCGGGCGCCAAATGATTCCGCAACTTCCAAATCAGATGCGGATCAAAAATTCTCGCAAATAAAAAGCCGAATGGCTACTGATTTATTTTATTTATTTTTTTTTTGGGTTTAAGTTACCACGATGCCCTTGGGTATTGTGGAATTATTTGGCCGCCCACTTATTGGTGAAGTGGAAATTGCCACACTAGATAAATGTAGGATGTTGTTTGAAATTACAGTTTGACTTTTGTGTCATTTATGAAGTTTACTATTGAGTTATATTCTTGAACCGACTCATGCTTAAAGAAAGAGTGCAGATTGTTATATTTTGTTAGCGATGGGACGCGTTGTCGATTTGTATTATGTTTTGGACATTCAAATATGATGTGTGATGCGCTATCGGGAACGCCGCAGCTGTTACATTTGTTATCGTCGATAACATGCATTTTTGAAAGAGTGACTTTATCGAATGTGTATCCACTAAGCAGTCTGTTTATTAGTTTTATATTGTTTGCGTTAAAATTGCAGCTCTTATTTTGGAACCACGGTTTTCCAAGCGTGGTCGGAAAAAGAGCGCAGTATCCTCTGTTTTTCTCTAGTACTCTAGTTCCCATTCGTCATGTATTAGACTTTACATGGTACGCACTGCATCCTTTAAGCTCCATTTTAGCACCATGAAGGTGCCGTCTGTTGTTGCTCTTTTGGCCGCCGTGTCCACCGCGGTATTTTGGGGAATACCCACATGTCCCGGTATGAAATGTAACTCTAGAGCTAAAACACTGGAACAGTTATTAATTTTTCTTTTTATGTTGTTTGCTATGGAATTGTTATGAGAAGATTTATTAGTGTTTGCACGCTGCCTCTGCTGTCCGTTAAAATTGCCACATGGGAAATTCTCAACGAGATGGCATGATCAACCGCCTTTTCGATTGCAATAAGCTCTGAGGAGAGAGACGAGAGGATTTTGTTTGTAAAGAAACTATCTACAAACCCTGATTCTTCCTGCAAAAAAGCAGATCTTGAGTGGCTGGAGGTGACCGATCCGTCGGTAAAATATAGCTTAAAGCCTCTGCTTCTCAGACTGGAGGCTTTCTCATTAAAAATCAGGCGCATGGTTGATTTATCCATGGACTGCTTGTTTCTTGCTGAGCCCTTCAAAAAATCCGTGTCTCCTTTCATTTTTGCGCATTTGAGAGGTATTAGAGGAATCTCTTCAATGTGGTCTAGTATGTTGGCAAACCTCCTGTAAACCCTCGCATAACTAGTGTTTATCGTGCTGGTGGATGACAGCAAATCGCAGACTGGCAAATTGAAAGCAAATGCTTTTGCCAATTCTTTGGCTATGAGGAATAAAATCCTGAAATCCGGTGGCATCTCTGCTGCCATGTGGTAGATGATTTGAATGGGGCTACATTTTATTAGTCCTAGCGCTTTTCTCAGGTGCATATTAGTATGGCTTTTGACCTTAGCTAGGGCTGTCTTGGATAGGTTGCTAAAAGAGGAGCAGCCTGCTCCTGACGAATGCCTTGTGCAACAAGATTCCTTGCCTAGGACTGGCACCGTATTGACAGCCGCTAAAGAGCCTGATGAAAGCACATGATTTATTGGCCTCTGAGATAGCCTGACTAATATGGGTGCAGGCCGAGTTGTTTGCTGTTATGTTCCTGCCTAAGTAGCTGATTTGTGCTACTTCCTTAATGCGGAAACCTTGGCTTACCAAATTTAGTTCTCTTCTGCGTGAGCTGAAGTGAATGACTTTGGATTTGGCTGGATTTAAAGATAAGTTGAGCCTGCTGCATTCTCTTTCAAATTTTTCTACTCTTTCACTTAGCGTTAAAACGGCTAAATCAAACTTCTTGTGAAAACAGATCAGAAAGAAATCATCTGCATATTGAAAAAGCAGACAATTCGAATTGTTTATGTTGTGCAACTTGGCTGTGTAAATGTTGAAAAGAGTGGGACTTAAGCAGCTACCTTGGCAAACTCCTCTATTTATTTCAGCTTTGCTCAACCCCTTTACCAGATATCTGCGTCGAAGGAAATCAGTTATCCACCCTACCTGGTGTGGATAAAACTCCACGGCACGAAGCTGGTGGTCTAAGACTTCAATATCCACACAGTCGAAAGCCTTTTTTAGATCTAGGCATGCTGCCACAACTTGGAAACCCTCAGACTTAAGGTATTGAATCTTGTTAATTAGATCGTTTATGCATAGAGCTGTTGATCTTCCTTTCCTGAAAGCATATGATCTTTCCGGTAGCAGGTCGCGACTGGCAATATGTTCGTCGAATTTCATTTTGATTAGACCCTCTACTGTTTTTAACAGAACGCTAAGCAGGCAGATTGGTCTGTGATTACAAACGAGGTCAGAGTTTGAGCCCTTTTTTGGTACCGGCACCAGCCTGATCTGTCTCCAGGATTCTGGGAAGACTCCAAATGTCGTTTAACATATTAAACAGTTGAGTCTTCTTAGGGCTCGGTAATGCCTGCAGAATCCTATACGAGATGCCATCGAGCCCACATGCCGAATCTGGATTTCTCGCATTCAACACTGACATAAAATCCTCAAAGTTAAACAAAATGGGGACCCCTTCCTGGACCAATGATCTCGCCATACGTGGACAACTGAATGTTGTGGTTGGCGTGTTCTTTACTATCATAAGGAACTCCTCGTCCTCTGCTTTTGACCAGGTGTTTGCTGTCCTTTTCATTCTTTTATAACGTTTTAAATGTCTTGTTCCATTCCACAGTGTGGGAGCTGTCGTCATTTCGTCAATATACTGCCTGAAATTAGCTCTGCGACAGTTTTTAATTTGGTTTTGCAGCTTTGCTTCTGCTACCATGAGTAGCTCCGCATCTTCCAGCTTTTTGGTGAAATAGAACTTTTTCCTGCAGGCGTTTCTAAGGCGAAACAGCTTGTCAACTTCCTCGTTCCACCATCTCTTGGGTACATTTTTTTTTTCGCCTGAGACCGTAATTGTATTGGTTTTTGTGATAAGGCGAACATTGCCATTGAGTGATTCCAGGTTTGAAAAGTCACTATTAGCGAAAACTCTCGCAATCCTATTATGAAGTACCTTTTTGTGACTTGTGTTCGCGCGGAATTGGACCAAGTCTATTAAGACTGGAAAATGGTTGCTGTTTGTTAGTTTGCAGCTTTGAGCCTGCCATCTATATTGCATATTACTCGTATTGCAGAAAGTCAGATCCAGCACCGAGCTTTGGCCTGGGCAACGAGAAAAAGTAGGGGAACTGTCGTTCAAACATACAAAGCCCGAGTTAGCTGCCGCCCGTTCTAAGCCATGTCCTTTGCCGTCGCTACTGGAGCTGCCCCATGTTGTGGATTTGGCATTAAAATCCCCACATATTAGTGAAGCAATGCTCAATGATGCCGCATACTCGAAAATTTCTTTTGCCCCCTTTTTCAGGATAGACACTGATAATGAGGGGGCCGCATAGATACCGTAAAGGCACAAATTTCTCTTTAGATTTAGGGTCTGAATACCCATACATTCCATGTCATTTTTAATCTTTAGGATTTTGAATTTGATTCCCCTTCTTATGTACATCCCTACTCCACCGTATCCGTCCCTTGGCTTTCCATAAAAGTTAAAATCAGGAATTCCACACTCTGAGTTGTCTTTTACCCAGATTTCCGACAGAATGGCGATGTCTATGTTGTTGTTTAGGAGGAACATGTGAAGAATTTGTTTGTTGTTGTTGAAAGTCAGGCTTTGGATGTTGAATTGGAGGATTCTCATATTGTTGCTGTGCTTGTCAAGGCCGAGGCGATGCAAATTTAATTTGCATCTAGCTCCGCATTAGCAGCATTTATGAGATCCCTGATTTCCTCCCAGAACTGTAGAGATGGACCCGCTCCGCTATTTGGGTCCGTTATGAGGTTAGATATTTTCTTTTCCACTATATTAAGTTTTTCTTGGGCTAAAGACACTTCAAGCACCTCCGCTCTGTGAGCGGTATCTGCCAAGTTATGACTAGTTGGATTGCCGTATTTGGACGGCTTGAGCTTGGATGTTTCCCCGAGAGCTCTGCCTGGAAGCCTAGCTACCCTGGCATATGGTGCAATGGGATGCACCTCCTTCGCCACTTCGTGACTGCTGTACTCGCGCTTGCCTGAGCTATTATTTAACCTTCTTAAAGAAGGGAATTCTGACTGATCTCTTAGATCAGGCACCGTCCTCTTAAAGAGAGACGGATGAGTCTTCTTAATTTCTGCTCGTGACAAATTCTCCAAGGCCATACACTTTTGAATAGCGAATTCCTTTTGTCTGGCTGCGCAATGGGGTGATGTTGCCATATGGCCTTCTTTGCAATTGGCACAAGTAATATCAGTGCAAATGTCCTCTCTCTCGTGTTCTTTTCCGCACTTATAGCACCGTGCACTCCCCTTGCAGTGCTTGGCCATATGGCCAAAACGTAAGCAACGGAAGCATTGTTTGAAGTGGATGAACGGTTGTACCGCCACCTTTGTATATAGAAAGTTAATTTCTTTCGGCACCTGATGTCCCTTAAACCAGATCTTTACTCTGGAGGTAGGGACCAAGCCCCCTGTGTCCCTTGATTTTTTTAGAATTCTCTCCACCTGCACTATGGGAATGTCAGCCGACAGGAGTTCCATCATGTGGTCGTTGGACATATGCGTGGGAATGTTAAAAATAATCCCAGCCTTTCTAGTAAAATGTTTGAAAATGTTGGCCTCAAAACCGTGAACAGCGAGAGCTTCCAATGAGGCCAGGTCATTGGCACTTTGCGCCGACACACAAGTGACCTTACACCTGCCATGCCCTATCCTGCTTACTTCTTCTATGCCACTGATTTTCAGCGAGGAGAGCAGCTCAATTAATTCAAATTGGTTAATCGCTTTACGTACTCCCATTTCGCTGGCCTTGTCAACATAAACAATAAAAGGACCCTTGTGGTCCCCGTCATACTGCATGGGAACCACAATTTCCTTGCCGGCCACACTTTTGCTTCCCGCATTTATTTCATCAGAAGTGGTAGTATTCTTAGAATTTTTCGACTTACATGAAAGTCCGTCCTTGTCAACTTTTACGTCATTTACCGAAGTTGCTTGTTTACCAACACTTGTATTTGGCGCGCTTTTGGTTGGGCCGCATTTGGTTGGCGCGTCGTTCTTTCCATCTTTAGTTCTTTTTGGGCACCTCGTTAGGGTTGGCGCGGCGACTGGTGGACCCAAAAACCCCGGTGGTGCATACTTGTCCTATCGGACGACCAGCTTTACTCCTGCCTGCCATAACGCCTCGAAGTGCACGTTTCCGCACGAATGCTGCGTTTCTGTTGAAATCGAATCCTTTATTTAGTTTAATTATTGCAAATAATAAAGTAATGTGCTGTTGCACATTAAAACCGAAAAAAGTTGCTGAGAAATTCAAATTCCACGAACTGCCCGTTAGCAGAAAAACGAAAAAACTTGAAAACTGATAACCGACCGCGATGTTGTCCCCTCAGAAACCTAAAAGCAACTTTGAAATCTATCCTTTAATTCAATGTATGAAAATAAATGGCTACTGATTTAACTAAGTCGGAAACGAGTTTTTATTCTAATGATGATACTTAGCCTACTTGTAGGTGTGGGCGTGTGCCTTTTATGCACACAATCGATACAACTCCAATACATCGATATCTGTTACATTTCAATTACATTCGTGGGTTTCTTATCAGTCAGCTATTTATATAAACAACGAAATATCGGTTAAGTAATTCAAATCTGTTTACAATACTACTAATAATTTTAACAAGGCATCTTCTTTACATAAATATTCTCCCGGCCATAAGGAATTAATGTGAATTTAAATTATATCAGCTTTCGGCGTCAACAAATATCATGGCCTGAATTATCACAAAACGCACAACCATTCGAAAGATTGTTAGGACAAAGGAACGTTTGGTGTTAGTATATTTCTTTCCC
Source organism: Scaptodrosophila lebanonensis (assembly GCF_003285725.1). Classification (NCBI taxonomy): domain Eukaryota; kingdom Metazoa; phylum Arthropoda; class Insecta; order Diptera; family Drosophilidae; genus Scaptodrosophila; species Scaptodrosophila lebanonensis. Next base: position 865,395 of record NW_022060580.1, on the reverse strand, counting down.
ACCTGAGAGCTCGGCGTATACCTTGTCATAGCATGTTCCATGTTTTTCAATTTTTGGCAGCGCTCCTCTTGAAAAGTTGCAAACTGCGTCCACGATGGTATGAGATCCAACGGTGCAGCCTCCTCCCAGCTTGTGTAGCGCTATCAACTCTCTCCAAAACCGTATGTACAATGATGATGCCGGCAATATCCTGCGCAGAGCCCAATGTCAAAAGCGCACGCATGTTAGCGTGGACGCTTCACGAAGTTTAGAAGTTGTCTCAGCCCTTTTAATGACCAAAATCTCACGAATGTGTGCCTGGAAAATTAAACGTTTATTATTGAACCGCTTATCAAATAGCTCCACTGCCACTTTATAATTTGCGCTACTTATCTCAAGCGATTTGATTGCGTCCAACGCAGATCCTTTAAGACAGGAACGTAAATGTTGTAACTTTTCCACGTCACTTAGATTCGGGTCGTTGGCAATAACAGCTGTAAACATCGATGAGAAATCCGCATACTCAGTGTACCCACCGCTGAACGTGGGCAACTTGAGCTCTGGGAGGCGAGACCTGTTGTGCGCCGCACCTCATGATGATTCTGCTGATGCCTCTGGCCGTAGTGTTGATGACGGTGGCACTGACGCATGCATTTTATTTAGGGCACTGCTCATGCGGACGTCTAAACTGGCCAAAAGCTCAGAAAAAGCGATGCAGATGACTTCCAATTTCGTCAAAATCCAACTGTTCCAACTTATCATGCACCGAATCAAACGTGGCCTGTATACGCGGCAATATTTTCAGCTTCTCACGAATCTCATGTTCACTTGAATAAAATTCACCATCAGTAAAATTTGCATCAATTGATTGGGCCCATTTATAAAGTGACTGCAACTTGCGCTTGCAAAACAAAATGTTTTTATCAACAGCAGGCAGCGCGCTGTCTACAGCTGTCGACATTGACGTCGACGCTGCTCCCGGCTGCGAAGCAGGCGCCGACTCTGCAGCGACTTAAGCAGCAAAGCCAGTGGGAGAGTCGATACTTTCCATTTCGCTCAGCGACATTCCAACGAGGAAGTGAAGATCAAAGCGTGCGACGAGAACTAATGCGTGCGTTAGAAACTTCTCGAACAATAATGTTGGATGCTACTGCTAAGCCTGCAGGCACCGTTAGGTGTTTACAGAGAGACCAAAAACGAACGATGCGCGCGCGACAGCGGTCTGTTGTTGCCTGACGTGCGAACGAAATGCTGGTACAGTCAACAGTGCACATATGAATGTATAGCGATTTGCACTTTGCACATGTAATGTGAATATGTATGTATGTCACTTCGTGCTGATTTGCACATCAATTTTTTTAATATTACAACCGATTTTAGCGAATATATGCACGAATATAAATCCCGTCGGGGTCACCAAAATGTGTAGTTATAGGCTTTTCTATAACTAATAATACGCAAGAATTATTGTTCAACTGTGCGAAATAGTTCGATTTAATTTGCGACTGTTTGGTTGCGATTGAAACCCATATTACAAGTTCAATATTAAGCGACGAAAAGAAAACTATTATATACAATGTATATTATGTATATTGCCGAAATGCAATTCAATTTATTAACTATTGCCGAAGTGCAATATTAATATAGAAATTGATCGAGTAGACGGAAACTAGGGTTTACCGTACCGACACAAGCGAAAACGAACGATGCGACTTAACTATTGGTTAACAAACAAGCAAGTGATTCGGCCGCTGCAGCAGTGCAGCGCCTTAGGCAAAATTATAGCAATTTAAGAACAATGCGTAAAGAAAAATAGGAATTTGAGCGACATAGCAAACAATGAGTTACATTACGTTAAATGGCTCAACTTGCTGCGCAGAGCAAGATTACAAATTGAGTGATTTTATAATCGAATTAAACAAATGTATTTATGATAAATTGTTGACTTTTGGCTGTGGCGACTGCATAACCAAACAGTGGTGCTTCGTAAATTTCTATATCAAAATGGTCTTGCAGCATTCTAAGTATGGGGCTCGAACTTAGCGATTTCTCGTTGTGTACCAAAAAGCATAGTCTGCTGTGCCAAATCCTAAAATAATCTCTTGTAATGGCTGTTTAATATCTTGAGCTACTCTGACTAATTTTGCTTGTGCAAACTTGGAAAACTTTTCAATGGCTGTTAAAATTACCTGTCTGGGAGTGAGAAATAAATCTATATGAACAACTAGCAGGTATTGCCCGTCTTAACCCGGCTCAATATAATGTTTCCAATTGTATTTGTTTTGTGTGTGCATAACCTACCCATATGTTTTCACCTTATAAGTTACCAGTAGGAAGGCATTTAAGGTATTTAAATGAACATTTTCTGTTCTTGACAAAAAATTGTTCAGTAGTCCGTTACATTTTTGACCACTATAACTAATATTTTTTATAGCTCGTTTTCCCCCCTTTGGAGCTAGAATTTTCCAAAAGCCTTTCTTAGTGTGCTCCTACACTATGATGGATACTATGAAAGGATACTTGAGTCCAAATTTCATCTTTTACCGTTTGGGCTGTGCGTTGATCACCAATTAGTCAGGACAAACTGTTTTATATGTAGAGATAACGCAACGTTTTAAGATAGACTATGTGCAAAGAAGGGGAATAATTATAAGGGTATATCCTAATTTTAAATTCACATTTGAGTCAATACGGTCACGCACAAACTCGGAATATGAAACACGGCACTCGTGTCAATGCCGTGCAGCGATGAGCCACGATCAAAAAGCACTGACAATTCTCATCTCAATTTGCTAGAGTAAAACTTTCGATAGTTGAAGCCACCGATACCATCAAAATATCGAAGTTTGAATGCAATAAGCAGAATATTTAAATAATAAAATCTAATTATTTATTGAGATCGATAAGAACAAATCATATACATACATACATACATCTGCCCGCAATGCGAAGCAGAATATGCGTAGCTCCGTTATTCGGTTTCTGCTTTACTATCGCTTACGCAGTCGTTGCTTAGCGACGGTAACTGTAAACTTTTGGCGTTTTGCCTTTGCAATTAACATTAAATGGTCAAAACGAAAGAAGATGTGCGAGCCAACAACTGGAAGTTGTTGTTGTTGTTTTGTATGTACATGCTACATACATATACAGGCATACATACATATGCTTGTACATATGTATGTATGCATGGGCACACATAGACACGAACTGTTGCTTGTTGTATGTATGTGTGAGTGTGTGTATGTGATGTCCCCAACTATTTGATATATGGCAAGTAAGAAACATATTGCTATATTTTAATCGTTGAATGCCAATTTGTTGATATAGTTATGTTGATTACATTACCCAAATTTGAAATTGATCGGGCAAAATTTATAACACATTTGACCATTCGAAAAAGTGAATAAATATTAAAACCCCAATAATAAAATTAAATGCGATATATCGAAAATATCGATACTTGTGTTGATATATCGTAATACATGTCTAATACAAATACATCGAAAAACATCGTTTGAGAGTTATTGATTCTAATACTGTATTCGATTGTTCACTGTACACATATATACATACATACATACAAATGTATTTGCATGTGTACGGTAACTGTAAGCTTTTGGCATTTTGCGTATGCAATTAACAGCCGTAAATTATCAAAACGAAAGAAGATTTGCGAGCCAATAACTTGTTGTTGTTGTTGTTGTTTTAAAAATTTTGATTTGAAAACATAGAACACTATTTATTATAATTAAACAACAGTGTTCGATGGCCCACCGCATACATACAAACCTATATATATATATAAGAATGTATGTACGTACATACATACTTATTGATGTACATATGTACATACTATACATACAGACGTATGTACATATGTATGTACGTATGTAATACATATGGTGCTGGTGTAATTCATAATGCGAAATTCTTTCTAAGGGGAGCAATGTCCCCCCTGCCCTACCTGCGTACGCCCTTGTAGTCCGTTGTTCTAAAAACCCTTATGCCAAATGTACTAAACAAAGAAAAAATAACAAAAATGTTTATGTTATAATGTTAACAATTTTTAATTAATTAACATTTCTTGCCCTGTCAGTGGAAGACGAATGTACTTTTATACATATGTATGTATGTATGTACATACATGTGTACAAATGAGCATTCACACATTAGTGTCCCACATTTTGCTTTGGCTACTTCAACCGTTTGCACGCAACTACACGAACAGCTGCTTGTATGTATGTATGTGTGTGTGTGTGTGTATGTATACTTAGTTGTCCCCAACTGTATGATATTTTGTATTGTTTGTTCTGCCTGCATATGTAAAATGCATATTTTAAAAATCGTTAAGTGCAAAGTTGTAATTTTAGTTACGTAGATTATATTACCCAAATTTTAAATCGATCTGACAAAATTTATAACACAAACTTTTCATTTGAAAAAAATGAATAAATATTAAAACCCCAATAATTCAAGCTCCAACCGAGTATGCAGTTTTGTTTGTATTCTTTTATAGATTATAAAAACCAAATTTAAAGTTGATCGATTCAGAAATGCAGAATTTTCAAACAAACTTTGGAGCTACTTTTCCCCCCTTTGGAGCTCGAATTTTCCAAAATCCCTTCTTAGTGCGCATCTACACCATGATAGGATACTTGAGCCCAAGTTTCCTAGCTTTTACCGTTTGGGCTGTGGGGTGTTGATTGTGTTTCAATTTTTCCACGGAAAACCCCCCCTTTTTCATGCCGCACGAAAAATATTGAAAATCCAAGTATACAGTTTTTTTTGTATTGTGAGAGTATACAAACGTTGGAGCTCGTTTTCCCCCTTTGGAGCCCGAAACCCCTTCTTAGTGCTCACTTTCACTATAAGAGGGATCTTGTGTCCAAATTTCAGCTTCCTAGCTCTTACCGTTTGGGCTGTGCGTTGATTGCCAATCAGTCAGTCAGGACAAACTGTTTTATATATATAGAGATATGACCTGGGTATTATATTGCTGGTATGCTATGAAGTATCGGTTCATTGGGATGTCTTTCGTATTTTTGTTCTTTACAAATTTTTAATTCATTGACTATTTTCTTAATTTTTGCATGCATCGTCGATAACCATTCTGTACTTTTTTTGTCCGGACGCATCTAATTTTTTTGGGACAACCCAAATAGGAGAATTATATGGTGACCGTGAAGGTCGAATAATGCCATCGGCCAAAAGTTCTTTCATTTGTTTCTCAATTTTGGATTTAAGTGATTCTGGATACGGATAGTATCTCGAATAAATTGTGTGTTCTTATCTCAACGACCACTTTGGTGGTGAAAGTTAATTTCTCATCCGGATCGCAGAATTTGTTTGGATAGCTTACTATCGCATTCTCATTTTGGCTCTCTGTGCTTCTGTTACGTGATAGAGTCTTATATCTATTGTATTGACTTCTCTCGAGAGTTTCTGTATTAAACGAATTTTTAAGGCGTGACAGATTTTGATTTAGTTTTCTTGTATAAATCTTGTTTTAAATCTCTGAGAGTGTCATTTCCTATTATGGCAAGAAATGAGGTCAGCGAAGATAAAATGTAGGATTTTTTTGTCCCTGTATTTAAATCCGAAAGGGTTAGCTATTGTGTAATGCGATACCTGTACTATACCCCCTACAGAATTAGATGAGAACGGATTTTCATTTTGAATTGCTCTTTTAACTAAATTTGGCTGAATATAATTTTTGTTCGAACCTGTATCTATCAGAATTTTTACAATTATATTAATTAGGAGTCATAATATAGCCATGTCCGTCTGTCCGTTTGCCTGTGTGTCCGTATGAACGCAAGGATATCGAAAAGTATAAGAGCTAGATAACCAAATTTGGCATCCAGATTCTCCTAAGCCCGAGAAAGGACAAGTTTATATTTATGGAATTTTATACTCAGATTTGCCAAACACCTCCAGTTATTGAATTTGAGTCTGTATGCCAAGTTTCATTATTCATTCATTCATGGGGTTAATTATATAGATATAAATAAATATATTCTCTGCTGTAACTCTGCCCGCAGATTTTGTTGCTGCATTGTCTTATTCCGTTACTGCATAGATACATGCATACAAACCACGGTTCGTAAAAGGCGAGCAAAACTCATTCGGACACACAAGAAATTCTGTTGCTGCCGACTGAAGCAGAGTGTCGTCTGAGCAGTCCGGCAGAGGCCATGGGTCGTATGTATTTTTTAAGGCGAAATGTTCGCGTAACATTTTATCCCTTATAGCTTTATCTAGCTGATTTGTCTTCGCAAAAGGTGCGCATGTGTCTCGCTGACTACAATCTTTCAGAAGTGGGATAGGGACCAAGCCTACAACTCTAACGCACTTTTTTTTTGCCAGTGAAGCCCAGCGAAATTAAACGTTTAAAAAAGTACATATAAAACTTAAATCGACAAAAAAAAATAGAGCAAATCGATGCCAAATAATACTTACCAGTGAAACTAAAAGAATGGCTTAACCAATTGGGACTACAAGTATACGTTGGTGGCACCAAGGCCAGTTTAGCAGCTCTACTTAGTGAAGTCCCAATTGAAGTGCGGGGAGCAGGGCTTATGGTGGACATTATTCAAGAGCAAGCGGCTACAGAAACCGAAGAAAACTCAAACAGCCGAAACTTGCAAGGGAAAATCCGCAAAATTACACAACAACGTCGGCAGTGGCGTCAACGACGAAGCCGATAGCGACGCCAATAACAGAACAGCAGCAGTCGACCGCGCAACTGAAAATGGTTTCCGAACGATGAACAATGAATCGACGATTTCAAGCGAAGTAGAAGCTGAAAGCAACAAAATTGAAAGACCTACAATCAACAACTACAGCTGCTGATGTTAGAAAACAAGGAGTTGAGAAAGACGGAGACAGAAAAACAGAATGTTGCATCGGCCACCGTGAATGTTTCTGCCGGCAGCAATGTATCAAGCAACATTCCCACAAATTTGTTGCGCGATATGCTGCCAAGTTTTGACAGCAAATCAGCTGCGTACACGTTTGCCACTCAGGCGAAGGCGATCTCGAGCATTTATCAATTAAATGCTGATATGCTACGCATGCTGCTAATGACAAGGCTAAAAGAGGAGGCGCAGTCTTGGTTCTACTCTGACATCAAACATTTAAGTTACCAAGCAAAATAAATTATTTCTACGACGCCAATTTGAGCAACGCAAATGTTTTGTGAAAGAAGACTTTGGCGCCTATTATAACCAGAAAATGCTATTGGCAGCTCAAGTGCAGCTCGACAAAGAGGAACTGATCAACCAAATAATAGATGGAATACCGGATGAACATCTTTAGTGCCAAGCTCATATGCAGTGTTTTGGTGAGGTATCACATCTGTTACGAGCTTTTGGGAAAATTCGCCTACCTAGCAAGGCAGCACCTCAGAAGCCATGGAGTATAGCAGGGCTAGAAAAGAAGTCTCCAGTGCGGTGCTTCAACTGTAACTCAATGGGCAATTTTGTAGCAGAATGTCGCAAATGGTTGTGGAAGCTTGGAGCACCAAATTTTAACCTGCACCGAAAGAAAGAACCCAACAAATGACTACGTAAGATTCTTTGAATTAAAATTGATAGAAAATAGTAAACCAATTTTCCCAACAGAATGCCTAATCGACTCGGGGAGCCCAATAAGTTTTTGAAAGTATTCAGTCTAATGAAAAGCTTAGCTTATAGTGAAACAATGTATGAAAAGATTAAATGTAATGAAAAATGCAATTTTGATTTGAAAAAACTAATTAGATGTAACTATGAATTGAATAACATCAATGTTATGTTCGTTTATATTTGTATTACACTAAACTTCAAATTGCAAAATAATAAAAATGTTCTGTTAACAATAATAATATTGAGTTTGAAATATGTTTAGTACCAAATGAGTCGATGGGCTTTGAAGCTGTGTTGGGTAGGAATTTTCTGAATACATTTAAATTTAAGCTTTTTTCTTAATTAATGCAAATTGAATGTTCCAGCCATGGCTTAGTCAAAGAAAACGGCAACACAAGTAGACAAATAGACAATGACGATCATATGACTTTAGAAAATTATGGAAAAATTAGCATTCGATTAAAAAACAAGATAGAACGCTACAGTCGAGCAAGCCCGACAGTAAAATAGCCTGTACTCTCCACAAAAAGGAAAAATTAAAAAAAAAAAAATTTTTTTAAAATTAAATTATAAAAAAAAAATGAATGAATGAATTAATTAAAATAATTAATTAAATTAAATTAGAATACATGTTTATGTTCAGTTTAAACAGCATACAATTACATCACGTACCTATGCGTGTTTATATGCGTGTATGTATGCAGCACAAAGTTGAACAAAAGCAGCAACAACAAGAACAGCTGCGGGCAGCGCTGCCGACAGAGCTGCAGGCAGCGCATGAGCAGCGCATGAGCAGCGATTTTACTTATGGCTATAACTTTCTTTAGAATTGACCTATCATGATGAAATTTGGCACACGGACACATTAGTACTAACTGGATGTACCTACCAAAATTGATTTTAAAATTCCGAGAATTACGGAAGTTATAAGAAAAAATACGAATTGCGGGGGAGTGAGGGGGGGGGGGGTATCAGAAAAAATAAACAAACTCGTTCTGCCTAGGGCTTATAGGAACCTTGATACCAATTTTGGTTATCCTAGCTCTTGTACTTACTGAGATCCTTGCGCTCATACAGACAGACGGACAGACAGACAGACGGACATGGCTATATCGACTCGTCTTCTCATCCTGATCAAGAATATATATACTTTGTGGGGTCTGCCACGCCTCCTTCTGTGTGTTACATACATGCGCACAAAACTAGTATAGCCTTTCACCCTTTGGGTACAGGCTATAAAAAAAGTATTTCTTAAAGTATTCTCATATTATTACTGGTAGATTGATTGATTGATTGATATATTGTAGTGTTTCCTTGGCTGACACCGACTCCAAAAATAACAATAATTGTATCTACATTATACAAGTATATTGAATATTAAGTTGTAGAAGAATACGCAATTATTTTTTACTTTTTAGTGCATGTTAATAGTTTGAAATCGGTTTCTTTTTTTGTTTAAATTGTTGTTTATTTTTGGATTTTTAGTAAATGTGAAGTACACTAACTAATGTGTATGAATATGGGTAGACCTAATAAACTTGTTTCTCATATGAGACAGCGCCGCTTAAATGAAGCAAAAGAAGTCATGGAGAAACTCCTCTTTCAACAGAGGAGTCTTGCGAACTTTTCATGTTCTAAAGAATTCGACGTGGATATACAAAGACTGAATCGAGCATTTTTTAGTTAATAATAACCATCTTTACAGAGATTATTAAATAGACCACACGATGATAGATCATTGACGGAAATGACGAGACTACGAAATCTGTATTCCGACAGTGAAGATCACACTTAAATGAGACAGTGGAGTAGGCCTAAAGGGGATACCACGTTAAAAAAAGCGCATCGAATCCTCTACCTCTAAGGTGGTGTGGAAATGAGGAAATGTGATTGATTTGTTTAATTAAAATGCTATTTATATATAAGAATATGTAATCAAAGAAATAACTAATAAAAATAATAATACCTACTAGTAACCATATAATTTTGTTTTCATTTTATTGATTATATAAAAGCGCACCCTCTAGCTCTACGGTGGTGTGGAAAGGAGGAAATATTCAAATGGCCATTATATATTATGTAAGTCTGCAGCTCAATGCCAATAAAATAAGGATTGATAAGTTATAGTGGCTTTAGTTGTACGTTTATAGTTATCCAGAAAGAAGGGATTTTAAAGGTTCCGGTGGCGTGGGAAGAGGTGACAGCACAAGATTCCTGATACAGGTTGCTTCAATACGGAATTTTAATGACATATTTTATCCATCGCACCAATTGTAATCCTAGAATGTGTAGAGTAATTAATTAAATTGAATTAATTAACGCAAGGCGAAGGAATGATGCACGTGTAAAGGCACTACTGGCCTTGCTGTCTCTCTCTCTCTCTGTCTCTTTCACTGGATGTGTCTTTATTCAGTTTTCGCGCAGCTCTTGTTCTCAATATATTTTGTCGAAAACGTTCATCACACTGTATGTCTGTCGTCTGCGAATATCTTCTGTTCTGATTTGTTGAGTTGCGGCTCTTGTTGCAGTTTGTTCTTCTGACTTTTGATCTTTTAGAACGCTGGGGTCGTGTATTTTTGCTACACGCATTGTTACGGTTAGATTTTTTCGACGGCATTATACTGAAATTGAAATTCTATTTCACATGATATCTCATTTAAAATTGACACTCATCTACCGGGTGCCTTCGCATGATATCTAAAACCCATGAACATTTTGTATGAATTATATGGATTTCTCATGGATGCCATTGTCAGAATTGGACTAAATTGAAACATGGGAATAATCAGCTTTCAAATACAAAAGGAATCATCAAAATCGGTTTACACAGTCGAAAGTTCTGAGGTAGCAATGAACCTTACAGTCAAATTGAGAACGTCCTCGTTTGCAGAACCTAACCAAACTCTCATCAAAGTACCCTTAAAGTACATCCTTTCCAATCGTCGAAATCGGTTATCGTGATATAAAGTTATTCGTTCATTTGTCTTTCACATACTTAATACAAATTTAAGACTTATGCTGTTTTCTCATGGATGCCATTGTCAGAACTGGACTAAATTTATATGGGACCATTCTGGAAGCACCAGCTTTCAATATACCATTTGAACCATTAAAAACAGTTCACCCAGTCGAGTGAACCGAGGTAACAACCACTCGAAATCGGTTAAAAAGAAAGCGAGTCAGAGTATGCGTCGGCAATAATGTTGACAAAAAAAACAGGGGAGCTTATAATGTGTATTGACTACAGAACTTTAAACAAGAACATGTTAAAAGACAACAATCCTACGCCTCTGATAGATGGCCTTATTGATAAATTTTCGGGAAGAAATTTTTAAGCAAGTTTGATCTAAAGAATGCAATTTTTCATGATCTTATGAGTGAGAAATCTAGAAAATAAACTTCGCTTTCGACAGGCCATTCGGCCTTAAAAATGCACAATCTGTATTTCAAAGTTTTGTGAACAACATTTTTTCGGATATGATTCGGACGGATAAATTATTGATTTATATGGACGATATATTAATAGCAACAGAGGACAGAGAAACTCAATTCATTCATATTCAAGCAATTAGTAGTAAGCAAGTTGGAGCTGAGGTTGGACAAGTGCGAATTTTTACAAAGGGAAGTAAAGTGCTTAGGGTAAGTAGTGACGGGAAATTAAATTAGCCAGATGATAAGGGAATGCAGACAGTAAAAGAATTTCCAATACCCCAGAAGGTAAATGATGTTAATTTTTTTTTTTGGGCGGTGCTCTTATTTTTTGCGGTTTGTACAAAACTTTTCAACAAAGGCCAAACTACTAAGCGATTTAGTTAAAAAAAGAAAATGAATTCAAGTTTGGATTAGTGGAGTTAGAATGTTTTGAGTCGTTGAAAAATAGCTTGTTAAAATCGCCAGTACTAGTATTGTATACCCCAAAGGATGAGACAGATTTTCATTGCGATGCCAGCGCTTTAAGGTTTGGGGCAAATTTAATGCAATGGAAAGCGGATAACAAGTTACTTCCGATTTTTTTTTTTCGGAAGTATAATCAAGATATGAAAGCTTCAAGTTAGAAATGTTGGCGATAGTGTACGCGGTACAACGGTTTCAAATTTATTTACAAGGAATACATTTTAAATTGGTAACCGATTGCAATTCACTTAATCTGGCATTTAGCAAAAAAGCCTTAAGCCTGTAGCGTGTAACGTCTAATCGCTTGCTCAGCGGCTACCAAGGACTGTTTAACTGTCTGAGACTGGCGCACGCTCAGTTTTCCGGCTCTAGCTCGTCGGCTTTGGGGTGGGAATCCATCCAGCTCAGAAATAAATATGTCGGGTGCTACTCTAACTATTACATTACAATATTAAAAAAATAAAGGGAGCGTGCTAGTTGCTAGCTAATAGAAAATTAGGGACAGACCGAAAAATAAAGTAGATATGGGATAGAATAGGTTGAAGACGGCGTTTATGTACGATGTGCTATAACCACTGCTGTGCTTGTGGATAAAATTCGCCCACCCAACCATGGTCATCATTGCCAAGCTGAAAACATGTTATTAATATACGGATGACCCCTTTTTTTTAAACCCTACACAGAAGCGTTGGCCAGCATGAGTTCAATGTTTACTTATATTTATTCCATAGTTACTTAATAGCTAATAATCAGACAAACAAATCATATGGCATAAGTACAAATAAATAGATTTTAGAACAGCTGTGTCTTATGCTCTAGCTGTATTTGATTATTGCTTATGCAAAAAGAAGTATGAAAGAAAAAATGAAAAAAACTTAAGAGAAGTTTTTATAATTGTAAGAATTAACGCAATCGATCAGAATAACTGGACATTATCCGCGTGAGAGCAGTACTCTTTCAAAAACTATTCGCTCTCTATTTAGCTCTTCCGATGCGAAGGCACACAAGCAGGGAGTAAATTAATGCCGTTTTAAATATTTATTTCTGGCTTGACATTGCTTAGCGCAGAAGCTTGCACATTATTAAATGCGTTTGGATAAAAAATACAAGTTACAAAGTTACCCCACTCCTAGCCGGTGATGAAAGCGCTTCCATTTGGGCGGTGGGCTAAATATGTGGCATTAAGTTATGCCTAACTGAAAATTCACTCACAACAACAAAAATAATTTAACACAAAAAAACTAAGCACAATTTACCTCTGCCTTCGCATAGCAGAATTATGTGATGGAGAAAAAAAATTAAAAAAATAACATTAATAATAAAAAAAATCATTAGATTACTTATATATATAAATACACGTAGTGCATTATTCTTTCTTTGAACAAAAAAAACTAACACTATAACTTAAACACTATTTCCGCTTAGTCGCGGACCGACAAATATGCGGCGGTTTGCCGGCGGTAACGCTGCACTTGCTCTAATTCGGCAATGTCGCTATTCTTTCCGTACGCTGGTGCCGCTAAGTGGTTGCGCTCTTTTGTTCCTCCCCCCCGTTTACTCAAATGAGGTTCAAAGTCCGCTGCTCATGCGCGGGCAAATTCAAATTCAGGGAATTGAGCCACTGCGAGTCGCTTCTTCGGAATTTGCTTTTTTTTTTTGCAATATTAACTGCTGCCGGCCAACAATAAAATTTGTTTGGTATTACGCGCCAAGTCCTGTAACCAATTTTGTACTTATATGGACTGCCTACACCGTAACCGCTGCATTAAAATCTTACCCCTTGTCCTTGGCGCAGGTAAAGAAAAATATTAAATTTTCCTCGTTCCAATTTAAATTCGCTACGTTGGCACTTAAACAACAATATTTACACCACGTAGGTTAACGAAGTAAATTTTGTAATTTGGTTAAATTTGAAACAATTTTAGGATTACAAATAGAAACTGCACTTTCACGTTTCATGGCTTCAGCTCCACTGAAATTGTGATGGCGGCTTACTATGATGGGACAGCGTCTGGAGAATTTAGAAATTCCAGAGAGAGGCTTTCTCCCTTTGCAACACATCCAACTCCCATTGCAACCCACAGCAAATTACGCTATCGTCAGCTAGGTGGCGGTATTGCGCCCAGCGCTTCTCAAACTATGCCTTAATGAGAAATATAGCTACAAGCGCCACTACAAATCCCCCCTGCCAAGATCAGACTAGGGAACGGTTCGACCCAAAGGCTGATACCGCTTGTAGCTGCACGATTTGCTACTGCCGAATATCTTTGGCATGGTATTTGCCTATACTGCGACCTTGCATATGCTCAAGCTCATAAATTGAATTTCCCAGCTTTTACAGCCGACCGTAAGGCACAACAAATTTGGCTTAGATACTCATCCCAGTCCTTCTGATCAGGCCTCACATAAGATCTAATTGCTGCTATTACAGAACGATTCACTCGCTCGGCTGCATTAGCTTGGGGAGCGTGTACTGCTGTCAACATGTGCGTTATTTGGAACCGCTGCAACAAGTTATGAAAAGAAACTGCTCTAAACTGCGACCCATTATCTGAAACAATCGTTTCAGGTACTCCGTACGTGAGAAACAAATCGTCTTCTAGGTATTTAATTACCACATCCGCAGAAATTTGTTTGACTGGTTTTAGAAAGACGTACTTTGAAAAGTGGTCTAAAACAATAAATATGCCTATATGACCACTACGGGATCGGGGGTATGGCCCCAGGAAGTCTATATAAAGCCTTTGGAAAAATCTGTGCGATTCTGGCGAATTTCCCATGGGTGGCCTTAGTATTTGGTTGGATGCCTTTGAAGACTTACAAACCTCACATGCATTTATGTATGTTCTAACGTCATTTACCAAGCCTGGCCAAAAGTAGTACCGCCTCACACGCTCTAATGTTTTATGTATGCCACCATGCGCAGCCAAAGGACTGTTGTGAGCATTAAACAGAACTTCCTTAATTAGTTCCGACGGCACCCAGAGCTTCCAGGCATACTCATCATGCATTTGGTCCCCAGTTAGATGTTCAGCACGTGATAAATTAAACCATCTTCAACTTTTAAATCCGGTAATTTGTCCTGCATCCCTTTTATGCGTTCGCCTAGTTCAATATATTTTTCCGATTTAAAATAGTCAGATTTTAGGTCGATAATGAGTCCATTTTTCAGATCTATTGCTGCTACTTCCTCCTCATTCATCCGCGACAAAACATCTGGTACAACATTCAACTTTCCTTTCCGGTGCTGTATTTTAAATGTATAGCCCTGCAATCTCAAAGCCCACCTTGCCAGCCTAGTGCTCAGATCCGTTTGAGACATTAGCCATTTTAATGAAGCGTGGTCCGTTATGACCGTGAACTCATGGCCCTCAACATATGCTCGAAAACTTTTAATTGCCACCATGGCTGCTAAGCATTCTTGTTCCGTTACCGAATAATTCCTCTGCGCCTTGTTAAGCTTTTTGGACATATACGCAATCGGACATTCATCTCCTTCCTCTGACATTTGTACTAAAACGCCACCCACACCTGACTTACTGGCATCGCAGTGAATAAAGAAGGGCTTAGAAAAATCAGCACTTCTCAGTACTGGGGCTTCACTCAGTTTGCATTTGAGCAGCTCGAAAGCCTTTTTAGCGTCTTCAGAAAAGATGAATTTTCGTTTTGGAGTCAACAAATCTGTAAGCGGTGCAGTGATAGAAGCATAGTTAGGTATAAACTTCCGATACCATCCAGTCAAACCTAGAAATCTTCTGAGTGTTCTCAGCGTTTTCGGTACTGGGAAGTTGGTGATTGCAGATATTTTAGCGGGATCTGTTCTAATTTCTCCATCGCCCACTATATGTCCTAAATAATTAACACGCTTCATGCAGAAGTTGCTCTTGCCAATATTTATTGTTAAGCCAGATCTTTTTATATGTAATGACAGTTCCCTTAATACCTCCAAATGCCTGCCAAAACTGTCGGACACCACCAGTAAATCATCTAAATATATGAATACTTCATTACGAAGGTAAGGCGGTATGACTTTGTCCATTAGACGAGACATAGTTTGGGGTGCGTTGCATAGACCAAAAGGCATTACTTTAAAATAGTACAGTGGTCTACCTGGCACAGTAAACGCCGTTTTATCTCTAGAAGCTATATCCAGAGGGATTTGCCAAAACGCGTCCTTAAGGTCAAGGCTCGTTATAAATTCAGCTTTTGGCAGCCTGCTTAAAATCCCACTTATTTGAGGCAACGGATATGCGTCTTTCAAAGTCACCGCATTTACTTTTCTGCTATCTAAGCAAAGTCGCACTTTTCCTGGCTTCTGCACCAGAACAACTGGCGATGACCAGGCGCTTTCAGACTCTTCAATCACTCCTAATTCCAACATTCGGTCTACTTCCCCATATATTAGTTTCTCGACCGCTGGTGAAACTGAAAAGTGATGCTGTTTAATAGGTTTTGCGTCGTTTCAGGTACATCAATAACATGGGCCAATAGGTTTGTTTTTCCTAGTTCCTGCTGAGCAAAAGATGGAAATAAATTAACTACATTGGCTAGTTTTAAGCGTTCTATTTCGTTTAACTCGTGTTCTACAGTGCTAAGATTCAACTCTGAAATATTCAGTTGAGCTGGTAGCAGACCAAATAATTTCCAAAAATCAATGCCGAGATATACATCTAGTCGCAGGGACGGAATTATATAAATAGTTATTGACTTCCGCTCGCCATTGAAAACTACTTCAGTATTCATTTTTCCTTTAATTATTTGTTTGCCTCCATCCGCCGTACTAGCAACTGAGTGCACTGGTTTTACTGTTGCCTCACTATTAAGAACCTTTTCGGCAAAATTGCCGCCAATACAACTAATTGCTGCACCTGAGTCTAACAGTCCACGGACTGTGGTGTTAAACAATTCCACTGTAATGAATGGTCTGGGGTCGCTGCCTTTGCTGACAATTGTACAAATATGCTTTAAATCACGTCCAAGACCTTTCCTTTTTTCCCAAAATGTCTTGATGCGTTTGCTACTGCGTGACTTAAATTTCTTAAAAGTTTGAACAAATTGTATTTTATTGTTTTGCAGGTTTTGTAAATGTAGTAACTTTTTGTGTAAAAGATTGGATGCTGTATCAATTAAAAATTCTGGGTTCAGCGATGAATTAACTTCGTCCCTAACTAAATCTACATTAACGCTAGTGCTATTTACTCTGTGTTTGTTGATTGAGTTCTGAGCACACGAGAGACTCTCCCCTTTTTCTGAAGCCTCTGTGCGCTCACTATTGAGTTTTTTGCGCATTTAGGGCAGCTCGGTTTGTAAGTGTTTGCAGCACCGCACCCATAACAAAACACACGCCTTTCTGCTAGACAGTCTTGGTACCTGTGCCCTTCTCTCTTGCAGTTCCAGCAGATTAGTGCGATTGCCTCTACATTGCCGTCTATTTCATCACCAGAGTCTTCACCTTCGGACATAATTAGATCCTGTTGTAACTCGGCCAGATCTCTTTTAAATGGATTATTTTTAATATAGTTTTGTGTTTGCCTAATGTCCTTTAAAAATGTTTCTCGCCTCCTGCACGCTTCTCGTAGCTCAGAAACAGAACTTATTTCAACATTTAAAAGCTCGTGTCGAATTTCAGGCCGCAAGTTGTTCCTTAATATTCTTACCAACTTGCTGTTACCTAATGGATATTCCATTTTGTCCGTTAAAGCAATAATAGCGTCATAATATTGATCGAAACTTTCATTTGACTCTTGTTTTCTTTGTCTAATCAAATCTTCAATGTCCCCGTCATCTCTGCCGTCTCGAAATTGTTTTCTTAAGGCAGTACACAGAACATCCCAGCGGATTTCTCCTACACTTTTGTGGTGTCGCCAGTAAAATTCGTTTGCTTTACCTTCAAACAAAGCACTAGCATTTCTACACATTTCTAAAGTCTCGTGCGTCAGTGCTTCTACTCGGTAAATAAAGTTGTCTACAGACAATCCTGATCCTGTGAATTTTATTTTCCACGCACTCATAATATGACCCACTTTGTCAGGTCTGTGCATCAAATCAGAAGTTGCGCTGCCTGTACGAGATGTGTCTATTCTTGAATGTGCCCTTTGCAGCTGCGGCTGCTCATTGACTGACAACAATTGATCCACAGTGGGGCGTTCAGAACGATTTTGGACGTTTTGTGTCTCTAAGCCAAGACGCTGTACACAAGCGGATACGTTTGCCTCGATCAAACGAGACATTTGCTCCGTTAAAGCTGTTAACAACTCATTTTGCATTTGCCTAAGGGCCTCCTGATTTCCCATGATCGCAGAATTTGATTTTGAGGCTATCTCTTCCCCAACTCGGCCTGAATTTGGCTCACTGCCAGCCCTTGATTGAGCTTGCGAACGACTTTGTGAACGTGTGTTATAGGCACCGCCTTGAACTTGGGATGCGGTTGTGGTCAAGCAGACAAAATTACAATTAGGACACGTATTAACAGTTTTAAAATGATTGGAAATGCAGGCCTTATGAAAATTATGGTTGCATTTTGCCTTATAAAATTCTGCTGGATTTTGCACTTCCCCATCACAGAGTCCGCACACAGTTTTATTGCGCTCTGAAACCGCATCAGAATTATCAAACGAACGATTTACTGCCATCCTAAATGACACCTACTAGAATGCCAACAGCTGCTAACAATTTAACTCGCCAAAAATTAAGCAAACGACCTTGCTATTTGTAACAATAAGTGTACAAAGAGAGAACAAAAAGAGTGCGCACGATCAGCTGTGTGATACTATTGTTAACGGCACTGGTTAGACTAATTTATGCTGATAAAGCTCAACAGCTCACAGTTTGTCACGCAAAGTGAATGTTATGTATGTATATAATCAAAACCAAACACAAATAAAAGGAAAAATAAATAAAATTGCATTTGAACTCATGCTAACCTGGCCTCTATGTAAAGTCTTAAACACTGCACATGAAACCTCGATTTGAAAAATACAGTTGAAAGGTCAGAATTAAAACTAATGATTGTGGCAAGCAAACATTTTCTAAAAACAATTTATCTTAGCTTTGTCCAATGCAATCATTTCGCTTTATATTTTTATACCCTGTACCCGTAGGGTAAAAAGGGTATATTAGGTTTGTGCAAAGTATGTAACATACAAAAGGAAGCATCTCCGACCCCATAAAGTATATATATTCTTGATCAGCATGACGAGAGAAATTGATCTAGACATGTCCGTCCGTCTGTCCGTCTGTCCGTCAGTCTGGATGAACGCGAGGATCTCAGAAACTATAAAAGTTAGAATAACCAAAGATTCTCCTAGATCCGAGTAAGGACGAGTTTATTTTTTTTTTTTTAATTTCATCCCCCCCCCCCCCCCCCCCCTCCCACGCTGCAGAATTTCGTCAATAGCGTCCACATTTCAAATGCTACCTAAACCAAACTTTGCACACATAATTTATAAATAAATATCTACTGTTGTTTAAAATTTTATTCAATTCTGTCGATTCTAAGAAAAGTTATTAGCGAAACAAATTCTCGCCAGTACAACCCCCACAAACTGCAGCAACAAGTTCGCTCTTCTTCTTCCTCTTTTTGCTGCTGCTTTGGGCGCATATAACTCAGTGACGGAAGTTTACCTGGGTACAGGGTATTACACTGTCGGGCTTGCTCGACTGTAGCGTTCTCTCTTGTTTTAATTCAAGAGAGTCTATAAAATCAGTTATTTGTCGTGGTTAAAAGAATTTTCGAAATGTTCTTTATGATGTACAAAGCGCTCAATCACTGACTCAATAGACTTTGAGGCGAAGAAAAAAACTCAGAAATTCTTACCCTTTGTGTTTTATATCCGTAGTAAGGTAATGTCTCGAAAGTCATTTAACCAAAAGTCCTATGCGTCTATAACATATTTAGAGAAGAAATGTATTGCTTCCTTAGTAATTGGGAATAATCGTGGATAGGTGACAAACTAAGTGTTAACTTCTATCTATATTCCAAGCGCTTAATTACCCATATACCGCGTATGCAATAAAAAATAATCATTTGTTTTACTTTTTTAAATGTGGCCAAATAAAGAATACTATATATTCTACTACCCTGTCATCCAAACAGTTAATAAATAAGACAAATGATTTTATAAGAAAGTACGATTGAAAGAAAAGTGAGTAAAGAATTAAATTTAAAAAGTGAACATATTGTTATAAACAAAATGTTTTAAGACAATGAGGCCACACCTGTTGGGCGCCATTTAATATTTATAATATAATTATAAATGTAGCGTGTAACGTCTAATCGCTTGCTCAGCGGCTACCAAGGACTGTTTAACTGTCTGAGACTGGCGCACGCTCAGTTTTCCGGCTCTAGCTCGTCGGCTTTGGGGTGGGAATCCATCCAGCTCAGAAATAAATATGTCGGGTGCTACTCTAACTATTACATTACAATATTAAAAAAATAAAGGGAGCGTGCTAGTTGCTAGCTAATAGAAAATTAGGGACAGACCGAAAAATAAAGTAGATATGGGATAGAATAGGTTGAAGACGGCGTTTATGTACGATGTGCTATAACCACTGCTGTGCTTGTGGATAAAATTCGCCCACCCAACCATGGTCATCATTGCCAAGCTGAAAACATGTTATTAATATACGGATGACCCCTTTTTTTTAAACCCTACACAGAAGCGTTGGCCAGCATGAGTTCAATGTTTACTTATATTTATTCCATAGTTACTTAATAGCTAATAATCAGACAAACAAATCATATGGCATAAGTACAAATAAATAGATTTTAGAACAGCTGTGTCTTATGCTCTAGCTGTATTTGATTATTGCTTATGCAAAAAGAAGTATGAAAGAAAAAATGAAAAAAACTTAAGAGAAGTTTTTATAATTGTAAGAATTAACGCAATCGATCAGAATAACTGGATATTATCCGCGTGAGAGCAGTACTCTTTCAAAAACTATTCGCTCTCTATTAGCTCTTCTTAAATATTTAATGCCGTTTTAAATATTTATTTCTGGCTTGACATTGCTTAGCGCAGAAGCTTGCACATTATTAAATGCGTTTGGATAAAAAATACAAGTTACAAACTTACCCCACTCCTAGCCGGTGATGAAAGCGCTTCCATTTGGGCGGTGGGCTAAATATGTGGCATTAAGTTATGCCTAACTGAAAATTCACTCACAACAACAAAAATAATTTAACACAAAAAAACTAAGCACAATTTACCTCTGCCTTCGCATAGCAGAATTATGTGATGGAGAAAAAAAATTAAAAAAATAACATTAATAATAAAAAAAATCATTAGATTACTTATATATATAAATACACGTAGTGCATTATTCTTTCTTTGAACAAAAAAAACTAACACTATAACTTAAACACTATTTCCGCTTAGTCGCGGACCGACAAATATGCGGCGGTTTGCCGGCGGTAACGCTGCACTTGCTCTAATTCGGCAATGTCGCTATTCTTTCCGTACGCTGGTGCCGCTAAGTGGTTGCGCTCTTTTGTTCCTCCCCCCCGTTTACTCAAATGAGGTTCAAAGTCCGCTGCTCATGCGCGGGCAAATTCAAATTCAGGGAATTGAGCCACTGCGAGTCGCTTCTTCGGAATTTGCTTTTTTTTTTTGCAATATTAACTGCTGCCGGCCAACAATAAAATTTGTTTGGTATTACGCGCCAAGTCCTGTAACCAATTTTGTACTTATATGGACTGCCTACACCGTAACCGCTGCATTAAAATCTTACCCCTTGTCCTTGGCGCAGGTAAAGAAAAATATTAAATTTTCCTCGTTCCAATTTAAATTCGCTACGTTGGCACTTAAACAACAATATTTACACCACGTAGGTTAACGAAGTAAATTTTGTAATTTGGTTAAATTTGAAACAATTTTAGGATTACAAATAGAAACTGCACTTTCACGTTTCATGGCTTCAGCTCCACTGAAATTGTGATGGCGGCTTACTATGATGGGACAGCGTCTGGAGAATTTAGAAATTCCAGAGAGAGGCTTTCTCCCTTTGCAACACATCCAACTCCCATTGCAACCCACAGCAAATTACGCTATCGTCAGCTAGGTGGCGGTATTGCGCGCAGCGCTTCTCAAACTATGCCTTAATGAGAAATATAGCTACAAGCGCCACTACAAGCCCTACAATACAATACGATACTGGAATTGCAAACTTACGATTTTACACCAGAACACAGACCGGGAATCCGAATGCAACATGTCGACGCTCTTAGCAGAAATACACAGATATTAACATTAGATACAAATACATTTGAAGAAACCTTAATTATTTGTCAGAATAGAGATACCAAGTTCAAGATGTTAAAAGAAGAATTAGAAGAAAATGAGCACACACGATATGAAATGAGAAATGGAGTCATATATAGGAATAAAGATAATGGGGTTCTCTTGTTTATGGTTCCAGAGGAAATGGAAAATCATGTGATATTGGTTTCTCAAAGTCAAAGAAAAAGCTGAGACACATAGATAACTGTTTGAAAAGTATTGCATATTCTGAAAAAAATGGAAAGCAGGAAGGGATGCTACATAATATTCCAAAAGATACTGCCCCTTTTGACGTAATACATGTAGATCACTTTGGGCCGGTTGACAAAGGTAGAGCAAATTAACATATTAATTTATTTAAACATATACGATAAATAATACGAACCAAAGATCGGTAAATCAACATCCAAGTAAATTACTGTTTGGAGTTTCACAAAGAGGAAAACAGATAGACGTACTAAGCGAAGAATTGAGAAAAATTAATGATAGCGTTGAATATCCAGATATAGAAGAGATACAAGATAACGCAATAATTAATCAAGAGAAAACACAGGACTATAACAAGAAAAGGGTAGACACAAAACGGCAAGACGCTCATAATTTGGTGATGATTAAGAATTTTGACACCCATATAGGAACGTATAAAAAGCTAATATCCAGATTCAAAGGACCATACAAGATCACGAGAGTATTAAGAAATGATAGATATGTGCTAGGAGATGTTGATGGTTTCCAACAAACACGAATCCCTTATAAAGGAGTATGGGCAGTTGCAAATAAGAAGCCATAGCTAGAAAACAACAAAACGAAAGAAAATGAAAAGGCTGGAGGAGTTCAGGAGCACTCCAGTCAGTAGTAGAATATAAGCAAAATGTACATATTAGCCATAAGCAACATCTTAATCATCATCTTAAGCAACATGTATATATCATAATGCAACACATGGTATAGAATAAACTAGACATAAGCAAAAGTGTAAAATAAAGTCAGTCGATTTATGAAACACAAAAGGTGCGCATGTGTCTCGCTGGTGTCGCTATGTTTTATTATAATGGATTAATGTGAATTGAAGTTATAGTCATAAGTGGAATCTTTGCCCAAGCTTGCCCGCAGAGCTCTAAAGCACCTCTGTACTGTATACATTTAAGTGAGTTGGACTACTCATGGAAGTATATTCGATCAAAACATTTTTTTATTATTAAAATTTCATAAATTTGTTTAAGTTTACATAATTGTTCTACACATATTTCAAAGTCGGAACACCCGACTTTAGGTTTTCCATTTATTTTGTTTTAGTCGTTATTTTTTTTTTTATCGTGCGTGTCTTTTCGTGCTCTATTGGGTCAAGACTACGGACAAAAACGGAATATGAAACACGAACTCGCAGTTCCCCACAGCTCGAACTTGATTGTTTGTGGAGTGTGTATCTACCAACTGATCGATATTTTATGCTTCTTGTTGTTTCATGTATGAAGTAGAGTTGGGCACGGGCCGTATTTTCGGTCGTGGCACTTCGTGGCAAACTCCGATTTCGTGCGTGACCGTATTGTGCTAAAAAGGCACGACAAAACACGCACGAGCTAACACGAAAAAACACAAACAAAAATTGCCAAATAAAGTATTAAAAACGAGATAGAACGCTACAGTCGAGCAAGCCCAACAATAAAATAGCCTGTACTCTCCACAAAAAGGAAAAATTAAAAAAAAAAAAAATTTAAAAAAAATTAAATTATTAAAAAAAATGAATGAATGAATTAATTAAAATAATTAATTTAATTAAATTATAATACATGTTTACGTTCAGTTTAAACAGCATACATTTACATCACGTACCTAGGCGTGTTTATATGCGTGTATGTATGCAGCACAAAGTTAAACCAAAGCAGCAACAACAACAACAGCTGCGGGCAGCGCTGCCGACAGAGCTGCAGGCAGCGCATGAGCAGCGCATGAGCAGCGATTTTACTTATGGCTATAACTTGCTTCAGAATTGACCTATCATGATGAAATTTGGCACACGGACACATTAGTACTAACTGGATGTACCTACCAAAATTCGGAAGTTATAAGAAAAAATACGAAGTGCGGGGGAGTGGGGGGGGGTGTATCAGAAAAAATAAACAAACTCGTTCTGCCTAGGGCTTATAGGAACCTTGATACCAATTTTGGTTATCCTAGCTCTTGTACGTACTGAGATCCTTGCGCTCATACAGACAGACGGACATGGCTATATCGACTCGTCTTCTCATCCTGATCAAGAATATATATACTTTGTGGGGTCTGCCACGCCTCCTTCTGTGTGTTACATACATGCGCACAAAACAAGTATAGCCTTTCACCCTTTGGGTACAGGCTATAAAAAGCAAAAAAAAATTTGGAATTGCTAAGGCAAATATCAAGCAAGATATATAGTCAATATCCCTGACAGCTTTTCAAACAAGTCAACCAGTTTTTTTTTTCACTTCTGGAGAAATTTTAAATAAGCGACGAGCTCGGCTTTTTAGCTCAAATATAGATGAGTACATATTCTTAAACATAAATTTAAAGTTCTTAATACGGATATATGTGTTTATCGTTTTTACGTTTAATAGTTATAACATGTTCGTGTTGGGCCGTGTTTAGAAATCTTTTTTCGTCGTGCGTGCGCGTGCGTGTTTCCAATGGTTCATTTCGTGGCCGTGTCATGTCGGGCCGAAAATAGCCGGCCCATGACTATTTCTAGTATGAAGTGAAAAAATTCTATTTCTACAATTCAAAAATCATTGAATGCCAAGTTGTAGATTTAGTTATGTTGAATAAGTACCCTGAAATTGAAGTTGATCAGACAAAATTTATTACACAATTGTAGTTTTAAATGGTAATCAATATGCGAATACAATTATTATATTTTGCACGAATTGCAAGATTTGTTGTTGGTAGACGGCAAGATAGCCTCTCCGTACCAAACGCAACAACGAAAGAAACTGAACCGAATTAACAATGACGTAACTGCTACGCAATGTTTCAAAGTAGTGCTCAGCTTGCTGCGCTGAGCAAGTTACAATAAAATGAGCACTTTTTTGTTTGAGTTTACAAAGCAATATTGGAGTTAATCGGATAAAAACTGCAAAATTGTTAAACAATCTTTGGAGCCCATTTTCCCCCTAAGTAGTTCGAATATTCCAAAATTGCTTGCAACTGCTTTGCGTTGATAAAAAATTAGTCAATCAGGACAAACTATTTTAAATATATCGAGATATAAAATTTGTGATTTTATCGATTTTTATTATTTACTTTTTTTTTACTGATATTGCTCATGATTCGGAGGATTTCTAAACGTGAAGCTATTTACAGGATCTCCCAATACAGCTGGATCATCTATTGGAGGTGAAGGGTTTCGAAATTGTTCAGCGGAAATTCTTGTGAATAAAATTCCATACCTTCAATAAGGGCTAGTAACACCCCGCCGATTATAGCACTTCCCGCCACCGCTGGTACACCTGAAATTAAAAATAAATAAGATTATAAAAGAATCAAACATCATTCGAAACAAACCGAACAGAAGTTTTAAAATGGTTGTCAAAATCGGGACGTCCCGCCATTTAAGGACGTCTGGCAACGCTGATATGTAAGTTAACTAAAGTCAACCGGACCAGAGTCGATGACCGAATGTCCGCAACCAGACACCGGCCAATAGCTGACACAGCATTTGACCGCCAACGCCAGTATTTTGGAAACTGCATTGAAAATAAAGTAATTGGAAAATGTTTTTTTCTCCCCACGGCAATTGGCAACATAACTCACCACAAGAAGTTGTGAAGAATTTTTGAGAAAACACATGTGTACAACTTGTACGGCTTTAAGCTGGTAACTTGCCGGTATGGCAAAAGCAAAATGGTTCACGAATTTTAGTTTGAATCAAGAAAGACTGGTGTCCCCTATGCACGATTTATTAGCTCAAAGAAACAAACGTATGCACAGCTAGACTTCGATTTTACAAGTGATTTAATTATCGCGACGCTACAGACAAACGGCCGCCGTAAGCACGAACAAAAGAGCGGCTTGCAATTATGCTGTTCGTAGACAGCTGCAGTGTATGACAATTTTCTCTTAGGGCTAGTGCGTTAATTTCATTATTTTTCTCTTAAGTTATCTTAAAACTAAGTAAAATGCCTTTACATCGGCCACGTTGAAGGCACGAAGTGCTTCAAAGAACATCGGTGGGCAATGGCGCAAGGCGGTGTATCGCTCTATTAAATAGCCCCGCCTTCGTCCTGACGGTCGCCACGCGCACTTTGCCATCGGCGCCTTTTGTCGTCTCCTCGACGACTCCCAGCATCCATTGCTGAGGAGGAGCGTTGTCCTCGTGGACGACTACGACGACTCCTTTCTCCAGATTTGGACGCTCCACTGACCACTTCTGGCGCTGCTGCAGGCTCAGCAGGTAATCTTTGGACTAATCGGCCCAAAACCGCTGCTTGATGCCTGAGATCAGCTGCCAGCGTTTTAAGTATGTCAGTTTGACGTCTGTTACGGGCTGCGTTAACCCTGTAGGCAGCGCTACCAGCGTTCCTCCGACGAGTAGATGCGCTGGAGTGACGGCCTCTCCGTCGTTTGGGCTGGCGCTGTCTGCCACGATCGGTCGCGAGTTGAGGATCGCCTCCACTTCCACCAGCACGGTTACCAGCTCGTCCTGCCGCAGCGTTGCGCTTCCAATGGCCTTTAGTAGCAACGTCTTGGCGGACTTTACGGCCGCCTCCCATAGGCCGCCGAAATGCGGCGCGCGGGGCGGGATGAACTGGAACGTTATTCCCTTTGTGGCGGCAAATGTGGCAATGGCATCGTTGCTGGTGTTGAAGCTGTTGCGGAGGTCCTCCAAAATGCGTGCAGCACCCACGAAATTGGTGGCATTGTCCGAATATATCCGCTTGACAGGTCCACGGCGGCCGACAAACCTAGACAGACACATTATAAACGAGTTAGCAGTCAGGTCTGTCACAACATCAATGTGCACAGCTTTGGAGGCAAAACATACAAAAACCGCGACATACATCTTGACCGGGGCTCTGCCACGAATTCCCATCGAGACAGGTATTGGACCACAAAAGTCCACTCCGCTCACCTCAAATGGCCTACAGCCATGTAATCGGTCAGCGGGTCCCATTATTTGGCTTGCTAGGATTGGTTTATACCTAAAGCAATGCATACACTGTCGCACCACTGCGCTACACGCTTGTCGCGCATTGATAAGCCAAACTTGTTGGCGAAGAATGCTAATGAGCGCACGAGGACCAGCGTGGCAATTAGTGCGATGTAAATACTGCGAGTATAGCATCACAAATCGGCATCCCTTTGGCATAATCAATGGAAATTTAGCGTTATGAGGCATAGGTGCCTTAAGCAAGCGACCGCCAACTCGTACCAAATTCAACTGATGATTTCCCGTTCGAAATGGACAAATAATTTTTGGTACGAAGGCTGCAGGATCGAGCACCTGTTTAGCTTTGAGATCTCGTCTGCAAAAGCTGTGTGTTGTACAATGTGGACAACGACGACGACGAATTTTCAATAAGATCCATAAAGGGATTTGAGCACTTATCGGCCACGATGAGAGCCGTCGCGTTCTTCCACTTCTCCAGCGTTGACTGCTCTTTGGTCAGCTCGATATGAGAATTACGAGACCAAAGGGAACAATCTAGTTTTAAGAATCGTGGACCCTTAAACCAGTGCGAATCAGTCAGTTCGGCCGTGGTGCAGCCACGTGAAGCCAGATCTGCTGGGTTATCTGCTGTCGGAACATGACGCCAAAATGCGTCAGACGTAAGCTCTTGAATATTTGCAACTCTATTTGCCACAAAAGTATTCAAATGAGCCGGGTGCTTTTGCAGCCAGTGCAAAACTACTTCCGAATCGGACTAAAAAACGACTCGCTCTATTGGCATATGCAGAAGTTGCCTAACTTTGTCCCACAGCGTCGCTAGCAGCTGTGCAGCACAAAGTTCCAATCGCGGAACCTACTTGGTTTTTAACAGCGCGACTTTGGACTTAGCTGTCAACAAATAAACAGCTACGTTCTGCTCCTGTTCTACTCGCACGTAGAGACAGCACCCATACGCTCTCGTTGAGGCGTCAGCAAAGCCATGGATTTGGCATTTTTTATTTTTGGAGACGCCGACGTATCGGGGTATGCGAATCGACTCTAGTGCATCAAAAGAACTAGTAATAGAATTTAAGTCTTTTAATAGAAAACTGGGAATTTGGTTGTCCCAAGAAAATTTTTGAAGCCAAAGTTCCTGCATTAAAATTTTTGCTCGCGTAATTATTGGGCACAGCAGACTAAGTGGGTCGTATAGTTTCGAAATAAACGAAAGTATCGAACGTTTAGTAGGCGATATCTGAACAGAAAGGTGTTCGACACAGTACCTAAACGCATCATCACGAGGACTCCAAACTAGTCCTAGCGTTTTGGTATCCTCCTGATGGCCTATGAGAAGGTCGTCAGCAGGCTGAATTTGAAACTGTTCGCAATTTGATGACCATTTGGTGTGTAAAATTGCAAGCGTTTTTGCAATTTTATATACATAAACTTGTAATGTTTATGTACATACAACGAAATTTTAGTTCGACCGCGGTAATGAGACAGTTGGGTTGCTGGCGAAAAGGCGAAATTTATTTTTGACAAATTCGTGCTGCTTACTTCAATGTTGCTTTAGGAGTGCCAGTTATATTCGTTTTTTCATGTGCTTAGGCCTACGACAATGCGAGCTTTTCTTACATTCTAACAGCGCGCCTTACGCTACAATGTTAACTTAAGCTTATGCACTACGTTTACTATTATACTAAAATTCATTGGCTTACAAATTACGTTTACAATAAGTATAACTACATTCTAACAATTCAATCTATAATTAAACTTATAATTAGGAACTCCTGATCCAACATTCCGGCCCCGTTAAAGCGATAGGCTTTAACATATTTGCAGTACGGCCAGCTTGTGAATTGGCCGTTTCACTCCTCCTGTTGTTGTGCGCACTTCTGCCACACGCGCCTTACCGTCTTGCCCGACGGTTGTGCGAACCACGCGCCCTGTCAGCCACTTTTGGGGTGGAAGATTGTCCTCGTGCATGAGAACGAGGGCGCCGACTTCCACGTTGGGCTCTCCTTTGTCCCACCGAGTTCGCTGCTGTAGGCTGAGGACGTAGTCCCTGGACCAGCTGCGCCAAAACTGCAGCTTGAGCGCCGAAAGTTGCTGCCACCGTTTCAACAACCCGGAACTGGTCCTGCTGCCAGCCCTTCCTGGCTCGGATTCGTGCGGCAGCGAACGTAGAGGCCGACCTATTAGCAGGTGGCCTGGAGTGAGGGCCTCGCCGTCGCTTGGATCGCTGCTGAGGGGGGCGATAGGCCTGGAGTTGAGTAGAGCCTCTACTTCCACCAGATGCGTGTTCAGCTCTGCCTGCGTCAGATTGGCGTTCCCGACTCCTCGCAGAAGATGACTCTTGGCGGCCTTCACTGCTGCTTCCCACAGTCCTCCGAAGTGGGGTGCTCGCGGCGTGATGAACACCCAGTCTATCCCTCGCTGTGCGGCGTACGACACCATCCTGTCCTTCTGGTCGCTGAATGCTGCCCGAAGCTCCTTCAGAGCGTTGCTTGCTCCCACGAAATTTGTCGCGTTGTCGCTGTACACGCGTTGTGGAAGACCCCGTCTGCCGATGAACCTTTTAAAAGAATTAAAAAAACAATCAGTTGACAGGTCTTCAACAGGTTCGAGGTGGACTGCCTTTGACGTAAAACACACACACACACGTAAAACACAATACTGCGACATAAGACTTTAAAGGGGCTCTTCCACGAATTCTGAGGCTCACGTGGAAAGGACCAAAATAATCAACGCCACAAACCGCGAACGCGTGCTCAGGATTCACGCGATCGGCTGGCAAGTTGCCCATTATCTGACTCAGCAACTTTGGTTTGTAGCGGAAGCAATGCATGCAGTTTTTTACTGCCCTTGTGCATGCCTCTCGAGCATTAATAAGCCATATTTGTTGCCTTAGAAGAGCAACCATGACTTTGGCACCTGCATGATGATTTTCAAAATGCAAGGCGCGAACGAAAAGAATTACAAAGCGTGAATTTCGTGGCATCAGCAAAGGAAATTTTGTGTCGTACAAGTTAACTCCGTTTTGCTTGTACTGATGCAAGAACGGATTTAAACGCTGATATTTCGGTTGAAGCAATTTGGACTCCTTTAAATTTTCAACCTCCTGGCGCAATTCTATTGATTGGACTGCTTCTACTAGTTTCAGGAAGGCCAACTTTAGCTCACTTGCAGTAAGCAAGCCTCTGCTATTGCATTTCGAACTGAAACAGAACCGATTCACGTATGCCACTATACGAACCAGTTTTCTAAAATTTGAGCACCTTTCAATTAGGGACTCAATAGGGCTTAAGCTCGTCTCAGTGACAGTGTAGGCCGAAACACTTTTTTTATCCTCAGACGACTTTAAATCTGGTGCTAACTCAAACCGATGTAAGCTTGGCCAATGGTCAACAGGTTGTAGTAAAAATTCGGGACCATTAAACCAAATGGACGATACCAACTCGTCAACATTAGTGCCTCTAGACACTAAATCGGCGGGGTTCCATTCGGTCGGTACATGACGCCAAACCGTTTGACTTGCAGTTGCCTGTATATCCGCAACCCTATTGGCGACAAATGTGGACAGTGAAGACGGATCTCGTTTGATCCAGTACAACGTAACTTGTGAGTCTGACCAAAAATTAACGCTCTCTATATCAAATTGTGACAATAAAGGCGACACTTGAGCCCACAACTTAGCAAGTAAGTGCGCAGCGCATAATTCAAGGCGTGGAATTGTCACCGTTTTTAGAGAAGCAACGCGAGACTTTGACGTCAACAAGACAAAAACCACATTGCTGCCATTGTCGGTTCGAGTGTAGATGCAGCTGCCATAAGCGTGGCTGGATGCATCTGCGAAGCCATGTATTTGGATGGTTCGACTTCCGGCGAGACCTACATATCTGGGTATAACGATTTGGTCGAGCTTAAGCAGATTTGACTTGAACGTGTCCCAAGGCGTATGCAAGCTCATTGGGATTGCCTCATCCCAATCAAGTTTCTGCCTCCACAACTCTTGCAACAATATCTTCGCTTTTGTAACAACTGGGCAAAGCAGCCCAAGCGGGTCAAATAGACGGGACGCGACTGACAGAATATTGCGCTTAGTGGGTTTCAGCGACTCAAAGGTATTGTCCGAACAATAGTAAAAAGTATCTTGTTGGGGCGTCCATCTCATACCTAATGCCTTTACCGATTCTGACATATCGAACGGCAGCGGCTTTTCGTCGCCACCATTGGCAAGCAACTCAGCGTGACTTGTTGCCCACTTGGCTAGCTGGAAACCACCGGATTCCAAACTTGTTTGCAGATGACTTTTAGGTCTGCCAAGGTGTCAGCTCCTGTGAGCATGTCATCGACGTAAAAGTCGTTCTTTATGACGTGCGCTCCAATTGGGTGCGAGCTGCTGTACCGATCACTCAGTTCGAAAAGGCATCGAATTGCCTGAAATGGCGCCGAAGCAGTTCCATAAGTGATCGTGTTCAGACGGTACGTTTTCAGATCTTTAGAGGCATTCTGTCGCTAGAGAACCAGCTGAAAGTTGCGATCTGATTCAACTTCTTCGACTTGCCGGTACATCTTAGAAATGTCGGCACTTACTGCATATCCATGCAGCCGAAAACTAATTAGAATGGCATATAGTTCCCTCTGAATTGTAGCACCTACCATAAGAATGTCATTCAGCGACACTAGTGACGAAGTTTTGCTAGACGCGTCGAAAACTACGCGCAGCTTAGTGGTGCTACTTTCAGGCCTCAGAACGCACTGATGAGGAATATAACAGTGTGGTTCTGGAGGAGTACCAACAAGCTCTGACATGTGACCGAGATATAAATATTCCTTCATGAAATTGTTGTACATGTCATGCGAGCTTTAATCTTTAAGCAGCCTACGCTCTAATGATAAGAAACGCCTTTTTGCTGTCTCAAAGGAATGACCAAGCAAATCAGGGTTTCGTTTAAAAGGAAGTTCTACTTCGAAACGTCCAGAAGGTAGCCTGCGGACTGTTTGAACGAAGCTTTGCTCACAGGCTAACTGTTCAGCTGAGTAAAACCCAGCCTTCGATATCTCTGGGACTTTCTCTAACTCCCAAAAACGTTCAACCAGAGAATCGAGAGAACATTCATTGTTTTTGATGGCAATATTACATATTGACATATTCCAGACACAATCCAACCTAACAGCGCCTTTTGTACAATTGGAAGCGAGGACCGAGTTTTATTTGACCAACGCACAAAAGCTCAAAATATGTTTCAGCTCCCAGCAGCAGGTCTATTTTAGCTGGTCTGAAAAACTCAGGATCAGCCAGTTCGACATTTGGTGGTACCTTCCACTGGTCGAGACGCACGGCATCGCTTGGCTGACAAGCAGATATTGAGCTTAGTACCCAAAAATCTGCCACGAAGTTGTATGCCGTGGTGCGTGACTGAACACAAGTATTGACTTTATGCCGAACTGAAGTGTTCGACTGGCCAACTGTTAAAATGTTTAGCGCACCATTTTCTCGGCGTAGGCGCAAGCGTTGAGCCAGCGACTCCGACATGAAGTTGACTTGGGATTCAGAGTCCAACAATGCCCTAGCGACTTGAAATTGGCCAGTTCTAGGATTGGCCAGTTCAAGGATTACCTGATCCTTGCTTTGAACATGGCTAACATACGCCTCACTGGCCGGATGCGATGCTGCCGCATTATTGGCACCTTGCCATTCATACCGATGAAGCAGCGTATGATGAGCCTTTGAACAGACTCGACACTTGGAAGCCTTACACTTCGACACACCATGACCGATTTTTAGGCAATTTATACACAACTTTTGCGCTTTGATAAAAGTGAATCGCTCTGCAACAGGAATTGCTGCGAAAGGCTGACAATCAGCTATGTCGTGGTCTGCTGAGTTGCAGTAGTTGCACTTGTGCGCAGATCTTGTTTCACTTTTTGCACAAGAAAATGCCGATTTGGCTTGACCCTTGACTAATTCTGGCTTTGGCTTGCCTTTGCTCTTAGTTGCTTCTTCTGCAGATAAATACTGATAGCGCCTATTTAATTGTGCTGCGCAATCAGCCCAAGATGGAAGCTTATTATAATCGAGCTGCTCCTCAAACCGTGATTTGGTGGTATGGTCTACTTTAGACATCACCAAATGGATTAAGACTGCGTTCAGGATTTCTTTATCGTCGCCAATTGACAATAGAGACGCGTATACAGCTGAAACTGTATCGATAATGTGTCTTAATCCAGATGCCGACGGTTTGGCCATTGCAGAGATTTCGAAAAGTTGGGACACTGTGTCGAAGAATATTAGACATTTATTGTCATAAACTGATTTAAGACATGCAAGAGCCTTTTCATAATTGCAGTCTGTTATTGGGAATGCCTTTATTGTACCTAACGCTTCATCGGAAAGGCATGAAACTAAATGGTTGAACTTTTCAATATTTGTCAACGTCGGATCGCTGTGCACGAGATTTTCATATAAATTTACGAAGCTTTTAAAATCAGCGTGCTTGCCGCTGAACTTGGGCAAGCGCATCTTTGGCAACTGAGAATGGTGGCCATGGGAAATGCTCGCCGAACAATTGTGTTCGATGCGTGACTCATCGTGCTGCACTGCCGAAAGAAACAACGCTTTCGTAGTCACGCAAATATCCTCAAGTGCACACCTACTATCATTGGTGGGATCTAGCGTATCTATCTATGCCTGAATTGCCATTGCTTTGTCAATGTAATCAGTCAGAATTTCCAAACGACACTTCAATTGAACCTTATCAAATGAAATGGTCTTCTGCTCAAAGCCATTTTTTAGATTTTTAATGTTATTTACGACTTGTCGTACCTTTGCACTACTAACGTGAGTTTGGCATTAACCTTTGACGGATCCATACTGACCGCTTTATATTGCCTTCACTGTACCGGCAACCAACGAAGAAAACAGTGAGTTAGCATTGCAAGAATAATTACGCGCCTATGCGTTGATTTAAGAGCAAGAATAAATACAATTATGTTTGTTTAGGCACGTATGTATCTAGTTTGCAGCTTTCTAAGTTAAACCTTATGCAGCGCGCTAGCAGCCAAAGAGATTTGCAAGTGCAACGAAAATAGAGCGCTTGATCGATCTCTTAAGCTACCCACGACGACGCAAAAAGAGAACTGCCCAGAAGTGCAAGCTATAGCAATGCGCGCGGTTATGCTCTCAAACGTACGTACGTAGTTTGAACGCGACTCTCTTGTACGCAATGTATAAAGGCAACTACAACTACCAACGTTTAGCACCAACAGCTAACCATACGGTACTCGCGCAAAGAGAACGAAATGACAACGACGGCAAGTACAGCTGTAAGGGCAATGTACTTAGCGGCCGTCCGACAATTATGCGTGCATATAACGGCGAAAAGAAAAGGGGGTGAAGGGGCTAGCAGTTTAGTGTGCCAACGTCAGGCTTAAACCTCTTTTCAATTTATTATAATACACGTATATAACGTATACATATGTATATATGTGCGATAATGACCATGCAAAATTCACAGTACCAAAATTGAATTATTTTGTTTCTAAGTATTTGTTTGTCGTTTTTGCTCGAGGAAACATTCAATTTTTAGTACGAAATACCTGTGAACTGTCCATGGATTGTTCCGACACTTCCCTCTTAGCCTTTGGCTCAACACGGGACATCTATCGTCTTGGTTAGTGGAAATTCCAGATAATCGTCCACTCCAGCAAGCTTGGCGTTGAAACAGCAACCACTCGCGACCAGCAAACCCAACAACAACGAAATATGCAAAATAAGTGTCGAATGCACTAATTATTACAACGAGAAACACTCAAAACCGAAGTCCCTGCTCGGGCGCCAATGTAAAATTGCAAGCGTTTTTGCAATTTTATATACATAAACTTTTAATGTTTATGTACATACAAACGAAATTTTAGTTCGACCGCGGTAATGAGACAGTTGGGTTGCTGGCGAAAAGGCGAAATTTATTTTTGACAAATTCGTGCTGCTTACTTCGATGTTGCTTCACGAGTGCCAGTTATATTCGTTTTTTCATGTGCTTAGGCCTACGACAATGCGAGCTTTTCTTACATTCTAACAGCGCGCCTTACGCTACAATGTTAACTTAAGCTTATGCACTACGTTTACTATTATACTAAAATTCATTGGCTTACAAATTACGTTTACAATAAGTATAACTACCTTCTAACAATTCAATCTATAATTAAACTTATAATTAGGAACTCCTGATCCAACAGTGAGAATAAATCCAAATGGCTTTAAAACTGAGTTTAGTTTAGTATATAGCAACTGCAACTCCTCCACAGTTTCTGCACCAGACAGCAGGTCATCCACATAAAAATCGCTGGCCAGAGACTTAGAAGCCAATGGATGCGAATCTGCGTGCAGCTCACTTAAGTATTAAAGGTATCAAATAGCCAAAAACGGTGCCGAAGCAGTACCATATGTTACCGTATTTAGACGGTATACTTTAAGTGGCTCTGTGGTATCTTTTCTCCAAATAATCAATTGGAAGTTGCGTTGTGCTTCCATGACTTCTACCTGCCGATACATTTTGGCAATGTCAGCGGACAAAGCAAATGGTCGAAGTCGGAACCTCAACAAAGTTGAATATAAACATGGCTGGATAGTCGGTCCAACCATGAGTATGTCATTTAACGACACTTGGGACGACGTCTTGCTCGACGCGTCGAAAACAACTCGCAACTTTGTTGAGGTGCTTTGCGGTCTTAGCACGCACTGATACGGAATAAAATAGTGCGGCTCTCTCGGGACCGTGTTGTCGATTGCGTTCATATGTCCCAAAGATATGTATTCAGTCATGAATTGTACATGGCATGTACGTCTGGCTGCTTGGACAATCTCCTTTCTAAGGCTAGAAAGCGCCTTTTAGCTGTTTCATAGGAGCTGCCAAGTGACTGCGGACTGGACTTAAACGGCAACGATACCCTAAGACGGCCCGAGGGCAAGCGAGTGATCGAGTTCACAAATGACTTCTCGCAAAGCATTTGTTCTGGAGTATATAGATGTGATTCAGACAAATTTGGAACTTCTTCCAACTCCCAGAACATGCGAACTAATGCATCTAAGGAACATTGTTCATTATCAAGCGGACCACTTTGATTCAAACTAATGAGTGAACAAAGAGCAGATGAGGCAGCAGACCGACAACGCCCAGCTACAATCCAGCTGAGTGCTGTAGCTTGCAAAGTCGGCGACTCACTGGTTCGTTTAATTTGGCCTTCTCTTAATAGGTCAAAGAATACATCTGCGCCAAGAAGCAAATCAATGCGTTGCGGCCTGTGAAACTGAGGATCTGCTAGTTCCAGATCTTTTGGCACGTCAACGTTGACAATTACCTTTTCAGGCTGGTATGACGAAATAGTGCTCAGTACACCGAACTCAGTCATCAAATCAAAATTGCTACTACGAGACGCAATTGACGTCTGCACAATGTGCCGCACTGCAGACTTGCGTTTACCAATGCCAAGCAAATTAATATCTTTGCGCTCCTTTTTAAGCTGCAAAGTTTTGGCTCCTAGCTCCTCTGTCATGAAATTAATTTGGGACCCTGAGTCGAGTAAAGCCCTGGCAAAGTGGTAGGAGCCCGATTGATCCATTACACGGACCACTGCCGTAGCCAGTATGAGTTGGTCAGAAACGCTCGTGGCGTGATTAACAGCCGAAGTTTGGACTGGCGTTTCAGCTTGCGCCACAAATGATTGGCTGGCAGTTGCAGCTTGCGCTGAGTCGACAGAATATTTATGCAAAAGTGTGTGATGTGGTTTCGAACACACTTTGCATGTAGTCGATTTGCATGCCTTTGTTGTGTGACCTTTCCTTAGGTAGTTTATGCACAAAGGGCACATTTTCACGAACTTAAATCGTTCGTCGCGGTTAAGTGCTGCGAATTGAGTACACGAATGTATAAAATGGTCAATCGCTTGACAGAAATAACACTTCGGAATCGGTGGCGGACTGGCTTGTGCAACTGCCAGTGCTATTTTGCCACCTTTCTTTGACGCATCAAAATTTTGTTTTTGAGTCCGGGAGCGACCAGAAGATGATTCCTCAGCAAATAAGTGATGGTAGCGTTTGTTGAGAGATGCCTCGCAATCTTCCCAAGACGGAAGTTTGCAATAGTCGAGGCTCTCTTCCCACTTTGAACGAGTATTGGGATCAACTTTACTCATGACCAAGTGTATGAGCATGACGTTAGAAATTTGTTTGTCATTGCCTAAGGAGAGCAGTGACTCGTAGCTAGCGCGAACGTTATCAATCAACGAACGCAAAGAACTAGGAGACGAGCCTTGCATTTTCGGAAGGTCAAATAGTTTGGCAATGCTATTAAATACGATAAGACAGCTGTTATCGTAAACGCGCTTCAAAGCTGCCAGTGCCTTTGGATAATTTTCCTCGGTAACTTGATAAGCCTTGACCGTTCCTAGTGCTTCTTTCTCTAAGCATGACAGCAAATGATTAAACTTTTCAATATTTGAAAGTGATGCGTCACTATCCACTAAATTTTCAAACAGCCCAATGAAATTCTTATAATCCGAATAGCTACCACCAAACCGTGGCAACTTCATTGAAGGCAACTGTTTGCTATGCGAGGATCCAAATATTGTGGAATTCATTACGCTGTCCCTATGAGGCTTTGGCCGTCCGCCTTTGCTCATCAAAAGCGCCTTAGTTGAGACGCAGAGAATCTCCAAATCTGCCCTTGAGACTAAGGCCGGATCAATTCTATCTAATTCTTCCTGTAGGTCAAAGGCTTTATCAATGTACCGGGACAAAATTTCCAATCGGCACTCAACTTCAAAAGGCTCGATACTACCAGAAGTTGCCTGAATAGAACTTTTTATTCGTTCGATATCGCGAACGACATTGGCATGTGACTGAAGCAAGCAGTCAAATTTATTTGAGACAGAGTCATCTAATGCCCTGCTTCGGTTTTGCTTGCTTCTTTTGCCAGGCATATTTAAAAATAAAAGGTATGCAAAAGGTTGTAAGAAAGTATTTCAATTGTAGTACAGTGGTACTATATTGCTAGCCTTTGCTGTTCTGCTAAACGAAAGTGTTTATGTTGTTGTTTATGTGTACACTGCAGCTGGCGCGCACAAACAAATAGCGTACCAAACGCTTAAGTTACCAAAACAGCGAACTGTCCAGCTGATCTCTACCAACGCCGACAGCGCAGTCGACGACGAATGCAAGCTACACGATAGCAGGGAGCCAGTAGTGCACCAACGATATGGGCACCGAAGCAAAGAGAGCGGGAGAGAATCAGCGATATGCGGACGAGCCAACGCTGCTGCAGTGTGACAGCAGCACAACAATAATAAAGAAACGAACAAATTAGCAGAACGGAAAGGCAAACCAAAACTGCCTAAATCAGTGCACGCAAACGCAGTCTCGCCTGTTGCTTATATATGTACATACAACTGTAATTATAGCCTGTACACAAAGGGTGAAAGGCTATACTAGTTTTGTGCGCATGTATGTAACACACAGAAGGAGGCGTGGCAGACCCCACAAAGTATATATATTCTTGATCAGGATGAGAAGACGAGTCGATATAGCCATGTCCGTCTGTCTGTATGAGCGCAAGGATCTCAGTAAGTACAAGAGCTAGGATAACCAAAATTGGTATCAAGGTTCCTATAAGCCCTAGGCAGAACGAGTTTGTTTATTTTTTCTGATACACCCCACCACTCCCCCGCAATTCGTATTTTTTCTTATAACTTCCGTAATTCTCGGAATTTTAAAATCAATTTGGTAGGTACATCCAGTTAGTACTAATGTGTCCGTGTGCCAAATTTCATCATGATAGGTCATTTCTGAAGAAAGTTATAGCCATAAGTAAAATCGCTGCTCATGCGCTGCCTGCAGCTCTGTCGGCAGCGCTGCCCGCAGCTGTTGTTGTTGCTACTGCTTTTGTTCAACTTTGTGCTGCATACATACACGCATATGAACACGCATAGGTACGTGATGTAAATGTATGCTGCTTAAACTGAACATAAACATGTATTCTAATTTAATTTAATTAATTATTTTAATTAATTAATTCATTCATTTTTTTTAATAATTTAATTTTTTTTTAATTTTTTTTATTGTTTAATTTTTCCTTTTTGTGGAGAGTACAGGCTATTTTACTGTCGGGCTTGCTCGACTGTAGCGTTCTATCTTGTTTTCCTACTGCACTTGTACCTGTATGTACCTATGTACAACGGCCGCTAGCAACGGCTTGACCAGTGCAGTGAGAAAGCAAGTACGAAGAAATTAAGCAACGGCGATTTAGCGCAGTGCAGTGACCTTTTACATACACTGATTTGGCGCGACAAATTCTAACCAACGTTTGGTTATGTGCGTAAGTATTTATACATATGTACGAGCATGTACATATGGATGTATGTATGTACAAGAAAGCAAGAAATAAATAAATGCAATTGTCTACGCAAATATATGTATGTATGTTTTTCACTTTATTTATTGTATAAAGCTCCAATAGCTATGCGTTAGTAACTTTCTTTAAGTAAGATGCCGACTGCCAAATAAATCACGGTCCACTCTTTGCTAAATTTACAAATGAGTATTTGCATATAAATTTGTGCTTATAAGTTAGTTTGTGAATTACACACATTTATATGTGTACATATATTGCACTTGTATGTATGTATGTATGTATGTACAAACTTGGCGTTTAAATATACACGCAAGTCGACGATTGCGGCCGCAATTTATTTTTCGCACTCGTTACCTGATGTAAACTTCCCTGAAAATTGTGGCAATTCATCGATTGGGAGTGTATGCCAAATGTCCAATTGTCCAGGAAAGTACCGCCAATAATCTCGTGCAAATCGAAGATACCAGTAGGACCAGTAGACACCACCATGACGGTAATCGCAAGTCGAAAGCCGATGTGAGGTCCAACGAGGGAGTAGACTCCAGTAGTCCACCCGGGGGCGCCAAAATCTACGGCTTTAAGCCGGTAACTTGCCGGTATGGCAAAAGCAAAATGGTTCACGAATTTTAGTTTGAATCAAGAAAAACTGGTGTCTTCCTATGCACGATTTATTAGCTCAAAGAAACAAACGTATGCACAGCTAGACTTCGATTTTACAAGTGATTTAATTATCGCGACGCTACAGACAAACGGCCGCCGTAAGCACGAACAAAAGAGCGGCTTGCAATTATGCTGTTCGTAGACAGCTGCAGTGTATGACAATTTTCTCTTAGGGCTAGTGCGTTAATTTCATTATTTTTCTCTTAAGTTATCTTAAAACTAAGTGAAATGCCTTTACAAAACTGTAAAAAAAATAAATAATAAGCCCCGGCACTAAGTGTTGAGCGAGTTAAAGAATCATCAATTTAATCATCAGCAGCGGACAACTACTACGCTGCTACCACGTCACTACCGCACCACCACCACACCACTGCCACGTACTTCTTCAGCGAATCTTGTCTTAGAATAATATGGAATTCATGTAAGTGAGCCCTTTCACTAAACATTTCCAAACAAATTAAGATCTGTATAAAATATATTCAAGTTTGTGTGTTCGAACAATTTCCTATATATAACACGTAAAAAAGATAAAGTCGCGTGTCCCGACTTTGAAATACTCTGTACATATGTTTACAATAATTATAGAAAAAAAAAATAAGAAAATTTAAAAAAATTTGATCGATTTTACCTTTCTCGGTATTCGAACTCACGTAAAGGGTGAGTGTATGTATGTTTATGTGCGTCTATTTGTGTCTGTGTAAGCATTTTCGCAGTCAACTAAACAGCAAAATCAACAACACGTTAGGCAGCGCTTGGGCAGCGCTGCAGCAGCAAATATATAATTATGGCTATAACTTCTTGTTAAATCGGTCTATCATAGTGAAACTTGACACACGGACACATAATAACCAACTGGGGGTATTTTAGTTCGAAATTCCAAGAATTACGGGAGTTAGAGAAAATCGCATTTGCATGGGAGAGGGGGAAGGGAGGGAAATTCCAAAATATACATTTTCTGCGTATTCACACAAGGCATCTGGGACTAAAATTTGGTGTTCCTAGGTCTTATAGTCTCCGAGATATAGGCGATTATACGAATGGAAAATCGGGAAAACCCCCATAGTGGGGAAGTGGGGGGGGGGGGGAAATCAGTGCACTGCGAGGTTACCTTCTGCAGCTCCATAGTAAGAATGCACATGTTAATAAGTGAAACTTCAGGCTTCGGGCTGTGAAATTCAGAATTTGATTGATAAGGTATCTCAGTGGAGTTTGTTTTTGTTTAGTGCCTGATGAAAAGAGGCATTTAGGTGGTCTACTATTATCCTTACTATACATCCCGCGGAATTTATAGTATTATTATTTTTATTATTATTATATTGTTGTTACATTGATAGTTATGCAGTAGCGTATACATTGTTTCACTTTGTATTTGATTTATTTTTGCTGTTTTTGATGCCCCGTTCAACATTGCAGAGAAGTACGAGCCCTGCTGTCTTTGCTGACTTTGTCTAGGTATTTTTTTGTTTGCTTTGTTTTAACGCGGTGTTTTGGATCTTGACTTCTGACGCATGTGTTTTTCTGTGCAGTTGAAACCAGCTGCCAAAGAGCTCTCCCTTCTTTCAGTATAGGAGTGCTAACCAATACTCTAGCGACTCAGAATCTGATGGTAACGAACGCATTCGAACTTCGACACCAACACGCACACATATAGACCCCCCAATAAGCGGAGGCATGGATGAATTGAGACGTTGGCCAGCGAAGTGGCCGCAGTACGCATTGCTCCGGCCGCGGACCTGGCCCAGGGAATTAGGGTATATCAAGCTATAGAAATTGGGGATGGTGTTCGTTGTGACAAGCCGTTGATGCCGTCAAGTGCTTACGCGAATTTGCGGGGGCACAACGCTGGCTGACGCCATTATCAGGCTGTTATAATTATTCGGTCCCGCAGATGCCGTGTTGGCCTCGTTTGGCAGTGTTGAACCTCGACGCGATTATAAGTCGCCTTGATTTTACATACAGTGACAAGCGTCCGATGCACGTCATTGAACAGGAGTTGGGCACTCTAAGACAGGGTAGCTTAACCCTTTTACAATACTACAACGAAGTAGAAAAAAATCTCACATTATTGACCAACAAGGCCAACTGGTCTTACAATCCAACAATGGCAAAGGGCCTATGTGAGAAATTCCGTGATGACCCGTTAAGGGTTTTCATATCCGGCCTGAAAGGCAGCCTCACGGATGTACTTTTTTCGGCGTAGCCAAAGGACTTGCCGTCAGCGTTAGCATTGGCGCAGGAGGTTGAGGCCAACCACGAAAGGCATAGTTTTGCAGCCATTTTTGCAAGAAGCCAGGAGGAAAGGAAACATAGGCCGAATATTAAGATTCAAGGTCGTCAGCGGGACAAAAGCCCTCAGCAGACAGACTCAATAAGCGGTGCAAAAAACCCGCATTTTAAGAGGCTGTATAGGGCGCAGGTCCATTCGGATCAGCGCGGTGGTGGACAACCGAGCGTACAGGCCGTCAGAAGAAACAAGATAGAACGCTAGCTCTTGTACTTACTGAGATCCTTGCGCTCATACAGACAGACGGACAGACGGACATGGCTATATCGACTCGTCTTCTCATCCTGATCAAGAATATATATACTTTGTGGGGTCTGCCACGCCTCCATCTGTGTGTTACATACATGCGCACAAAACTAGTATAGCCTTTCACCCTTTGGGTACATCGACACGGGTGCCTCCAAAAATTTCATCCGCCCTCATAAGGCGTTGGGGGGCGTTCGCTAGGTGGAATCGCTATTCACTAATCGGCCTCGACATATTAACACAGGCATGGGCATCGCTTTTCCTGGCTTCCGGTCAGCTGAAATGGAGCATGGAGCGTGAGCAGCTCTCGTTTCATACCTGCGCTATTGTCAATTTTACCGACATCGATTGCGGGGAGGCGCATCTGCCTCCTTTGGGGGAAAATTGAAGTGTCAGTAGGCATAGGTCTAGAAATATGCAGTGTTTTGGTGAGGTATCACATCTGTTACGAGCTATTGGGAAAATTCGCCTAGCTAGCGAGGCAGCACCTCAGAAGCCATGGAGTTTAGCAGGGCTAGAAAAGAAGTCTCCAGTGCGGTGCTTCAACTGTAACTCAATGGGCAATTTTGTAGCAGAATGTCGCAAACCAAAGCGTGATCGTGGGGCCCGCTATGGTTGTGGAAGCTTGGAGCACCAAATTTTAACCTGCACCGAAAGAAAGAACCCAACAAATGACTACGTAAGATTCTTTGAATTAAAATTGATAGAAAAGAGTAAACCAATTTTCCCAACAGAATGCCTAATCGACTCGGGGAGCCCAATAAGTTTTTGAAAGTATTCAGTCTAATGAAAAGCTTAGCTTATAGTGAAACAATTGATTTGGATTTGGATCTGGATACCATATACATACATTCGTTTGGACTGTGGAGCTGCTGTCTGCCCTACTTGTGCATCGTTTCGCTTGGCTAATGGGTGATCGTCGCTCGGAATCCAGGGAAGTTTCGGTGGACTCTTTTGAGAGCTTGCAGGTATTCTGTGCCAACAATTGAGCATAAAGCATTAACAAGTTTAATTGCTGCAATTCGTGCAAGTGCAAAGTGGAGAAAAATCTATTTACATACATACATACGTATGTACATATAGTACGTGTGTGCTGCCGACTCAATTTTTGGCACTTGATTTATTTTGTGCAACAACATTACATACACAAATTATATATATATTATCTCTATATAAATAAAACAGTTTGTCCTGACTGACTGACTGACTGATTGGCAATCAACGCACAGCCCAAACGGTAAGAGCTAGGAAGCTGAAATTTGGACACAAGATCCCTCTTATAGTGAAAGTGAGCACTAAGAAGGGGTTTCGGAAAATTCGAGCTCCAAAGGGGAGAAAACGAGCTCCAACGTTTGTATGAAAAATCTACAATTTTTATCCGATTAACTTCAAACTTAGTTTGTATATTCTCAAAAAGAATACAAGAAAAACTGTATACTTGGTTTTTCACCATTTTTCCTGGGGCATGAAAAAAGGGGGGTTTTCCGTGGAAAAATTGAAACACAATCAACACCCCACAGCCCAAACGGTAAAAGCTAGGAAACTGAAATTTGGGCTCAAGTATCCTATCATGGTGTAGATGCGCACGAAGAAGGGATTTTGGAAAATTCGAGCTCCAAAGGGGGGAAAAGTAGCTCCAAAGTTTGTTTGAAAATTCTGCATTTTTGAATCGATCAACTTTAAATTTAGGTTTTATAATCTATAAAAGAATACAAACAAAACTGCATACTCGGTTTGTGTTGGAGCTTGAATTATTGGGGTTTTAATATTTATTCATTTTTTCAAATGAAAAGTTTGTGTTATAAATTTAGAACAAACAATATAAACAATACAAAATATCAAACAGTTGGGGACAACTAAGTATACATACACACACACACACATACATACATACAAGCAGCTGTTCGTGTAGTTGCGTGTAAACGGTTGAAGTAGCCAAAGCAAAATGTGAGACACTAATGTGTGAATGTTCATTTGTACACATGTATGTACATACATACATACATATGTATGTACAAAAGTACATTCGTCTTGCACTGACAGGGCAAGAAATGTTAATTAATTAAAAATTATTAATATTATAACATAAACATTTTTATGCTATTTTTTCTTTGT
Source organism: Scaptodrosophila lebanonensis (assembly GCF_003285725.1). NCBI lineage: Eukaryota > Metazoa > Arthropoda > Insecta > Diptera > Drosophilidae > Scaptodrosophila > Scaptodrosophila lebanonensis. The sequence continues at coordinate 820,786 of NW_022060580.1, read as the reverse complement.
TTAGTACATTTGGCATAAGGGGTTTTTAGGACAACGGACTACAAGGGCGTACACAGGTTGGGCAGGGGGGACATTTCTCCCCTTAGAAAGAATTTCGCATTATGAATTACGCCAGCACCATATGTATTACATACGTACATACGTCTGTATGTATAGCATGTACATATGTATGTATGTACATCAATAAGTATGTATGTACGTTCATACATTCCTATATACATATATAGGTTTGTATGTACAAGTATGCAGTGGGCTATCGAACACTGTTGTTTAATTGTAAAAAATAGTTTTCTATGGTTTCAAATCAAAATTTTTAAAACAACAACAACAACTTCAAGTTATTGGCTCGCAAATCTTCTTTCGTGTCTATGTGTGCCCATGCATACATACATATGTACAAGCATATGTATCTATGCCTGTATATGTATGAAGCATGTAAATACAAAACAACAACAACAACTTCAAGTTGTTGGCTCGCTCATCTTCTTTCGTTTTGACCATTTAATGTTAATTGCAAAGGCAAAACGCCAAAAGTTTACAGTTACCGTCGCTAAGCAACGACTGCGTATGCGATAGTAAAGCAGAAACCGAATAACGGAGCTACGCATATTCTGCTTCGCATTGCGGGCAGATGTATGTATGTATATGATTTGTTCTTATTGATCTCAATAAATAATTAGATTTTATTATTTACATATTCTGCTTATTGCATTCAAACTTCGATATTTTGATGGTATCGGTGGCTTCAACTATCGAGAGTTTTACTCTAGCAAATTGAGATGAGAATTGTCAGTGCTTTTTGATCGTGGCTCATCGCTGCACGGCATTGACACGAGTGCCGTTTTTCATATTCCGAGTTTGTGCGTGCCTCAATATGGCACGAAAAGACTCAAATGTGAATTTAAAATTAGGATATACCCTTATAATTATTCCCCTTTTTTGCACATAGTCTATCTTAAAACGTTGCGTTATCTCTATACATAAAACAGTTTGTCCTGACTAATTGGTGATCAACGCACAGCCCAAACGGTAAAAGATGAAATTTGGACTCAAGTATCCTTTCATAGTATCCATCATAGTGTAGGAGCACACTAAGAAAGGCTTTTGGAAAATTCTAACTCCAAAGGGGGGAGGTTTAAAAAAATATTAGTTATAATGGTCATGTTCGTTTAAAGAAATAGTTTGACAAGAACAAAAATGTAACGGACTACTGAACAATTTTTTGTCAAGAACAGAAAATGTTCATTTAAATACCTTAAATGCCTTCCTACTGGTAACTTATAAGGTGAAAACATATGGGTAGGTTATGCACACACAAAATAAATACAATTGGAAACATTATATTGAGCCGGGTTAAGACGGGCAATACCTGCTAGTATATAATACATATATAATTATATTATATACATACATATACACACATACACCACACCTTGCATAAATTAACATAATTATACACCCTCATAAACATAACTACTAACAAAACCTCGAGGCAAAACAAACCACAACAATTAAAAAAGGGCTACTAAGATGATTTTTAACATAAACAAATATTTTAAAGTTATTTTGTTTCTATTGTGTTGGTTTTTTGGTGAAGATTTGTTGCATCAGCTGCACACATACAACCATAGCTTTGTTGTTGCTTGCGCCGCTAGCGTAGCAAAAGAATTTTGTCGCTCTCTCCTTTGTGCGCGCCCTTTTTCGGCTACACTTGTCGCTGGGCCAACGAACTTCCCCCCGCTACCCGTTTGGATTAGCGTTGCCTACAAGCGTGCTTGCGGTAATCAACGCCTATTTTCTGAGTACAGCTGAGACTGCTTGCAGATTTCGTTGTTGTTTGTGCGGTCGCTTGGACTGCTACTTTGCTTGCGTGCATACTGTATTGAGTGCGTGTGTACGTAATCTGCGTGCATTTCAGTTTGTCTCTTGCTGTTTTAGCGCGTTGTTATTTGCGAGGGCTGTTAGGAAAGTTCGGCTTTCATTTTCTTTGATTCGCAGCTTGTTTAGAGGTTATTTTGGTTATACTCTACCATGTCGGAATCTGAGAAGCACCAAGTAGTAGCTAAATCTAGTTCTAAACTAGTACAATGCTTGCAGAAATTTGGTAAGGTTAGCGCTGATATTGCTCGTATGAGAACAGCATTTCAGTTAAAGACAATTTCGTTTGAGCAAACAGAACTTGAGTGTCGTCTCGAGCTGTTAGAAGATTACATAAAGAAAGCTATGGCGCTTCAGGCAGATTTGGATAGTCTCAATCCAAGTAACGATAGTAGAGGGCCACTTGAGGATTTGTGCATTTCAACTAAGGCGTTGTATGTGAAGGCAACGAAACAAAAAGTTGAAAGTCAGACTTCTCATGACTGTTCTATGATGGCCAGTCAACGGTCCCAGTTACCCAAAATGCGGCTGCCTACATTCAGTGAAAAGCATGCCGAATTTAAGAATTTTTTGTGCTTATTTGAAAGCCTAGTTCATGACGATCCTTCGTTGACCAACGTCGAGAAGTTTAATCATTTGGTGTCGTGCTTGTCAGGTGAGGCTCTAGGAGTTGTGAAACCGTTTCAGTTAACGGTCTGCAATTACTCGAAAGCCATTGCTAGCCTCAAGTCTGTGTACGACAACAAATGTTTGATATTTTTCGACACTATCTCGCAATTGTTTGACATCCCAAGTATGACCAAACCTAATGCGTCTACTTTGCGGTCCATCATTGACACTGTTTCTGCCATTTATGCGTCTTTAACTTCGTTGGGAAGTGAAAAGGACATTTCGAATGCAATGATCATACATATGGTTATGGCCAAAGTTGATCATGCAACCAAATCTCGTTTTGAGGAACAGCTCGATTATGACAAGTTGCCTTCTTGGGATGATTGCGCTAAGCAGTTAAACAGGCGTTACCAATATTTAGCGGCTGAAGAGACAACTCGGGTTCCAAATAAACCGCGAGTAGAACCTGCAAGAAATAGTAAAGCTTCGTTTTCTTGCACAAAGGGTCCTTCAAAGCCTTCAAAACCGGTTTCGAAGTGCACATATTGTGGTTCTGCGGATCACAATATTTATTCTTGCCCTTCCTTCGGTTCTATATCTGTTATGCAGCGATTTGAGTTTGCTAAGACTCAAAAAATGTGCCTCAATTGTTTGAATGTGGGCCATATAGTTTCCAGCTGCGAGGCTTCCAAGTGTCGGGTGTGTTCAAAACCACACCATTCGTTGTTGCACAGATACTCTGTAGCTGTGCCAAATTCACCCGCTCCACACGCAGTCGCACCTCCAGAAGCGTACTTAGGTCACGTTTTAAGTGCCGATCAAGTAATTCTTGCCACAGCAGTTGTAAAAATTAAAGATAGATTCGGTCATTACCATCCTGCTCGTGTGTTACTTGATGGCGGCTCACAGTTGAATCTCATGACTGAGAATCTTGCGAAGCGCCTTCGATTAAAGCGTAAAGACAAAGCTGTGAGTATTGTAATGGCAGGTGGAACCACTACTGGTAGTAGGCACAAGGTGTGCGCTGATATTCAATCTCGTTTGAATTCTCACAGCTTTGGCACTGATTTTTGGGTTCTTAAATCCATATCTACTTGTCAGCCTGGTAACTTCGTGCCCACATCGAATTGGAAAATACCCGCAAACCTTGAGTTGGCTGACCCAGAATTCTATAAGCCAGCCAAGGTTGATATTCTCCTAGGCGCTGAACTTTTTTACAAGTTATTATGCGTTGGGCAAATCGAGCTCAATTCTTGTCTTCCATTGTTGCAGAAGACATTGCTGGGATCGGTTGTTGCTGGAAGATATACAGGGCAAATACCTCCTCAACAATTCAGCGTTAACGTTGTCGCTCAAGTTAATGATTGTTCTCTCGACACCTTAGTTCAACGCTTTTGGGAACTCGATCGGAGCCCAAATGAGTCGAAGGCTGTGCGCCAGACAGCTGAACAAAAGGCCTGTGAAGCTCACTTCACCAAATCAGTACAGCGCCTGTCTACAGGACGTTTTCAAGTCGAACTTCCGTTCAAATCCGATCCCGCTGTACTAGGGCTTTCCTTTCAAACTGCTGAAAGACGATTTTTGCAACTTGAGCGCAAACTCGCAAGAGACAAAACTCTCCATGACATGTACCATGACTTCATGAGAGAGTATCGTGATTTGGGCATATGTCTGCTCTTGAATCTCCTCCTCCAGGACAGCACTACTACATTCCTCATCAGTGTGTCCTGAGACCTGAAAGCACCACAACCAAATTGCGTGTGGTGTTTGACGCTTCTAGTAAAACGTCAACGGCCCTATCATTAAATGACACTTTAATGGTTGGGCCGACTATTCAGAGGGAGCTTTGTTCAACATTTGTAAATTTTCGGTTGAATAAATACGCAATTACTGCCGACATCTCCAAGATGTACAGGCAAATAAACGTGTCTGAAAAAGACAAAAAGTACCAGCTCATTCTCTGGCGAGAAAGCGCCTCTCATGAGCTACAGTCCTTTAAGTTGAACACTGTAACATACGGGACTGCATCAGCGCCATTTTTTGCTGTGCGCTTGTTGTTTGAATTGGCAAATATTTATGCTTGATGTCACCATGTCGCGTTAAATGTCATTAAAAATTGTTCTTATGTTGACGACATGCTGGCTCCTCATAATGATGTATTTCGTTATCATCTGCATGAGGATAGCTTTACTTCGTTGAAGCCGACAAAGCGGGATATATTATCTCGTTTGTCTGAGCACCTTGGACCTTTGTGCCCCATCGTCATAGCGGCCAAAACTCTGTGGCAAGAGCTGTGGCAATTTAAGAGGTTAGTTGGGCTGCTAAAGCAACATATTTGGGTGATAAATACTCGTAGGTTTTGCTCAGCAGTTTTACATAACTGCATTCGATGCAAGCCCAAGTTAGTTGAGCAAATAATGAGAAATTTGCCAGGTGATCGCATTCGAGAAGGTCGACCTTCCAGGGTTTGTGGACTCGAACTTTGCGGCCCATTCCATGGTAGCTATCGCATACGCGGAAGACCGCCCGTTACAAATTACGTAGCGGTATTCGTTTGTTTTGCCTCGAAGGCCGTTCACCTCGGACTGGTAGCTAATTTATCCACTGATACTGTCCTTAACGTCTTTACAAGGTTCATCGGGAAGCGCGGCCTGCCGGAAATGGTCTTTAGCGACAACGTGACGAACTTCGCGGGAACAAGCGGCTTGCTGAGGGACATGCCGTCGGCTTTCGAGCGGAGAAAGGACGCCCTGACGGACTATGCGGCAGAGCGACGAATCGATTGGTGATTCATTCTTCCCCGACCTCCGCCAAGGAGGATTGTTGGAGGCAGCGGCGCTGCTAGGCGACCAGTCCACGATGTTGGCGGTGCTCCGTGTGGATTTGAAAGACCGGGAGTCCTTCAAAGGGGCCGGAATGTTGGAGCACCCTACTTAGCTTCTAAGCCTTTTCTTTGCGCTCTCTATCGCGCCCTTTACTGCGCTCTCTACTGCGCTCTCTTTGTGCATTACCTTTTTTATGCCGGCCCGCTGACTTGTAGCGGCAGCAGGCAAAATCACTTGCTATCTAATTCTCGCATATTCAACATCGTTTTGCACAATTACCAAGCCATTAAAAGCCATTTTAATAATCAAAGAACACCGCGTCTCATTTAATAAATAGTTAAATCTTGTTGTCGTTTCGCTAAAAAGCTAGCGATTTTTCAGTTATGTTCGTTTATATTTGTACTAGCAGGTATTGCCCGTCTTAACCCGGCTCAATATAATGTTTCCAATTGTATTTATTTTGTGTGTGCATAACCTACCAATATGTTTTCACCTTATAAATTACCAGTAGGAAGGCTTTTAAGGTATTTAAATGAACATTCTGTTCTTGACAAAAAATTGTTCAGTAGTCCGTTACATTTTTGTTCTTGCCAAACTATTTCGTTCAACGAACATGACCACTATAACTAATATTTTTTAAAGCTCGTTTTCCTCCTTTTGGAGCTAGAATTTTCCAAAAGCCTTTCTTAGTGTGCTCCTACACTATGATGGATACCATGAAAGGATACTTGAGTCCAAATTTCATATTTTACCGTTTGGGCTGTGCGTTGATCACCAATTAGTCAGGACAAACTGTTTTATATATAGAGATAACGCAACGTTTTAAGATAGACTATGTGCAAAAAAGGGGAATAATTATAAGGGTATTCTAATTTTAAATTCACATTTGAGTCTTTTGTGCCATATTGAGTCAATACGGTCACGCACAAACTCGGAATATGAAACACGGCACTCGTGTCAATGCCGTGCAGCGATGAGCCACGATCAAAAAGCACTAACAATTCTCATCTTAATTTGCTAGAGTAAAACTTTCGATAGTTGAAGCCCCCGATACCATGAAAATATCGAAGTTTGAATGCAATAAGCAGAATATTTAAATAACAAAATCGAATTATTTATTGACATCAATAAGAACAAATCATATACATACATACATACATCTGACCGCAATGCGAAGCAGAATATACGTAGCTCCGTTATTCGGTTTCTGCTTTACTATCGCTTACGCAGTCGTTGCCTAGCGACGGTAACTGTAAACTTTTGGCGTTTTGCCTTTGCAATTAACATTAAATGGTCAAAACGAAAGATGTGCGAGCCAACAACTTGAAGTTGTTGTTGTTGTTTTGTATGTACATGCTACATACATATACAGGCATAGATACATATGCTTGTACATATGTATGTACATATGCATGGGCACACATAGACACGAACTGTTGCTTGTTGTGTGTATGGGATGTCCCCAACTATTTGATATTTGATATACATATGGCAAGTAAAAAACATATTGCTATATTTTAATCGTTGAATGCCAATTTGTTGATATAGTTATGTTGATAACACTACCCAAATTTGAAATCGATCGGACAAAATGTATAACACAAACTATTCATTTGAAAAAGTGAATAAATATAAAAACCCCAATAATAAAATTAAGTGCGATATATCGAAAATATCGATACTTGTGTTGATATATCGTAATACATGTCGAATACAAATACAACGAAAAAAAACGTTTGAGAGTTATTGATTATAATACTGTATTCGACTATTCACTGTACACATATGTACATAAATACATACAAATGTATTTGCATGTGTACGGTAACTGTAAACTTTTGGTATTTTGCGTATGCAATTAACAGCAGTAAATTATCAAAACGAAAGAAGATTTGCGAGCCAATAACTTGTTGTTGTTTTAAAAATTTTGATTTGAAAACATAGAACACTATTTATTACAATTAAATAACAGTGTTCGATGGCCCACTGCATACATACAAACCTATATATGTATATAAGAATGTATGTACGTACATACATACTTATTGATGTACATATGTACATACTATACATACAGACGTATGTACATATGTATGTATGTACGTATGTAATACATATGGTGCTGGTGTAATTCATAATGCGAAATTCTTTCTAAGGGGAGCAATGTCCCCCCTGCCCAACCTGCGTACGCCCTTGTAGTCCGTTGTCCTAAAAACCCCTTATGCCAAATGTACTCAACAAAGAAAAAATACCATAAAAATGTTTATGTTATAATGTTAATAATTTTTAATTAATTAACATTTCTTGCTCTGTCAGTGCAAGACGAATGTACTTTTATACATATGTATGTATGTATGTACATACATGTGTACAAATGAACATTCACACATTAGTGTCTCACATTTTGCTTTGGCTACTTCAACCGTTTGCACGCAACTACACGAACAGCTGCTTGTATGTATGTATGTGTGTGTGTGTGTGTATGTATACTTAGTTGTCCCCAACTGTTTGATATTTTGTATTGTTTGTTCTACCTGCATTTGTAAAATGCATATTTTAAAAATCGTTAAGTGCAAAGTTGTAATTTTAGTTACGTAGATTATATTACCCAAATTTGAAATCGATTGAAATCACTTTCACTATAAGAGGGATCTTGTGTCCAAATTTCAGCTTCCTAGCTCTTACCGTTTGGGCTGTGCGTTGATTGCCAATCAGTCAGTCAGTCAGTCAGGACAAACTGTTTTATATATAGAGATTACACTAAACTTCAAATTGCAAAATAATAAAAATGTTCTGTTAAAATATGTTTAGTACCGAATGAGTCGATGGGCTTTGAGGTTGTGTTGGGTAGGAATTTTCTGAATACATTTAAATTTAAGCTTTTTTCTTAATTAATGCAAATTGAATGTTCCAGCCATGGCTTAGTCAAAGAAAACGGCAACACAAGTAGACAAATAGACAATAACGATCATATGACTTTAGAAAATTATGGAAAAATTAGCATTCGATTAAAAAATGAGTGCGGAATAAATGATAGAAAAAAGAATGAGCGTCAACTAGAAGAGAGAGCAACAAATAGGGCGGTAGAAAGAATTAGCAGAACAAAAGAGTGTGCAAAGGGACAGAAAAAATGTAACGTGAAAAACCGAAAGAGTTGGAAAACGAGTGTTTAGTAGAGGAAGAAATACGAAAATGCTTTAGCATATTGCCAATAGAACATCCAAAAGAGAATGAGTGGAGTAACTTGAAAATATGAAAAGGCTGTGGTCCACACCTTGAAATGCGATTAAAGAACATGTTCGGAAAATATTATATTAATGCGAAAAGACCAGAGTTAAAGTACCTCAAATTAAATGTGAAATGAAACTTTGCATTGATAAAGTGAAACCATTTCACTACCCGCCGAGGAAAGGAAAAGGGATACATAAAAGAAAGCGAGTCAGAGTATGCGTCGGCAATAATGTTGACAAAAAAAAAAAAAAAAAAAAAAAAACAGGGGAGCTTATAATGTGTATTGACTACAGAACTTTAAACAAGAACATGTTAAAAGACAACAATCCTACGCCTCTGATAGATAGCCTTATTGATAAATTTTCGGGAAGAAATTTTTAAGCAAGTTTGACCTAAATAATGCAATTTTTCATGATCTTATGAGTGAGAAATCTAGAAAATATACTTCGCTTTCGACAGGCCATTCGGCCTTAAAAATGCACAATCAGTATTTCAAAGTTTTGTGAACAACATTTTTTCGGATATGATTCGGACGGATAAATTATTGATTTATATGGACGATATATTAATAGCAACAGAGGACAGAGAAACTCATATGGAAGTTTTAAATGAGGTATTCAAGCAATTAGTAGTAAGCAAGTTGGAGCTGAGGTTGGACAAGTGCGAATTTTTACAAAGGGAAGTAAAGTGCTTAGGGTATGTAGTGACGGGACATTAAATTAGCCAGATGATAAGGGAATGCAGACAGTAAAAGAATTTCCAATACCCCAGAAGGTAAATGATGTTAATTTTTTTTTTTTTTGGGCGGTTCTCTTATTTTTTGCGGTTTGTACAAAACTTTTCAACAAAGGCCAAACTACTAAGCGATTTAGTTAAAAAAAGAAAAGGAATTCAAGTTTGGATTAGTGGAGTTAGAATGTTTTGAGTCGTTGAAAAATAGCTTGTTAAAATCGCCAGTACTAGCATTGTATACCCCAAAGGATGAGACAGATTTTCATTGCGATGCCAGCGCTTTAAGGTTTGGGGCAAATTTAATGCAATGGAAAGCGGATAACAAGTTACTTCCGATTTTTTTTTTTCGGAAGTATAATCAAGATATGAAAGCTTTAAGTTAGAAATGCTGGCGATAGTGTACTGTAACGGGTATAGGACATATCCCAGTAGAGTAGGCGAGATGGTGTGTGTATGTTGGAGAGCGCACGCTATATGTTCCGGCTCGGGCTCGTCGGCTAGTGGGTGGTGTTCGATGTCTCTCCAATCATACGGCCTTTCATTAAGCTTATTATTTAAAGTTAAAGCGTGCTATGGTGAAAGCCAAAAAAAAAAAAAAACCGGTAAAGATATAAATGAATATGACTAACAAAAGGATCGCTGGCAGACCACGTAACACAAGTGAACACACATCTGGTATTCCTCTGTTGGTGTTGAGGAAGTATTGGCCCACCCATCCTTGGTCATTTATATCCAAAAACAATTATGCAAATGACCCCTTTGAACCTCTACATGCTGTGGCTAGCGGAAATCAATGTTAGGCGGAATTTAAGCGAACATTATAAACTTTTTATTAAAAACTAAAATCATAATTTTCAAGGAATTCCAAAAAAAGTGACCGTACATTAACCGATAATAGAAATCTAAAGCTAATTATCACTGGATTCGTAGCCAGTAGCAGAATAGGTAAACATATGACTGCCTTAAAATACTAGTGTAAATATAAATTGAGCAAGGTGAGTAAAGCAACGGCTTGGCTGTAAGAGATGGTTAATAATTGAAATGGATCGTAATATAATAAATAAAAATATGATGTAAGAGAAAGTGTTGATATTTAAAGTGTTATAAATTCTTGCATCGCTTTTCGTAGGCGGGCATTATTTGTAAAGATTGGCCATAAATTTAAGTAAGTAATGACCGCAAACAAGTATAACGTTATTACGGTGATTTAAAAAAAATAATAATAATGCGGAAATTAGACTTTACATGGCCAGCAGGCAGACATATGACGCATATGAACAGGTGTTTTATTTATTTTTTATAGCCTGTACCCAAAGGGTGAAAGGCTATACTAGTTTAGTGCGCATGTATGTAACACACAGAAGGAGGCGTGGCAGACCCCACAAAGTATATATATTCTTGATCAGGATGAGAAGCCGAGTCGATATAGCCTTGTCCGTCCGTCCGTCTGTCTGTCCGTATGAACGCAAGGATCTCAGAAAGTATAAGAGCTAGAATAACCAAACTTGGTTTCCATATTCTCCTAAGACCGAGAAAGTACGAGTTTGAGTTTTTTTTCGATGCACCCCCCCACTCCCCCGCAATTCGTGTTTTTTCTTATAACTTCCGTAATTCTCGGAATTTTGAAATCAATTTTGGTAGGTACATCCAGTTAGTACTAATGTGTTCATCATGATAGGTCAATTCTGAAGAAAGTTATAGCCATAAGTAAAATCGCTGCTCATGCGCTGCCTGCAGCTCTGTCGGCAGCGCTGCCCGCAGCTGTTGTTGTTGTTGCTTCTTTGGTTCAACTTTGTGCTGCATACATACACGCATATAAACACGCATAGGTACGTGATGTAAATGTATGCTGTTAAAACTGAACATAAACATGTATTCTAATTTAATTTAATTAATTAATTCGTTCAATTTTTTTTTTTTAATTTTTCTTTTTTGTGGAGAGTACAGGCTATTTTACTGTCGGGCTTGCTCGACTGTAGCGTTCTATCTTGTTTTGTTTTTGTACGCGTGCTCTTCTGCATGAAAGTAAATAAAATTCAAACGGTTCTACTTACAGTTGTCGTCCAACGTCGAAAGATCTTTCCGTTAAGGCACTCTGCATAGGCTCGTTGCTGCTTACATGCACATTAATTATGATTTTTAATTTGTTTGTAAAATTTTATGTTGAAATTTTGGTTTTAAAAACATGCACTTTTCATACCTTCACTTGTCGCCATGCTTATTAAAATTTTATTTCGAAACGTATAGTCAAAGGGGTTTTTATTTGTTGTTTTGCCTTTTTTTTTGTTGCCTTCTCTTTTTCTTTTTTTTCTCTTTGGTTTTCACTTATTTCTTTTTTTTCCCTCTCTACACACCCGGCCGTGCTGCTTTGCTCACATCGGATATAGATCAATTTAAGTATAAGGCCATATACGACCCAAAAAAAAGAATATAAGACGAAAGAATAGAAAAAAATAAATGCCTAGTTCTCTCGGTTGCACTTTTTTTGTTGTTTTTGCAGGGCCCACATTTGTGTATAGTTTTACATATATATAGTTTTTATAATTTTTTTTTTACGCAGGCACTCTTCACTAAAGCCACCTGGGGCTTCGCCACCTTTTCGGTGCACGGAAACGCAACAAAAAAAACAGGTGCCCTAGCTTAAGCCGACGACCGTCATATCGGATATGATCCACGCAACTGAGGCGGTGATTCTTTTCGCCGTTCCAGTGGCCTGAGCGAAGCGCCGATCTCGTTTCTAGCACGCCTCCTTCTCCCGTGCACTTCCCTTTTCCTAGTCGTCGCTCTAGCAAGTGCCCATCAAAGCGATAAGCAAGGGTTAATGCCCTTTATGGGGATTGGACTTTTTATTAAGTGCCAATTCTGCACGAAAACAATGTACAATGAAGAAATAGCATTAGCTTTTGCATTTTATATGCGAATAAACGGAAAAAGTAAAATTTACCCGATATCCGGAAGTGGCACCAGGCAGAATTCCTTTTGCTAACACAATTGAAGTGAAAAATTACTGCAAATTCTCCAAATTTGTTGCGGCAGGCTTAACGCTTTGGCCCAGCCGAATTTGAAACGGACTATAGGTTATACTATATGTATGACCATATATTTGCCAGCCAGAGTATATTGGGCACAACCTGCTCCCATGCGATCTTCAAGCGAAAAGAAAGTATCCGGATGCCGAGGCTACGCAAGAAAACTTTTCTTTGCGGAAATTGCTTCACCCCCTCTTCTGACAATCTCCCTTTGACAGGTCAAGGTTGAAGAAAGGGCCACTGACAACTAGCAAATATTGCCACTGAGCAATACTGAAAATAACCCATAGGTGGCCGATAGCCGTGCGGCTGCAGAAAATAATTTTTTTTTGTACATATATAAAAACAATTATGGAAAATTTGTTTGTTTCGTCTGCTAAGGCAAGAATAATAAAAATGCGATCATAGGCAGTTGGCGCTAAGACGAATCGCCAATTCAAACCGTAACTAAACAAGCAGTGCGTAAACATAAATAGCCAATGAACTGCTTGACTAAGGGAATGCAATTTAATTTACGATATTCGCCGCCAGCGTCGTTACAAATTCCCCCCTGCTAAATTCAATCTTGGGTTTCAAAGCAAACGCAAGATTGAAAACACCAGACGCTGCAAGAAAACAAATTCTTACTGACGCAAGTCTTTCGCATGATAACGACCCAGTATTTTCCCTTGCAAATTTTCGACCTCGTAATAAGAATTTCCAAGTTTACGTCGAACTCTCGCTTTCACAAAAGCATTTGCATTGTATCCGGCTGGAAAATTACTCTGTTTAAAATTTCTAAGGAAGATTTCTTGTCCAACTGAATAAGAAACCTCACGCGACCGCAAATTATAGATTTTTTCGTTCTTCTGCTGCTGTTTCTTCATTGTCTCAAGCGCCTTACTGCGCACAATATCGAGCGAATCCTCTCTTGAGAAAACAACCGCTCTATCCTCAATAAGACGCAACGTTTTAAGCAACTTGTATGTTGAACCTGAAGTAATCATATGCTGACCAAGGACCATGTAATAAGGTGTTGTGCCGAGGCCAGAGTGGACAGCAGATCGTAAAGCGCAGCAGATACTGCTCAAACTTTCATCCCAGTCTTTTTGATCTGGACGAATATAAGAACGGATGGCTGCTATAACTGAGCGATTCACTAGCTCAGAAGCATTTGCCTGAGGCGAATGCACCGCTGTAAGTGAATGGAAAATTTTGTTTTCCCGCAAGAACTTTTGAAATGCTTCAGATTTAAACTGGGAACCATTATCCGATACTATAGTTTCGGGCACCCCAAATGTATGAAACAATTCTTGCTGCATGTACTTAACAACCGTTTCTGCATTTAATTTCCTTACTGCCTTCAGAAAAACAAATTTAGAGTAATGATCTAAAACAATGAAGATGGCAATATTTCCGCTGCGTGACCGAGGATATGGACCTAAAAAGTCAACGTATAAACGTTGGAAAAATCTCTCAGACTCCGCAGGTTTGCCCAAAGGTGGTCGCATCGGAAAATTCGGTGCTTTTGTCATTTTGCAAGTTTCGCAAGCATTTATGTACGTCTTGACATCATCAACAAGACCAGGCCAAAAATAGTAACGCCGGACTCGTTCCAACGTTTTATGGATTCCGCCATGTGATGCTAACGGATTGTCATGGGCATTGCGGAGTACTTCCTCGACCAAGTTCTTAGGTATCCACAATTTCCAAGCATAATTGTCGTGTATCTGATCACCCGTTGTATGCACGGTGCGCCTATACAGCATATTGTCAACCACCTTCAAGTCCGGAAACTGGTCATTGTTGGCTTTAACTGACTCGACCATATCCAGATAATCAGCTGACTTAAAATGTTCTGAGTCCAAATTTACAATTAGGCCCTTATTATAGTCAATTGCTGCTAATTCGTCCTCGTTTACGCGTGACAGCGCATCTGGTACAATATTTAATTTGCCTTTTCGATGCTCAATATTAAATCAAAAACCCTGCAGTTTTAACGACCAACGCGCTAAACGGGAATGTAAATCGGTTTGCGACATAAGCCATTTTAAAGAGGCATGATCGGTAATGACTGTAAATTCATGCCCTTCTACATACGGACGAAATCGTTTGATACATACGATGGCTGCCAAACATTCCTGCTCGGTGACAGAATAATTTCTTTGGGCCTTGTTTAATTTCTTAGACACGAATGCAATCGGCATTTCGTCTCCTGCTTCGGACTTTTGTACAAGAACCCCACCTACTCCTGTCTTGCTTGCATCGCAATGTATGTAAAAAGGTTTGGAAAAATCGGGACTGATCAAAAGTGGAGCGGAACTAAGCATTGATTTTAAAGTTTCAAACGCTTTTTCTCCTTCGACAGACATAGTAAATTTACGCTTTTGCTTTAGCAAATCTGTTAGTGGAGCAGTGACTCCAGCAAAGTTGTTTATAAACTTTCTATACCATCCGGCCATACCAAGGAAACGCCTTAACGCCCTTAAATTCTGAGGTAAAGGAAAATCTACAATCGCTGACACTTTGCTAGGGTCTGTGCGTATTACTCCCTCTCCGATTATATGGCCTAAGTATTTTACGCTACGCATACAGAAATTGCTTTTTTCGCAATTTATTGTCAAGCCGGCTGCCTGTATGCAAGAAGCTACTTTGCGCAAAACATGCATATGCGCCTGAAAACTATCTGAAACCACTAATAAATCATCCAGATATATAAACACCTCATTCCTCAGAGCCGCTGGTATTACCTTGTCCATCAAGCGGGACATGGTTTGAGGAGCATTGCAGAGCCCGAATGGCATGACCTTAAAATGATATAAAGGTCTACCTGGAATGGTAAAAGCGGTTTTGTCGCGAGAGGCGGTATCGAGCGGGATTTGCCAAAAAGCATCTTTTAAATCCAAGCTCGTTATAAACATTGCCTTTGGTAGCCTGCTTAGTATGCCATCAATTTGTGGCAAAGGATATGCATCCTTTTGCGTAACTGCGTTCACTTTTCTACTGTCTAAGCAGAGCCGTACTTTGCCAGGCTTTTGGACCAACACCACATGCGAAGACCAGGCACTATCTGACTCCTCAATGACATTTAGCTTCAACAATCGATCGACCTCAGCATATAAAAGTTTTTCAACCGCTGGCGATACTGGAAAATGTCTTTGCTTTATTGCCTTGGCGTTGCCCACATCTATAGAGTGAGATACCAAATGTGTTTTACCTAAACCTGCTACGGCAAACGATGGAAACTGCGCTTAACATTCTGCAATTCCGATTGCTGAGCCAAAGTCAAATTGTGTGTACCCCTATCTACTTCTGCCAATTGCAAATTAGATGGAAGTAACCCAAAACTTTTCCAAAAGTCTATGCCCAAGTATAAGTCTTGACTAAGAGAAGGTATTATATGGAATACGATGTTCTTTTTCTTATCATTGTATTCAATTGGTAATGTCACTCGTCCCAAAATTGTTTGACTACTGCCGTCCGCAGTGCAAGCGTTGCCAAGTATCTTTTTGAGTCCTATCTTGCTACGTATAACTTCCTGGGCCAATTGTCCACTAATACAGCTCATTGATGCTCCTGTATCTAATAAGCCTGAAACAACTCGACCTAATATTTTAATCTCTGCATACGGACGTTGGTCCTTAGCATTTTTGCCAATTGCCGAGATAACTTTCGCTGCATGGCAAAATGATTTTAGTCTGGCTGTGTTGCGCGAACGTTTACCAGGATGAAGATAAGTTGGAAAGTTGGCGGATTCTTTTAAAATCTGAATTCGGTGAGGCCAGCATGACGTAATGTCAGGCATAGTCTCAAAATGTGGTAAGTCCGGTATATTTTCAACAATAGCTGAGTTCGTTTTATTAGGATTCTGGTCTACAACTCCGACCGAGAATGGTGAGCGATCTGAGGCGGTCGACTGCCTTGGGTGCTCGCTTTTGCGTTTTTTGAGCATCGCTGACATGCTGGCTTGTAGGTATTTGCCACTCCACAACCATAACAAAACACTTTCCTTTTGGCAATACAGTCCTGATAGCGGTGACCCTCCTTCCTACAGTTCCAACAGACTAATGCTAACGCTTCTCTATCTAAAGCAACTTCGTCTTCACCAAACTCAGAAGCCTCTTCCCAATTACCACCATTGACTACTTCAGCTACGTTAGTTCTGAACGGAAGTGCTTTACGATAAGTCTGCGTGCGATTAATGCTTTCCAAAAAGCATTCGCGCCTGCGACAAATTTCCCGCAACTGCTCAACAGAGTTGATCTGCAGATTCAAAATTTCATGCTGAATTTCTGGTTTTAAGTTGCGCCTCAAAACCTCAACTAACGTTTGCTCCGACAGTGGAGTTTGCAATCGGTCAGTCAGCAGCACAATCGCATCATAAAATGCATCAAAGCTTTCTTTCTCGCGCTGCTTCCTATCGCGTATTAATTCGCGGATATCCACGTCTGTGCGAGTGTCCCTAAATTGTTTGCGTAAGGCCGCGCATAACTCTGGCCAACGTATATGTCCACTGGACTTGTGAAAACGCCAGAAGAAATCGCTAGCTTTTCCCTCAAATAGCGTACTAGCATTTCCGCATAATAAATTGAAATTTCCTTCCAAAGTTTGATGAGTCAAAGCCTCAACCCGGTATAAGAAATTATCAATAGACAAACTACTGCGTTCACCAGAAAATCTAAGTTTCCAGCTAGTAATGATTTGGCCAACTTTATCGGGTCTACTCAACAAGCTAGAATTGATCGAACGAGGCGATGCATTAGGAGGTGCCGTTGAGGGTATGTCAATGGCATTGTTACAACCAATGCCCAATAGTTGCTGCAAAGAAGCGGTCTGATCTGGTATTTGTATCGATATGTTTCTTGATTCTGCAGTTGCTGCAGGGGCCGCTGGTGCAGCTGTCGCTGGTACAGAGGACAATTGAGCTGCGAGATTTTCTTGTAATAACCTCCCTATCTGACCTGTTAACTCCAGCATTAATCCAGTCTGCATTGCTTTAACAGCTTCTGCAATCGCTGCTCCGACCTCAGGAGAAAGGCTTGAATTACCAACAGTACTGAGGTTGACGGTATTAGGTGGGCTTGGACTAACACTAGCTCGCCTTGCCTCACTGGACGTGCTAGCCGAACCTTGTTGTCGAGATTGTGCCCTTGTGTTGTAAGCCGAAGTTGTTGGCTTTGCCAAAGGCTTACTTATGCAAACCTCTCTGCAAACGGGACATAAATTTGAGGCATGGAAATGCGTTGTAATGCATGCCTTATGGAATATGTGTCCACAAGTCACCCTATATGTTTCCAAATCCTGTAAGTTGCCCTTGCATAAAAAGCAAAGGTCAGTTGCCGATTCGGCACTGGTTTCTGTAGACCGATTTCGTGGCATTTCGAAGCTACTATTAATACTTGCAAGAATAAATACAAAACAGTATCCAGAATCAAAACAGAGAAACTAAAATGTCAACAACACTAAAAGAATGCAGTTGTTGTTTGTTATTATTGCTGCAGATCAGAAGCTGCATAAGTACAACAACCCAAAAGCGAAAAACTAAAAATTAAACTAAACAATAAATATAGCGAAACGGTAACGATCAAAAACCAAAAGTCTATGATTTCACGCTTAACCATCAGCATATGTAGAGATTCTTATCAGTGTAAGAGGAAAGAACACTGGTGTTTGTCGTAAGAACAACAACGCCAAACTCAACGCAAGCCAACGCTTGGCCGCTATGACGGTGTTATTCTGATGCCAAACCTACGTGACCTTGTCTTCATTATGAGCCGTGGCCAGGCGGCAATTACAGAAAATTAACCCAGCCTGTATTCCTAAGCACCCCATAACGCAAACAAAAAGTGTTTAGAAACCAATGATATTGAACTTTTTTACTATTTGAATGCCTACATTATCCGTGGTCAGTAGTCAGCTCTTAAAGCCGATCGTACTGAATTCCTATGCGTCTAATTGCAGAAACTCATATAATAAAAATAGAAAAAGGAATTGGTATCGCTTTAATTCCTATCAGCCGTGGCCTGCTGACATTTCAAAGAAACTATTCACCAGTATTCCTATGCGTCTGACAGTCACCAAAGCGGTACACAAGAAAGGACAGAAGAAATGGTTATAGATATACAGTGTCATTGCAATTTAAACAGTAGCCGTGGTCAGGCGTACCCTCTGTAAAGAACCTATACCCTGCAATCCAATGCGTCTAACTGCTAAATATACCTAAATGACGTTAAAAATAGATTTATTTTTCCTTACGATAGTTGCAATTAAAAGAAAACATAGCGATAACGATAAACAAAAATGTAGCTAAACTACAAAAGGGAAAAAGAAATTTAATTGCGACTAACGTACGAGAAGCTATTGTTGGAAAAGACTAAAGATTTTACTGCAGAAAAGAATAAAAAGTGTATCAGTCATATTTATGTTCTTGTGAAGCCTAACATTTGAAAGCCAAAAATACGAAATAAAATTGACAACTAAAAGTTGGGCTCCACACGTTGGGCGCCAAAATAATAAATGAAATTATATCTGTAACGGGTATAGGACATATCCCAGTAGAGTAGGCGAGATGGTGTGTGTATGTTGGAGAGCGCACGCTATATGTTCCGGCTCGGGCTCGTCGGCTAGTGGGTGGTGTTCGATGTCTCTCCAATCATACGGCCTTTCATTAAGCTTATTATTTAAAGTTAAAGCGTGCTATGGGGAAGCCAAAAAAAAAAAAAACCGGTAAAGATATACATGAATATGACTAACAAAAGGATCGCTGGTTGGCAGACCACGTAACACAAGTGAACACACATCTGGTATTCCTCTGTTGGTGTTGAGGAAGTATTGGCCCACCCATCCTTGGTCATTTATATCCAAAAACAATTATGCAAATGACCCCTTTGAACCTCTACATGCTGTGGCTAGCGGAAATCAATGTTAGGCGGAATTTAAGCGAACATTATAAACTTTTTATTAAAAACTAAAATCATAATTTTCAAGGAATTCCAAAAAAAGTGACCGTACATTAACCGATAATAGAAATCTAAAGCTAATTATCACTGGATTCGTAGCCAGTAGCAGAATAGGTAAACATATGACTGCCTTAAAATACTAGTGTAAATATAAATTGAGCAAGGTGAGTAAAGCAACGGCTTGGCTGTAAGAGATGGTTAATAATTGAAATGGATCGTAATATAATAAAAAAAAATATGATGTAAGAGAAAGTGTTGATATTTAAAGTGTTATAAATTCTTGCATCGCTTTTTTTTTTATTTGTAAAGATTGGCCATAAATTTAAGTAAGTAATGACCGCAAACAAGTATAACGTTATTACGGTGATTTAAAAAAATAATAATAATGCGGAAATTAGACTTTACATGGCCAGCAGGCAGACATATGACGCATATGAACAGGTGTTTTATTTATTTTTTTTGTTTTTGTACGCGTGCTCTTCTGCATGAAAGTAAATAAAATTCAAACGGTTCTACTTACAGTTGTCGTCCAACGTCGAAAGATCTTTCCGTTGAGGCGCTCTGCATAGGCTCGTTGCTGCTTACATGCACATTAATTATGATTTTTAATTTGTTTGTAAAATTTTATGTTGAAATTTTGGTTTTAAAAACATGCACTTTTCATACCTTCACTTGTCGCCATGCTTATTAAAATTTTATTTCGAAACGTATAGTCAAAGGGGTTTTTATTTGTTGTTTTGCCTTTTTTTTTGTTGCCTTCTCTTTTTCTTTTTTTTCTCTTTGGTTTTCACTTATTTCTTTTTTTTCCCTCTCTACACACCCGGCCGTGCTGCTTTGCTCACATCGGATATAGATCAATTTAAGTATAAGGCCGTATACGACCCAAAAAAAAGAATATAAGACGAAAGAATAGAAAAAAATAAATGCCTAGTTCTCTCGGTTGCACTTTTTTTGTTGTTTTTGCAGGGCCCAAATTTGTGTATAGTTTTACATATATATAGTTTTTATAATTTTTTTTTTTACGCAGGCACTCTTCACTAAAGCCACCTGGGGCTTCGCCACCTTTTCGGTGCACGGAAACGCAACAAAAAAAAACAGGTGCCCTAGCTTAAGCCGACGACCGTCATATCGGATATGATCCACGCAACTGAGGCGGTGATTCTTTTCGCCGTTCCAGTGGCCTGAGCGAAGCGCCGATCTCGTTTCTAGCACGCCTCCTTCTCCCGTGCACTTCCCTTTTCCTAGTCGTCGCTCTAGCAAGTGCCCATCAAAGCGATAAGCAAGGGTTAATGCCCTTTATGGGGATTGGACTTTTTATTAAGTGCCAATTCTGCACGAAAACAATGTACAATGAAGAAATAGCATTAGCTTTTGCATTTTATATGCGAATAAACGGAAAAAGTAAAATTTACCCGATATCCGGAAGTGGCACCAGGCAGAATTCCTTTTGCTAACACAATTGAAGTGAAAAATTACTGCAAATTCTCCAAATTTGTTGCGGCAGGCTTAACGCTTTGGCCCAGCCGAATTTGAAACGGACTATAGGTTATACTATATGTATGACCATATATTTGCCAGCCAGAGTATATTGGGCACAACCTGCTCCCATGCGATCTTCAAGCGAAAAGAAAGTATCCGGATGCCGAGGCTACGCAAGAAAACTTTTCTTTGCGGAAATTGCTTCACCCCCTCTTCTGACAATCTCCCTTTGACAGGTCAAGGTTGAAGAAAGGGCCACTGACAACTAGCAAATATTACCACTGAGCAATACTGAAAATAACCCATAGGTGGCCGATAGCCGTGCGGCTGCAGAAAATAATTTTTTTTGTACATATATAAAAACAATTATGGAAAATTTGTTTGTTTCGTCTGCTTAGGCAAGAATAATAAGACGAATCGCCAATTCAAACCGTAACTAAACAAGCAGTGCGTAAACATAAATAGCCAATGAACTGCTTGACTAAGGGAATGCAATTTAATTTACGATATTCGCCGCCAGCGTCGTTACAGTACGCGGTACAACGGTTTCAAATTTATTTACAAGGAATACATTTTAAATTGTTAACCGATTGCAATTCACTTAATCCGGCATTTAGCAAAAAAGCCTTAAGCCCTACAATAGATAGGTGGATACTGGAATTGCAAACTTACGATTTTACACCAGAACACAGACCGGGAATCCGAATGCAACATGTCGACGCTCTTAGCAGAAATACACAGATATTGACGTTAGATACAAATACATTTGAAGAAACCTTAATTATTTGTCAGAATAGAGATACCAAGTTCAAGATGTTAAAAGAAGAATTAGAAGAAAATAAGCACACACGATATGAAATGAGAAATGGAGTCATATATAGGAATAAAGATAATGGGGTTCTCTTGTTTATGGTTCCAGAGGAAATGGAAAATCATGTGATATTGGTTTCTCAAAGTCAAAGAAAAAGCTGAGACACATAGATAACTGTTTGAAATGTATTGCATATTCTGGGAAAAATGGAAAGCAGGAAGGGATGCTACATAATATTCCAAAAGATACTGCCCCTTTTGACGTAATACATGTAGATCACTTTGGGCCGGTTGACAAAGGTAGAGCAAATTAACATATTAATTTATTTAAACATATACGATAAATAATACGAACCAAAGATCGGTAAATCAACATCCAAGTAAATTACTGTTTGGAGTTTCACAAAGAGGAAAACAGATAGACGTACTAAGCGAAGAATTGAGAAAAATTAATGATAGCGTTGAATATTCAGATATAGAAGAGATACAAGATAACGCAATAATTAATCAAGAGAAAACACAGGACTATAACAAGAAAAGGGTAGACACAAAACGGCAAGACGCTCATAATTTGGTGATGATTAAGAATTTTGACACCCATATAGGAACGTATAAAAAGCTAATATCCAGATTCAAAGGACCATACAAGATCACGAGAGTATTAAGAAATGATAGATATGTGCTAGGAGATGTTGATGGTTTCCAACAAACACGAATCCCTTATAAAGGAGTGTGGGCAGTTGCAAATAAGAAGCCATGGCTAGAAAACAATAAACCAAAGAAAATGAAAAGGCTGGAAGAGTTCAGGAGCACTCCAGTCAGGATAGTAGAATATAAGCAACATGTACATATTAGCCATAAGCAACATCTTAATCATCATCTTAAGCAACATGTATATATCATAATGCAACACATGGTATAGAATAAACTAGACATAAGCAAAAGTGTAAAATAAAGTCAGTCGATTTATGAAACACAAAAGGTGCGCATGTGTCTCGCTGGTGTCGCTATGTTTTATTATAATGGATTAATGTGAATTGAAGTTATAGTCATAAGTGGAATCTTTGCCCAAGCTTTCCCGCAGAGCTATTTTCGGCCCGACACGACACGGCCACGAAATGAACCTTTGGAAACACGCAGGCGCACGCACGACGAAAATATTTCTAAACACGGCCCAAAACGAAAATGTTATAACCATTAAATGTAAAAACGAAAAATAGATATATCTATATTAAGCACTTTAAATTTGTATTAAAGAATACATATATACTCATCTATATTTGAGCTAAGAAGCCGAGCTCGTCGCTTATTTAAAATTTCTCCAGAAGTGAAAAAAAACCTCATTCACTTGTTTCAAAATTTTTTTGTTTTTTTCCAGCTGTTTAAAACACAAATTCCTGGATCAACAGCAGTACATATATAGTTATATATTTCAAAATCTATTCTTGACCTGCTCAGAAAATTTTTTTTGCAATATTAGTGTCCAATACGTAACAATAGTAGTATTGACTATATTTTTTATTACTTTAGTTATTAATTTTTGTTCGTGTTACATTCGTGTTTGCTAGTGCGTATTTTGTCGTGCCTTTTTAGCTCTACACGAACACGCACGGCCACGCACGAAATCGGAGTTTGCAACACGAACACGCGGGCCCACACGTGGCACTTCGTGCCGAAAACACGGCCCGTGCCCAACTCTACTCTAAAGCACCTCTGTACTGTACACATGCTCACACATAGCCACACATAAACAACATAGACACAATTCCGATGTAAATGTGCAGACATACACCATTTAAGTGAGTTGGACTACCCATGGAAGTATATTAGATCAAAACATTTTTTTATTATTAAAATTTCATAAATTTGTTTAAGTTTACATAATTGTTCTACACATATTTCAAAGTCGGAACACCCGACTTTAGGTTTTCCATTTATTTTGTTTTAGTCGTTATTTTTTTTTTATCGTGCGTGTCTTTTCGTGCCCTATTGGGTCAAGACCACGCACAAAAACGGAATATGAAACACGAACTCGCAGTTCCCCACAGCTCGAACTTGATTGTTTTTGGAGTGTGTATCTACCAACTGATCGATATTTTATGTTTCTTGTTGTTTCATGTATGAAATAGAGTTGGGCACGGGCCACGGTCGTGGCACTTCGTGGCAAACTCCGATTTCGTGCGTGACCGTGTTGAGCTAAAAAGGCACTACAAAACACGTACGAGATAACACGAAAAAACACAAACAAAAATTCCCAACTAAAGTAATAAAAAAAATAGCGAACACGACTTTTGTTAATTATTAGACACTAATAATGCAAAAAAATGTTCGGGGCAGGTCAAGAATAGATTTAGAAATATATAACTATACTAGCAGGTATTGCCCGTCTTAACCCGGCTCAATATAATGTGTCCCATTGTATTTATTTTGTGTGTGCATAACCTACCCATATGTTTTCACCTTATAAGTTACCAGTAGGAAGGCATTTAAGGTATTTAAATTAACATTTTCTGATCTTGACAAACAATTGTTCAGTAGTCCGTTACATTTTTGTTCTTGCCAAACTATTTCGTTAAACGAACATAACTAATATTTTTTAAGCTCGTTTTCCCCCCTTTGGAGCTAGAATTTTCCAAAAGCCTTTCTTAATGTGCTCCTACACTATGATGGATACTATGAAAGGATACTTGAGTCCAAATTTCATCTTTTACCGTTTGGGCTGTGCGTTGATCACCAATTAGTCAGGACAAACTGTTTTATATATAGAGATACCGCAACGTTTTAAGATAGACTATGTGCAAAAAAGGGGAATAATTATAAGGGTATATCCTAATTTTAAATTCACATTTGAGTCTTTTCGTGCCATATTGAGTCAATACGGTCACGCACAAACTCGGAATATGAAACACGGCACTCGTGTCAATGCCGTGCAGCGATGAGCCACGATCAAAAAGCACTGACAGTTCTCATCTTAATTTGCTAGAGTAAAACTTTCGATAGTTGAAGCCACCGATACCATCAAAATATCGAAGTTTGAATGCAATAAGCAGAATATTTAAATAATAAAATCTAATTATTTATTGAGATCAATAAGAACAAATCCAGTACCACTCTTAGCTTCAACTAGTAAAGACGTGTAACTACCAACCGCGAGCGGACCGTGTGCTTATCAGTTAAAGCCAAAAACAATTCTTCACAAACAAACAAACAACCGCACAAAACAAAATTTGAAAAAAAAATCCAAAAACAAAAATACAGCAGAACAGTTACAAAAACCAAAAACTCAGTAGGGCTCCTGCCCTGTTACACTAGCAATGTCTCGACCACCAGACTTAAATAGTCTTTTGACGAACAAAAACAACAACAATAACCCAAAATACATCACAATCACTAGAACCGACAACCAAACATTTGAAAAAGTAAATCCATTTGTAATTAAAAAAGTGATCGACTACCAGTGCAACGGAGAAGTTGACACTTGTAAAAAAACAAGAGCGGGAACGTTGTTAATCAAAACAAAAAACACTATGCAAGCACAAAAACTATTGAAACTGACCTCTTTCACCGACTTCCCTGTCACAGTTAGCGAGCACAAAACACTAAACTTCTCTAAAGGTGTAATTTATTCGAACGAACTTCGCAACATCGATGAAGCAATAATTTTAGAAGAGTTAAAAACACAAAATATTGTAGAAGTGCGGAAAATAATGAAAAAGGAGAACTTCATACTTAAAGAAACCGGCCTCATCATACTAACTTTTGCATCCCTAACAATCTAATTCTAACAGATGCCGCAATTGTCTGAAATTTGGACACTCATCTACCAATTGCAAGAGCCCTACAGCATGCACTAACTGCTCTGCGGAACAACACACAGCCGAAGACGAATCCTGTACCAAAGAAAAATTCTGCATAAACTGCAAATATGAACCTACTAACCAAAACAACCACAGTCCGTTTGATAAAACATGCCCAGCCTTTGTAAAACAAAAAGAACTTACAACAATAAAAACAATAGAAAAGGTAGACCACAAAACCGCCCTCTCAATATATAATTCCCGCCACACTCATCAACCTACACCATATGCAAAAGTCGTCACAGAACAACCAGCTAAACCATCCACAAACCATTGCTCGAAGCCCACACATACAACACCATCTACATCTACCCAAATCATCAAACCATCGAATCACACCTTGTCTCCGCAACAAAAACAAAACAGCCCAATAGAAAGAAGTACCACATCCTACGAAGATATCTATGATACAATCATGGATACAATCCCATCCACAACCGAAAAACCAACAGCAAACTTCTCCACTCAACTCACAGAAGACCTTAAACTTAGAATTTATAGTAATAAGCAAAACTCTCTTTCCAAACCTCTTAAATCCAAGGATAAAAACGAACAAAAGCATAAAAACTTCTAATTTAAATGTTAAAAGTCCTGCAATGGAACTTAAATGGTTATTTAAATAATTATAATGAGTTGCAAATCCTCATAAAAAACCAAAACCCTAAAATAATCTCTCTACAAGAGACACACCTGTACAATACACATAACATACCCATCCCAATTAACTATACACTCTACCACAAAAACTCATTGACAAACGGTTACGGAGGAGTGGCACTTCTTGTACACAACTCCATAGAACAACAACAAATCAACATCAACACTTCGTACTTCGACATAGTAGCAGTAACAATACATTCTAAAATAAAGTTCACAATAATCTCATCGTACATTCCACCAAATAAGCCTTTTTCAATAAATAACCTTAGAAATACCTTCAACAATATCACACCACCATTACTAATAACTGGTGATTTCAATAGCTGGCATAGAAGCTGGGGCTCACAAACTAACAATCTCAGAGGTAACACAATTTATAAATTTATAAACCAATCTTCCCTTTCTACTCTCAATGATGGCTCCCCTACACACTTCACAACACATCACACATTCACAAACATCGATCTCACCATAGCATCCCCCGACCTCGCTCTATTCATAAAATGGAACATAAGCAACTATCTCTCAGGAAGCGACCACTTCCCCATCCACTTAACAATATTCCAAGAAAATAGCCCAAGTAAACCCACCTTCAAACCCAAATTTAATTTAAACAAAGCTAACTGGTCACTGTTTCAAAAACTCACAGACAAATACTCAAATACAAAACAACCCAGCCAGCAAATTAACCAAGAAACAGCAAACATAGTCAGAATAATTTTACAAAGTGCATATCAATCCATTCCACAGACACACATATATCATGCAAAAGAGGTCCCATGGTGGGACAAAACTCTACAACAGCTCAAAAATAAATAAAATACAGCCTGGCTAAACCTCAAAAGGAACATTAGTACGGAAAACATCCTTACCTACAAAAAAGCTAATGCCAAGCTCAAGCGTGAGCTTAAAATCAAAAAACGTAACGCGGTGCAAACATTTACAGCAGAAATAAATCCATCCACTTCCACATCAAAAATTTGGTCCAACATCAACAGATTTTGTGGCCTAAATACCCGTCACGATATCCACTGCCTTGTCAATCCGAACAACTCCACACAAACAATAGTAAACAAAACCGAAATAGCCAATACTTTATGCGAATATTGGTCAACCGCATCCTCAGATAACAACTTCCACCCAGAATTTAGATACCACAAAACAAACTCCTGCCATACTATAAGCCACACCCCATCGCCCGTAGCCATGAAAATTGAAAACGATGTGACTCTTCTTGAGCTTAAAGCCGCACTTAATCAACTTAAAGGGAAAACACCTGGAAGAGATCATATTAGCTACCCAATGCTTAAAAATTTGTCCCCCACCGTTGAAAGTCGACTACTCAATCTATTTAATGAAATTCTAAATGGGCATATCCCTCAACAATTTAAAATCAGCAGCGTCATACCCATACCAAAACCAAACACTGATAAAACCTCTATAAACTCTTACCGCCCGATATCACTAAACTCCTGCATTTCAAAAGTCCTCGATAAAATTGTATCCAACCGACTTTGGTGGCTAGCTACTAACAGCCAGCTACTCGACAGTCGGCAAATGGGTTTCCGAAAGGGAAAATCGGTGTCTGACCCACTAGCCATGCTAGATTTTCAGATCACCTCGGCCCTCTCGACCAAAAATCATCTATCTGTGATCTCATTAGACTTTGCTAAAGCCTTCGATAGAGTGGGAATCCACACAATAGTCGACGAACTCACCACATGGAAAATAGGACCAAAGATAATTAAATACGTAACAAACTTCTTAACAAAACGAAAAATAATAGTCCAAACATATAATGCCCGCTCCACAACAAAACCGCTAATAAACGGAATACCACAGGGATCACCATTGTCAGTAATTCTCTTCTCAATAGCATTCAATAAATTAAACAAAACAATAGCCATACACAAAACATTTCACTTTTCCGCTTACGCTGACGATTACACAATAGTTAAAAAAATCCACTGAACCCAAAACTCTCTCAATATTGACAATCTTTTCGCTGACATAATAAAATGGTGCAACTACTCGGGTGCGTCACTCTCTATCACCAAATGCAAACATCTACATATTTGCCGGAAAAAAGAATGCGTACTTCAATTGCAATCCAACAACTTCACATTAAAAAATGAAAACTATCTCAAAATACTAGGAGTCACATTCACAAAAAACTACAAATGGAATCTACACATAGAAAATCTCGCACTACAACTTACAAACAGACTCAATATTATTAAATGCCTATCAAGCAAAAGATTTAACTGCCACACCACCATACTAATAAATATAATTAAATCCCTCATATTAACCAAAATAGATTACGCCCTTTTCCTATATGGAAGAGCACCTAAATCAACACTCAGCAAACTAAAGACAATATACCACTCGGCATTGCGCTTAGCAACGGGTGCATTCCCAACCACCCCAATAAATAACCTACTGTACGAAACAAACATTCAACCAATAGAATCCAGAACAATCCACGCTACACTTAAAAACTTTAAAACTATAATGACAGCAAATAACTCCCCTTTAGAGGATATATATAACAAATTGAAGAAAAATAAAAAGCAGCTCAAAATCCCATCATCACTAAAAGACACAATAACCCAATGCCATAAACTACAAATTGAAATTTCACCTGTAAAAAACTCAAAACAAATAACTCCACCCTGGTCCTTCCATCACAAATACATTAACTTGACATTACACCTTAATCTAAAAAAAGACACCCAACCAGTTGAATACCAACAAAAATTTTATGAACTCAAAGAATCTCTAAATTACCGACAATTCCTATACACTGATGGGTCAAAATCGACTGCCGGAGTATCCTATAGCGTCACAACGTCGACGGAAACCATCACCTACCAACAACTTCCCCACTTCTCCTCCATTTTTGCTGCAGAAATCTCAGCCATACTCGCAGCATGCAAATATGCAGCCAAACAAACTGGTAAATTCGCAATCTGTTCCGACTCCATATCCTCTTTATTAGCAATAGACAACATTAACAACCAAAACTACTACTCAACTACAATAAGAAATATCTTGAGCTCATACAAAAACAAATTTCTACTTATCTGGGTCCCAGGACACTGTCAAATATTGGGAAACGAAATGGCAAATAAAATCGCAAAAAATGCTCTAAAACACCCACTTAAAACAGAACAGAACTTCAACGCATCAGACATACGAAAATACATCAAACAGGAACTGAATAACCACAGCAGCACGCTATGGAACCACACCTCCCAACATTATAAGATTGTCAACCCTGAGAAAACTACAAACAACAATATACCAAGCTCGAATTTATCACGATTACTCACAATAAAACTTATGCGACTCCGACTCGGACACACGAACCTTACCCACAGCTTTATCCTAAATAAATCCCCACCACCCACATGCCCAAATTGCAACACCACAATAACCATCAACCACATACTTCCAGACTGCACCAAGCTACAACAAGAAAGAACAAAATTCTTGGCTATTGTTGTTCAATAGAAAAAATAACTTCACCCAAAAACATTTATCAAACAATTGCTTTCCTTAAATCTGCGAATCTCTACCACCTGATATAAAACAAATAAAAATAAGAAATGTAAATAAATGTAAATAAATCTAGACTTAAGTAAACACATTGTAAATAAGTTGACACTGATAAGCTTAAGGCCTTAGCTGCTATAGCTTAAAATCACAAGCTACTTGCAATTTGCAATTGTAAGTGGTTTTTTTTAATAATAATAATAATAATAATAATAATAAGAACAAATCATATACATACATACATCTGCCCGCAATGCGAACCAGAATATGCGTAGCTCCGTTATTCGGTTTCTGCTTTACTATCGCTTACGCAGTCGTTGCCTAGCGACGGTAACTGTAAACTTTTGGCGTTTTGCCTTTGCAATTAACATTAAATGGTCAAAACGAAAGAACAAGAGCGAGCCAATGACTTGCAGTTGTTGTTGTTTTTAGAGCATTATTTTTTTTACAATCAAACAACTGTGTTCGATTGCCCAATGTATACATAAATACGAATGTACATACATGCTATATTCATACACAGGCATACATACATACATATGTATGTTTCTCTTTACTTTTTCAACCGTACGTAGGGAACCGCACACATAGACACGAACTGTTGCTTATTGTGTGTGTGAGTGTGTGTATGTGATGTCCCCAACTATTTGATATTTGTTGTTGCTGCATAAAGTTATTAATGAAAACCCTAATGCCAAATGCACTAAGCAAAGAAAACAAGATAGAACGCTACAGTCGAGCAAGCCCGACAGTAAAATAGCCTGTACTCTCCACAAAAAGGAAAAATTAAAAAAAAAAAAATTTTTTTTTTAAATTAAATGATTAACAAGAAAGAACGCTACAGTCGAGCAAGCCCGACAGTAAAAAAGCCTGTACTCTCCACAAAAAAGGAAAACTTTAAAAAAATAAAAATTAAAAAAAAATTAAATAATTAAAAAAAATTAATAAATTAATTAATTAACATAATTAATTAAAATATTTAATTAAATTAAATTAGAATACATGTTTATGTTCAGTTTAAACAGCATACATTTACATCACGTACCTATGCGTGTTTATATGCGTGTATGTATGCAGCACAAAGTTGAACAAAAGCAGCAACAACAACAGCTGCGGGCAGCGCTGTCGGCAGAGCTGCAGGCAGCGCATGAGCAGCGATTTTACTTATAGCTATAACTTTCTTCAGAATTGACCTATCATGATGAAATTTGGCACACGGACACATTAGTACTAACTGGATGTACCTACCAAAATTGATTTTAAAATTCCGAGAATTACGGAAGTTATAAGAAAAAATACGAATTGCGGGGGAGTGGGGGGGTGTATCAGAAAAAAAAAAACAAACTCGTTCTGCCTAGGGCTTATAGGAACCTTGATACCAATTTTGGTTATCCTAGCTCTTGTACGTACTGAGATCCTTGCGCTCATACAGACAGACGGACATGGCTATATCGACTCGTCTTCTCATCCTGATCAAGAATATATACACTTTGTGGGATCTGCCACGCCTCCTTCTGTGTGTTACATACATGCGCACAAAACTAGTATAGCCTTTCACCCTTTGGGTACAGGCTATAAAAATGCTTTTAAAAATGTTATATAATTTTCAATTAATTAACATTTCTTGCTCTGTCAGTGCAAGACGAATGTACATACATACATATGTAGATACATATGTACATACATAGATGTGCACATATGTATGGACATTCACACATTAGTGTCTCACATTTTGCTTTGGCTATTTCAATCGTTTGCACGCAACTACACGAACAACTGCTTGCATGTGTGTGTGTGTGTGTGTATGTATACTTAGTTGTCCCCAACTGTTTGATATTTTGTATTGTTTGTTCTGCCTGCTTTTGTAAAATGCATATTTTGAAAATCCTTGAATGCAAAGTTGTAGATTTAGTTACGTAGATTACATTACCCAAATTTTAAATCGATCGGACTAAATTTATAACACAAACTTTTCATTTGAAATAGTGAATAAATATTTAAACCCCAATAATTCAAGCTCCAACACAAATTTAAGTATGCAGTTTTGTTTGTATTCTTTAATTGATTTTAGAAACTAAGTTTTAAGTCGATCGGTTGAAAAATGCGGATTTTTCAAACAAACTTTGGAGCTACTTTTCCCCCCCTTTGGAGCTCGAATTTTCCAAAATGTGCGCATCAACACCATGATAGGATACTTGAGCCCAAATTTCAGCATCCTAGCTTTTACCGTTTGGGCTGTGGGGTGTTGATTGTGTTTCAATTTTTCCACGGAAAACCCCCCCTTTTTCATGCCCCAGGAAAAATGGTGAAAAACCAAGTATACAGTTTTTCTTGTATTCTTTTTGAGAGTATACAAACTATGTTTGAAGTTAGTTGGATGAAAATTGTAGATTTTTCATACAAACGTTGGAGCCCGTTTTCCCCCCTTTGGAGTTAGAATTTTCCAAAACCGATTCTTTGTGCTCACCTACACCACTGAAGACAACATGTGTCCAATTTTCAGCCTCCTAGCTCTTACCGTTTGGGCTGTGCGTTGATTGCAAATAGCTTTTCGTTTACCGAATTTTCCACCGGAAAATCATTATTATTCAGGCCGCAGGAAAAATATTGAAAATCCAAGTATACAGTTTTTTTTGTATTATTTGTGAGAGTATACAAACAAAGTTTGATATGAGATAATCGGATAAAAATTGTAGATTTTTCATACAAACGTTGGAGCTCGTTTTCCCCCCTTTGGAGCTCGAAACCCCTTCTTAGTGCTCACTTTCACTATAAGAGGGATCTTGTGTCTAAATTTCAGCTTCCTAGCTCTTACCGTTTGGGCTGTGCGTTGATTGCCAATCAGTCAGTCAGTCAGGACAAACTGTTTTATATATATAGAGATACTTATGTACTGCTGTTGATCCAGGAATGTGTGTGATAAACAACTAGAAAAAAGCAAAAAAAAATTTGGAATTGCTAAGGCAAATATCAAGCAAGATATATAGTCAATATCCCTGACAGCTTTTCAAACAAGTCAACCAGTTTTTTTTCACTTGTGGAGAATTTTTAAATAAGCGGCGAGCTCGGCTTTTTAGCTCAAATATAGATGAGTACATATTCTTAAACATAAATTTAAAGTTCTTAATACGGATATATGTATTTATCGTTTTTACGTTTAATAGTTATAACATGTTCGTGTTGGGCCGTGTTTAGAAATCTTTTTTTGTCGTGCGTGCGCGTGCGTGTTTCCAATGGTTCATTTCGTGGCCGTGTCATGTCGGGCCGAAAATAGCCGGCCCATGCCTATTTCTAGTATGAAGTGAACAATTTCTATTTCTATAATTCAAAAATCATTGAATGCCAAGTTGTAGATTTAGTTATATTGAATAAGTACCCTGAAATTGAAGTTGATCAAACAAAATTTATTACACAATTGCAGTTTTAAATGGTAATCGAAATGCGAATACAATTATTATATTTTGCACGAATTGCAAGATTTGTTGTTGGTAGACGGCAAGATAGCCTCTCCGTACCAAACACAACAACGAAAGAAACTGAACCGAATTGACAATGACGTAGCTGCTACGCAATGTTTCAAAGTAGTGCTCAGCTTGCTGCGCAGAGCAAGTTACAATAAAATGAGCACTTTTTGAGTTTACAAAGCAATATTGAAGTTAATCGGATAAAAACTGCAAAATTGTTAAACAATCTTTGGAGCCCATTTTCCCCCTAAGTAGGTCGAATATTCCAAAATTGCTTGCAACTGCTTTGCGTTGATAAAAAATTAGTCAATCAGGACAAACTATTTTAAATATATCAAATTTTGTTTGAAAGAAAAATTCTTAAGCTTTGAAACAAGTCATAGCGCATTGTGCTGTGATTTCTAGGAGCTGCGCAATGTGTGCTCAAAGTTGGATTTTGTTGCCAGTGCAATATTTGCCTATAAATATTTTGTTAATTTTTTTATGATTACACTAGCAGGTATTGCCCGTCTTAACCCGGCTCAATATAATGTTTCCAATTGTATTTATTTTGTGTGTGCATAACCTACCCATATGTTTTCACCTTATAAGTTACCAGTAGGAAGGCATTTAAGGTATTTAAATGAACATTTTCTGTTCTTGACAAAAAATTGTTCAGTAGTCCGTTACATTTTTGTTCTTGCCAAACTATTTCTTTAAACGAACATGACCACTATAACTAATATTTTTTTAAACCTCCCCCCTTTGGAGTTAGAATTTTCCAAAAGCCTTTCTTAGTGTGCTCCTACACTATGATGGATACTATGAAAGGATACTTGAGTCCAAATTTCATCTTTTACCGTTTGGGCTGTGCGTTGATCACCAATTAGTCAGGACAAACTGTTTTATATATAGAGATAACGCAACGTTTTAAGATAGACTATGTGCAAAAAAGGGGAATAATTATAAGGGTATATCCTAATTTTAAATTCACATTTGAGTCAATACGGTCACGCACAAACTCGGAATATGAAACACGGCACTCGTGTCAATGCCGTGCAGCGATGAGCCACGATCAAAAAGCACTGACAATTCTCATCTCAATTTGCTAGAGTAAAACTTTCGATAGTTGAAGCCACCGATACCATCAAAATATCGAAGTTTGAATGCAATAAGCAGAATATTTAAATAATAAAATCTAATTATTTATTGAGATCGATAAGAACAAATCATATACATACATACATCTGCCCGCAATGCGAAGCAGAATATGCGTAGCTCCGTTATTCGGTTTCTGCTTTACTATCGCATACGCAGTCGTTGCTTAGCGACGGTAACTGTAAGCTTTTGGCGTTTTGCCTTTGCAATTAACATTAAATGGTCAAAACGAAAGAAGATGAGCGAGCCAACAACTTGAAGTTGTTGTTGTTGTTTTGTATTTACATGCTTCATACATATACAGGCATAGATACATATGCTTGTACATATGTATGTATGCATGGGCACACATAGACACGAACTGTTCCCAACTATTTGATATTTGATATATGGCAAGTAAAAAACATATTGCTATATTTTAATCGTTGAATGCCAATTTGTTGATATAGTTATGTTGATTACATTACCCAAATTTGAAATCGATCGGACAAAATTTATAACACAAACTATTCATTTGAAAAAGTGAATAAATATTAAAACCCCAATAATAAAATTAAATGCGATATATCGAAAATATCGATACTTGTGTTGATATATCGTAATACATGTCGAATACAAATACATCGAAAAACATCGTTTGAGAGTTATTGATTATAATACTGTATTCGATTGTACACTGTACACATACATACATTCAAATTTATTTGTATGTGTACTGTAACTGTAAACTTTTGGCATTTTGCGTATGTAATGAACAGGCGTAAATGATCAAAACGAAAGAAGATTTGCGAGCCAATAACTTGAAGTTGTTGTTGTTGTTTTAAAAATTTTGATTTGAAACCATAGAAAACTATTTTTTACAATTAAACAACAGTGTTCGATAGCCCACTGCATACTTGTACATACAAACCTATATATGTATATAGGAATGTATGAACGTATATACATACTTATTGATGTGCATACATACATATGTACATGCTATACATACAGACGTATGTACGTATGTAATACATATGGTGCTGGCGTAATTCATAATGCGAAATTCTTTCTAAGGGGAGAAATGTCCCCCCTGCCCAACCTGTGTACGCCCTTGTAGTCCGTTGTCCTAAAAACCCCTTATGCCAAATGTACTAAACAAAGAAAAAATAGCATAAAAA
Source organism: Scaptodrosophila lebanonensis (assembly GCF_003285725.1). Lineage (NCBI taxonomy): Eukaryota > Metazoa > Arthropoda > Insecta > Diptera > Drosophilidae > Scaptodrosophila > Scaptodrosophila lebanonensis. The sequence goes on along the minus strand of NW_022060580.1, from coordinate 785,416 downwards.
TGTTTATGTTATAATGTTAATAATTTTTAATTAATTAACATTTCTTGCCCTGTCAGTGCAAGACGAATGTACTTTTGTACATACATATGTATGTATGTATGTACATACATGTGTACAAATGAACATTCACACATTAGTGTCTCACATTTTGCTTTGGCTACTTCAACCGTTTACACGCAACTACACGAACAGCTGCTTGTATTTATGTATGTGTGTGTGTGTGTATGTATACTTAGTTGTCCCCAACTGTTAGATATTTTGTATTGTTTGTTCTACCTGCATTTGTAAAATGCATATTTTAAAAATCGTTAAATGCAAAGTTGTAATTTTAGTTACGTAGATTATATTACCCAAATTTGAAATCGATCTGACAAAATTTATAACACAAACTTTTCATTTGAAAAAATGAATAAATATTAAAACCCCAATAATTCAAGCTCCAACACAAATTTTGAAAAACCGAGTATGCAGTTTTGTTTGTATTCTTTTATAGATTATAAAACCTAAAAGTTGATCGATTCAAAAATGCAGAATTTTCAAACAAACTTTGGAGCTACTTTTCCCCCCTTTGGAGCTCGAATTTTCCAAAATCCCTTCTTAGTGCGCATCTACACCATGATAGGATACTTGAGCCCAAATTTCAGTTTCCTAGCTTTTACCGTTTGGGCTGTGGGGTGTTGATTGTGTTTCAATTTTTCCACGGAAAACCCCCCTTTTTTCATGCCCCAGGAAAAATGGTGAAAAACCAAGTATACAGTTTTTCTTGTATTCTTTTTGAGAGTATACAAACTAAGTTTGAAGTTAATTGGATGAAAATTGTAGATTTTTCATACAAACGTTGGAGCCCGTTTTCCCCCCTTTGGCGTTCGAATTTTCCAAAACCGCTTCTTAGTGCTCACCTAGACCACTGAAGACAACATGTGTCCAATTTTCAGCCTCCTAGCTCTTACCGTTTGGGCTGTGCGTTGATTGCACATAGCTTTTCGTTTACCGAATTTTCCACCGGAAAATCATTATTATTCAGGCCGCAGGAAAAATATTGAAAATCCAAGTATACAGTTTTTTTTTTGTATTATTTTTGAGAATATACAAACTAAGTTTGAAGTTAATCGGATAAAAATTGTAGATTTTTCATACAAACGTTGGAGCTCGTTTTCCCCCCTTTGGAGCTCGAATTTTCCGAAACCCCTTCTTAGTGCTCACTTTCACTATAAGAGGGATCTTGTGTCCAAATTTCAGCTTCCTAGCTCTTACCGTTTGGGCTGTGCGTTGATTGCCAATCAGTCAGTCAGTCAGGACAAACTGTTTTATATATATAGAGATTAATTTTTATTATAAAGTACTGACAGCTGCAATTATTTACATTAATATGTTTTCTTTAAAATAGTCGTCTACATTCGAAGGAATATCTAATAATTTCACCATGTCCGAAGAATAATTACTAACTAATTCTTTTTGAGACCTCACATGTCTAAGGGATGAAACCAGTGGATCTGAAGAGGCTGACAACATATTGAAGAGATCCTCGTTTTGCCTTATTCGTGACGTCTTGCATGTGTTCAAATATCTGAATTTTTTATAGTCCTTGTTCCTCGACTCTTGGGCTTCCTCTGACATTTCTCCAATTGGTAGACACTGATATTCTATTAAAATTTGACCATGGGCCAAAATTTTATGTACCGTGGGAGTTAGCTTCTTGTCAGGATATTTTTGATATAATAGCTCTGCAGTCTTCGATGCGTATTCACCATATTTAGATCCGCTGATTTTTTCCTTGCAGTTTAAGACATTCAAAATTCCTGAAGTGTTACTTGCACTGACTGTTCCGTCACTATTGTGGGCTGAGGTACTGCCTCTTTCTTAGCCGATCCTATTTGTTTGTACCCAGGAAGAACATCAACATTATGCCGAATTAGGGAATGTCGCAATATTAAATATTTTTCCTTTGACAATCCCAAATCCATAAACAATGCCAAAGCCTCATCGGCACTGAACTGCTTTGGCAGTAAGTTTGGCGGAGTAGGAATGCTTTCCTTGATCCTTTTAAGTCGCACTGGGCTTGCGTCAGCAACCGCTTTTGTGATTTGCGATTTTATTTTTTCCTGATCCTTGGTGTATTTCATGGACAGCGCCTCCGACAAGTGATCCGTAGCTATGGCTTCTGTGACATCGACAAGCTTTCTTTTTCTTGTAAAATCCGAGCATTCTTCAATGGATTTCGTTGGTCTTCCTCTGGCTCGTCCAGTTGATGTAGAGGGTACATCGTCCATTGATGTATCCAAGTACGTAGTCGTTGATAGCCAGATTTCATATTTTAAATCAAATTTCTGCTTGCTATATCCTACGCTTATCCATTTCTGTTTGATTTTAGAATAAATTAATTTAAGCTTATTTCTCAACATTTTTTGCTGATCTGCACTTTTCAGCTCTTTCAGAACAGCTTCTTCAAATTCCTTCTCATCATTGGAATTCCTAAATAGATCAAATAATGTTGCATTTTGCACAGCCATGTTAAAGAAAAATCACTTTTAAGGTATTTAAACGTAAATTATATTGAAAAATACTATTCACTGCTAGTTAGACACAACTGATTGCTTTTTAAGTCAAAATTCGACTATTACGCTGCACCAAAAATATTGACAATATATACCATTTCTAAACGCATACCTAAGATAATAAACTAAAACCTCTTTTTGCCTGTTCAAATGCTTTAAAGCAAAGAAATTACAATTCATGAAAGGGTCAAAAAGATTGCAAGACCTTCACCTGATATTGTAAATTACACTACCTGTAATAAATGTTATGCATAATTTTGGTTGCACAATATTAAATGTGGATCAAATAGGACCGCTTAGGTATATTTTTGTATCCATAATGCTAAATACAATGTTCCTAATAGCCGTTACAGCGAATCTACCTGCAATGCATTCTTCTTCTTATACCCGCGGCAGCGCCTTTTTCGCTGATTTTTTTCCGAAGTTGCGGCACTCTTTTTGCTCTGGTGCACACCGGCGGATCCGGGCGGATGAAAGTTTTATTGCGTTAGGTAAAAGAATATTTAAGGAACATATTTTGAAAATATGGGCGAGGTACTTTTGGGTACTTTTTTTTTATTTTCCATCAAAGTTGAAAAACACCCTAAAAATAGGTACAAATATGAAAGACATAGTTTTTATTAAATAATGCATAAAATTAATTAATTGAGAAAAATTAATGATAGCGTTGAATATCCAGATATAGAAGAGATACAAGATAACGCAATAATTAATCAAGAGAAAACACAGGACTATAAAAAGAAAAGGGTAGACACAAAACGGCAAGACGCTCATAATTTGGCGATGATTAAGAATTTTGACACCCATATAGGAACGTATAAAAAGCTAATATCCAGATTCAAAGGACCATACAAGATCACGAGAGTATTAAGAAATGATAGATATGTGCTAGGAGATGTTGATGGTTTCCAACAAACACGAATCCCTTATAAAGGAGTATGGGCAGTTGCAAATAAGAAGCCATGGCTAGAAAACAACAAAACGAAAGAAAATGCAACACATGGTATAGAATAAACTAGACATAAGCAAAAGTGTAAAATAAAGTCAGTCGATTTATGAAACGCAAAAGGTGCGCATGTGTCTCGCTGGTGTCGCTATGTTTTATTATAATGGATTAATGTGAATTGAAGTTATAGTCATAAGTGGAATCTTTGCCCAAGCTTTCCCGCAGAGCTATTTTCGGCCCGACACGACACGGCCACGAAATGAACCTTTGGAAACACGCACGCGCACACACGACGAAAATATTTCTAAACACGGCCCAACACGAAAATGTTATAACCATTAAATGTAAAAACGAAAAATAGATATATCCATATTAAGCACTTTAAATTTGTATTAAAGAATACATATATACTCATCTATATTTGAGCTAAGAAGCCGAGCTCGTCGCTTATTTAAAATTTCTCCAGAAGTGAAAAAAACCTCATTCACTTGTTTCAAAATTTTTTTGTTTTTTTCCAGCTGTTTAAAACACAAATTCCTGGATCAACAGCAGTACATATATAGTTATATATTTCAAAATCTATTCTTGACCTGCTCAGAAAAATTTTTTTGTATTATTAGTGTCCAATAAGTAACAATAGTAGTATTGACTATATTTTTTATTACTTTAGTTATTAATTTTTGTTCGTTACATTCGTGTTTGCTAGTGCGTATTTTGTCGTGCCTTTTTAGCTCAACACGAACACGCACGGCCACGCACGAAATCGGAGTTTGCAACACGAACACGCGGGCCCACACGTGGCACTTCGTGCCGGAAACACGGCACTTCGTGGCAAACTCCGATTTCGTGCGTGACCGTGTTGAGCTAAAAAGGCACGACAAAACACGTACGAGCTAACACGAAAAAACACGAACAAAAATTCCCAACTAAAGTAATAAAAAAAATAGCGAACACGACTTTTGTTAATTGAGTCTTTTCGTGCCATATTGAGTCAATACGGTCACGCACAAGCTCGGAATATGAAACACGGCACTCGTGTCAATGCCGTGCAGCGATGAGCCACGATCAAAAATCACTGACAATTCTCATCTTAATTTGCTAGAGTAAAACTTTCGATAGTTGAAGCCACCGATACCATTAAAATATCGAAGTTTGAATGCAATAAGCAGAATATTTAAATAATAAAATCTAATTATTTATTGAGATCAATAAGAACAAATCATATACATACATACATCTGCCCGCAATGCGAAGCAGAATATGCGTAGCTCCGTTATTCGGTTTCTGCTTTACTATCGCTTACGCAGTCGTTGCCTAGCGACGGTAACTGTAAACTTTTGGCGTTTTGCCTTTGCAATTAACATTAAATGGTGGCTTTATTTTTTTTACAATCAAACAACTGTATTCGATTGCCCAATGTATACATTAATACGAATGTACATACATGCTATATTCATACACAGGCATACATACATACATACATATGTATGTTTCTCTTTACTTTTTCAACAATACGTAGAGAACCGCACACATAGACACGAACTGTTGCTTGTTGTGTGTGTGAGTGTGTGTATGTGATGTCCCCAACTATTTGATATTTGTTGTTGCTGCATAAAGTTATTAATGAAAACCCTAATGCCAAATGCACTAAGCAAAGAAAAAAATGATTTTAAAAATGTTATATAATTTTCAATTAATTAACATTTCTTGCTCTGTCAGTGCAAGACGAATGTACATACATACATATGTATGTACATACATACATATGTATGTACATACATACATATGTAGATACATATGTACATACATAGATGTGCACATATGTATGGACATTCACACATTAGTGTCTCACATTTTGCTTTGGCTATTTCAATCGTTTGCACGCAACTACACGCACAGCTGCTTGCATGTGTGTGTGTGTGTGTGTATGTATACTTAGTTGTCCCCAACTGTTTGATATTTTGTATTGTTTGTTCTGCCTGCTTTTGTAAAATGCATATTTTGAAAATCCTTGAATGCAAAGTTGTAGATTTAGTTACGTAGATTACATTACCCAAATTTTAAATCGATCGGACTAAATTTATAACACAAACTTTTCATTTGAAATAGTGAATAAATATTTAAACCCCAATAATTCAAGCTCCAACACAAATTTAAGTATGCAGTTTTGTTTGTATTCTTTAATTGATTTTAGAAACTAAGTTTTAAGTCGATCGGTTGAAAAATGCGGATTTTTCAAACAAACTTTGGAGCTACTTTTCCCCCCTTTGGAGCTCGAATTTTCCAAAATGTGCGCATCTACACCATGATAGGATACTTGAGCCCAAATTTCAGCATCCTAGCTTTTACCGTTTGGGCTGTGGGGTGTTGATTGTGTTTCAATTTTTCCACGGAAAACTCCCCCTTTTTCATGCCCCAGGAAAAATGGTGGAAAACCAAGTATACAGTTTTTCTTGTATGTATGTATGTATGTAGAGTATACAAACTATGTTTGAAGTTAATTGGATGAAAATTGTAGATTTTTCATACAAACGGTGGAGCTCGTTTTCCCCCCTTTGGAGTTCGAATTTTCCAAAACCGCTTCTTAGTGCTCACCTACACCACTGAAGACAACATGTGTCCAATTTTCAGCCTCTTAGCTCTTACCGTTTGGGCTGTGCGTTGATTGCCAATCAGTCAGTCAGACAGGACAAACTGTTTTATATATATAGAGATACTTATGTACTGCTGTTGATCCAGGAATTTGTGTGATAAACAACTAGAAAAAAGCAAAAAAAAATTTGGAATTGCTAAGGCAAATATCAAGCAAGATATATAGTCAATATCCCTGACAGCTTTTCAAACAAGTCAACCAGTTTTTTTTCACTTGTGGAGAATTTTTAAATAAGCGACGAGCTCGGCTTTTTAGCTCAAATATAGATGAGTACATATTCTTAAACATAAATTTAAAGTTCTTAATACGGATATATGTATTTATCGTTTTTACGTTTAATAGTTATAACATGTTCGTGTTGGGCCGTGTTTAGAAATCTTTTTTTGTCGTGCGTGCGCGTGCCTGTTTCCAATGGTTCATTTCGTGGCCGTGTCATGTCGGGCCGAAAATAGCCGGCCCATGCCTATTTCTAGTATGAAGTGAACAATTTCTATTTCTATAATTCAAAAATCATTGAATGCCAAGTTGTAGATTTAGTTATGTTGAATAAGTACCCTGAAATTGAAGTTGATCAAACAAAATTTATTACACAATTGCAGTTTTAAATGGTAATCGAAATGCGAATACAATTATTATATTTTGCACGAATTGCAAGATTTGTTGTTGGTAGACGGCAAGATAGCCTCTCCGTATGACGTAGCTGCTACGCAATGTTTCAAAGTAGTGCTCAGCTTGCTGTGCAGAGCAAGTTACAATAAAATGAGCACTTTTTGAGTTTACAAAGCAATATTGAAGTTAATCGGATAAAAACTGCAAAATTGTTAAACAATCTTTGGAGCCCATTTTCCCCCTAAGTAGGTCGAATATTCCAAAATTGCTTGCAACTGCTTTGCGTTGATAAAAAATTAGTCAATCAGGACAAACTATTTTAAATATATCGAGATATAAAATTTGTAATTTTATCGATTTTTATTATTTACTTTTTTTTTTTTTTTTTTTTACTGATATTGCTCATGATTTGGAGGATTTCTAAACGTGAAGCTATTTACAGGATCTCCCAATACAGCTGGATCATCTATTGGAGGTGAAGGGTTTCGAAATTGTTCAGCGGATATTCTTGTGAATAAAATTCCAACACCTTCAATAAGGGCTAGTAACACCCCGCCGATTATAGCACTTCCCGCCATTGCTGGTACACCTAAAATTAAAAATAAAATAAGATTATAAAAGAATCAAACATCATTCGAAACAAACCGAACAGAAGTTTTAAAATGGTATCAAAATTTGTCCGGTCTTAAACGAAATACCGCATGTTCTGTGTGTTTGTGGAGATGAGGTATACTTAGAGTCAGTTCATCTGGTTTTCTCCCATATAAAGCATTCTCCCATTACTTGTTTATTTTTGACTTTTTGTGAACGATGATTTACGTTCGAACGAACGTCGTAGAAGTTTTGATTTAAAAATCGGGACGTTCCGCCAAAATAAGGACGCCTGGCAACGCTGATATGTAAGTTAACTAAAGTCAACCGGACCAGAGTCGATGACCGAATGTCCACCACAAGAAGTTGTGAAGAATTTTTGAGAAAACACATGTGTAAAACTGTAAAAAAAATAAATAATAAGCCCCGGCACTAAGTGTTGAGCTAGTTAAAGAATCATCAATTTAATCATCAGCAGCGGACAACTACCACGCTGCTACCACGTCACTACCGCACCACCACCACACCACTGCCACGTACGTCTTCAGCGAATCTTGTCTTAGAATAATATGGAATTCATGTAAGTGAGCCCTTTCACTAAACATTTCCAAAAAAATTAAGATCTGTATAAAATATATTCAAGTTTGTGTGTTCGAACAATTTCTTATATATAAAAAATGCACTGCGAGGTTACCTTCTGCAGCTCCATAGTAAGAATGCACATGTTAATAAGTGAAACTTCAGGCTTCGGGCTGTGAAATTCAGAATTTGATTGATAAGGTATCTCAGTGGAGTTTGTTTTTGTTTAGTGCCTGATGAAAAGAGGCATTTAGGTGGTCTACTATTATCCTTACTATACATCCCGCGGAATTTATAGTATTATTATTTTTATTATTATTATATTGTTGTTACATTGATAGTTATGCAGTAGCGCATACATTGTTTCACTTTGTATTTGATTTATTTTTGCTGTTTTTGATGCCCCGTTCAACATTGCAGAGAAGTACGAGCCCTGCTGTCTTTGCTGACTTTGTCTAGGTTTTTTTTGTTTGCTTTGTTTTAACGCGGTGTTTTGGATCTTGACTGCTGACGCATGGTTTTTTCTATGCAGTTAAAACCAGCTGCCAATGAGCTCTCCCTTCTTTCAGTATAGGAGTGCTAACCAATACTCTAGCGACTCAGAATCTGATGGTAACGAACGCATTCGAAGTTCGACACCAACACGCACACATATAGACCCCCCAATAAGCGGAGGCATGGATGAATTGAGACGTTGGTCAGCGAAGTTGCCGCAGTACGCATTGCTCCGGCCGCGGACCTGGTCCAGGAAATTAGGGTATATCAAGCTATAGAAATTGGGGATGGTGTTCGTTGTGACGAGCCGTTGATGCCGTCAAGTGCTTACGCGAATTTGCGGGGGCACAACGATGGCTGACGCCATTATCAGGCTGTTATAATTATTCGGAGCAAAATTAGCGGTCCCACAGATGCCGTGTTGGCCTCGTTTGGCAGTGTTGAACCTCGATGCGATTATAAGTCGCCTTGATTTTACATACAGTGACAAGCGTCCGATGCACGTCATTGAGCAGGAGTTGGGCACTCTAAGACAGGGTAGCTTAATCCTTTTACAATACTACGACGAAGTAGAAAAAAATCTCACATTATTGACCAACAAGGTCAACTGGTCTTACAATCCAACAATGGCAAAGGGCCTATGTGAGAAATTCCGTGACGACCCGTTAAGGGTTTTCATATCCGGCCTGAAAGGCAGCCTCACGGATGTACTTTTTTCGGCGTAGCCAAAGGACTTGCCGTCAGCGTTAGCATTGGCGCAGGAGGTTGCGGCCAACCACGAAAGGCATAATTTTGCAGCCATTTTTGCAAGAACCCAGGAGGAAAGGAAACATAGGCCGAATATTAAGATTCAAGGTCGTCAGCGGGACAAAAGCCCTCAGCAGACAGACCCAATAAGCGGTGCAAAAAACCCGCAATTTAACAGGCAGTATAGGGCGCAGGTCCATTCGGATCAGCGCAGTGGTGGACAACCGAATAGTAAAATACGCACGAGCCTATGGACGTTGACCCCTCTTTTTCGAGGGTTTTTCAACCCTCCCGGGCGCCTGACTACCAAAATAAGAGACAAGCCCAGTCCGATCGCACAGGCCGTCAGAAGAAAAAGCACAAGAAAATCTTCATCGAAATTTCATCCGCCCTCATAAGGCGTTGGGGGGCGTTCGCTAGGTGGAATCGCTATTCACTAATCGGCCTCGATATATTAACACAGGCATCGCTTTTCCTGGCTTTCGGTCAGCTGAAATGGAGCATGGAGCGTGAGCAGCTCTCGTTTCATACCTGCGCTATTGTCAATTTTACCGATATCGATTTCGGGGAGGCGCATCTGCCTCCTTTGGGGGAAAATTGAAGAGTCAGTAGGCATAGGTCTAGAAATATTCAAGTGCAGTTCTCTGAAAGGCAGCAACGAGGATTCCAGAAATTGCGCAATATCTTGTCGTCTGAAGATGTCATGCTTCGGTATCCTGATTACAAAAAGGCATTCGATCTAACAACAAGAGAGGTCAATTACGTCACTAATGAGAGAGAGAGTTATTATCTGTATGCGGTCTTTACTGACAACCAGCCTTTGACCTTCGCAGAGCCTGTTGTTGTTTCCAGAATCAGATAATTCTGGAAAAGACGCGCTTCCCGTCAAAGCGAAATAGGGTCGGCCGAGGGCGGCCTCAATCTTGAGGGGGGAATAGTTTCCTAAAGTCAACAGGACCAGAGCTGACACAGCATTTGACCGGATAATCGTGCATAGCTGGCAACCACTGCCCATTGCATGGCCCCTATGAATAAATGTATGCCAGCTTTAAGAATAAGAATTGTATGCAGTTTTAGTTTTGTATTCGACTTTAAGAGAGACACGTCTCCTAAATATACTACTCCGGCACTCGTCGTTATTAATAAACCATAATTTTTTTATTGCTGTGCCACAAGGCCAGTAATTTGGAAACTGCATTGAAGTTAAAGTAATTTGTACATACATTTAATTTTTTGACGCAGGCGCTATCTATCCTCATTGCATGTACATACAAGGTGCGTTCCAGAGTAAACAGGACTTTTTGAATCTAGCGCCCCCTGGTGGCGCTATCTATATGGTGTGTTAGAATCTGCTATCTTTATCGATTGTCCAGTGAGAATTTCATGACATTTCATTGATTGGAAGTGAAGTTATTGCGTTTTAGGTGTCAGTATGTTTGTGTTATCGGTGCGAAAATGAGCTTTGAACAAAGAGCCAACATTAAATTTTGTTTTAAAATTGGTAAAACTTTTACCGAAACGTTTCAATTGATGGAACAAGTCTATGGCGATGATTGCCTATCCCGTAGCAGAGTACAGGAGTGGTTTCAACGTTTTCAAAGTGGTCGTGAGGACATAAATGACGATCAACTTGTGGGCCAATCAAAATACGTGATCACCGAAAATTCCACCGAAACTGTGCGTGAATTCATCAAAAATGGAATTGAACATCTCCAAAACATCGATTTATCGCATTTTGTTCGAACATTTAGGCTTACGAAAGGTGTGTGCACGGTTTGTTCCGCACAAATTGACTGACGACCAAAAATTGCTCAGAATCGATCGACGCTTGTGACCGATTATTTGACCAAAAATCACATTTTAACCATTAACCACTCGCCTGATATGGCATTCACCTGATATGGCACCGTGCGACGTCTACCTTTTCGGAAAAATGCATTTGCCCATGAAAGGAAAGCGTTATGCAGACGTAGAGGCCATTCTCAAAGGCCATTCAAAAGGCTTGCATACCGGCCAACGAGCTAAAACACGGAATAAGCTTAACGCTAAATGACTCCCAGAATTCTTCAGAATACATTTGTAGCGTTGTTAGCTGACGAAGCCGTTTAAAACAAACGGCAAATCGCTTGTAAATTAGCGATCAGCTGAGATGCTAGAGATGGGCATTTGTCGGCTTTTCTTGGCCGGTCACAACACGATCACGTAATTGGCTGCAAAACACACGAAACCGTATGCACGGTGAATGGATACACAAATTTTATTTGTAAACCGAATAATTAGGAGAAAGTCAATATTTCATTTATGCTTGTATACATGTGTATATGGTAGTCCAATTTTAAGGATCGATATATGTACATAATATTACTTTTGCGCAAAATATTAATTTTATGCAATTGTTGTCTCTTGCTTTTTTAACAATAAAATACAACACAACGTTTGAAAACAGACTTTGTGCAAAAAACTGGAATAAATATTAGAGGATTTCCACAGTGCCAAATGAGGCAATCAAAAACAATAGATTCGCGATTCCCAGTTTACCTGAAGAAGATAACGCTGAAACACCTAAGGACAAGTACCAAAAGCCGCCACCTATTTATCTATTCTAAATTCTATGTCACGTTCATAAAAAGGGGTAAAATAAATTATTCTAAGATACAAGTCAATGACAAACAAGTAAAAAAGCTAAAGTCGGGTGTCCCGACTTTGAAATACTCTGTACATATGTTTACAATAATTATAGAAAATAAAAAAAATTAGGAAAATAACAAAAAAAATTTGATCGATTTTACCTCTCTCGGTATTCGAACTCACGTAAAGGGTTTATAATTGCACATTTACATAGCAATTGCGTCTGTGTGAGTGTATCGGCCTATGCGCATCAATTCGTGTCTGTGTAAGCATTTTCGCAGTCAACCAAACAGCAACATCAACAACAGCCGCGGGCAGCGCTTGAGCAGCGCTGCAGCAGCAAATATATTTATAGCTATAACTTCTTGTTAAATCGGTCTATCATAGTGAAACTTGGCATACGGACACATAATAACTAACTGGGGGTATATCCAAAATTTTAGTTCGAAATTCCAAGAATTACGGGAGTTACCATTTGCGGGGTAGAAGGGGGAGGGAGGGAAATTCCAAAATATACATTTTCTGCGTATTCACATAAGGCATCTGGGACTAAAATTTTGTGTTCCAAGGTCTTATAGTCTCCGAGATATAGGCGATTATACGAATGGAAAATCGGGAAAACCCCCATAGGGGGGAAGTGGGGGGAAAATCAAAAAAATTAAACAAGCTCGTATAGAATACACACATAACGCATCTTTGTGCAAAATTTGGTGCCTCTATCTCTTATAGTCTCTGAGATCCAGGTGTTCATACGGACGGACAGACAGACAGACAGGGCTAGATCGACTCGTCTCGTCATGCTGATCAAGAATATATATACTTTGTGGGGTCTGCCACGCCTCCTTCTGCCTGTTACATTTTTCAGCTCCCGCAAACCTAATATACTCTTGTACATTTCATGTACAGAGTATAAAAACCTATTGATCAGTGATCACCGACACTGGATATCATATACATAAAAAAACAAGAAAGAACGCTACAGTCGAGCAAGCCCGACAGTAAAATAGCATGTACTCTCCACAAAAAAAGGAAAATTAAAACAAAAAAATATTAAAAAAATTAAATATTAAAAAAAATTGAATTAATTAATTAAATTAATAAAGAACATTTATTTGATACATACACAGAAGACATGTTTATGTACAGTTTTAACAGCATACAGGGTGCGCCATCTTTCATGTCGGTATGCAAACACTGAATAACCTTGTCATTAGTGAACCGATTGACTTGAGTACCAAATTAAATAAAAATATCTCATACTTGAAAATCGGTTGTTTATTTTCAAAGATATTCAACGTTTACACACCGACATAAAACATGGCGCATTTGCGTGTATGTATGCAGCACAAAATTGAATCAAAGCAGCAACAACAAAAACAGCAGCGAGCAGAGCTGCAGGCACTTTCTATAATTTTCTTCAGAATTGACCTATCATGATGGACACATAAGCACTAACTGGATGTAACTACCAAAATTGATTTCAATATTCCAAGAATTACGGAAGTTATAAAAAACAAGAAAGGAATGCTAAAGTCGAGCAGGCTCAACTCTTAAATACCCTGTACCACCCCACAAAAAAATAAATTGATTTAATTTAATTAATTAACTAAATTAAATATAAAATATTGCATACATGCATACATACATTTACATCAGAATCGTGCCTATGCGTGTTTGTGTACTTGTACATATGTATGTATGTGTGCATTGCGCATGGTTATATGTCTATAACTTTCTTTCTGATCAACCTATCATAATGAAACTTGGTATACGGATATATAATTATTAACTGGATGTGTCTACCAAATTTTTTTATTCCAAGAAATACGGGAGTTATAGAAAATCTTGAATAGGGGGAGAGTGAGAGAGAGGAACAAACTCGTCCTTTCTCGGGCTCAGGAGAATCTGTATACCAAGTTTGGTTATTCTAGCTCTTATACTTTCTGAGATCCTTGCGTTCATACAGACAGACAGACGGACATGGCTATATCGACTCGGCTTGTCATGCTGATCAAGAATATATATACTTTGTGGGATCTGCCACGCCTCCTTCTGTGTGTTACATGTACACTCGCATAAAACTAATAAACCCTTGTACCCTTTGGGTACAGGGTATAAAAACACGAATTTCGGGGGAGTGGGAGTGTATCAAAATAAAAAAAAAACCTGCCTAGGGCTCAGGGGAACCTGGATACCAAGTTTGGTCATTCTAGCTCTTGTACCTTCTGCGATCCTTGCGCTCATACATTCGCACAAAACTAGTATAGCCTTTCACCCTTTGGGTACAGGCTATAAAAATTAAGGAGATGCTGCCTGATCTTTCGTGTATAGGAAGCAGAATTACGCCATAACTTCAAAAGGACGGAACAAAACACAACTAATAGAGCTAAGCTAAAAACGTCTCGTGCGAGTCAGACACAAATTAGGCTTCAAATATTAAACATACCATTGCGCGCCGCTAATACTCCTCCAGTAGCTGCTCCACTTATAATAGAATTCCACGGATCTTCTTTTTTTCGGAAATGTACAAGAGTGCAATCAATTGTACTAAACATTCCACCCCAAACTGCAAAATTTCCAGCAATAACAGGTGATCGAGTCTTAATTGCTGACATGCTACCAATCTGAAAAATTAATGGGTGTATACATACAAAATGTTATTTTAAAAGTTACAAAAATATTTCGTTAAAATTGAACATAATTTTAAAGCATAGGACAAGAAAGGAATGCTAAAGTGGGGCGGGCTCAACTCTTAAAAAACAAAGAAAAAATTGAAATTTAAAATTTAATATTAAGAAATATAAATTAACTAAATAAATAAACTTTAAAAAAAATATTCAAGTGTTTATGTGCAGTTTCAACAGCATTCAGCCACAATAACAACAGCTGCGGGCAGAGCTTGGGCAGAGATTACATTTACTGGGGTGCCACAGAAATCTGTTTCGCCCAAGTTTTGCCTCAAAACCAATTATCAGTGCAATTATTGCAAATCTGGTTTGTTTTGCCACGAGTTTTGATTAGCAAAGACATTTTTCCTCATAAAAAATCATTGGGATATAAACCCTAGAAACAATCTGCATCAAAAATATTTTGCATATCCTATGTAAATATTATTAAATTACTAAATTACTATTGAAATTCTCTGTACATATGTTTAAAATAAATATAGAAATTAAAAAAAAAGTAAGAGAAATACAAAAAAAAATTTGGATCGATTTTACCTCTTTTGGTATTCGTACTCACGTAAAGGGTGTATAATTGCACATTTACATAGCAATTGCGTCTATGTGAGTGTATGTATGTTTATGCTCGTATATTCGTGTCTGTGTAAACATGTTAGCAGTCAACCAAACAGCAACATCAACAACAGCCGCGGGCAGCGCTTGAGTAGCGCTGCAGCAGCAAATATATTTACGGCTATAACTTCTTGTTAAATCGGTCTATCATAGTGAAACTTGGCATACAGACACATAATCACCAACTGGGGCATTTTCCAAATTTGAGTTCAAAATTCCAAGAATTACGGGAGTTACGATTTCTGGAAGAGAGGGGGGAGGGAGGGAAATTCCAAAATACACATTTTCTGCGTATTCACATAAGGCATCTTGTTGACTTAAATTTGGTGTTCCTAGGTCTTATAGTCTCCGAGATATAGGCGATTATACGAATGGAAAATCGGGAAAACACCCATCACAAAAATAAAACAAGTAAAAAAGCTAAAGTCGGGTGTCCCGACTTTGAAATACTCTGTACATATGTTTACAATAATTATAGAAAATAAAAAAAAAAATAAATAAAAAAAAAATTGGATCGATTTTACCTCTCTCGGTATTCGAACTCACGTAAAGGGTGTATAATTGCACATTTACATAGCAATTGCGTCTGTGTGAGTGTATGTATGCCTATGCGCATCAATTCGTGTCTGTGTAAGCATTTTCGCAGTCAACCAAACAGCAACATCAACAACAGCCGCGGGCAGCGCTTGAGCAGCGCTGCAGCAGCAAATATATTTATGGCTATAACTTCTTGGTAAATCGGTCTATCATAGTGAAACTTGGCATACGGACACATAATTACTAACTGGGGGTATTTGCAAAATTTTAGTTCGAAATTCCAAGAATTACGGGAGTTAGAGAAAATCGCATTTGCGGGGGAGAGGGGGGAGGGAGGGAAATTCCAAAATATACATTTTCTGCGTATTCACACAAGGCACCTTGGACTAAAATTTGGTGTGCCTAGGTCTTATAGTCTCCGAGATATAGGCGATTATACGAATGGAAAATCGGGAAAACCCCCATAGGGGGGAAGTGGGGGGGAAAATCAAAAAAATAAAACAAACTCGTATAGAATACACACATAACGCATCTTCGTGCAAAATTTGGTGTCTCTACATCTTATAGTCTCTGAGATCCAGGTGTTCATACGGACAGACAGACAGACATAGATCGACTCGTCTTGTCATGCTGATCAATAATATATATATTTTGTGGGGTCTGCACGCCTCCTTCTGCCTGTTACAATTTTCACCTCCCGCAAACCAAATATACTCTTGTACATTTCATTAAACAAACTTGTATAGCGTACACACTTTGTGTGCCACGTCTCTATCTGTGTGTTACATACATACATTCGCACTAAACTAGTATACCCTTTTACCCTTTGGGTACATGGTATAAAAATGTTTGATTGATTATACATCCTTTGACTCAGACAAACGCACCTAACAAACCTACACTACATCGATCCAACCATACAGAAATCCTGCCAACCTTATCAAAGTTACACAAACTTTGCCTCACCGCCTGATTGCACCACACTTGCAAGGGATTCAGGATGTTGGACATTACTTGGATCAAGTGGTTAATACCAAAATGTTCAATTTTCTTTTTTATGTTAAGTTATTATCGTCCCTCTCCAACAATAGACACATTTTTCTCGCGAACTCTCTTATCTCAACATATAATTAATTATAAAGTTCCTCAAAAGATCTAGATGCATAATTTAGGCTATCACTGTAATATACTTCAGTACGCGAACAATGTGCAAGGGAAAAATATACATTAAACTCATCTAATTCGTACTGCAACTCCAGACGAACGAGTACAGACTCAACAGGCCTACTGACAGGTCACTACTCAGTAACTGCCCATCACAAGAAAATGGGCATCTCAACTGATGACAGATACAGGAAATGCAAGAAGCCCAAGCGATAAAAAACGTTGAAACAAACGAAATATAAAGTGATATATCTGATTGCGTATACGATTGCTTCGCTGACTAGTGGTTGCCAAACATAGCAAGGTGCTAACGAATAAATGTTCTACATCCACAGCTAACTGAAGACCCTGGCAGTCATGGCTATAAAAATGTAACCTTATTTGTTTTAACTTTAAAAGAGGGAGAGAGAGTTAACATTATATAATAATAACTAAAAACTGATTGTAAGCTCTATTTCGTATACTCTTTTAAATGCAAAAGATGAAAAAAATCATATAATTATATCTACAGAAGTATGCAGATAAAAATGAAGCCCTCTATTGATGTTGCAATATAGTTTGAAATATATATAACGTATGATGCAATGCAAAATTTACCAATCTTCTACTAAGCCCAGATGGAGCATTTCGAAATCCTTTGATGGCTTGAAACACGCCGCCTCCAATGCATCCCATAGCAAAAGCACCACCACAGTCATCTACAATTCGATACGGACACGGCTCTCGAGCATATTCTTCCATAATTATGTATATTTAGAATCACAGATTCTCTAAATAGAGGTCACAACAAATGTTGAGCGAGCCAAACTTCCACGTGAATTTCGTAAAAATGCTTTTACAGCCAATTGTTATTTAACACTCTGTATTAGAGATGAGATTTGTGACAAAATTCCACATAGCTGAGGTACAAAATCGATTAACACTGGCAGCAATTTTGTCACGGAAACAGAACAGGACATCGAAAACCGTGCACAGCCTTACAAATCCCATCGGAAATCAGACTGTTTTTTCTATAAAAAGATGGCTTAAAATTGTGGTGTCGTTAGCAAATATAGATAAGACAGCCACGATACCAATTTTTTTACACGAAAAATAATGGCAACATTACAAAAAGCGGATAACAGCTAAATGTGTTTTTATTAAACAAAAATTCCCGCTTCCCGCAATTTCGAATTTTTTCCCTCAAAATAAGAACCAACTTTGTAAACATTGCATTGACCATGCATTGACTTTTTTAAAAGTGACATCGATACACATCGACTTACATCCCTTATCACAAATATAAACTGCCAAAAATCGATGTCAAAATCGATTCATTTGAATAATTTTTTTAATCAACAATGCATTGATTCTGAAAAAAGTCGCGATTAATCGAAGTTTTTCACATTACAACTTATATTTCGGCAAGAGTGAAGAGTAAGTAAGGAATTTATCTGGGGTGCCACAGAAAACTCCGGTGGTTTCCGCTACAGTTGTTTTTAAAAATCCCAAAAAATACGTCGGTGCCACAGAACTTCGAAATATTTCATTTTTTCGAACTTCCCCTCCAATCCAGCTGTGAGACCCAGCTGACTGTCGACGCTTACATTTGACTGACTAATCCTATATAAATCCTATAACGCACTAAGCTGTAAATTTGACTGAATAATTGTGTTTAAATTCTGTATCGTACTAAGTAAGTTAAATAAAAACAAATATACCATTTGCGTTAATATTGGCCCGCGAAAATTCACTAAAACGCCAACTAATTGTTGACAAAATACAACGCAAATGTTTAAGAAGCGTATCTGATCCCATTAAAGAATTCCACTTATGTTGCTTATTAAAACTTTAATTTATTTGTAGTATTCTTAATAACATAATTTTGACTAAAATTGTGTCGTCTTGTAATGATCTACTTGTATGTTTTCCCTTGAGAGAAAATTGCTATTGAAAAATGAATTTAGAAATTACAATTAGATATATATATATATATAATATAATATAATTGACTGAGAGGTAACGGCGCCCGCTAGCGCTAATACCAAGTTACTTCGTTTTCGCTGAAACTGCCAGACAGCTGTCATACGCGCCGTCTCGTATGAGCGGTGACAGCAAAGGAGGAATCCCAAAAAAAATAAAATAGATAAATACATATAAGTTATACACATACTTGTATAACAGAAAACCACACTTTCTACTATACATATATACATTCACGATTTCATTGACAATCCTTACACATGAACCCATATTCTTTTCATATATTTACGTACATATTAATTACCCAATTTTTTTTATTTATCATTTCATTTGCATTTATATTTCATGTCACTTTTGTTTGCTTACAACAAAAAAAAATCACTAACGGTGTCGCCACGCTGAAAATATGAGCTGCGCGCACATGTGGCAGTCATAAACAGTCTAAAAATATACAGTCCAATTAAAATACCAACAAAAACATACAACGTTTTGGGCTGCACGCACACATGCGCACTGTAGGTAGCCGCAACCAATGTCACAGTCGCAGTTAGAAAAAAAGGACGCTCAACGACTAGGCAGTAAAGAAAAGGGGAAATATACATAGGTCGACCAATAGGGAACGCAGGACAACTAGGCGATAAGAAGGGTGCGCATATGCACACATAGCATTTTACTTTACATACTTGTACTTGTACTTTGTTGGTGTTCATATATGCCCCACATCGCTGAAGTTGATCGTACTGTCAATGTCACACGCACTTGACCGTATAATGAGCTACGTATGGGCCACGCATGTGCATATGAAGCCAACGCAGGCAGCTATTCTTAGCTATTGTTAGAATAACGGCCGCGCATGTGCACAAAACAACCACCAACCGGGTGCCATGTCTACCTACACCTACGCTAGATATGCACGCATTGACTGAGCTAGCTGCATATAACACCCCAGCAACGATTTATTTTAAGAATCACTTATTAGTAATAATTAGACCTACGCGCATTCTCAATTTTGTATATAAACCCCTGAATTTCATTCAATAAACAGACAGAACCACAAGAACACTCGTGTAGCTCTGATCTCACATTCCCTTTCAGCTCCTCCGAATTACACTTGGTTCAAGTACCGATTGTAAAATACTCAGCTACTAGTTTATTACTAGGCTAACTCAACAAACAACAACATACTTTACATTCCAAATGAATAAGCAATAGCTGATACGAGAGACAAAAACACCATGTACTAGTTATCAGCGCTAGCATGTAAGACAATTGTAGAATCTTATTTTAATGTAGATCGTAAGTGAAAATTGTATAAAAACCAGGCACTTGCCGAAAATAAATTGAGATCATCCTTAGAAATTTAAGCGTTTGGTTTATTTCTAACCCTCTGGGAGAGCGAGTGATCTTGCTCTAGGTGAACTCCAACTTGATGCGTATGAACTATGCATCAAACGGCATAACTCCTACCGTCATTTTCACCAAATTCATGTACACAAATAATGGTTAATATTCACGTTCCTTCACATTAAATGTACTATATATCTGTAACCATGTAATTGGAAATTCTTTTTTTCATAGTCGCACTGTCCATAATGATTAAAGTAAAGCAGCATAAGTAGGGGCGGGACGCCACCTTTCCTGTCCGTCCGCACATGGGTAGTTCTCCTTTTCAGGGCGGCCGTATCCATGTAAATCCGTTTCGTTTCCCGTATTACGTTTTTTTTATACCCTGTACCCGTAGGGTAAAAAGGGTATATTAGGTTTGTGCAAAGTATGTAACATGCAGAAGGAAGCATCTCCGACCCCATAAAGTATATATATTCTGAATCAGCATGACGAGAGAAATCGATCTAGACATGTCCGTCCGTCTGTCCGTCCGTCTGTCCGTCCGTCTGTCCGTCCGTCTGTCCGTCCGTCCGTCTGTCCGTCCGTCTGTCCGTCCGTCTGTCCGTCTGGATGAACGCAAGGATCTCAGAAACTATAAAAGCTAGAATAACCAAAGTTGGCATCCAGATTCTCCTAGGTCCGGGAAAGGACGAGTTTATTTATTTTTTTTAATTTCCCCCTCCCTTCCCACGCTGCAGAATTTCGTCAAAAGCGTCCACATTTCAAATGCTACCTAAACCAAACTTTGCACACATAATTTATATATAATTGTCTATGTTGTTCATTCAATTCGGTCAATTCTAAGCAAAGTTATTAGCAAAACAAATTCTCGCCAGTACAACCCCCCCAAACTGCAGTAACAAGTTCGCTCTTCTTCTTCCTCTTTTTGCTGCTGCTTTGGGCGCATAAAACTCAGTGACGGAAGTTTACCTGGAAGTTTACAGGGTATTACACTGTCGGGCTTGCTCGACTGTAGCGTTCTCTCTTGTTTGGTTTTATGCAAGTTATTTTTGGTTTGAGTTCTATTTTGTATGTTGCGAGTCGAATTAATTGTAATGATAGCTTTGTTTGTAATAGATAGAGATTCCGAGGTATCGCTTATTGTGCGAATCACGCGGACATAGGGTTGGACCCATTCGTTCAAGGAGAGAATCCGATAAGCTAGCCGACATTGCCCAAAGGGAGAAAAGCGTGACCGTAACAATGTAAAATGAATATAGATAGGTTAGGTTAGAGTGACCCGGTGGACCGCCGAAGGCAGTAGACCTTAATGGTCCTTACCGTTGCCGGATAGTTAGAGATCGGTGGGGGTTTCGTTTAGTGTTCCATTAGCAGTGTAACGATGCTACTCTGCCGCGGGTATTTTCGCCGGCTAGAGTGTGCTGAATTTGAATAATGGCCCTCCCAAAGTTCACACAGTGAAAGGAGCGGTTTCCAAAATATCTGTACTTTAATTAATAAACATTGCCTCTACGTCCACTCCTGAACGCATCCAGACTCCGACTAACCTAAAACCAAACTCAAGCCACGTTTCTTACTTACCCTACTACAGAATTCAATACATATCAAGTTATATACTAAACTTATAAACTAGGCTTACTACTACATCCACGCCTTATGCGTCTACAGCCATCTCACTCGTAACGACGCCCTGCGTGTCGCAGCATCCAGCTAGCGCGTCGTTACACCTCCCCCTTTCCCCACGGGGCCGAACGGGCCCGATCGGTTGTGTTTTCGAATTTTGCTAGTATCGCGCCATAATCGAACGGCCGATATCTCACAGCTGGGTCGTAGAGCTGCCACCCCTCGCGTTTTGTCCACCTGCCGACGCCACCTGTAACTTCACAGTCAGCTGCTCGCTCTGCCATTTGTCGCTTCGTTGTCTTCACTCTGGCAGCTCACCATTTCCGCCGCGTGTTTGAATTCAAACTTCTAGTCGTAGACTGCGTGGCCTGCCGCCGATGGACTACATGTAGTACGGCTGGCTATGTGCCAGCGGTATGCCCGTGCTGTTTAAAGCTCTGCGTATATCTTATGCTGCGACTGCAGCCAGTGCAACGGGCCTCCCATCGGTGCCGTCGAGGTATCATTTGAGCTATATGTATGTGGTTGAAACGTAATAATTCGATTATGTCTTCAGGCTTATGTGGACGTTATTCTTCAGCTAGAAGTAGCTGCTTTGCTTGCACCGACACAACCGCTGGCCTGGCTGTGGTGGCGTAGCCGCTATGGCTGCCGCTGCAGACGGCGTTGCCTCCGCTGTTGTCGGCACCTGTTGATGCGGCTGCCGGCGTCGCCACTACTGCCTTCATCAATCTTGCTGCAGCTGCTGCTGCACGGTTGCCGCTGCTGTTGATGTCGCCACCGTTGCTGACGTTGACGCCACTGCAGTCGCTACTATCATTTCGATGTTGCTTACGCGTCATCGCAAATGGTGCTTCGCCGCTGCCTCTGTCAACGCTCTTTCTGCTGCTGCTGGTCTGTCGCTGCTGCTGACGTCGCTGCTGGCGCGTCACCATACTTTGTGTTTTGACGCTACCGCTGCTTCTGTTCTGCTGCTGAGGTCGCTGCTGCTGACGTTGCTGTGTTGGCCGCCGTGAACGCATCGGCGCGCTCGTAGTTTCCCCGCTGTCGCATGCATTTAAGGCCTTCCGATCTCGCACATGTGCCGTTCTGCCTCTACCGTCACTGTCGCACACGTGCACATGTTCGACGCGCTCCCATATGGCCGTCGCAGTGGCATTCTTTCAACACCTTCTGTTCTAGTATCGCGGCCACGCACAGTTTCAGCTGCGTTGGTACAGTCGACCATTCTGTATAGCGTAATTGGGATATTTGTCGGGGCTTTTCAACACTGCTGCAGCCAGCCGCTGCAGCCATTTGCGTCTGCCGCCCGCAAGCGCTGTGCCAACACCGGACTCACGAAGCTGTGTGTCGCTCCTGTGTCCACGATCGTATCCACTAGCAAACCGCCGCAGTCTACTTGTAACACGGCAGCAAACGTGCGCTTTGCTACTAGTTTTAACTTGTCTGAGTGGGCGTTCCCGCTATGCGTCGGCAGCATTCGTGGCTCGCACGCCCAGCCGGCCGCAGTCCCAACAATAGAGCCGTTGGGTATTCGGACAAGCATTCACTCCGTGTCCTCCCATTCCGCAACGCCTGCATATCAACAGCCCCTTCCCATCGCTTCCACTGGATCTTCTGAGGGCGCGTGGCGCTCGACTCATCGCTACCAGCTGACTGCGCCCTTGCCAGGATTGATGTCTGCAGCCGCTTCGCCGCCTGTGCGTACTCGTCGAGCGAGTGCACCTCTTCACCAGCCAGGTGGCTACGTATTTCTGGGAGCCTGTTGTTGTGGACGAGTCTGAATTGCTCCTCCGCGGACATCTCTGCTTCGCGCATCGGCCGTCGCATTGACCGGACGTTATCTTCAGTTGTCTCTGACTCTCCCTGGACTCGACCATATGCCGCCCGCAGACACTCTTCTGTGTGGGGCTCCGTGGGATACTCGCGCATTTTTGCTCACTGCAGAGACAGAGTGCGCTCGAACGCTCCCACTTCTTTGCCTCGCCCTCGAGTACTACTGGTAACATCATCACCAAATCGTCTAATAATATGCCACTCGCCTGCGCTCTATCTTCCAGGTCTTGGAGGAAAGTTCTTGATTTCTGGAGTCGGTGCTGTTCGCCTATCGACGACATGTGCACCAATAGAAGTAGCTGCAGGCGTGGTGGTCTGACCAGTCAGTCTCTGGAAACCGTCCTCTATGGTATTTGTCAGCCGTTGGGTGTGTTGCGCTAACACCGCTGCAATCGAATCGGCAATTGCTCATGTCAGGTTTGCCGTAGATGATACAGAACTGCGGAACCGCGGAATCAGTTGCCCAAGTAGCTCCGAATCTCCGCGGACTCCCGAGTTTTCGACGGTGGTCTTAGCCGATCCCAATTTCCACTGGTCAGCCCAGTGCTCGGGGCGGACGTGTACCCCAGGCTGATCCAAGCAGGATGCCTTCCGGGTCGATACGGCCTACCCGTAGCCCAAAGCACCGTGTTTGGCGGCACTCTGGCCGGTGCCTGTCGGCTTTCCAAGCGTCCCCTTGCAGGTCACATCCTGGCCGTGACGTCCCACCTACGGTGTGCCCTATTTTCCAATATATTCCAAGGGGGCGGTATGACCACGCGATCAGTAAGGGGTTAAGGCCGCAGGGTCCGAACTCACCATAGCCGAAGTCTCCTCCTATATATATATATATTTGCGGGAGCTGAAAAATGTAACAGGCAGCAGGAGGCGTGGAAGACCCCACAAAGTATATATATATATATATATATATATATATATATATATATATGTAAGCTACATAAAGCATGACGAGACGAGTCGATCTAGCCCTGTCTGTCCGTCTGTCTGTCTGCCTGTCTGTCTGTCAGTCCGTCCGTATGAACACCTGGATCTCAGAGGCTATAAGAGATAGAGACACAAAATTTTGCACAAAGATGCCTTATGTGTGTATTCTATTCGAGTTTGTTTAATTTTTTTGATTTTGCCCCC
The DNA here is from genome assembly GCF_003285725.1 of Scaptodrosophila lebanonensis. NCBI lineage: Eukaryota > Metazoa > Arthropoda > Insecta > Diptera > Drosophilidae > Scaptodrosophila > Scaptodrosophila lebanonensis. Next base: position 760,720 of record NW_022060580.1, on the reverse strand, counting down.
ACTTCCCCCCTATGGGGGTTTATCCGATTTTCCATTCGTATAATCGCCTATATCTCGGAGACTATAAGACCTAGGAACACCAAATTTTAGTCCAAGATGCCCTGTGTGAATACGCAGAAAATGCGTATTTTGGAATTTCCCTCCCACCCCCTTCTCCCCAGCAAATTCGATTTTTTCTAGCTCCCGTAATTCTTGGAATTTCGAACTAAAATTTTGCAAATACCCCCAGTTGGTGATTATGTGTCCGTATGCCAAGTTTCACTATGATAGACCGATTTAACAAGAAGTTATAGCCATAAATATATTTGCTGCTGCAGCGCTGCTCAAGCGCTGCCCGCGACTGTTGTTGATGCTGGTGCTTTGGTTGACTGTACACATGTTTACACAGACACGAATAGATGCGCATGGACATACAAGCACTCACACAGACGCAATTGCTATGTAAATGTGCAATTATACACCATTTACGTGAGTTCGAATACCGAGAAAGGTAAAATCGATCAAATTTTTTTTTTTTTGTAATTTTCTTAATTTTTTCTATTTTCTATAATTATTGTAAACATATGTACAGAGTATTTCAAAGTCGGGACACCCGACTTTAGATTTTTTACTTGTTTGTTCTTACTACTGCGGCGTTTTCGATTTGGCTGCGGCTCAACTATTTCCCCTTTTGACTTTTCAGACTCATCTTCGTCGATGTACTCGGATCCAGAATCCTCAAAAGGTTCAGATGTAAAATTGAATTCATTTTTTGTATAGCCTGTACCCAAAGGGTAAAAGGCAATATTAGTTTTGTGCGAATGTATGTAACTCACAGAAGGAGGTGTGGTAGACCCCACAAAGTACATATATATATCAGCGGTGGGCACGAAATTTTAGTTTGGGAGCCCTACAACAACATCTACAACAAAAACTACCGTTTGGGTTATGAGAACATCATAAACTGCGAGCAAAAAATAAGGAAAAAAAAGTACACCGAAAAAAATTTTGATCACATTTATGAACATTCATTTAATAATTTTTCGAAGTCTATTTCCTCTTCACAAGCAATTCAAAAGCAATTCGTAATAAATCTGATAAATTTATGTCACTTAATTTATTCCTATAAACATTTTTAATATATTTAATGTTTGAAAATGCAGCTTCGCACACATAAGTGCTGGCAAAACTTGCTTCTAATTGAAGCATTGAAGATGTTAATAATGGATACTGTTTGTAAGATTATAAATAAATAACTTGACGAAAATCATAAATAAGTAGGGTGCTCCAACATTCTGGCCCCTTTGAAGGACTCCCGGTCGTTCAAATCCACACGGAGCACCGCCAACATCGTGGACTGGTCGCCTAGCAGCGCCGCTGCCTCCAACAATCTTCCTACGTGAGGAGGTCGGGGAAGAATGAACCACCAATCGATTCGTCGCTCTGCCGCAGAGTCCGTCAGGGCGTCCTTTCTCCACTCGAAAGCCGACGGCAGGTCTCTCAGCAAGCCGCTTGTTCCCGCGAAGTTCGTCACGTTGTCGCCAAAGACCATTTCCGGCAGGCCGCGCTTCCCGATGAACCTTGTAAAGACGTTAAGGACAGTATCAGTGGATAAATTAGCTACCAGTTCGAGATGAACGGCCTTCGAGGCAAAACAAATGAATACCGCTACGTAATTTGTAACAGGCGGTCTTCCGCGTATGCGATAGCCACCATGGAATGAGCCGCAAAGTTCGAGTCCACAAACCCTGAAAGGTCGACCTTCTCGAAGGCAATCACCTGGCAAATTTCTCATTATTTGGTCAACCAACTTGGGCTTGCATTGAAGGCAGTTATGTAAAACTGCTGAGCAAGACCTACGAGCATTTATCACCCAAATCTGTTGCTTTAGCAGCCCAACTAACATCTTAAATCGCCACAGCTCTTGCCACAGAGTTTTGGCCGCTATGACGATGGGGCACAAAAGTCCAAGTTGCTCAGACAAACGAGATAATATATTCCGCTTTGTCGGCTTCAGCGAAGTAAAGCTATCCTCATGTAGATGATAACGAAATACATCATCTTGAGGAGCCAGAATGTCGTCAACATAAAAACAATTTTTAATGACATTTAACGCGACATGGTGACATCGAGCATAAATATTGGCCAATTCAAACAAACAGCGCACAGCTAAAAATGGCGCTGATGCAGTCCCGTATGTGACAGTGTTCAACTTAAAGGAATGCAGCTCATGCGAGGCACTTTCTCGCCAGAGAACGAGCTGACAATTTCTGTCTTTCTCAGACAAGTTTATTTGCCTGTACATCTTGGAGATGTCGGCAGTTATTGCGTTTTTATTCAACCGAAAGTTTACAAATGTTGAATAACGCTCCCTCTGAATAGTCAGCCCAACCGTTAACGTATCGTTTAATGATAGAGCCGTTGACGTCTCACTAAAAGCGTCAAACACCACACGCAATTTGGTTGTGTGACTTTCAAGCCTCAGGACACACTGATGAAGAGTATAGTAGTGCTGTCCTGGAGGAGGAGATTCAAGAGCAGACATATGCCCAAGATCACGATACTCTCTCATGAAGTCATGATACATGTCATGGAGAGTTTTGTCTCTTGCGAGTTTGCGCTCAAGTTGCAGAAATCGTCTTTCAGCAGTTTGAAAGGAAAGGCCTAGTACAGTGGGATTGGGTTTGAACGGAAGTTCGAATTGAAAATGACCTGTAGACAGACACTGTACTGAATTTGTGAAGTGTGCTTCACAGGCCCTTTGTTCAGCTGTCTGGCGCACAGCCTTCGACTCATTTGAGCTCCGATCGAGTTCCCAAAAGCGTTGAACTAAGGTGTCGAGAGAACAATCATTAACTAGAGCGACAACGTTAACGCTGAATTGTTGAGGATGTATTTGCCCTGTATATCTTCCAGCAACAACCCATCCCAGCAATGTCTTCTGCAACAATGGAAGACAAGAATTGAGCTCGATTTGCCCAACGCATAATAACTTGTAAAAAAGTTCAGCGCCTAGGATAATATCAACCTTGGCTGGATTATAGAATTCTGGGTCAGCCAACTCAAGGTTTGCGGGTATTTTCCAATTCGATGTGGGCACAAAGTTACCAGGCTGACAAGTAGATATGGATTTAAGAACCCAAAAATCAGTGCCAACGCTGTGAGAGTTTTTGAGATTGAATATCAGCGCACACCTTGTGCCTACTACCAGTAGTGGTTCCACCTGCCATTACAATACTCACAGCTGTGTCTTTACGCTTTAATCGAAGGCGCTGCGCAAGGTTCTCAGTCATGAGGCTCAACTGTGAGCCGCCATCAAGTAACACACGAGCAGGATGGTAATGGCCGAATCTATCTTTAATTTTTACCACTGCTGTGGCAAGAATTACTTGATCGGCACTTAAAACGTGACCTAAGTATGCTTCTGGAGGTGCGACTGCGTGTGGAGCGGGTGAATTTGGCACAGCTACAGAGTATCTGTGCAACAACGAATGGTGTGGTTTTGAACACACCCGACACTTGGAAGCTTCGCAGCTGGAAACTATATGACCCACATTCAAACAATTGAGGCACATTTTTTGAGTCTTAGCAAACTCAAATCGCTGCATAACAGATATAGAACCGAAGGAAGGGCAAGAATAAATATTGTGATCCGCAGAACTATAATATGTGCACTTCGAAACCGGTTTTGAAGGCTTCGAAGGACCCTTTGTGCAAGAAAACGAAGCTTTTCTATTTCTTGCAGGTTCTACTCGCGGTTTATTTGGAACCCGAGTTGTCTCTTCAGCCGCTAAATATTGGTAACGCCTGTTTAACTGCTTAGCGCAGTCATCGCAAGAAGGCAACTTGTCATAATCGAGCTGTTCCTCAAAACGAGATTTGGTTGCATGATCAACTTTGGCCATAACCATATGTATGATCATTGCATTCGAAATGTCCTTTTCACTTCCCAACGAAGTTAAAGACGCATAAATGGCAGAAACAGTGTCAATGATGGACCGCAAAGTAGACGCATTAGGTTTGGTCATACTTGGGATGTCAAACAATTGCGAGATAGTGTCGAAAAATATCAAACATTTGTTGTCGTACACAGACTTGAGGCTAGCAATGGCTTTCGAGTAATTGCAGTCCGTTAACTGAAACGGTTTCACAACTCCTAGAGCCTCACCTGACAAGCACGACACCAAATGATTAAACTTCTCGACGTTGGTCAACGAAGGATCGTCATGAACTAGGCTTTCAAATAAGCACATAAAATTCTTAAATTCGGCATGCTTTCCACTGAATGTAGGCAGCCGCATTTTGGGTAACTGGGACCGTTGACTGGCCATCATAGAACAGTCATGAGAAGTCTGACTTTCAACTTTTTGTTTCGTTGCCTTCACATACAACGCCTTAGTTGAAATGCACAAATCCTCAAGTGGCCCTCTACTATCGTTACTTGGATTGAGACTATCCAAATCTGCCTGAAGCGCCATAGCTTTCTTTATGTAACCTTCCAACAGCTCGAGACGGCACTCGAGTTCTGTTTGTTCAAACGAAATTGACTTTAACTGAAATGCCGTTTTCATACGAGCAATATCAGCGCTAACCTTATAAAATTTCTGCAAGCACTAGTTTAGAACTATAACCAAAATAAACTCTAAACAAGTTGCAAATCAAAGAAAATGAAAACCGAACTTTCCTAACAGCCCTCGCAAATAACAACGCGCTAAAACAGCAAGAGACCAACTAAAATGCACACAGATTACGTACACACGCACTCAATACAGTATGCACGCAAGCAAAGTGGCAGTCCAAGCGACCGCACAAACAACAACGAAATCTGCAAGCAATCTCAGCTGTACTCAGAAAATAGGCGTCGATTACCGCAAGCACGCTTGTAGGCAACGCTAATCCAAACGGGTAGCGGGGGGAAGTTCGCTGGCCCTGCGACAAGTGTAGCCGAAAAAAGGCGCGCACAAAGGAGAGAGCGACAAAATTCTTTTGCTACGCTAGCGGCGCAAGCAACAACAAAGCTATGTTTGCATGTATGTATGCAGCTTTACCAAAAAATCAACACAATAGAAACAAAATAACTTCAGAATATTTGTTTTCTATGTTAAAAATCAGCTTAGTAGCCCTTTTTTAATTGTTGTGGTTTGTTTTGCCTCGAGGTTTTGTTAGCAGTTATGGTTATGAGGGTGTATAATTTGTTAATTTATGCAAGGTGTGGTGTATGTGCGTATGTATATGTATGTATATAATATTATCATGCAGTGGCGAGTATGTATGTATGATTATATATTTGTGTATGTAATGTGGTTGCACAAATAATTTAAGTGCCAAAAATTGAGACCGCATAAGCATACACGTACTATATAAGTTAACCACTGACGATTGGCAATTGCTGACCCAGCACTTTGGGAAAGCCAATGACCAGAGTCATGGTTGCGAAAGATGTGTTGCAGCTGCACTGTTGGCAGCGACGGACATCCGACACCGCGCACGAGGTGCTAACGTTGCACTTTCATGGGAGCGGTGGCGGCGACTCTGCGGCAGCGGCAGCGACTCTGCAGCAGCGACGGCGACGCTGCGGGCTTAGCTTATTGTAATTTATAATTGTATTCTTGAGTCTAATTTCTGAAACCAATAAACGCGCGACGTATCGTCCGCAAGTTTTCACATTAGTTAACTCGGCTTTGTATTGTAAACCATTTGCAAAGGCAACCACAGTCATTAAAAGACTAATTGGCGCCCAACGTAAAAGTAATGAAACAAATTGGTGGTATCAATTAAACAATTGATACAGTGTTTAAAAAATAAAGAAAAATAAAAATAACCAAAATAAACCGTAAATATAAACGCGTATTCGCGAAGGCGTTTAAAGCTGGAATAATAAGTAATAAACAAGAAAGTAACCAAAGTGTAAACGTGATTGGTGAAGTCGGCTCAAGCAATAAATATTGAGCAACAAAAAGCTGGAGTCAGCATCTGTGGTTTTGACTGCAGCGTGGGAGGTCATCAGGCTGCTACTGCGACTGCTAAAGCATAATCATCTCTGGCTGTGACGGCGGCGTTGGACTTCAACGGGCTGCTACACTAGGCTAATAAGTCGAAACTAAGGCAGCAGTAGAACCATGTAAGTGATTTGCGATGTGAGAATAAAAATAATTAAGAGAAAATCTGATAAACGCATACCGTGTTAAAATTTGTTAAAGCAAGGAAAAGATTTGTTTTAAATAAAATAAATTAAATTAAATTAAAAAATCAAAAGTCTTATTGGCTTAGCTTTCATGCGTTGTGTGGCTTCATATTGAGTGTAAATTCGAATGAGTGACTGTGACTCCAACGTAGACGTACACGAACACTACTATAGCGACGACAGCATTTTAGTGAGTTTGGTGGGGAATTTCGGCACATTACAGGTGTCGGGTGGTGTTATTCCGACTGCGCCCAGTATAGAAACAGACTCGGTCATGGACCCAGAACATTTGCGCGCTATAATTGATGCAGCGGTACAGAGCGCACTCGCAGCCCAGGCTCAAGAAGCCGTAAATAGGGAAACTAGGCTAAGGCAGGAGCTTGAGGGCCAAATTGCACAGGTGTCAAATAAGTTGAGAAATACACAGCTCTCGGTGCCCGAAGTCAGAGTCTACAGGGAAGCTGAGATCGTAGATGGGGTAGAATGTAATGAGCCTCTCGACGTGGTAAAATGCCTTGCCGAATTCCATGGCACTCAGGACACCTACGTGTCCTGGAGGCAGGCCGCGCATGCCGCCTATAAAATTTTTAAAAAATATGACGGAAGCTCTCGCCACTACCAAGCCACTGTGATCATTAGGAGTAAAGTTAGAGGCCCGGAGGACGCAGTTCTCGCCTCATTTAACACTCCATTAAACTTCGAGTCCATTATAGCGAGGATGGACTTTACGTATAGCGACAAGCGACCTATCCATGTGATTGAACAGGAAATGGGTACGCTTAGGCAGGGTGGCATGTCCATTTTGCAGTATTACGATGAGGTCGAGAAGAAGCTCACGTTGCTCACGAACAAGGCCCATATGTCTTATGATGATAATTTGGCAGCTGGTATGTGTGAAAAGTTCAGGAGTGACGCACTTCGCGTATTTATCTCTGGACTGAAGCGCAGTCTGACCGACGTACTGTTTTCGGCTCACCCTTCGGATCTGCCGACAGCACTGGCGCTGGCCCAAGAAGTTGAGGCTAATCACGGGAGGTATGCCTTCGCGGCAAGCTTTGCTAGGGGGCAGGAAGAGAGAGGTCGCCCAGAGCTGCGCCCAGAGCTGCGCCCACAGCGCCAGCAGCAGCAGCAACAGGAAAAAAAACAGTTTTCTCAGGGTGGCCAGAGCAAGAATCCCCATTTCAGGAAACAGAGCGGCCAGCCTGCAGATAGAGCCCAGAACAGAACCGGGGCCGATAATGCCCCGGTGCCCATGGAGGTCGATCCTTCTTCTTCTAAGTTTAGGCAGCCCACTAGCTTTCCTTGTGCCCAGGGCTCAGCTAGGTTTAATACAAGCCAGGGTCAGGGATATAAACGCCCTGCTGGGTCTGACCGCGCGACAGGCCAAAGGAGGCAAAGGGTGAACCACATCCAAGCAGCCGAGGCGGATGGCGCGGGGTACGCCGATGCGGCACAAGAGGCGAACATAGCCTGGAATATGACAGCGATAGCGCTAATTTTTTAGGGGAAGGTCCCTGCTGCCGTTCATTCGGCGGAGAATAGCGGGGATAGATATGAAATTTTTAATCGACACGGGTTCGGCAAAAAATTACATCAGGCCGCACAAACGCCTTAGGGGCGTCATCCCTGTCGAGTCCCCTTTCGTCGTCCATTCCATTCATGGGTCCAACAACATTGCTGAAAAATGCAAGTTGGCCATGCTTGGGTGCGATGCATATGTTTTCCTACTAGATTCCTTGTCCATCTTCGATGGAATCATAGGGCTCGACCTGCTAAAGCAGGTGGGAGCTGTTTTATGCCTAAAAAAGGGTGTGCTAAAATTTGGTGCGAATTCAGAGGCGTTGCAGTACCACAAATGTACGCACGTCAATCACACAAAAAACAAAGAAGTCGGGGCACCACCTGCGGTGAAGGCAGATTTCCTGCAAGTACTTCATCGGAACAAGAAGGCTTTTGCGGACTCTAGCGAGGCGCTGCCTTATAACACGGCTGTTGTGGCCACGATCCGTACGACCGACGAAAATGTGGTCTACTCAAAGCTATACCCCTATCCCAGGGGTGTTGAAGATTTTGTCATTTCTGAAGTCAATGAACTACTTAAAAATGGCATAATCAGAAAGTCGAAATCGCCGTACAACAATCCGTTGTGGGTGGTCGACAAGAAGGGAACAGATGAGTTGGGCAATAAGAATAAGCGTCTAGTAATAGACTTTAGGAAGCTCAACCTTAAGACTGTTGCCGACAAGTATCCAATGCCGAGTATCGCAATGATACTGGCTAATCTGGGTAAAGCCAAATACTTTACGACGCTCGACCTGAAATCAGGTTATCACCAGATCACTCTGGCAGAGCAAGATCGTGAAAAGACTGCCTTTTCGATCAATGGTGGAAAGTACGAGTTTTGTCGACTTCCCTTTGGTTTGAAGAATGCAGCAAGCATTTTTCAGAGGACCATAGATGACGTTCTTCGAGAGCAGATTGGAAAATCTTGCTACGTTTACGTAGATGACGTCATCGTATTTTCGGAAAATGAGTCGGATCATGTCAGGCATGTTGACTGGGTGCTGAAAAGCCTTTTGGACGCTAACATGCGTGTAGCTCACGAAAAGTCACAATTTTTTAAAGAAAGCGTCGAGTATCTCGGCTTTATAGTGACTAAAGATGGCGCAAAGTCAGACCCGGAAAAGGTTAAGGCCATTCGGGAGTACGCTGAGCCAACGACGGTATTCGAGGTGAGATCTTTTTTGGGATTGGCAAGCTATTACCGCTGTTTTATTAAGGATTTTGCGGCGATAGCGAAGCCGATCTCTGATATCCTAAAGGGGGAAAACGGATCTATTAGCAAGTACAGGTCTAGAAGGGTCCCGGTGCGGTTCGACGATGCTCAGCGCAACGCGTTCCAGAAGCTTAGAAACATATTAGCGTCGGAAGACGTTATACTGATGTACCCGGACTATAAGAAACCGTTTGACTTGACCACGGACGCTTCAGCGTACGGCATAGGTGCAGTCTTGTCACAGAATGGTCGCCCCATAACCATGATTTCCCGGTCCTTAAAAGATAGGGAAGCGAACTACGCTACTAACGAGCGGGAGTTGCTTGCCATCGTGTGGGCGTTGGGTAAGTTGCGACACTTCCTTTACGGGGTTAGGGATATAAATATTTATACTGACCACCAGCCTCTCACATTCTCGGTGGCCGAAAGCAACCCTAATGCGAAAATAAAGCGCTGGAAAGCGCGCATTGACGAGACTGGGGCAAAGATTTTTTATAAACCTGGTAAGGAGAATCATGTAACTGACGCGCTGTCGCGTCAAAACGTGAACACCCTGCAGGGAGGTCGCGAGGAACCGGAGTCGGACGCGGCTACGATTCACAGTGAGTTGTCCTTGACTTATACCATTGAGTCGACTGATAGGCCTTTGAACTGCTTTCGGAATCAGATTGTGTTGGAGGAGGCGCGCTTTCCTCTAAAGAGGAATTTCATTCTTTTCGGCGAAAAAACTCGCCATTTGATTAACTTTACCGATAGAGGCGCCCTCATCGAAACTATTAAGGCCATCATTAACCCAAACGTGGTTAATGCATTTCACTGTACTCTCCCAGTCTTGGCTAGTTTCCAGCACGAGCTGGTAAGGGCCTTTCCAACTACGAGGTTTTGGTTCTGCAAAAACTTCGTGGCCGATGTGTTCAATGTCAGTGATAGAAGAGAAATCATCACTAAAGAACACAATCGAGCCCATAGGGCGGCACAGGAGAATGTGAAGCAGGTTATGACGGAATATTATTTTCCTAAAATGACGAAATTGGCCAATGAGGTAGTCCTGGGCTGTAGAATTTGCACAAAGGCCAAGTACGACAGACACCCGGAAAAGCAGGATGTTACACATTGACATCTTCTCCACAGACAAAAAATTTTTTCTAACTTGCGTTGACAAGTTTTCGAAATTTGCGGTGGTACAGCCTATCGCGTCTCGAACAATAGAAGATACGAGACCGCCTCTGCTGGTCTTGATGAATGTGTTCCCTTCGGCTAAGAGAGACCATTAGGTCCCTGCTTTTGAACAATTACGGCGTAAGTGTAGTGAATGCACCTCCCCTTCACAGCACGTCTAATGGTCAGGTAGAGCGCTTCCACAGCACTCTTCTGGAAATTGCCAGGTGCTTAAAACTCCAAAGGGGTATAGTTGACACGGTCGACCTTATCTTGCAGGTCACCATTGAGTACAACAGATCCATCCACTCAGTGGTTGAGAGGAGGCCTAAGGACATCTTGCTTGGCTCTCCGCCGGATTGCACCAGTGAGGTTAGGGGTAGGTTAGAAAGGGCCCAGATGCAGCAGAACACCAGAGCTAATCGTGAACGTCAAAACAGAGTCTTCGAAGTGGAAGAGAGGGTTCTGGTAAAGACAAACCGCAGACTGGGCAACAAGTTGTCGCATTTGTGTGTTTAAAAAAGGGTCGAAGCGGACTTGGGAACAACAGTCCTCATTGAGGGGAGGGTGGTCCACAAGGACAACCTCCGTTAAATTTAGGAAACCATTTTTTCATTATTTCATTATTCTTTTAGTAATAGTAGTTTCGACATTTTAGGATTACGCTTGTCGTACTTTCAATCGTGTCCGTGGCAACAGCGCGGGTAACGGACTACACACACGCGGACTACATACCAATTATGGACGGGGACATTCTACTTTGGGACAGTTACGGATACTTACGGCACACAACTAACCTCACGGACTATAGGACAATGACGGAGGAGACTATGAGGTTGACGGAAATGTTTCCACAATCCCACATGAGGAAACTGCTGGAAGTTGACACTGGACACGTACTGGACATGTTGTCCGCTCTCGATGTGCACCATCGCAGTGTAAGAAGCCTCAATTTTTTGGGAACAGCTCTTAAGGTTGTAGCAGGCACCCCGGACGCGGACGACTTTAGGAGGACAGAACTGACACAGATTCAGCTGGTCACTGCAAGCAATAGGCAAATTTCGGTAAACTCTAAAATGCAGGAAAAAATTAACCAACTGACCGACACGGTAAACAGAATCATTAAGTCCTCTAAGGACAAGCAGGCCGATACCGGCTACCTCTTTGAAACTCTTACAACGCGCAATAGGATGATGATAACAGAAATAGGGAATCTTATGCTTGCTTTAACCTTGGAAAGGATAAATATAATTAACCCAGCAATAGTAGATCATTTGGATCTTACGAATATTCTCACTGACCAAATTACAGGGACACCTATAACAGATATATTGAAAGTGTCTAATATTAAGTTAGAACGTAAGAATAATGTAATAAGATTTATAATCGAATTCCCTATAATAAACAAGCAATGCAGGAAGATAACAATTTTCCCAGTCGCCCACGTCGGTTCCGTCCTTCAACTCCACAACAATCTGGTTGCTGACTGCGACGGGCAAATGCTGGCTGTGGCAAATTGCTCACAAGCCACTGCCACATTCTGCAAGCGGGCCGAGAACAGTAGCTGCGCACAAGGCCTCCATGCAGGGGGTACGGCCCACTGCCAAACACAGCCGAGTCACCTTGACCCTGTCACCGTAGTGGACGACGGCATCATCATCATAAATGATCGCAGCGCGGTGCTAACCTATGACGACTGCGCCGCAACAGAGGTGAACGGAACAAACCTGGTCACCTTCTCGTCCCACGCCACGGTAAATGGCACACGATACTTCAACCGCAAGAGCGTGCAAAATCGGTTTCCGGTAGTGGCCGCGGTACCATCTCTAAACATCAGCGGACACGACACGATTCTCAGCCTTCCCTACATCCATCGACTGAGCGAGAATAACCTCAACTGTATCAAAGAGGTTAGAGACAGTGTTGCAGTCGGAAATACATTGACGATTTCCTTCGGCATAATGCTGTTGGCTTGCGCTGTGGGGGCTGGAATCTACTGGCTCCGTACGTTGGTAAGCAAACGTCGAAACTCCCAGAAGATTGCGAAAATGTTGGAGAATTTAAACGCGACTGAGGACGGTCGGTCTTCGAGAGGGGGAGTAGTTAACCACTGACGATTGGCAATTGCTGACCCAGCACTTTGGGAAAGCCAATGACCAGAGTCATGGTTGCGAAAGATGTGTTGCAGCTGCACTGTTGGCAGCGACGGACATCCGACACCGCGCACGAGGTGCTAACGCTGCACTTTCATGGGAGCGGTGGCGGCGACTCTGCGGCAGCGGCAGCGACTCTGCAGCAGCGACGGCGACGCTGCGGGCTTAGCTTATTGTAATTTAATTGTATTCTTGAGTCTAATTTCTGAAACCAATAAACGCGCGACGTATCGTCCGCAAGTTTTCACATTAGTTAACTCGGCTTTGTATTGCAAACCCTTTTCAAAGGCAACCACAGTCATTAAAAGACTAATTTATATACATATGTATGTACGTACATATGTTAATAGGTTTTGAACACCTTTCGCTTGCACAAATTTGCAGCAATTAAACTTAGAGCTTTATGCTCAATTGTTGGCACAGAATACCTGTAAGCTCTCAAACGAGTCCACCGAAACTTCCCTGGATTCCTAGCGACGATCACCCATTAGCCAACCCAAACGATAGTACCACAAGTAGGGCAGACAGCAGCTCCACAAACGAGCAGTTGTAGTTGATGGTATCCAGAAAAGCACCAAGCTCCAAATCCAAACAAATGTATGTATATGGTATCCAAACGACACCAGATCCAAATCAAACGAGGTACTAATCACACGACCGCGCACAAAAATCCAATCCACAAAGACCGCAAACAAACGAGAAAATAATCTTAAGAAAACCGAAGTCCCTGCTCGGGCGCCAATGAAAAATCGCTAGCTTTTTAGTGATTGCAACAAACAATATTGTAATTAAATGAGACGCGGTATTCTTTCGATTATTAATATGGCTTTAATGGCTTAGAAAATTGTACAGACGATGTTAAATGTGCGAGTGTTACTTAGCAAGTCCTTTGCCTGCTGCCGGTACAAGTCAGCGGGCCAGCATAAGAAAAGGAATGCACAAAGAGAGCGCCACAGAGAGCGCAGTAAAGGGCGCAATAGAGAGCGCAAAGGAAAGGCTAAGAAGCTAAGTAGGGTGCTCCAACACTGTGTGTATTTTGTTATTGCATCGATCTACTTGTGCGTCAGGTTGGCGACAACACTGCGTGTATTTTGTTATTGTAAGTTTGCTCGAGATCGGTACTTTGCTTGTGCGTCTGGCTGTCGCCAGTTACCAAAACATAACGGAAAGAGCCCTGGGGGCCCAAAGAGCCACTACGTGCCCATCGCTGATATATATTATTGATCAAGATGACAAGTCGAGTCAATATAGCCATGTCCGTCCGTCCGTCTGTCTGTATGAGCGCAACGATCTCAGCAATAGCTAGGATAACCAAACTTGGTATTCAGGTTCCCCTAAGCCCTAGGCTGATCGAGTTTGTGTTTTTTTTCTGATACACCCCCCCACTCCCCCGCAATTAGTGTTATTCATAACTCCCGTAATTCTTTGAATTTTGTACTCAAATTTGGCATATACATCCAGTTTGTGGTTATTTGTCCGTATGCCATGATATCATGATAAGTCAATTATGAAGAAAGTTATAGCCATAATTAAACCACTGCCCATGCTCAGCTTGTAGCTCTGCCCGCAGCTGTTGTTGTTGTTGCTGCTTTGGTTCAACTTTGTGCTGCATACATACACGCATATAAACACGCAGATACACGATTCTGATGTAAATGTATGCTGTTGAAATTTTATATGAACATGTATCCACTTTTGTATATATGTATTGAATAATTTGTATTAAATTTAATTAATATAATTTTTTTTAATTATTAAATTTTTTTTAATTTTTTCTGTTTTAGTGGGAGGTATAGGTAGGTATTTAAGAGTTGAGCTCGCTCGACTTTAGTATTACATTCTTGTTTTAGGTATGTTAGCTGACCCGCCTACATCTTGTGGCTACTTTCCATATGGTCCATATATGACTTATAGTATATCTTTCAAGGACCCGGAGGTGAAGCTGCAATGGAGTCTCAGGTCTCTCGACTAATAATGAAAATCAATGACCAAGAGCTTGATCGGGTAGGGACCCGATTTATGTACTATATATGACATATATGCACCCAATCACACACATACACATTCAATTATTTAAAGATTTCAATATTTTACCTTCATTTATGAGATCTTGTGCATAATTATTTTTCTCATTAAGTTCAACTGCAAAAAAAAAATTTTAAAAATTCAATTAGCATTTTATTTTATAGAGTAGTATATGTGACGTATTGTGCATAATTTTACTAAGCATAGAAAACCATAGAAAACTTACCGGGCTTATTATTGCGTTCGGGGCTATTCCCAATAGCTGCCATTAGCATTTGGGCCACTTCTGTAATTTCCGCAATTGTAGCGGGGACACGGTAAATATTTTTGTGTATTTCTTTATGATGGCCCATAAAATTCGCAAGTCGGTCTATCTGAATATCTTCAACATTTAGCATAGAAGTGTATGTTGCTAAATGTTTGCGAAGCATTGTGTCCCTCAAGGCCACTGGGCACCACATTCATAAGAAAATTGTTTTAAAATTGGGCAAGCACGAAAGTACTCTTTCCCAAGTGATTTCGGGCTTGCAACGCTGAATATGTAAAAAATTTTTCATCGACACCAGCTTCGCTGCGGTGTGTGAGGATCATATCGATACAAAAACAATTAAAGGGAGTAAGAAGTACGACATTGTTCTATTTAATTTTTCTCGAAGAATCAACCTTTTGTATTGCATTGCAATTTGTTTCGTTTTAGCTGTCAGTTTATTTAGAACATCTTTGTCTATATTTTCTTCCATTGCATGAGCGGTGTTATAATTTTCAATGATCAATGGCACGAATTCTCCAGCCCGACGACGGTTAAATATTTCGTATCAAACTATTCTACGCTTCAAAGTCGAATTTCCTATTTAAAACATTCAGTGCATCGGCGGATTTTTTGTTAACAAAATCAAAGAGTTTTCTAATATCCTCTTTATTTTTACAGCTCGACGTTTTTTGGCTTGGTCCTCGATTGCTTTTTTCTTTACGTTTACAGGTATTTCGGCTTCCCATAAGACAAAAAAATCATTGACTAACTTTATAATTATCTTATCTTGATTTATTATACACTGTGTCAATAATATTTTAGCACATTTTTTTATTAATGAGCTTAGACTTGTAGCAACCGATGGGGTTTGAAAAAGCACAAGTTCGTTATTCTACTGGGAAACAGTTCGAATGCTAGACATCATAAGTTCATGATGTTTGGGATGAATGGCATCCTATAAATCCTTTATTTGGCCTTGCAACTGTTGGTTTAATTCTATTACCAGTCTACTTAATACTCTTAAATGAGACCGAATCATATCATGTTGTAATGAATTATACTTCATGCATTCTGCACTTCCCAATAATACGATCAAATGATCATATAATAAATTACTTCGACGCAATATGTCATTTGTAGCTTTACGCATGTAGCCAGTTTTGCTTCGTCCATCCCTTAACATGTTTTTCGAATAATTAGGATGAAAAACGCGGCAGTTGCGAATATAGCAACGAATTGTCGATTTCCGAAAGAAGCAAACACATCCTTTACGACTTATTAAATCATGTGGACTATTACGAGAATTGATTCGGTTTTGGCGAGGTGCTAATACTTGTATAATACCTTCGTTATATATTTGATGACTCGTTTATTGTTAAAGATGAGTTGATGCCTTCGTATGTTGCAGATTATGGCCAATTAGAGCCGAGTAATTCCAAAGTGTCAGTAACTAACTGCTTTTGAACATATTTCTGACTGTTATGTAGAATCTATCATAATTATTATTAAGCTTTCTTAATTAACATTTTTGTTTATTTGCACACGTGCGGTAGTGCGAATCGACAGGACGATTGTGGTCCTGACGAGTTAAGCTAAAGGACACCTATTGCTCTTCTGTTGATCAAGGCGGGATCCTAGTGGTCCGGCTTGATGTTTGGGTGGACACTCGTGGTCCGTTTAGTGCGAGTGCGAGTAACACCAGTTGTCCTGGTTGCGCTTGAGTGAAACGACCAAGGATACCGGATGGCAATCCTTGGCATCCTTGCATACTGATTTTATTCTTACAAATCATGGCTTATATAGCCATATATAGCTTATAACTATTTACATTTACTATTTCTATGTGTTGGCGGTTTCACAATAATGATGCTCAAGCATATATTATGAGCTTAAGTATGCTGTTGTCAGCCCAATTTGGCTCATAAACTATGACCTGATTGTTGGTCCTATGCTGAGGTAGCAGAATAATATGTGTCTTATTCTTGCTTATTATTGCTTATGTTGGCTGGCCAGTGTCAATGCACCTGTAATTCGTGTGCGCGTGCAGACTATGGTGCCAATATTATCTATGCTAAAACAATATGGGTGTACAGGTTTATGTGTACTTATATGTATGATATGTGTTGCCAAGCTATTTTATTGAATGTCTGTTTGCGCCGCGTTGATGAGATGTCATATACTCATTCGCGTCACAACAATTTTAAAATTAACATATCTTATTGAACTATAAAAAACACTCTCTGTTCATTATTACCAAAGAAATATTTTGCATTCGCAGACGGACGGGCTATCTGATGGCTTAGTGACTTTTTTATACTCTATACATGAAATGAAAAATGCGAATATTTATTAGGTTTGTGCAAAGTGAAAATGTCACATGCAGATCCCATGCAAATCAAAAGCGAACGTTGCTGTCGTGCAGCAGCAGGCAGCTGTTGTCACAGCTATGAATGAGGGCCGTGACACGAACGGTAGAGAGATGCCAGATGCAGCAACTGACACTATATCAGCTGTCAGTCAACAAGTGATTGGCAGAGATGGTGAATGGCCACTGCCACATTCTGCAAGCGGGCCGAGAACAGTAGCTGCGCACAAGGCCTCCATGCAGGGGGTACGGTCCACTGCCAAACACAGCCGAGTCACCTTGACCCTGTCACCGTAGTGGACGACGGCATCATCATCATAAATGATCGCAGCGCGGTGCTAACCTATGACGACTGCGCCGCAACAGAGGTGAACGGAACAAACCTGGTCACCTTCTCGTCCCACGCCACGGTAAATGGCACACGATACTTCAACCGCAAGAGCGTGCAAAATCGGTTTCCGGTAGTGGCCGCGGTACCATCTCTAAACATCAGCGGACACGACACGATTCTCAGCCTTCCCTACATCCATCGACTGAGCGAGAATAACCTCAACTGTATCAAAGAGGTTAGAGACAGTGTTGCAGTCGGAAATACATTGACGATTTCCTTCGGCATAATGCTGTTGGCTTGCGCTGTGGGGGCTGGAATCTACTGGCTCCGTACGTTGGTAAGCAAACGTCGAAACTCCCAGAAGATTGCGAAAATGTTGGAGAATTTAAACGCGACTGAGGACGGTCGGTCTTCGAGAGGGGGAGTAGTTAACCACTGACGATTGGCAATTGCTGACCCAGCACTTTGGGAAAGCCAATGACCAGAGTCATGGTTGCGAAAGATGTGTTGCAGCTGCACTGTTGGCAGCGACGGACATCCGACACCGCGCACGAGGTGCTAACGCTGCACTTTCATGGGAGCGGTGGCGGCGACTCTGCGGCAGCGGCAGCGACTCTGCAGCAGCGACGGCGACGCTGCGGGCTTAGCTTATTGTAATTTATAATTGTATTCTTGAGTCTAATTTCTGAAACCAATAAACGCGCGACGTATCGTCCGCAAGTTTTCACATTAGTTAACTCGGCTTTGTATTGCAAACCCTTTTCAAAGGCAACCACAGTCATTAAAAGACTAATTTATATACATATGTATGTACGTACATATGTTAATAGGTTTTGAACACCTTTCGCTTGCACAAATTTGCAGCAATTAAACTTAGAGCTTTATGCTCAATTGTTGGCACAGAATACCTGTAAGCTCTCAAACGAGTCCACCGAAACTTCCCTGGATTCCTAGCGACGATCACCCATTAGCCAACCCAAACGATAGTACCACAAGTAGGGCAGACAGCAGCTCCACAAACGAGCAGTTGTAGTTGATGGTATCCAGAAAAGCACCAAGCTCCAAATCCAAACAAATGTATGTATATGGTATCCAAACGACACCAGATCCAAATCAAACGAGGTACTAATCACACGACCGCGCACAAAAATCCAATCCACAAAGACCGCAAACAAACGAGAAAATAATCTTAAGAAAACCGAAGTCCCTGCTCGGGCGCCAATGAAAAATCGCTAGCTTTTTAGTGATTGCAACAAACAATATTGTAATTAAATGAGACGCGGTATTCTTTCGATTATTAATATGGCTTTAATGGCTTAGAAAATTGTACAGACGATGTTAAATGTGCGAGTGTTACTTAGCAAGTCCTTTGCCTGCTGCCGGTACAAGTCAGCGGGCCAGCATAAGAAAAGGAATGCACAAAGAGAGCGCCACAGAGAGCGCAGTAAAGGGCGCAATAGAGAGCGCAAAGGAAAGGCTAAGAAGCTAAGTAGGGTGCTCCAACACTGTGTGTATTTTGTTATTGCATCGATCTACTTGTGCGTCAGGTTGGCGACAACACTGCGTGTATTTTGTTATTGTAAGTTTGCTCGAGATCGGTACTTTGCTTGTGCGTCTGGCTGTCGCCAGTTACCAAAACATAACGGAAAGAGCCCTGGGGGCCCAAAGAGCCACTACGTGCCCATCGCTGATATATATTATTGATCAAGATGACAAGTCGAGTCAATATAGCCATGTCCGTCCGTCCGTCTGTCTGTATGAGCGCAACGATCTCAGCAATAGCTAGGATAACCAAACTTGGTATTCAGGTTCCCCTAAGCCCTAGGCTGATCGAGTTTGTGTTTTTTTTCTGATACACCCCCCCACTCCCCCGCAATTAGTGTTATTCATAACTCCCGTAATTCTTTGAATTTTGTACTCAAATTTGGCATATACATCCAGTTTGTGGTTATTTGTCCGTATGCCATGATATCATGATAAGTCAATTATGAAGAAAGTTATAGCCATAATTAAACCACTGCCCATGCTCAGCTTGTAGCTCTGCCCGCAGCTGTTGTTGTTGTTGCTGCTTTGGTTCAACTTTGTGCTGCATACATACACGCATATAAACACGCAGATACACGATTCTGATGTAAATGTATGCTTGTGAAATTTTATATGAACATGTATCCACTTTTGTATATATGTATTGAATAATTTGTATTAAATTTAATTAATATAATTTTTTTTAATTATTAAATTTTTTTTAATTTTTTCTGTTTTAGTGGGAGGTATAGGTAGGTATTTAAGAGTTGAGCTCGCTCGACTTTAGTATTACATTCTTGTTTTAGGTATGTTAGCTGACCCGCCTACATCTTGTGGCTACTTTCCATATGGTCCATATATGACTTATAGTATATCTTTCAAGGACCCGGAGGTGAAGCTGCAATGGAGTCTCAGGTCTCTCGACTAATAATGAAAATCAATGACCAAGAGCTTGATCGGGTAGGGACCCGATTTATGTACTATATATGACATATATGCACCCAATCACACACATACACATTCAATTATTTAAAGATTTCAATATTTTACCTTCATTTATGAGATCTTGTGCATAATTATTTTTCTCATTAAGTTCAACTGCAAAAAAAAAATTTTAAAAATTCAATTAGCATTTTATTTTATAGAGTAGTATATGTGACGTATTGTGCATAATTTTACTAAGCATAGAAAACCATAGAAAACTTACCGGGCTTATTATTGCGTTCGGGGCTATTCCCAATAGCTGCCATTAGCATTTGGGCCACTTCTGTAATTTCCGCAATTGTAGCGGGGACACGGTAAATATTTTTGTGTATTTCTTTATGATGGCCCATAAAATTCGCAAGTCGGTCTATCTGAATATCTTCAACATTTAGCATAGAAGTGTATGTTGCTAAATGTTTGCGAAGCATTGTGTCCCTCAAGGCCACTGGGCACCACATTCATAAGAAAATTGTTTTAAAATTGGGCAAGCACGAAAGTACTCTTTCCCAAGTGATTTCGGGCTTGCAACGCTGAATATGTAAAAAATTTTTCATCGACACCAGCTTCGCTGCGGTGTTTGAGGATCATATCGATACAAAAACAATTAAAGGGAGTAAGAAGTACGACATTGTTCTATTTAATTTTTCTCGAAGAATCAACCTTTTGTATTGCATTGCAATTTGTTTCGTTTTAGCTGTCAGTTTATTTAGAACATCTTTGTCTATATTTTCTTCCATTGCATGAGCGGTGTTATAATTTTCAATGATCAATGGCACGAATTCTCCAGCCCGACGACGGTTAAATATTTCGTATCAAACTATTCTACGCTTCAAAGTCGAATTTCCTATTTAAAACATTCAGTGCATCGGCGGATTTTTTGTTAACAAAATCAAAGAGTTTTCTAATATCCTCTTTATTTTTACAGCTCGACGTTTTTTGGCTTGGTCCTCGATTGCTTTTTTCTTTACGTTTACAGGTATTTCGGCTTCCCATAAGACAAAAAAATCATTGACTAACTTTATAATTATCTTATCTTGATTTATTATACACTGTGTCAATAATATTTTAGCACATTTTTTTATTAATGAGCTTAGACTTGTAGCAACCGATGGGGTTTGAAAAAGCACAAGTTCGTTATTCTACTGGGAAACAGTTCGAATGCTAGACATCATAAGTTCATGATGTTTGGGATGAATGGCATCCTATAAATCCTTTATTTGGCCTTGCAACTGTTGGTTTAATTCTATTACCAGTCTACTTAATACTCTTAAATGAGACCGAATCATATCATGTTGTAATGAATTATACTTCATGCATTCTGCACTTCCCAATAATACGATCAAATGATCATATAATAAATTACTTCGACGCAATATGTCATTTGTAGCTTTACGCATGTAGCCAGTTTTGCTTCGTCCATCCCTTAACATGTTTTTCGAATAATTAGGATGAAAAACGCGGCAGTTGCGAATATAGCAACGAATTGTCGATTTCCGAAAGAAGCAAACACATCCTTTACGACTTATTAAATCATGTGGACTATTACGAGAATTGATTCGGTTTTGGCGAGGTGCTAATACTTGTATAATACCTTCGTTATATATTTGATGACTCGTTTATTGTTAAAGATGAGTTGATGCCTTCGTATGTTGCAGATTATGGCCAATTAGAGCCGAGTAATTCCAAAGTGTCAGTAACTAACTGCTTTTGAACATATTTCTGACTGTTATGTAGAATCTATCATAATTATTATTAAGCTTTCTTAATTAACATTTTTGTTTATTTGCACACGTGCGGTAGTGCGAATCGGCAGGACGATTGTGGTCCTGACGAGTTAAGCTAAAGGACACCTATTGCTCTTCTGTTGATCAAGGCGGGATCCTAGTGGTCCGGCTTGATGTTTGGGTGGACACTCGTGGTCCGTTTAGTGCGAGTGCGAGTAACACCAGTTGTCCTGGTTGCGCTTGAGTGAAACGACCAAGGATACCGGATGGCAATCCTTGGCATCCTTGCATACTGATTTTATTCTTACAAATCATGGCTTATATAGCCATATATAGCTTATAACTATTTACATTTACTATTTCTATGTGTTGGCGGTTTCACAATAATGATGCTCAAGCATATATTATGAGCTTAAGTATGCTGTTGTCAGCCCAATTTGGCTCATAAACTATGACCTGATTGTTGGTCCTATGCTGAGGTAGCAGAATAATATGTGTCTTATTCTTGCTTATTATTGCTTATGTTGGCTGGCCAGTGTCAATGCACCTGTAATTCGTGTGCGCGTGCAGACTATGGTGCCAATATTATCTATGCTAAAACAATATGGGTGTACAGGTTTATGTGTACTTATATGTATGATATGTGTTGCCAAGCTATTTTATTGAATGTCTGTTTGCGCCGCGTTGATGAGATGTCATATACTCATTCGCGTCACAACAATTTTAAAATTAACATATCTTATTGAACTATAAAAAACACTCTCTGTTCATTATTACCAAAGAAATATTTTGCATTCGCAGACGGACGGGCTATCTGATGGCTTAGTGACTTTTTTATACTCTATACATGAAATGAAAAATGCGAATATTTATTAGGTTTGTGCAAAGTGAAAATGTCACATGCAGATCCCATGCAAATCAAAAGCGAACGTTGCTGTCGTGCAGCAGCAGGCAGCTGTTGTCACAGCTATGAATGAGGGCCGTGACACGAACGGTAGAGAGATGCCAGATGCAGCAACTGACACTATATCAGCTGTCAGTCAACAAGTGATTGGCAGAGATGGTGAATGGCCACTGCCACATTCTGCAAGCGGGCCGAGAACAGTAGCTGCGCACAAGGCCTCCATGCAGGGGGTACGGCCCACTGCCAAACACAGCCGAGTCACCTTGACCCTGTCACCGTAGTGGACGACGGCATCATCATCATAAATGATCGCAGCGCGGTGCTAACCTATGACGACTGCGCCGCAACAGAGGTGAACGGAACAAACCTGGTCACCTTCTCGTCCCACGCCACGGTAAATGGCACACGATACTTCAACCGCAAGAGCGTGCAAAATCGGTTTCCGGTAGTGGCCGCGGTACCATCTCTAAACATCAGCGGACACGACACGATTCTCAGCCTTCCCTACATCCATCGACTGAGCGAGAATAACCTCAACTGTATCAAAGAGGTTAGAGACAGTGTTGCAGTCGGAAATACATTGGCGATTTCCTTCGGCATAATGCTGTTGGCTTGCGCTGTGGGGGCTGGAATCTACTGGCTCCGTACGTTGGTAAGCAAACGTCGAAACTCCCAGAAGATTGCGAAAATGTTGGAGAATTTAAACGCGACTGAGGACGGTCGGTCTTCGAGAGGGGGAGTAGTTAACCACTGACGATTGGCAATTGCTGACCCAGCACTTTGGGAAAGCCAATGACCAGAGTCATGGTTGCGAAAGATGTGTTGCAGCTGCACTGTTGGCAGCGACGGACATCCGACACCGCGCACGAGGTGCTAACGCTGCACTTTCATGGGAGCGGTGGCGGCGACTCTGCGGCAGCGGCAGCGACTCTGCAGCAGCGACGGCGACGCTGCGGGCTTAGCTTATTGTAATTTATAATTGTATTCTTGAGTCTAATTTCTGAAACCAATAAACGCGCGACGTATCGTCCGCAAGTTTTCACATTAGTTAACTCGGCTTTGTATTGCAAACCCTTTTCAAAGGCAACCACAGTCATTAAAAGACTAATTTATATACATATGTATGTACGTACATATGTTAATAGGTTTTGAACACCTTTCGCTTGCACAAATTTGCAGCAATTAAACTTAGAGCTTTATGCTCAATTGTTGGCACAGAATACCTGTAAGCTCTCAAACGAGTCCACCGAAACTTCCCTGGATTCCTAGCGACGATCACCCATTAGCCAACCCAAACGATAGTACCACAAGTAGGGCAGACAGCAGCTCCACAAACGAGCAGTTGTAGTTGATGGTATCCAGAAAAGCACCAAGCTCCAAATCCAAACAAATGTATGTATATGGTATCCAAACGACACCAGATCCAAATCAAACGAGGTACTAATCACACGACCGCGCACAAAAATCCAATCCACAAAGACCGCAAACAAACGAGAAAATAATCTTAAGAAAACCGAAGTCCCTGCTCGGGCGCCAATGAAAAATCGATAGCTTTTTAGTGATTGCAACAAACAATATTGTAATTAAATGAGACGCGGTATTCTTTCGATTATTAATATGGCTTTAATGGCTTAGAAAATTGTACAGACGATGTTAAATGTGCGAGTGTTACTTAGCAAGTCCTTTGCCTGCTGCCGGTACAAGTCAGCGGGCCAGCATAAGAAAAGGAATGCACAAAGAGAGCGCCACAGAGAGCGCAGTAAAGGGCGCAATAGAGAGCGCAAAGGAAAGGCTAAGAAGCTAAGTAGGGTGCTCCAACACTGTGTGTATTTTGTTATTGCATCGATCTACTTGTGCGTCAGGTTGGCGACAACACTGCGTGTATTTTGTTATTGTAAGTTTGCTCGAGATCGGTACTTTGCTTGTGCGTCTGGCTGTCGCCAGTTACCAAAACATAACGGAAAGAGCCCTGGGGGCCCAAAGAGCCACTACGTGCCCATCGCTGATATATATTATTGATCAAGATGACAAGTCGAGTCAATATAGCCATGTCCGTCCGTCCGTCTGTCTGTATGAGCGCAACGATCTCAGCAATAGCTAGGATAACCAAACTTGGTATTCAGGTTCCCCTAAGCCCTAGGCTGATCGAGTTTGTGTTTTTTTTCTGATACACCCCCCCACTCCCCCGCAATTAGTGTTATTCATAACTCCCGTAATTCTTTGAATTTTGTACTCAAATTTGGCATATACATCCAGTTTGTGGTTATTTGTCCGTATGCCATGATATCATGATAAGTCAATTATGAAGAAAGTTATAGCCATAATTAAACCACTGCCCATGCTCAGCTTGTAGCTCTGCCCGCAGCTGTTGTTGTTGTTGCTGCTTTGGTTCAACTTTGTGCTGCATACATACACGCATATAAACACGCAGATACACGATTCTGATGTAAATGTATGCTGTTGAAATTTTATATGAACATGTATCCACTTTTGTATATATGTATTGAATAATTTGTATTAAATTTAATTAATATAATTTTTTTTAATAATTAAATTTTTTTTAATTTTTTCTGTTTTAGTGGGAGGTATAGGTAGGTATTTAAGAGTTGAGCTCGCTTGACTTTAGTATTACATTCTTGTTTTAGGTATGTTAGCTGACCCGCCTACATCTTGTGGCTACTTTCCATATGGTCCATATATGACTTATAGTATATCTTTCAAGGACCCGGAGGTGAAGCTGCAATGGAGTCTCAGGTCTCTCGACTAATAATGAAAATCAATGACCAAGAGCTTGATCGGGTAGGGACCCGATTTATGTACTATATATGACATATATGCACCCAATCACACACATACACATTCAATTATTTAAAGATTTCAATATTTTACCTTCATTTATGAGATCTTGTGCATAATTATTTTTCTCATTAAGTTCAACTGCAAAAAAAAAATTTTTAAAATTCAATTAGCATTTTATTTTATAGAGTAGTATATGTGACGTATTGTGCATAATTTTACTAAGCATAGAAAACCATAGAAAACTTACCGGGCTTATTATTGCGTTCGGGGCTATTCCCAATAGCTGCCATTAGCATTTGGGCCACTTCTGTAATTTCCGCAATTGTAGCGGGGACACGGTAAATATTTTTGTGTATTTCTTTATGATGGCCCATAAAATTCGCAAGTCGGTCTATCTGAATATCTTCAACATTTAGCATAGAAGTGTATGTTGCTAAATGTTTGCGAAGCATTGTGTCCCTCAAGGCCACTGGGCACCACATTCATAAGAAAATTGTTTTAAAATTGGGCAAGCACGAAAGTACTCTTTCCCAAGTGATTTCGGGCTTGCAACGCTGAATATGTAAAAAATTTTTCATCGACACCAGCTTCGCTGCGGTGTTTGAGGATCATATCGATACAAAAACAATTAAAGGGAGTAAGAAGTACGACATTGTTCTATTTAATTTTTCTCGAAGAATCAACCTTTTGTATTGCATTGCAATTTGTTTCGTTTTAGCTGTCAGTTTATTTAGAACATCTTTGTCTATATTTTCTTCCATTGCATGAGCGGTGTTATAATTTTCAATGATCAATGGCACGAATTCTCCAGCCCGACGACGGTTAAATATTTCGTATCAAACTATTCTACGCTTCAAAGTCGAATTTCCTATTTAAAACATTCAGTGCATCGGCGGATTTTTTGTTAACAAAATCAAAGAGTTTTCTAATATCCTCTTTATTTTTACAGCTCGACGTTTTTTGGCTTGGTCCTCGATTGCTTTTTTCTTTACGTTTACAGGTATTTCGGCTTCCCATAAGACAAAAAAATCATTGACTAACTTTATAATTATCTTATCTTGATTTATTATACACTGTGTCAATAATATTTTAGCACATTTTTTTATTAATGAGCTTAGACTTGTAGCAACCGATGGGGTTTGAAAAAGCACAAGTTCGTTATTCTACTGGGAAACAGTTCGAATGCTAGACATCATAAGTTCATGATGTTTGGGATGAATGGCATCCTATAAATCCTTTATTTGGCCTTGCAACTGTTGGTTTAATTCTATTACCAGTCTACTTAATACTCTTAAATGAGACCGAATCATATCATGTTGTAATGAATTATACTTCATGCATTCTGCACTTCCCAATAATACGATCAAATGATCATATAATAAATTACTTCGACGCAATATGTCATTTGTAGCTTTACGCATGTAGCCAGTTTTGCTTCGTCCATCCCTTAACATGTTTTTCGAATAATTAGGATGAAAAACGCGGCAGTTGCGAATATAGCAACGAATTGTCGATTTCCGAAAGAAGCAAACACATCCTTTACGACTTATTAAATCATGTGGACTATTACGAGAATTGATTCGGTTTTGGCGAGGTGCTAATACTTGTATAATACCTTCGTTATATATTTGATGACTCGTTTATTGTTAAAGATGAGTTGATGCCTTCGTATGTTGCAGATTATGGCCAATTAGAGCCGAGTAATTCCAAAGTGTCAGTAACTAACTGCTTTTGAACATATTTCTGACTGTTATGTAGAATCTATCATAATTATTATTAAGCTTTCTTAATTAACATTTTTGTTTATTTGCACACGTGCGGTAGTGCGAATCGGCAGGACGATTGTGGTCCTGACGAGTTAAGCTAAAGGACGTCTATTGCTCTTCTGTTGATCAAGGCGGGATCCTAGTGGTCCGGCTTGATGTTTGGGTGGACACTCGTGGTCCGTTTAGTGCGAGTGCGAGTAACACCAGTTGTCCTGGTTGCGCTTGAGTGAAACGACCAAGGATACCGGATGGCAATCCTTGGCATCCTTGCATACTGATTTTATTCTTACAAATCATGGCTTATATAGCCATATATAGCTTATAACTATTTACATTTACTATTTCTATGTGTTGGCGGTTTCACAATAATGATGCTCAAGCATATATTATGAGCTTAAGTATGCTGTTGTCAGCCCAATTTGGCTCATAAACTATGACCTGATTGTTGGTCCTATGCTGAGGTAGCAGAATAATATGTGTCTTATTCTTGCTTATTATTGCTTATGTTGGCTGGCCAGTGTCAATGCACCTGTAATTCGTGTGCGCGTGCAGACTATGGTGCCAATATTATCTATGCTAAAACAATATGGGTGTACAGGTTTATGTGTACTTATATGTATGATATGTGTTGCCAAGCTATTTTATTGAATGTCTGTTTGCGCCGCGTTGATGAGATGTCATATACTCATTCGCGTCACAACAATTTTAAAATTAACATATCTTATTGAACTATAAAAAACACTCTCTGTTCATTATTACCAAAGAAATATTTTGCATTCGCAGACGGACGGGCTATCTGATGGCTTAGTGACTTTTTTATACTCTATACATGAAATGAAAAATGCGAATATTTATTAGGTTTGTGCAAAGTGAAAATGTCACATGCAGATCCCATGCAAATCAAAAGCGAACGTTGCTGTCGTGCAGCAGCAGGCAGCTGTTGTCACAGCTATGAATGAGGGCCGTGACACGAACGGTAGAGAGATGCCAGATGCAGCAACTGACACTATATCAGCTGTCAGTCAACAAGTGATTGGCAGAGATGGTGAATGGCCTTTTGCAGCGTTTAAGCTCGCAAAAGAAATTCTTCTGGAATTCCAGGAAGGGTCCAATGTAAGCAATTGGATCACCCAATTTAATAATGTGACGCGCATTTACGGGTTGGATGACACGCAACGCCATGTTTTGTGTGTTAGCCAGCTCAAAATATTTTAATGGCAGATGCGAAATGAGCATATCATTAGAGAACGCAAAGCCTTTTAGTTGTTCCCCTAGGCGACTGTCTTATGCAGAAAAAGAGCAACTGCAGAGGCTGTTAGATGAATACTTAGGTGATAACATCATTCGTCCAAGCAGTTCGCAATATGCATCGCCAATAGTAGTGGTCTAGAAAAAGTCAGGCGATATGGGATTATGCATAGACTTTAGGAGGCTGAATAAGATAGTGATCAAGGATAATTATACTTTGCCGCTAATAGATGATTTCCTTGATAGCCTGTCGGGTAAGAAGTTGTTCACAAAGCTTGATTTAAAGAATGGATATTTTCACGTGTTCGTTAGCGATGAGGCAGTGAAGTATACATCATTTGTAGCCCCATTAGGTCAATATGAATTTTTAAGAATGCCCATGGGATTGAAGAATGCGTCCAATGTGTTTCAGAGATTCGTGAATAATATCTTTGCTGTTATGATAAAGAATCATACGGTGGCGGTATACATGGATGATAGCATGATAGCAAGTGAGACGGTAGAGAAGCGCTTGGAAATTTTAAAAGAAGGTGTTTAGAAGGTTAGTTGAGAACAAGTTAGAGCTCAGAATGGAAAAAATGGAGAAAATGAGCTAAATTGTTATAACACGCTCAAAGAAAAATTATCCCAAGCACCAGTGCTAGCGTTATATAATTATAGGGACGAAACGGAGTTGCATTGTGATGCCAGTGCTCTAGGGTTTGGGGCGGTGCTGGTGCTGTGTGTCAGTCCTCCTCCTGTCAATTGCGTTAATTAAGAGGGTCTTGTTCATATGTTTCACGTTCCAGCTCCGTTGGTGTCGTGATGTGTTCTCTAGAGATCCGTTCGTCCTGTTCTCTTTCAGTCCGAAAGTTATGTATTCATGGTCGCTCCCGTTATATGTGTCTAAGACCTTCTAGTCTGCAATCCTATGTGCCAAGTTCTCCGTTACTAGGGTTATTTCTGGGGTGGTACCTTCGCTCCCCATTCTTCTGAATCTCCTAGCTGACCCGATGCTTGCAACTACAAGTCCTAATCTTGCGACCATGTCTAGGACCCTGCGACCTCTAGCGTTTGTGGTTGGCATGCCCCACTCTACAGCTCTCGAGTAGAAATCCCCAGCCACTATAAGATCTCCTTGTATTTGTCGGGTTGTGTCCTCTATGCCATCAAGTTTGTCCTGGAAGGTTTGGATGTCATCGCTTAGTGTTAAATAACAGCTAAATATAGTGCAGTTCTTGACTCTCGCATAAACAAAGCCGTTGCCATCCCCATAGTTTGAATGACTGACGGAACTTGCGCCTGGGATCCATATAGCAGCTGTTCATGTGTTGTCCTCAATCCAGAATCCGTTTTGTTTCCAGCGGTACTGTTCGCTGATGATCACCAGATCGGCTTGCTGTTCTGCAACTATCTGGGAAAGAAGGGCATCTGCTGTTCTGCTCCTGTGTAAATTTCCCTGTAGAACATATATTGTCTTTCCTTTTCTTGCTGGCAGCGCAGTTATTCGCCCCTGGGAGGTGGTTGAGTTCCTTCTTTTTTTCATGTGCACACAAACAACATTTTGGTGGTGTTGTGCAGCTTTTCATTTGGTGTCCCTTCTCTCCACACCTGATGCACAGCTTTCTTCGATCTGGTCCTTCGCAGTCCTTCTGTAAATGTCCGGCGCCGAAGCATTTGAAGCAGCGCTTGATGTCGATACACCGTTTTACTCGGCAGCGCGTCCAGCTTATGTTGATTTTTCCCTCCTTGAGAATCTTAGCTGCATCATCTGTAGGCAGTAAGACAAAGGCTCGCTTCTGCTCTCAGCTATTCACTCCTGTCAAATGAACTTCGAAGGTCTATTCAGCGTTGCCTATCGCCGTTCTCAGAGCGGATATGACTTCTTCCACCTCTGCAAGGCTGTCCAGATCCTTTATCTCTATCTTCGTTGTTGGTTTAATAACCTTAACTGTCGCTCCCTCCTTGAGCGTGTCTTTGATGGTCCCGTAGAGCTTCTCTATCTGGCTTCCCTTGGTTAGTTCTGCTCTAGCTTTTGTCTTCTTGTGCGTCATAATTTGGGCTCCTTGTCTCTTACCTTCTTACTAGAGCCTTGTGTCGCGGGCCTGACAGCTACTCTCTTATGTATGGCCGACGCTGCTGTGTGACTTTTTTCCCCGATCTGTGAGATTGCAGGTGTCCTATAAATTTCTTTGGGTCTCTCCTTTTCCGCGGTAGTCCAGCTCCTCCTATAGCTTCTGATTACGTCGAAAAGCTCACTTAATTCTGATGTGCCGTCTTTTATTTCCATGCTCACGGTTCTCTGTTTTACTATGGCGTGCTTCATTTTCCTTAATACTGCTTTGCATTTTGCCAGCGCGTCTTCTTCTAATGCTCGCATCTTGTATGTTAGCTCCTGTCGTGGGGAGCTCTCAGTGTGCATTGCTACCTGGCTTGAGTCTGGAGTTCGCACTTCTTATGTTGGGACCGATGGTGGTAGAGTTGGTCCTTTTTCTTTTGGGCTGCCTTCCGTTGCAGTGGATGAGCACATGCTCTGGATTTCAGCTGTTCGGGGTGTCGTGCCGATTGGTGAGCGTGGGACTCTGCTCTTCTTCAGGAAAACGCTAGCCTCGCTTTCCATTTCCAAAACTCCCCTATTCTCGCCTATTACGTCGTTGTTGTTGTTTTTTTATTCATCTTTTCAGATTGGTCCCAACTGCAAGCCGCTATCGCTGTTCGAATAGTTCCCTTTTATGCCCCCGTGGTTATCTATGCATGCAGGGAGGCCACGCTAGGGTTGACACAGATCCTTATGGGATTCTGTGTTCAGTGCCGGGGCGGATGTTAGGCAGGATTAATATCAACTGCGCCTGTACCACCAACCTAATGGCGACGAATCAGCGAACGTAGTTGAAGGCTTGCTAGGTTTTAGTGGGACGGAGGCACCTGCAGCATTAGCCTGAAAGCCATTTCCACAGGATTTCACTCCTGTGTACTGTGGTAACAGAATACTGCAGAGGTCAGCTCGTGTTCGTCAATTTCGTGTCGCGTTCCAGTATACCATAATCAAAACCTTACTGGTCTCGGTTTTGATGTCGCTTTTAGTTCGCTCTCAACGGGTGTTGAGTAGCTATCCAGTGGCGCCGCGTGGAGGCCGTGTGACAGCTTGGTTTGACCAGTGATAGCAATCAGTGCTTTACCTTGTTTGTTCGCACCCATCAGATCAGGTATTATATAAATACCATAATGAGTTAGGGCATATAGGAAGAGATAAGATGATCGACGCGATCACCAAGACGTATTGGCTTCCACAAATGAAAGAAAAGGTGATGGCACACATAGAGAACTGTTTGAAGTGCATAACATACCGAAAGGCGATAAACCGTTCGACATAATACACATAGACCATTTTGGGCCAATAAATGCTGGCAGGGCTAGAAAACACATTTTCGCGGTGATTGATGGATCTACGAAGCTCGTTAGGTTGTACACAACGAAAACCATGAGCACAAGGGAAGTAATAAACGCGCTTAGAGATTATTTCATATCATATAGTAGGCCTAGAAGGATCATTTAAGGTAGGGGTAGTTGTTCAAAGCGGCAGAGTTTAATGAGTTTACAAGCAAGAGTAATGTTAAGCATATCAAGATAGCGACGGGTTCTCCGCAGGCTAATTGGCAGATAGAAAGAGTTAACCATGATTGCGAAGCTTGCGGAGCCTGAAAATTGTGTACACTGGGATATAATAGTTGAGAAGGTAGAGCATGCGCTAAATAATACAATACATCGCAGTATCAAACAATTTCCCAGCAAGATGTTATTTGGCCTGGCTCAGGAAGGTGAAGTTTGTGATGAACTTAGAGAGAAGTTAAAGGAAATAACAGGTTCAGATTCGGGGAGACCTGATAGTATAGAGGAAGTAAGAAAATGTGCAGAGAAAAACCAAAGAATAGCACAAGCTAATAGTGAAAAATGTAACAATAAAAGCAAAAGGCAGGCGATAAAATATCATCTAGGGGATTATGTCATGGTTAAGAATATCGACAGCACAACAGGAGTTGCGAGAAAATTAATACCTAAAAACAAAGGGCCCTACAAAATAGCGAAAATATTGAAGAACGACAGATATTTATTAGAAGATGTTGAGGGGTTCCAGGTGTCTTGCAGCCCGTACCAAGGGGTATGGGGAGCTCATAATATTAGGCGTTGGATAAGAAGATAAATTTAAGTACATCATAAGGCATTATAATACCAATACTTGCAAATATTTTTAATATTTATTTGTAAATAACAACTATTTGTACATAGTTTTAAGTTGTATCTTTAGCTGAGATCAGGGGATCTCAAGAGTCAGGATGGCCGTGTTGTGGCAGTCCGACGGTCAATTTCTTATGGTAGCACTTTGGCTCTCTCATGTCGCAGTCTCTCACTATTGTAATGGTCAATACTATACTCTCTCGTTTGTAATGCAAGCCTGCGAGCAGCGATGAATTTAGTCCTAAGTCGACGATCGAATGAATAAGACATTTGTTACGACTCTGACACACCGTCAGTGTTTTATTTTGTGTTACACTCTTCTGCCTTTCACAATAGGTAGTAAAGACAAGCATGCCATCGTACAAATTTCACACATGACACATACATACATATGCCTGTCTAGGACGGACGAGCGCTCGGCCGCTGCCTGCCTGCTCAAAACTGCTCAATGCCTCTGCCGGCCTGCACGGTACTGCTCAATGCAGCGCTGCATGTGCGTACAGCAGCGAGCAGTGAGCTCGTTTTACGAACCCTGCTCCTACAACAAAAATATTTTTTTTAAATTTTAATTAAAAGACTCTGTACATGTGTGTAGAATATTTATAAAAATTATAAAATTAAAAACAACAGAAAAAAAACTTACAAGCAAAAAGAGATGATAAGACGGGTGTCCCGAACTTGAAATACTCTGTACAATATAATACAATATAATAATAATTGATATTAGAACAAGAAAGAAATGCAAAATTTGGGCGGGCTCAACTCTTAAATACCCTGTACTCACTCCCACAAAATAAGGTAAAAATTTAAAAAAAAATATTTTAAAAATTAATTTAAGCAATACATACAGAAGGAGGCGTGGCAGATCCCACGAAGTGTATATATTCTTGATCAGGATGACAAGACGCAATGATCATTGAAAGTATAAGAGCTAGAACAACCAAACTTGTTATCCAGATTCTCCTAAGACCGAGAAAGTACGAGTTTAAGTTTTTTTTCGATGCACCCCCAAAAATAAAACAAACTTCCACAGACACACATAACGCATCTTTGTGCAAAATTTGGTGTCTCTATCTCTTATGGTCTCTGAGATACAGGTGTCTCTATCTCTTATAGTCTCTGAGATCCAGGTGTTCATACGGACGGACGGACAGACAGACAGACAGATCGGCTCGTCTTGTCTTGCTGATCAAGGATATATATACTTTGTGGGGTCTGCCATGCCTCCTTCTGCCTGTTAAATTTTTCAGCTCCCGCAAACCTAATATACTCTTGAACATTTCATGTACAGAGTATAGCAAAGCAGGTTTGGCTGGGCTGCCACGCTAATCATAGCGTCTTGGTGACGTCTTCTGATTGATGGAAATCTCCTGATGCATTTGTTAGTCATTGATGAGCTCGCAAGAGTTGCTTGTAAATTTTGTCATGAGTAATCCAGCCATGTGCAGAATTGTAAGTAAGTCGTGAACAGTAAACGTTGATGGTTATTTGAAATCCGATAGACGTTATTTCAATGTTGTTTTTACTTTTTTTGCTTTTTTTCAGGTGGAGGAGAGGAAATGATTTATGCATCTCTCGATCTGCCGTCACAGAGGGGTATGTGGGACTACTAAAACCTTCCCTCCTATTGGACCTATCTCCACTTCGGTAGTGCTTTCGCATTGCTTCGGGTGGGGTCCCTTATGCGCTATGCACTCTCGTCTTTTCTCTGCTTCCAGAGTACACTATTGTGACCTTTTATCCTAAACATAATTCAAACGTAAACAAACTCAAAAAACTAACATAAAACAAAAGAAATGTAATGCGGGAAAAAATAAACTGACAACATCATCAAGCCACCACGTACGGATACGGACGTCTGGAAAATGGAGCTGCATATGTGCGGACGGACAGGAATTTGTGGCATCGGACTTCTGCATGGGATCCAAGTGCATCATTATCGCGCGATGCAAGTGTATAGTCGCCTGTCGCAGTCGGCATTTTTTACGAGCTCCTCTTTCCTTTTCTAAATCTATGTACTGTAACGACGCGTTGCGCAGCAACCAGCTGTGCGTCATTACGAGTAATTTTAAGCTAACAAGTAGTTGTAAAGAATAGTAAGCCATGAAGGTGAGTAATTTTAAGTTCGGTTCGAGTTTTAGTTCTTCTTTTGGTCTCGCCCAACACGCACTGAAGCGCGGGCTGCATTTTTGATTCTTTTGGAATAAAACACGTGGAGAAGTTTTGGCATACCGCCCTCTTTTATTTGTTGGACACCTCGGCACTTTGGGGTGCCTAATTTACTAATTTATTTCAGCATACTCTGGCCGGCGAGCATACCCGCGGCAGAGTAACAACGTTACAAGTGGCGCCCGAGCAGGGACCCCAAAGAAGTTTGAGGTTAGATCCGACCAAGTAGGGAAGAGAGCGTGGACCTACGATGGTGCGAACGAGCTGGGTGCGAGCGTTGAGGAAGGAGCAGCTGATCGAGCTGCTGCATGAGTTTGGGATCCACGACGCGGGCACCGTGGAAACGCTGAGAACACGCTTCGCCACGTTTGTGAAAGCCGCGGGGCCGGAACACCAGTCACGCCTAGAACTGCTAGCGGCCCGCTATGAGAGCCTACAGTCACGTCCGGTGAGTCCTGTACCGCCGAAGGCACAACTGGAGGTCCCCAAGCGAGAGGAAGGTTCGCCCGGCATGCACCTGCCGCCTACGGAAGCTGCGGCATCGCCAAGAACACCGACCGAGCATCCCGAGACACCATCAACGGGGCCATTAGCGGCAACAGCACCAGCTGGGGCTGCACCAGTGACCGTGACCGCCACCACCACCTATTCGACAGAAGCGCCAGCGGCGCCATGCGTGACCACGAGCCAGATCGTGGCCACGACGGTGGTAACGACCCTCGCCACAATGTCGATGGTCTCGACGGCCGGGCCGGCCGTGTCAACCGCATCCGCGGCTGGTTCGGCCCACTCGACAATGTCACGAGCGGAGCGGAGAGCCCTGAGCACGGAGGTGGCACAGTGGGGAGTGCATTTCGACGGCAGCGGGGACCCACGGGCATTCTTGCGCAGGCTAGAAGAGAAAGCGGAAGTGAGTGGGGAGCCGGTAGATAATTTGGTGCAGATTTTACCAAACATTCTGGAGGGCGCGGCACTGACATGGGACCGCACAAGGCGAAGCCCGACCCAGTCGTGGGCAGAGTTCCTCCTCACATTGAGCGGTGGCGACAGAATGCGCAACGACGCTTTCAGGGCGAGTCGGAGTCCACTGCGGCATACGTCCAAGCGATGCTGGAATTGATGCTCGATGCAGACATGCCCGGAGAGGAGCAGCTGAGGCTCATCTACCGCAACAGCCGACCAGCGATCAACATCAGGATACGACATCAGGATGTCCATACTGTGGCAGAATTCAAACGGCAAGCAGCAGAGCTGGAGGAGTTGGGCCTGGTTCCGGCCTGTACCATTGGGGCAGGGCCATCCCAGCCAGCGTTCATGGGCCCACGGTTTCCGATCCGACGTCCGGAGCCAACGGATACGCAGCCCATATCTGCTGGTTAGTTAAACAGGCGAGACTTTGTCCCTTTACAGACTGCACCCGCGCGAACAACAGCAACCGGGCCCGAGATGCAGAGCTCGTCGGCACACCAGGGGCGGTCTTGCAAACGCTGTGGTATGGCGGGGCACGACAACGAATGCTGCCCAAACCAACAACAACTATACTGCTGGGATTGCGGTAGGCTGGGCATACGAGCGAACGAATGCTGTCGCCGCAGAGCGGGAAACGCCAGGGGGGCTCGCCACATATAGCCAATAGGCGAGCCCACGCAGGAAAACTAGTGGCAGAACGCTCGCGAGTGATGGTGTTGAGGGTGGATTGCGGTGGTCTTGCCCTCGACGCGGTGGTGGATACGGGAGCCACTCGCAGCTTCGTGAGCCCGGCGCTGGCACGACGCTTGAGAAAGCCAGGTGGGGAGAATGTACGGAGTGTAGAGGTGTCGATGTCGATGGCCAACGGCTCGCGACAAACTGTTTGCGAGGAGACGATGACGGCGACAACAAAGTGGACGACAAATGCATCTCGATACCACTGTTAACACTGCCGGGCTGCGAGGACGAGCTCTCACTAGGGCTGGATTTCATCAGGAAGGCCTATGGTACGCTCACCGCCGGCAGCCACAAGCTGGAGATGCGAGATGTGCGTGAGCGACGACGGCGGAGAAGGCGTCAGGCGCGCCGCAGAGTACGATGTGCGGCATTGGTGACCACAGAGCCAACTGCTCCATCGGCGGCTACGCTGACAGATGAACAGGCTGCTCAGGCTGCCACGTTCCTTCAGGAGGAATTACCGCGCTTTGAGAACATTGTGGGCGTGTCGTCGGTGGCGACACACACGATCCGCGTGAAAGACGACAGGCCCATTAAACAGCGCTACTATCCGAGGAATCCGGCGATGCAAGCGGTAATTGACAACGAGGTTGACGAGTTGCTGGCGAAGGGCTGCATTGAGCGGTCCGATAGCGCGTACAGCGCGCCCATAGTCCTGGTACGCAAGAAGAATGGGGCGTGGCGAATGTGCATCGACTACCGCCAGCTGAACGAACGCTCGGAGCCAGACGCATACCCCATTCCGAGGATCCAACATATTCTCGAACAGTTACGACAGGCAAAGTACATCAGCAGCATCGACTTGCGAAACGGTTATTGGCAGATCCCCATGGAGCCCGACAGCCGTAAATACACCGCCTTCACAGTGCCCGGACGGGGCCTTTTCCAATGGCGAGTGATGCCATTTGGCCTGCACTCCGCCCCAGCCACCTTCCAGCGGGCGCTAGATAGCGTCATCGGCCCGGATATGGCTCCACACGCGTTTGCCTATCTGGACGACATAGTTGTGGTTGGGAAGACATTCGAAGAACACCTATGTAACCTGAGGGAGGTGTTTCGAAGACTGAGAGCGGCAAACCTACGGGTAAATCAAGATAAGTGTGAGTTTTTTCGCAGGTCCATACGCTACCTGGGGCACCTGGTGACAGAAGACGGGATACAGACGGATCCAGAAAAGGTGGCAGCCATACGTGAACTGAAGCCCCCGGCCAACCTAAAACAGCTGCGGCAGTACATCGGGATGGCCTCGTGGTACCGCCGCTTTGTACCCAATTTCGCCACAACGGTAGGCCCACTCACCGAGCTGTTAAAGAAAGGCCACAAGTGGAGTTGGGGAACACCGCAGCAGGAGGCATTTGATTGTATCCAAAGACAGCTCATGGAAGCGCCGGTGTTAGCGTGCCCCGATTTCACACAACGCTTCTGCCTACAGACTGACGCCAGCGAGTATGGGCTGGGCGCGGTTTTGACACAGAACGTAGACGGCCAGGAGCATGTGATTTCCTACGCCAGTAGGAAACTGCAGAAAGCAGAGGTCAACTACAGCGCCACGGAGAAGGAGTGACTGGCCATTGTTTGGGGAATCCGAAAGCTGCGACACTATCTGGAGGGCTATCACTTTACCGTCGTGACCGACCACTTGGCGTTGCGATGGCTTAACTCAATTGAGAGCCCCACCGGCCGCATCGCACGCTGGGCTTTGGAGCTGCAGCAGTACACCTTCGATGTCCAGTACCGAAAAGGAGCCTTGAACGTGGTGGCCGACGCACTGTCACGACAACCACGCGAGGTGATCGGCCGTGCACACGTGGAGTCAGAGGCAGCACCAACTTGTAAATGATTACAGCGGCTGACGGCAGCGGTGTTGGAGAGTCCCAACAAGTTCCCAGATTACGCCATACAGAACGACAGGCTGTACCGCCGCATCGCTCACGTGCTAGGAGAAGATGAGGTGTCACCATGGAGGCTATGCGTTGCCGCGCCTTTAAGACAGGAGGTGTTTAGAGAATGCCACGACGACGCAACGGCGGGCCATATGGGAGTACGCCGAACCTGTGCACGGGTTGCAGACCGATACCACTGGCCTAGTCTGTATCGCGACGTAGCGAAGTATGTGCACCAGTGCCTGTTGTGTCAACGCTATAAAGCCCAGCAACAGCTGACGGCAGGCAAGATGCACTTCAAACCAGCGGAGGCAGCGTGGGACGTCGTCTGCGCCGATTTTGTGGGGCCGCTGCCGCGGTCCAAACGAGGCAACGCGTATCTACTGGTCCTGGTCGATAAGTTCAGTAAATGGGCAGAACTGGTCCCCATCCGCAAGGCGACGGCAGCGGCAGTGAAGCTGGCCTTGCGAGAGCGGATTCTGGCACGGTTTGGCACACCAAGAAAGCTCATTACAGACAAGGGAGCCCAGTTTACGAGCCGCGCGCTGAAGCAGTTCCTCGCCGAGGCAGGCATACAGCAACAACTGACGGCACCATACACGCCTCAGGAGAATCCCACGGAGCGGACCAATATAACGGTCAAAACATTGATTGCTCAGCTGGCGGACGGGCAGGACAACACGTGGGATGAACAACTGCCGGAAGCACAATTGGCCATTAATACAGCAATTTCAGACGCAACGGGCTACTCACCGGCTTTCATCCTATTTGGGAGAGAACCACGGCATCCACACACACTGTACGGCAGGGATCCTGACGCCCCTGAGGCAGCACCAGGTAGCCCAGAAACACACGCGACGCTGCTACAGTTTGTTGCCCGTATAGCA
Source organism: Scaptodrosophila lebanonensis (assembly GCF_003285725.1). NCBI lineage: Eukaryota > Metazoa > Arthropoda > Insecta > Diptera > Drosophilidae > Scaptodrosophila > Scaptodrosophila lebanonensis. The sequence goes on along the minus strand of NW_022060580.1, from coordinate 721,689 downwards.
AGAAGAAACCAAGGGGTGGTCAGCGAGGATCAGGCACGCCAGTACAATCTGCGGAGACGCGAGTGGCGACCCAAACTGGGCGACGAGGTGCTCGTGCGACAACATCACCTGTCCAACGCAGCCGAGCAGTTTGCGGCCAAGCTGGCGCCTCGCTTCGATGGACCATTCACGGTGCGAGCATTCATATCCCCAGTTATAGTGCGTGTGCGACCAGTAGCGGGCGGCAGAGGTAGAACGGCACATGTGCGAGATCTAAAAGCGGTGAACGCAGAAGACAGCGAAGCCGACGAAGGCAGCGGCGACAGAGGCAGCATTAGTATGGTCACCAGGGCCACGCCACCGACAGCTTCACAGCAGCCACAGCAGTCCATTGCTCAGCGACCACAACAGCAGCCGCAACACCAATCTCCGCAGCCACAACGTCAGTCCGGGCCACAACATCAACGAGCACAACGGCAGCAGCTGGCTTCGTAGCAGCCACACCGACAACAGCAACGGCAACACCACCGGCGTCCACCAAAGCGGGAACAGCAAAGCTGCCGTTCTAGCCGAAGAAGATGCCCATGTAAGCCTACAAACATAATTAAACGAAGTTTGTTGTTACGTTTCAGGCCATGTGAAGCGATGTAGATTACCGCACCGCCTGAGATACACACACAGCGCCGAATATACCAGAGACGCAGCAGATGGGCGGTATGATAATTCCATTGGCGATCCCTTAACAGCTACGGCAACAGCAGCCAGTCCCACAGCAGCCACTACAGCACCCATTACAGAATCCAGAGGATGACGACACGTCAGCACCACGCGGCGGAAATGCAGAAAACAACAATGCGAAAGAATGACAGAGCGAACAGCTGACGGTGAAGGTACAGCTGGCGTTGACAGGTGGCCAAACGCGAGGGGTGGCAGCGCTGCCACCCAGCTGCTACACATCTGCTGTTCGATTATGGCGCGGTGAAGGAAAATTCGAAAACACCACCGATCGGGCCGTTCGACCCCTTGGGGAAAGGGGGAGGTGTAACGACGCGTTGCGCAGCAACCAGCTGTGCGTCATTACGAGTATTTTTAAGCTAACAAGTAGTTGTAAAGAATAGTAAGCCATGAAGGCGAGTAATTTTAAGTTCGGTTCGAGTTTTAGTTCTTCTTTTGGTCTCGCCCAACACGCACTGAAGCGCGGGCTGCATTTTTGATTCTTTTGGAATAAAACACGTGGAGAAGTTTTGGCATACCGCCCTCTTTTATTTGTTGGACACCTCGGCACTTTGGGGTGCCTAATTTACTAATTTATTTCAGCATACTCTGGCCGGCGAGCATACCCGCGGCAGAGTAACAACGTTACAGTACATATATTTATATATAGAGCTTATCGTCAGCTCAAATATAACCCTATCAATTGGACAATTGTTTTAGTGGCTATTAAACTTTTTCGTGCTTTAAAAGTGACTTAATTACTAAAAATAAACTTTAAATGTAATGACATTTGTGCTACCTTTTGTTGTTGTATACTATTAATGCAACTATATTGTTCTACTTCTCTTCATTGATTTTCTGCCAAGATTTTGTTCAAATAATTCCTTTTCTGACTGTGAAGTGTTGATACTCAAAACGGGTATTAAAAAAACTATTTCCTTAACTTATAATAGGCAAGCATTAATAGTCAACGGTGCGAAATTGTTCGAATTAAAATTGCTATTTATTTATAAGTGCTTGGTTGGGATTCAAATAGTACAAGTTCGTTATTAAGAGACGAAAAACAAACTTGTGTAAATGTTAATTGCCGAAATGCAATTCAATTTATTAAACAATTGCCGAAGTGCATTTGTAATGTAAAAATTGGTCTAGTAGACGGAAACTAGGGTTTGCCGTACCGACACAAGCGAGCAACGAACGATGCGATTTGACAGTTGGTTAACAAGTAAAAGAAAGATTCGGCCGCTGTAGCAGTGCAGAGCCTTAGGCAAAATTAGAGCAAATTAAGAAAAATGCGTATGGAAAAATAGGAATTTGAACGACAAAGCAAACAATGAGTTAAGTTTACGTTAAATGGCTCAACTTGCTGTTTGTGATCGAATTAAACAAATGTATCTATGATGAATTGTTGCCTTTTGGCTGTGGCGACTGCATAACCAAACATTCTCCCCCCGTTGAAGAACTTGAGTCTTCAACAGAATCTTGTTTCGGCAGTGGACACAGCTTGCGAACGGCTCTTCTGATTAGTCCAGTGGCAGTCTTCAGTTCAGCAACCTTCACGACGCCATCTGCTCCAGGGATCAGGTTGACGACTCGTGCCAACGGCCATTTGAGTGATGGCAGGTTTTCGTCTTTGACGAGGACGACATCGTTGATGCAGATACCGGGCTGGACCTTACGCTACTTGGATCTCTGCTGAAGTAGAGTCAAATACTCTTCACGCCAGCGCGCTCAGAACACCTGCTGATAGTAGGTGACCTGCTGCCATATATCCAAGCGATTGAAATTGAGCTTGGTTATGTCCGGCTCAATGAAGGACGACAGAGGTGCAGTGCCAATAAAATGTGCTGGAGTCAGAACATAAAGATCGCCAGGATGTTCTGAAAGCGGTAATAAAGGACGTGAATTAATAATAGCTGTGATATGGCAAACTAATGTGCGCAGCCCATCAAAATCAAGCAGCGAACGCCCAACAGCTCTGAAGAAGTGGTGCTTGGCAGTCTTCACCGCCGCCTCCCAAAGCCCACCAAAATGCGGAGAACGAGGAGGGATGAATCGCCAATCTATGTAGTCACCAACACAAAATTCTTGAAGCGCCTTCAAATGCTCGCTGCACTCAAATAGTCATTTAAGCTCAGCCATCTCGTTCTTTGCACCGACGAAGTTTGTTGCATTGTCCGACCATATGCGAGCTGGCCGACAACGCGTCAAAATAAATCTTCTTAATGCGTTGAGGACAGATCCCGTGGTTAAGTCCTTAACCAACTCGATGTGCACGGCCTTCATGGAGAAACAAATAAAAATGCTCATATAGCATTTAACAGGCGCCCTGTTACGCACTTCATTCCTGTAGAAAAATGGCCCACAGAAATCCACGCCTGTGGCCATGAACGGTTGGGATAACATGACGCGATCCTCAGGAAGGTCGGCCATGATATGCTCCATTAGACGTGGTTTTGCTCGAAAGCATAAAGTGCATTTATTAACTGTTTTGCGACCGCCGATTGGCCAATATCTCATTCGAACTATGAGTGCAAACGTGATGGGATGGCGTCTGGGCAATATAATTGGGTGTTTGGCGTCGAAGTCGAGTGTTGCGTTGCTCAAACGCCCGCCAACGCGCATCAATCCAAAATTGTCGATAAAAGGCGATAACGAAGCGATGTTACTAGATGATTTGATAGAACGAGATTGTTGGAGAGCCTTGTAGTCATCCCAAAGATGTGCCCTCTGTATCAAACGAAGCAATATTTGAGTGCCGTGATGCACGCAATCCACAGTTAATCCGGGAATCCGTATGCGATACGGGAACTCATAGATATATCCAAACACTCGCTGCAGTTTGGCAAAGCTATTGGAATGTTTACATTCCTGGCTGATGTCCTGAAATGGGCAGGAACTCAGAAGCACCTTATTTCTCTGCTCCGGCAAAGTTAAAACTGGTGCGCAGGAAGTAGGCCAACAAGTTTTGTCCTCAGTAAGGAACGATTGGCCATGTAGCCATTGTGCTGACTAGACGAGCTCACTGGGAAGTGTTCCTAGCGAAAGAATGTCTGCTGGATTAAGATCAGTAAGTACATACCGCCACTTCATGTCCGAAGTCATCCGATTCGAGACAAAGGTTTGGTATCGGGACGACACGCTGTTTATCCAGGATAATGCGACGACAGAGTCGGACCAGCAATAATACTTGCAGCTCAATAATGCCATCTGCGAGATTTCATTGACCAACTGCGCCAACAAGACAGCTCTGCACAGCTCCAATCTGGGCACAGTAATTGTCCTCAGCGGCGCCACTCGCGATCTTGAGCACAACAACTTAACCTTGCGACCTTTTGATGTAACAGATACGACGTATACGCAAGCTCCATATGCATTCATACTTGCGTCGCTAAATCCGTGTATTTCAAGTGCACCGCCGTTGAGAAGAACCAATCTGGGAAACTTCAATCTCTGCATCTGTTGAAAGTCTGAAATTAGTAGATAGTACGGATCGCTTGCAAGGCTTAGTAACAGACTGAATTGGAGTAAACGAGAACATGAAGCAATCTGAAGCAGGATCCCATGCAAGGGCGAGTGTCTTAGCAATATCGCTGCCGTCATCGAATTTTAAAAGTGTTTCTTTATCGGCATCGGGAATTTCCATTAAAACATTTGGATCACTAGAGCACCATTTACGAAGCATGAATTTTCCCCTCTTCAACAGACCTGTTGTTGGCCGCATGATTTCGAGAGTTTCTTCTACGGATGCTCCACCAGTAATAAGATCGTCTACGTAGAAGTCCCGACGCAAAATCTTAGAGCCAATAGGGTACGAAGTCTGCTCGTCTGCAGCAAGTTGATGCATAACGCGAACGGACAAAAAAGATGCAGGCTTTGTACCATAAGTAACAGTATCGAGTTTAAATGCCTCTATATAATCTTGAGAGGAATTCCGCCATAGGATGCACTGCAAGAAATTGTCAGGTTCTGTGACCCGAACACAACGATACATTTTGCAAATATCACCCGTCAGGGCAACAGGGAATGTACGAAAGCGGCACAGTGTATTTGCCAACTTTGGCTGGATCGTTGGGCCATGAGGATATCATTCAAAGAGTATCCAGACGAAGTAGCTGCCGAACCATCAAACACGACCCTCAACTTTGTTGTACTGCTGTCTTGTTTGAGGACGCAATGATGCGGTAGAAAATATCTACAATTTGCGAGCGATCCAGTTCCAACTTTGGACATATGTCCCAAGTCCAGGTATTCTTGAATGAATGACGAATTATTAATCTTTAAATTCGGATTTCGATCAAGCTTTCGTTCCAAGTTTAAAAATCTGCGATGAGCTTGAACGTATGAATCTCCAAGCAGATCCAAACTAAGCTTGGTTGGCAAACGAAGAGAATATTCGCCAGTAGACAGGCGCGTGCAATTTCCCTTAAAGTGCTCTTCGCAATCAAGCTCCTCCTTTGTGTGTTTGACGACTTGATCATGGCCGGCCTCAAGCTCCCAAAAACTACGAACCATACGCTCTATTTGTGTACTAGATTCGATGTCTCCAACTGATTTGTGTGCTGCTGCAACCAAAACTGTTTGTTTATGTAGGGAGCCACCTCCAATAACTACCCATCCAAATTTAGTCTTTTGCAGCAATGGCAATCCAGGAGACAACTTGATTTGGCCAACACACAACAGCTCATAAAAAAGGCTCGCACCAATGAGCATGTCAATTTGCTGAGGCCGATAGAATGCAGGATCTGCTAGCCGTATGTTGCTAGGAATGTTCCATTTGATAATGTCTACCGAAAAGTTAGGCTGATTTTCTGTGATTGCAGGAGCAACCAGCGCAGAAACTTCTGTAGGATAATCCGATGAATTCGATTTCAAGCAAAGTTGTACAACATATCTATCAGAAACGAAATTAGTGTCACCTAAACCTGACACTGAAGTATACGTTTTTGTTTTTCGCAATTGCAAGTGATGCGCAAACCGAGAGCTGGAACCCATTCGAAATGAGATTATGGGTAGGCTATGATGACAACGATGCCGAAATAGCGGCAAGCGCTCTGCGTGACAAAAATGATTGCAAGTGGGTAGGAGGCTGTGAACCAGAACCAGACGGCTGCTCAGACGGAACGATTTGTGAAGCGTAATTGTGAAAATGAAGTACGCTATGGTGCTTCGAGCCACACACTCTACATGATCCAGAGTTACACGTTCGCATCCTGTGACCTTTCTTCAGGCAGTTGATGCATAAGGCCACCTGAGAGCTCGCCGTATACTTTGCCTAAGCATGTTCCACGTTTTCCAATTTTTGGCAGCGCTCCTCTAGAAAAGTTTCAAACTGCGCCCATGATGGTATGTGATCCAACGGTGCAGCCTCCTCCCATCTTGCCTGCATAGCGCTATCAACTCTTTCCAAAACAGTGTGTACGATGATGCTGCCGGCAATGTCCTGCGCAGAGCCCAAAGTCAAAAGCGCACTCATATTAGCGTTGACTTTGTCCGACAACTCACGAAGTTTAGAAGTCGTCTCAATCCCTTTAATGCCCAAAATCTCACGAATGTGTGCCTGGAAAATTAAACGTTTATTATTGAACCGCTTATCAAGTAACTCCAATGCCACTTTATAATTTGCGCTACTTATCTCAAGCGATTTGATTGCGTCCAACGCAGATCCTTTAAGACAGGAACGTAAATGTAGCAGCTTTTCCAAGTCACTTAGATTCGGGTCGTTGGCAATAACAGCTGTGAACATTGATGAGAAATCCGCATACTCAGTGTATCCACCGCTGAACGTGGGCAATTTGAGCTCTGCAAGCATAACAATATTGTCCTGGCTGGAGATTTCAATAGCAATATGCTTCTTGAACGACATTTAAAGGACGATATGGTGTCTCTTGGCATGAAGCTAGTAAACTCTACAGTACCTACACATTTCTCTAACACCTCTGATACCCTTCTTGACTTATTTTTTATAAATGACACTGAAAAAATTCTCCTATTTGACCAGTTGTCCGTACCAGCTCTTTCCAAACATGACTTGATTTTCATAACTTACGATATTTTCCTGGACCACACTGACCACTCATTTAGTTATAGGGACATTAGGAACATTGACCATAGACTACTGTTTGACTTTTGTGATAACTTGAATTTTGATGACATATACCTAAAACCCACCGTAGACGAGCAGCTCCAACTGTTTAATGACAATGTTGAGCTACTGTTCAATACCTTTGTGCCGCTGCGGCACAAAGTAATCAGGCCTGTAAAACATGAATGGTTTAATATGGATATCGAATGTGCAATAAAATGCAGGGACGACGCATATAAAAAGTGGAAAAGGTACAAGACAACGGCTCACTTATCGCAATATAAGAAACTGAGACGTAGAGTTGGGCTGAAAATTATGAATGCGAAGCGTGCTCACTTCTCCTTGAAATTTTCATCGGTCACCTCGTCCAGACAAGTTTGGGCCGAAGTTAATAAGTTAGGGGATCGGAAAAAGTAGACCTTCTTTATGTATTGATGTCGACGTAAATGAACTAAACAACAAATTTGTACAACTAGCAGTACCTGAAGTCCTTGAAAATACGTACCTGAATTCTACCTCGTTATTAAACTGTGATACTTCTTTTAGTTTTATGTGTGTACGTCAATGTGATGTCTTAGATGCAGTTCTTAAAGTGAAGTCCAACGCCATTGGCCTAGATGAGTTACACCCCAAATTTTTAAAATTATTGCTTCCGAAAGTCTTAAATTATATAACGCACATATTTAACTCAGTGCTTACGACATCGTGCTTTCCGTACAAGTGGAAATCAGGAAAAATTATTCCTATCCCGAAAGGAAGCAATGACTTCAGACCAATCACAATTCTACCATTTCTATCAAAAGCACTTGAACACTTGATGACCAAACAAATTAGCAATTACATGGTAGAAAACTCACTCTTGAGTGATAAACAATCGGGCTTCAGAAGTAATAGAAGTTGTATTACATCATTAATTAAAATTACTGACGATATTAGGAAAGAAATGGACGACAGTAAGGTAACTTTCCTAACCCTACTAGACTACTCAAAAGCTTTTGACTCTGTTAATTATAACATACTGTGTACGAAATTAAAAAGACTTTATAATTTCTCTGACTCAGCTACTAATCTTGTCCAGTCATATTTGTCCTGTCGTCACCAAGCAGTAGTTACTTCGCATAATTTTTCGTCTTTTTTATTCATAAAGCGTGGAGTCCCTCAGGGGTCTGTCTTAGGGCCACTATTGTTCTCAATTTATGTCAATGATCTTCCATGTTGTGTGTCTAATTCCGAGTTACACATGTATGCTGATGATGTCCAGATGTATGTTAGTCGTCCGTTATGTAGAATAGATGAATGTATACGTGTCTGCAATGATGATCTCTTCAAAATCAGCAAATGGGCAAGTATTAACGGATTGGAGGTCAACCCTAAAAAGTCAAAATGTTTAGTAATATATAAAAAAAAAATCAACACACTCAATCTTGAGCAAGTGCGCCTCAACAATGAGCCCATTGCGTATGTAGAGCAGGCAATAAACCTGGGAATAAATATAAACCAAACATTAACTTGGTGTGACCATGTCAATAAGGCAGTAGGTAGGCTATATAGCGCACTAAGGCGCCTTTCTTCAAAACTAAAGCTCCTTATTGCCAAAACATGCCTGACACCCTTGCTATTTTATGGGATTGAACTTTTTGGATACTGCGATGCAGTAAGTCAAAACAAATTAAAAGTAGCCTTTAATAGCATAGCACGGTACATTTTCAAAATTCAAAGAAGAGATTCAATAACGACATACACCAATAAAATATTCAATCTGACCCTTGACTCCTGGATTAAGCTTAGAACCCTAATCTTCTTGCACAAAATTATTGCACGTAAGGAACCAAATTATCTGCACGACAAAATTGCTTTCACGACATCAAGAAGAACGAACAACATAGTTTGCACTAAATTTAAATTAGCAATCTCGGAAAAACATTTCTTTATTTCTGCTGTTCGTCTGTGGAATGATCTTCCGCATAACCTAAAAACAATTAGCAGCGAGACGCACTTTAGAGTTAAGATTCTAGCACACTTACAAAACATTAACTAAATTAACGTTACCAAAAATTATAATATTAACGACACACTGAGTTTAGTAGGCAATTTAGATTAAGTATAAAACTATCCAATTAAAAATATATAATTATAAAGAATAATGAAAATGTTTAATGTGAAAACTAAAACTATGATTAAATTGTAATGACTAGCGTAATAATTTAAAAGTAACCGATACTTGTAATGCTAGGATAAGGTTAATAAATAAATAAATAAAAATAAATAATGACGATTCCCCGGATGCCTCTGGCTGTAGCGTTGATGACGGTGGCATTGACGCATGCATTTTATTTAGGGCACTACTCATGCGGACCTCTAAACTGGCCAAAAGTTCAGAAAAGTTGCGATGCAGACTACTTCCAATTTCGTCAAAATCCAACTGTTCCAACTTATCATGCACCGAATCGAACGTGGCTTGCATTCGTGGCAATATTTTCAGCTTTTCACGAATTTCATTTTCACTTTTTGAGTAAAAGTCCCCATTAGTAAAATTGGCATCAATTAATTGGGCCCATGTATAAAGCGATTGCAACTTGCGCTTGCAAAACAAAATGTTTTTGTCAACGGCAGGCAGCGCGCTGTCTACAGCTGTCGACATTGACGCCGACGCTGCTCCCGGCTGCGACGCAAACGCCGACTCTGCAGCGACTTCAGCAGCGAAACCAGTGGGAGAGCCGATGCTTCCCATTTCGCTCAGCTACATTCCAACGAGGAAGTGAATATCAAAGCGTGAATTATATTTTGAGTATCGCGTACAAGAAAAAATAAAAAAGATAAATTTTCTTTTAAACTCTTTATTTGGACTAATCTCCGAAGTGTACAAAAGCGAACTAAAGCTAAAAGGCTAAATGCTAACAATATATATTCTTTACATGTTTCCATAAGTCGTTGGCTTATGGGAATATGTTTACATGTGCATTTTGGAATTCTTCTGAATTCTGTCTGGGCTGTTGCATGTGCATTTTCCCATAGAGCCTTTCTGCTTAGCTCGCTGTTTTGTAAATTTCGTGTGGCTGACTTCCCGTCTTTATCGAGTCCAACAATTGTGCAATATATTCATTAGTGCTTGGTAATGATGAACAAGGTTCATTACCTTTTGGGAGTATAGTATTACTATACGTAACTACTCTCCCCTTTAAATTAGAATTCTCCTGAATTCTGTTCATGAATTTGATTTTTATATATTTTTGCTTTATGCATAAAATTGAAAATACGATTGTTGTCACAATTATTAGAAGACTCATGCCGCCATACGAAATTTTGTTATATGTAGTCAAGTTTCTTATATCATGTTTATTAATTTGGATTAGTTCTTCAAATGTAAGTTTTTGTATAAAATTGTTGGTTACATTTGACATCAATATTTGTTTTTCTTGACTTATTTCTATTGAATTTGAAAAATAGTAGTTCTTAATTTGTATGGAACAGTTATTAAATTGTATTATTGCATTGTTATTGATTGTTATTTTTTCTTCATTACAATTTTGATTTATTAGTAAATTGTTTCCATTTTTTACAATTACGGTGTCTATATCTACTTCTATTATTTCCAATTCATCATTTTTATCGTTTCTATGTTTGCTTTTCCTTGTTGAACATTACTCGGAATTTCTTTAATGGTAGAGTGGTATCTGTTATTGTAACTTCTTACTGCTTTCTGTATGATTTGTTTTACGGGTATTTCTTTGTTTATTTTGTATATTATTCTAAATTTTTCTGCTAATGTGTTGTGGAATCTTTCTACATCTGCATTTCCTGTATGGCTGTTAGGTTTTGTTAAATGAAGTTCAATATTTTCTTGTTCTAAAAATTCCTGTATTCTAAGTGTTTTAAATTCATTGTCTGCTATAATTTTTTTTGGTAAGCCTATTTTTGTAAAATGATCTTCCATTGTTTCTATAAGTGTTAAATGATTTCTGTCATTAATTGGATATGCTGCTGCGAATTTAGAAAATTTGTCAATAGCTGTTAAGAAAGTGAATCCTTTGATGGTGTATGTGTCTAAATGTATGACTTGGTTTGTTTCGGATGGTGTTTCTGTGTAACAAAATTTTTGTTTTACTGGTTTTCTATCATATTTGATTTCCTGACATACTTCACATTGATTTATTATTATTTGTATTAATTCCATTAGCTTTGGATAATAAATTTTTATTTTTAGTCTGTTATAAGTTTCTTGTATACCTGAATGTGTGCTTTCTTGTACATGGTAAAAAGAAATTTGTTTCACTGCTTCTACTTCTGTTTCTAAATCTTGTGCTCTCATAGTACACTTTATAAATTCTATATTTTTATTATTTGAGTACATTTCTATTAATTTCTGTTGCACTTTATTATATTTGTGGTCTTCTAATTCTGAAAAAATGCCTACTTTTCCTTTTGCTAAAACCTTTTTAAAGATTTCTCCCATATTTTGAAAATCGTGTTCTGCTATAAAAATAATCGTTTTTCCATGCAATATTTTAACTTCTTCTATTTTATTGTTTGTTATTATTATTTGTGTTTTATATTTGTTTACTATTTCTTCCTTTATACTGAAATGGTCTTGTAGATTCTCGTAACGAGAGTGGATTGTGTCTATAGAGGCATTATCGTCTTCTAAATTATCTATGCTAATTTTGCTCGATGCTTCATCACTATCTGTTTCATAATTTTTTTCTGTCTCTTTAGGGATTCTACTTAGAAAATCTGCAACTTTATTTTCTTTTCCTTTGAGGTATTCTATGTTGAAGTCATACTCTCCTAACTTTAAAAGCCACCTTTGGTGTTTGGGTGATATGTCTTTTCCTTTATATTTAGTGTGTAGAAATTTTATTGGTTGATGATCTGTTAAAATCTGAAATTTTCTTCCATATAAGTATGGTCTGAAATAGCTGGTACTCCATATAATGGCTAAAAATTCTTTATCTGTTGCTGAGTAATTCCTTTCATGATTATTAAGTGTTCTTGATGCGTAGCATACTGGGTGTCCTTCTTGTGAAAGTACTGCTCCTAGTGCATAATTTGATGCGTCTGTGGTTAATGTGAATTGTTTTTCGAATTGTGGGTACCTAAGTATTGGATGTGAACTAATTAGAGTTTTTAATTTCTCAAATGCTTCAACATATGTTGGATCTTTTGTATTGATTTTTACACCTTTCTTTAAATATTTTGTTATGGGTTGAGCTACTTTTGCATAATCTTTAATAAATTTTCTATAAAATCCTGTTATTCCTAAAAAGCTTTTTATTTGTTTTTCAGTTTTTGGAAGTACTAGCGTTTGAATTACTTTAATTTTATCTGGATTTGGCTTCATCCCTTCTTTAGTGAGAATGTGGCCCAAAAACTCTGTTTCTTTTTTTAAAAAATTACATTTGTCTACTTGAATCTTTAAATTTTTCGTTTGTAACACATTAAAGATTTCGTTTATTGCTTTTATATGTTCTTGTAAAGAGGTGCTAAATATCAATATATCATCCATATAGACTACACATGTTTTATTTATAAAATCTCTCAATATATCGTTCATGAGCCTTTGGAATATTGCTGGTGCATTTTTGAGTCCATAGGGCATTCTTATAAACTCATATAGACCATGTGGGGTAACGAAAGCTGTCTTTTCTCTGTCTTCTTCTTTGACTGTGATTTGATGATACCCTTTTGCTAGATCTAAAGTTGTAAAATATTGTGCTCTACCTAATTTATCCAATATAGATTCGATATTTGGTAGTGGAAACTTGTCATCTACTGTGATCTCATTCAGTTTTCTATAATCCACTACAAGTCTATATTTTTGTTTCCCTGAGTTATCTATTTTCTTCGCTACTACTATCAGTGGGCTTGTATATTTTGATTTGCTCTTTCTAATTATCCCTTGTTCTTCCATTTCTTTGATCTGTTTTCTTACTTCTGTTTCATGTTGAGGTGGGTACCTGTATAATTTTGAGTTTATTTGTTCATTTGTAGAAGTTTTAATTTCATGTTGTGTTTCTGTGGTACTCGTAAGTTTATCCCCTTCTTTAAACATTAAGCTTTCGAATTTTGTTAGTAGTTTTTTAATTTCATTACATTCTTCCTCATTTAAATGATCTAGTTGAATGGTGCTGAATTTGTTATCTACTGGTTCTAATGTACATATTTCATGTAATGGATACGGGCTAGTTGAAAAGTTTGACTCTTTTTTATTAAATGAAATATATTTTGTTGATAGGTTTATTATTGTATTCAATTGATTTAATATATCGCATCCTATTATAAATTGGTAATTTCTGCCTGTGAGTGGAGTAATTTTCCACCTAATTCTGGCGTTCTCTGGTAAATTAAACTCTGTTGGTGCTTTTGTATGGACTTCAAATTTTATAGTGTCTTTTCCTGTTAGTGTACTAAATGAAATAGGCTTTCTTAATGGTACAAGTTTAAATATATTTGTCTTTGTATCTATAAGACTAAGACTCGCACCTGTATCTATCAGAGCTCTATATTTTTTATTTTCAATGGTTATTTCTATTTTTGGTAATCCTTCCGAGGCATCTCTATAAAAAAAACTGCATTATTCATTTCAGTTGCTATTTCGTCTTGTTGTTCGTGTTCTAGGTCATGGTCTTGTTCATATTCGTCTTCGTATACGTTTTGTCCGTCATGTCCCCATTCGTTCTGCCTGTCATGCTGTAGGGTGTCAATTTCCATTGGTTCCCCCCGTCTTGTTTGTCTTGTCTGTCCAGACGTTTGTTTTGGTTGCAAGAAATTGGCATAATTTGGCTGGGTTTGATTATGTTGTGTGTTATATGTTTGTTTGTTTATTTGGTTATCTCTTTTATATTGCCCTGAGCCTATGAACTTATTAGGTTGCGTATATACTGGTTGTTTAATCTGATCGGGTGTTTTTTTTCGATAGCCCTATATTGGTTTCTATTCATTTTAAATTTTTTAAATTCTGGTCTTATACAACTATCTTCGTATCTTCTCTTATTCATCAGTTCCAAAATTTGATATAAATCTCTTAATTCATATATTTTGTCTAATAGTGTGCCCTGTGTCATTTTTTTAATCGTATTTATTAATATATTATCAATGTTTGATAAATCTATACAATGATCATCCTTATAGTATACTGTTAGTTCATCAGATTTGTATTTGATATTCTGTACTTCTATAGCGAGTTCACTCACCGTATTAACTCTAAGGTTGCATATTTGCCTGTATATCTGGTGAGGCTCCACATCTGGCCTGTATCTTAATTTTAACGCCGCCTTGATGCGCTCCCAGTTGTTTGGTTGCTGAATATTGATGATGACATCCTTCGCTTGACCCTGGATGATCCTGTAGTATATTGAACTAACTGCTTCACTCTTTATATTTTCGTCTGATATTGTTGCTAACAGGTGTTCCACTCCGCTTAGGAAAGAGTTGATTTTCACTTCTCCTGTGCCTGTGAATATCGGCATGTACCCGATGCTCTTCAGTACAGCTTCTCTTGTTGGGTTGTTTATGTTGTTTTGCGCTTGTAACTGCATATATGCATCCCTTAATTGTTGCAATTGCTGCTCTCTTATAGCAAGCTGCTAAATTAGGTCTGCTTGTGGCATTTGTTCGTTCGCCATTCTGTTTTTGTCGAATTGTTTTTGTCTTTTTGACAAAATGTTGATTTTTTTTTTTCAACCTTGCTTTGTTTAATGCAGAATGTTTATAAGTATTAGCTCTCTCTTTTTTTTTTCAGCTAACTCACTATCACTCGTTTTTATTTCTTGTAGTTGTCGATTTGATATTTGGATATTATATATTATATTATATCTAAATCGATTCACTGCTATTATGGTGTTTCACTTTTTGTGTGTGTAGGTGTCGACTTGACGTAATGTCTAAATTGATGCACTGCTACCACTATGTTAGACTTTTTGTGTGTTTATATTTGTAGGTGTCGATTTGGCGTAATGTCTAAATCGATGCACTTCTACCACTATGTTAGACTTTTTGTGTGTTTTATATTTGTAGGTGTCGATTTGGCGTAATGTCTAAATCGATGCACTGCTTCCACTATGTTACACTTTGTTTATTTTTATATTTGTAGGTGTTGATTTGGCGTAATGTCTAAATCAATGCACTGCTACTACGGTTCGTTTCACTGGATGAACAATTTTTTATTCATCCTACCGACTGCGCCAATTATATTTTGAGTATCGCGTACAAGAAAAAATAAAAAAGATAAATTTTCTTTTAAACTCTTTATTTGGACTAATCTCCGAAGTGTACAAAAGCGAACTAAAGCTAAAAGGCTAAATGCTAACAATATATATTCTTTACATGTTTCCATAAGTCGTTGGCTTATGGGAATATGTTTACATGTGCATTTTGGAATTCTTCTGAATTCTGTCTGGGCTGTTGCATGTGCATTTTCCCATAGAGCCTTTCTGCTTAGCTCGCTGTTTTGTAAATTTCGTGTGGCTGACTTCCCGTCTTTATCGAGTCCAACAATTGTGCAATATATTCATTAGTGCTTGGTAATGATGAACAAGGTTCATTACCTTTTGGGAGTATAGTATTACTATACGTAACTCGTGCGACGAGAACTAATGCGTGCGTTAGAACTTCTCGAATGTTTGCAGGCACCGTTAGGTGTTTAAGACAAAAACACCAAAAACGACCGATGCGCGCGCGACTGCAGTCAACTGTTGCTGGCTGACGTGCGTGCCGTTATATGAGTTTATGCATGTGCTTGTGTGTGTGTGTAAGCTGACTGCGCTAGTGCGAACGAAATGCTGGTACAGTCAACCATGCACATATGACGAATAGCACTTGCACTTTGCACCTATAATGCGATTATTTATGTATATCACTTTATGCCGATTTGCACATAAATTTTTATATTGTTAAAGCCGATTTAAGCGAATATATGCACGAATATATATCATGTCAGGGTCACCAAAATGTGTAGTTATAGGCTTTTCTATAACTAATAATAGGCAAGAATTAATATTCAACGGTGCGAAATTGTTCGAATTAAAAATGCTATTTATTTATAAGTGCTTGTTTGGGATTCAAATAGTACAAGTTCGTTATTAAGAGACGAAAAACAAACTTATGTAAATGTTAATTGCCGAAATGCAATTCAATTTGTTAAACAATTGCCGAAGTGCATTTGTAATGTAAAAATTGGTCTAGTAGACGGAAACTAGGGTTTGCCGTACCGACACAAGCGAGCAACGAACGATGCGATTTGACAGTTGGTTAACAAGTAAAAGAAAGATTCGGCCGCTGTAGCAGTGCAGAGCCTTAGGCAAAATTAGAGCAAATTAAGAAAAATGCGTATGGAAAAATAGGAATTTGAACGACAAAGCAAACAATGAGTTAAGTTTACGTTAAATGGCTCAACTTGCTGCACAGAGCGAGATTTAGATAAGCATAAGCTACCACTAACTTATTAATCCTCGCGCGGAAGTGGTCGAGGTTGGGCTATTTTATATTTGTAAAAATGTATTGTGAAGGTGCTAATCTGAATGCACGGCTTCAACGCTTTGATTAAACAGAAAAAAAAGTAAAGTGCATCAGAAAAAAAACACAAGCTTGTCCTTTCTCGGACTTAGGAGAATCTGGATACCGAGTTTGGTTATTCTTGATCTTGTACTTCCTGAGATCCTTGAGTTCATACAGACGGACGGACGGATGGACGGAAATGGCTATATCGACTCGCTTTGTCATCCTGATCAAGAATAATAATAATCAACAATAACGAACGAATCTTGCTTGCAAACAGACGTGTTTTTTATCGCTCTGATCAAATCTTTAATTTGTAAAGTTCTATGGGACATTTTACGCCCTTAGTGAAGTTACAGTGAAACTTGAAACTGTTCGTGTCAAATTTAATTAAAGGCATTAATAATAATAACAATAATAAGAATATTCGCACGAAAGCATTTTTCAAGCGCGCAAAATTATACATACAAATAGAACAATACCAACACTGAAACACTGAGTCATACTCTCACAAATACTCTCGCATCAGCGTTCAACAAATCACTCAATAAAATACAAACCGAGAAATCGAATTTCGAACTACACTAAACAACATGGCACCGCAACCCAACAAACGTGCACATGAAAACACCACCACTGACCTTAAGGAGGGCCGCCAGTCGGAAGCTGTTTCATTGAAGATAATGGCAATGATGAATTTGCGTTTTGAAGAGCAGGCCAGCCTCTTCACCACTCATATGGGAGATACTGAGCAGCGCATCCTCAAGGTGGTGCTGGAGCGGTTCGATCGCATGGCTGATGAACTGAAGCAGCTACATGAGCGTGTGAATAACATTGAACGCGAGGTTGAAGAGCTGTCCTCGTTGAGGGAGCGGGTGGGTGTGCTTGAGACGAAGCTCGCTGCGCAGCTCGATGCCGCCAATGCCGCTTGCGACTTGCGTGTACAGGTGGGTGACCTGAAATCCAGATTAGAACATCAGCTTTCTAAGCAGGAAAACGCAGATATAGCAAATAACTTGCGTTTCCACGGTGTCCCGTATGTAGAAAATGAAAATCTTAAGGCGATTTTCAACTCTCTCTGCTTCGCCTTAGGAGTAACTCCGGCACCCAAGTTGAAAGAAATCTATCGGGTCAAGCAAAGCAGGACCAATAATTCCATTGTTGATCCGGTGATAATAATTAGACTCGAACATATGCGCGATAAAACTTCACTTTTGCGGGCAATTGGCACATACCGGCGAGAAACTCAACAACAACTAAACTTGCTGCTCCTAGGTTTTGACTTGCCAACCCCAATTTACATAAATGAGCAACTAAGCAAACGAAATTATGATATTTTTAAAGAGGCAATGAAAATGAAGAGACAGAAGTTGCTCTTATCAGTATTTACTCGCCGCGCATTAGTGCATGTTAAAACACCTACTTGCGATACAGTTGTTCGTGTTGAGGGCATGCAAACGCTCTTGGCACTGCAGAATAACTGCATAAAAGCTTTAACCCCCCTTGCCGAGCCATCGGCTGAGACGGACGGCGTTGGAGCTTTAGGGGAACACCTTAGCAATAGTAACTTTCGCACTTAAGAAACTTCTGTTATGCTTTAATTTTAACATAGTTATTTGTAGTAGTAACTGTCATGCTTGTTTTAAATTAATCTATTTTTTCTATTTATATTTTACATGGTATACTTCGAGTGCGTTTCTGAAACGACTTCAAATACTTAAATATGCAAATTAGTAATAGTAGTTTAAATGCGAGCAGCCATACAATGCTAAAAGTTCTTTGCAACCGAAAGCCAGGCTTACATATTTGTCATATCAATGCGCAAAGCCTAACGAACAAGATAGAAGAATTTAGGTATATGTTTGTAAATTCCAAGGTTGATGTTATATGTGTGTCTGAAACTTGGTTTATGTCTGACATGTGTAGTTCGTTGATTAATTGTGATGGATTTAATGTTTTCCGCTCTGATCGTGCAGGCCATGCGGGTGGAGTTGCAATATATGTAAGTAAGAAAATCAAAGCCAGAATTATATGCAAACAACCTGAGGGGTGTGCAATAGAATACCTTTTTATCTCACTATATCACCTAAAAAACTGCCGAAATTGGCTGCATTTATCGACCTCACCGCAACACAAACTACACTGATCTGATCAGTATATTTTCTGACATCTCAATGAACTATGAAGACGTAATTCTAACGGGTGATTTCAATTCCAATGCTCTGTGTGACGCTCGTCTAGTTGATGATATGGAGGCATTAGGCATGAAAATTGTTAATGCAACACAACCAACACATTTCTCACAAACCTCTAACACATTACTTGACATTTTTATACCCTGTACCCGTAGGGTAACAAGTAAAAAAGCTAAAGTCGGGTGTCCCGACTTTGAAATACTCTGTACATATGTTTACAATAATTATAGAAAATAAAAAAAATTAAGAAAATAAAAAAAAATTTGATCGATTTTACCTCTCTCGGTATTCGAACTCACGTAAAGGGTTTATAATTGCACATTTACATAGCAATTGCGTCTGTGTGAGTGTATGTATGCCTATGCGCATCTATTCGTGTCTGTGTAAGCATTTTCGCAGTCAACCAAACAGCAACATCAACAGCCGCGGGCAGCGCTTGAGCAGCGCTGCAGCAGCAAATATATTTATGGCTATAACTTCTTGTTAAATCGGTCTATCATAGTGAAACTTGGCATACGGACACATAATAACTAACGGGGGGTATTTCCAAAATTTTAGTTCGAAATTCCAAGAATTACGGGAGTTACGATTTGCGGGGTAGAGGGGGGAGGGAGGGAAATTCCAAAATATACATTTTCTGCGTATTCACATAAGGCATCTGGGACTAAAATTTGGTGTTCCTAGGTCTTATAGTCTCCGAGATATAGGCGATTATACGAATGGAAAATCGGGAAAACCCCCATAGGGGGGAAATGGGGGGGAAAATCAAAAAAATAAAACAAACTCGTATAGAATACACACATAACGCATCTTTGTGCAAAATTTGGTGTCTCTATCTCTTATAGTCTCTGAGATCCAGGTGTTCATACGGACGGACAGACGGACAGACTGACAGACGGACAGACGGACAGACAGACAGACAGGGCTAGATCGACTCGTCTCATCATGCTGATCAAGAATATATATACTTTGTGGGGTCTGCCACGCCTCCTTCTGCCTGTTACATTTTTCAGCTCCCGCAAACCTAATATACTTCTGTACATTTCATGTACAGAGTATAAAAAGGGTATATTAGGTTTGTGCAAAGTATGTAACATACAGAAGGAAGCATCTCCGACCCCATAAAGTATATATATTCTTGATCAGCATGACGAGAGAAATCGATCTAGACATGTCCGTCCGTCTGTCCGTCCGTCCGTCTGGATGAACGCGAGGATCTCAGAAACTATAAAAGCTAGAATAACCAAAGTTGGCATCCAGATTCTCCTAGGTCCGAGTAAGGACGAGTTTATTTTATTTTTTTTAATTTCCCCCTCCCTTCCCACGCTGCAGAATTTCGTCAAAAGCGTCCACATTTCAAATGCTACCTAAACCAAATTTTGCACACATAATTTATATATAATTGTCTACTGTTGTTCAATTTTATTCAATTCGGTCAATTCTAAGAAAAGTTATTAGCGAAACAAATTCTCGCCAGTACAACCCCCACAAACTGCAGCAACAAGTTCGCTCTTCTTCTTCCTCTTTTTGCTGCGGCTATGGGCGCAAATAACTCAGTGACGGAAGTTTACCTGGGTACAGGGTATTACACTGTCGGGCTTGCTCGACTGTAGCGTTCTCTCTTGTTTATACTCTGTACATGAAATGTACAAGAGTATATTAGGTTTGCGGGAGCTGAAAAATGTAACAGGCAGAAGGAGGCGTGGCAGACCCCACAAAGTATATATATTCTGATCAGCGTGACAAGACGAGTCGATCTAGCCCTGTCTGTCTGTCTGTCTGTCCGTCTGTCCGTCCGTATGAACACCTGGATCTCAGAGACTATAAGAGATAGAGGCACCAAATTTTGCACAAGATGCGTTATGTGTGTATTCTATACGAGTTTGTTTTATTGTTTTGATTTTCCCCCCCCACTTCCCCCCTATGGGGGTTTTCCCGATTTTCCATTCGTATAATCGCCTATATCTCGGAGACCATAAGACCTAAGAACACCAAATTTTAGTCCAAGGTGCCTTGTGTGAATACGCAGAAAATGTATATTTTGAAATTTCCCTCCCTCCCCCCTCTACCCCGCAAATCGTAACTCCCGTAATTCTTGGAATTTCGAACTAAAATTTCGGATATACCCCCAGTTAGTTATTATGTGTCCGTATGCCAAGTTTCACTATGATAGACCGATTTACCAAGAAGTTATAGCTATAAATATATTTGCTGCTGCAGCGCTGCTCAAGCGCTGCCCGCGGCTGTTCTTGATGTTGCTGTTTGGTTGACTGCGAAAATGCTTACACAGACACGAATAGATGCGCATAGGCATACATACACTCACACAGACGCAATTGCTATGTAAATGTGCAATTATACACCCTTTACGTGCGTTCGAATACCGAGAAAGGTAAAATCGATCATTGAATTTTTTTTTATTTTCCTAATTTTTTTTATTTTCTATAATTATTGTTAACATATGTACAGAGTATTTCAATGTCGGGACACCCGACTTTAGCTTTTTTACTTGTTTTATTAATAATTTAAAGAAAATCTTACTATACGACCAACTTTCTGTGCTATGTAAATGTGCAATTATACACCCTTTATGTGCGTTCGAATACCGAGAAAGGTAAAATCGATCATTGAATTTTTTTTTATTTTCTTAATTTTTTTTATTTTCTATAATTATTGTAAACATATGTACAGAGTATTTCAAAGTCGGGACACCCGACTTTAGCTTTTTTACTTGTTTTATTAATAATTTAAAGAAAATCTTACTATACGACCAACTTTCTGTACCTGTGTTCTCTAAACATGACCTCATCTTCTTGACACTTGACACTATTATTGATAAAACTGACCATAAAATAGATTATAGAGATTTTAAGAATATTGACATTGCACAGCTAAATGACGAATTTTCTTTACTTGATTGGGACGATATTTACCGGTTACCCACGGTCGATTCTCAACTGCAACAATTCGAACACAAAATAAGCTATCTCTACCACAAATTTGTACCACTACGAACGAAAATCGTTAGACCCACACAAGAACCTTGGTTTAATGGCACAATTAGACTTGCCATTAAAAAACGGAATGATGCATATGAAAGTGGAAAAGATATAAATCTGAATATCACTATTCTAATTTCAAATACCTCCGAAAGCAAGCATCTTGCTTGATAAATGCTGCCAAACGAGCTTATCATACTTCACAATTTAGCAATGCGATTTCAAGCAATCAGACGTGGAATAAACTTCGTAGAATGGGTATTGGTAAAACGAAATCATTTCTTCCCTCCGATGTTGACGTGAATGAATTAAATAATAAATTTGTACAAATTGAAGTACCTGTCATTACGCATAATACATATGTAAACGCTGTACCTAATGTAACCTGTGGTAGTAGTTTTAGCTTTCGTTGTGTCAGTCAATGTGATGTCCTAGAATCTGTTCTTAAAGTTAAGTCAAACGCGGTCGGATTTGATGACCTACACCCAAAATTCATCAAAATGATTTTACCTAAAGTCTTAGCGCATATTACAAACATTTTTAACACATCAATTATGACTTCCTGCTTTCCTGATAAGTGGAAAAAGTCAAAAATCTGTCCTATTTCTAAGACTAACAATGAATACCGTCCTATTGCTATTCTTCCTTATCTCTCAAAAGTTTTCGAGAATCTAATAGCAAACCAGATTAGTGACTTTCTAAACATAAACCTTCTCTTATGCGATGACCAATCTGGTTTCAGAAAGCACAGAAGTTTTACCACAGCTGTCCTAAATGTGGTTGAGGATATTCGCAGTCAAATGGATACTGGCTGTGTTACTTTTTTAAGCTTACTCGACTTCAGTTAGGCATTTGATTGTGTTAATCATGAAATAATGTGCACTAAACTTAATAGAATGTATTACTTCTCAAAAACGGCAACAACTTTCATACATTCTTATTTGTCCAATAGGCGTCAAGCTGTTGTAATATTGTCTGATCATTCTTCGTTGTTACCTGTTAGTCGCGGTGTTCCACAGGGATCTGTTCTTGGTCCACTATTGTTCACCTTGTACGTGAATGACCTCCCTTATGTCTTGTCTAACAGTAAAGTCCACCTGTATGCTGATGATGTTCAAATGTATGTTAGTCGTCCTGTTACTAAATTAAATGAGTGTATAAGTGTTAGTAATGGTGAACTATGGAAAATCTCTGACTGGGCTAAAAACAATGGGTTAAAACTCAATCCCACTAAGTCTAAATGCCTAGTAATCTATAAAAACCAATTAAACACTTCAAACTTCAACTCCCTTGTGATTGGAGACACTCCGATTGAATATGTCGATCAAGCTAATAACTTAGGCTTCTGCTTCAACAGGAGCTTGACATGGAACAATCATATTAATAAGGCTGTTGGTAAGGTTTATGGTGCGTTAAGACTTCTGAACTTGACTCAGCAATTCCTACCTGTAAATCTGCGAATGATGATAGCGAAAACATTCATACTTCCAATACTATCCTATGGTGTTGAGGTATATGCAAATTGTGACGCAATTTCATTCCGAAAACTAAAAGTCGCTTACAATAGTGTCGCTCGTTATGTTTTCGGTTTAAGACGCTCTGATCATGTCACCAGCTATGCATACCAACTTTTGAACTTAAGTATCATGTCTTGGATAAACTTTCGAGTTTTATTTTGTTTACAAAAATCGGTAAATACTAAGGAACCAGCATACCTGTATCAAAGAATTAAATTTTCCACATCTCTAAGAACTCATAACTTAGTATGTCAGCGCCACAAGCTTCTTTTATCCGACAGACAATTTTTCATATATGCTGTTCGCATTTGGAATGGACTACCAACACACATAAAAAACATCAGAAACGCTACTCAATTTCGAAGTAATCTAAAAAAATATCTTCAAAATTAGCATTAATAAACTGTCACGATAACAAGCATGACATATACAATCATTTTACAATGTAATTTAGTTTTAAGACAAATATAAATTTTATTAAACTTATTTTAATTCTCTGTCTCAAATTTTAATATAAACTCATTATAAACTAACTAGTTTAGTACATATGTAAAACTCTTTATGTGACTAGTGCTATAACATATAAGTAACTCTACTTGTTGCGCTAGGAAGTAATTAACAATAAATAAATAAAATAAAATAAAAAAGCTACCAACGGTCAGCTTACCAAATCCGAAATTTATTATAATGTCATCTCTAAACCCAGATAACCCACTCAAAAGCATTTGCGACCCATGTGGTCTTCCCCGCCACGACTCGACCCCTCAAGCACTCTCTAATAATAGTGAAACCTACCAAAAATTAGAGCTACACAACTAACAACCTCCACAAAAGAAAACATCTCAATACCAATAGATCACTCAAAAAACAAGCACGAAGAACAAACTACAAAAACCATTCGACTTCACAATGACAAACTACTCAAAAACAACTCAAGGAAAAAACTTAACGGAAACAAAACCGTTCACCTCAAAAGCAGCAACTCACCCAACACACGAACAAATGATAACAACACACGACTCACAAATCGACACATACGATTACACAGCATACGAAAAACAACTAAGGAAAAAATGTTACCAATATGACTCAATTCTCTCTGATTCAGATGCTGATATCAGAGAAGATAATTATCATGCCCTCTACGCTCTCACTCTCAATGCACGCGAACGCTCATTATGACCTGATGCATAATCAGAACGTTTTCGCGACGTTCGGAGAGGAAGCAAAGAGAGAGAGCATGTAAAAAAGCAATCAGAATCAATTCAAATTGAACAAATTGTTGTCTCCCTATCACCATGACACTCAATATAGTTCACTGGAACATTAACGGATATAAAAACAATTATTACAGTCTCTCTTACTATCTAGATACAAACCAGAGAACTGCATGAGTGCCTATTTTTGTGACTAAGTATACTTACTGAAAAAGTGGTTGCGGTGTGATCGCCACCGCATACTTTTTGTCTATTCAGTCACTGACTTAAAAGGCATTTTTGTATTGCTATGACTGGATCACTTTTATACTCTATCATGGGGGTATACGGTGCATGCTTTACTTTTTCATCGCACGTTCTTGTTGTTGTTTTCTGCAATCGTACTTATACTCATACGCGCACAATACAAATATTGCGTGCGCAAGAAACGATGAGAGAAGAGTTGACAAAATCAATGTGATGATTAGTGAAGCAAAGACCAAGTACTGCAAACACCACATAGGAAAACCGAAACGAAGCAAAGATCAAGTACAACGCATGTGTATAACGGCGTTTTTCTTATTTTTGCTCATTATGTACGGCAAATTACGAAGTAAATAATTCCTTTTAATTGTGTGAAAATCTTATTTTACTTTGCATTGTTTATGTTTAACAATATGTACAGACAAATGAAAATATTAGTACATGCATATGTACTTACATATTAGTAGATATGTACATACATATTAGTACGTATGTACATACATATTAGGACATATGTACATATTAGGACATATGTACATATTAGTACATATGTACATATTAGTACATATGTACATATTAGTACATATGTACATATTAGTACATATGTACATTCATAGTACCAACATACATACACACATGCACTGAATGTGCGAGGTCAACACCGCAAATCATACTTAATTACAAGTACTGCAGGCAACGCAGCTGAACACTCGTGCAGAGCGAACACTCAAAACGACTGAGTAAAAAAATTGCCGAGTGCGAGAGAACCCAATACTCAATTGATCGCTAACATTTGGTGGTGGTTTTTACTCTCACAAATTTCTTTGCGTTCACCAACCGCATAAGTACAAAAATGAGTGAAGAGGACAGCAAAAGGTCTTGTTGTGATTGCATTGATCTAAGTATAAGAAGGCCATGAGTATAATCAACACCGCATAATTTTTTATGCGGTGTTTTGCATGATCGTGAAATATTCTAAGTACGTATGCGGTGTACTCATTGTTGCGGTGCACCGCTACAGGTCTCTGATACAAACCAAAGATAATAGCGCAACAAGAAACCCATCTCGTCAACGACAACGCATAATTCCAAACTCGAAAACAATTCTCATTATACCAAAAAATCGACGTAGACCCTCTACACACAAAAGCAAGCAGAGGAGTTGTTCTTCTCATATCAAATTCCATCCATCACAAAATAATAAGCTTCAATTCTATCATCCTTGCTATCGCTGCAGAAACAATCTGAAATTCCTTTTATAGTTTTAAGCGTTTATATTTCTGTTGAAATATGGCCATACACGACATATGTTTATACATCAACTTACTTTCTACGTCTATGAGTTGCCTCATTCTTAGTGTAGTTCGTCTTACACCTTCGTCTTGTAAAGTTAGACCTAAACAGACGCGCATCGCGCAGTATTAAAACATTATTCACTTTATAGTATACTCACTTATGAACATATTGGCGCGACTCCGTCAACAGGTTATGGGCCCAGATAACGCATAAAGTGAATTACTAATGAATTACAAAAAAGAAAAATTAAAAAAAAAAAATTTAAAAAAAAAATGAATTAATTAATTTAATTAAATTAGAATACATGTTTATGTTCAGTTTTAACAGCATACATTTACATCACGTACCTATGCGTGTATGTATGCAGCACAAAGTTGAACCAAAGCAGCAACAACAACAACAGCTGCGGGCAGCGCTGCCGACAGAGCTGCAGGCAGCGCATGATCAGCGATTTTACTTATAGCTATAACTTTCTTCAGAATTGACCTATCATGATGAAATTTGGCACACGGACACATTAGTACTAACTGGATGTACCTACCAAAATTAGTTTCAAAATTCCGAGAATTACGGAAGTTATAAGAAAAAACACGAATTGCGGGGGAGTGGGGGGGTGCATCGAAAAAAAACTCAAGCTCGTACTTTCTCGGTCTTAGGAGAATATGGAAACCAAGATTAGTTATTCTAGCTCTTATACTTTCTGAGATCCTTGCGTTCATACGGACAGACAGACGGACAGACGGACGGACGGACAAGGCTATATCCACTCGGCTTCTCATCCTGATCAAGAATATATATACTTTGTGGGGTCTGCCACGCCTCCTTCTGTGTGTTACATACATGCGCACAAAGCTAGTATAGCCTTTCACCCTTTGGGTACAGGCTATAAAAAGTGAAAAGTCGAAAGCTGTCTGCTGTGAAAAATGGCTAGTGCTTTCATTAAAATAGAACCGCTAAACGCGGAGAACTATGATACGTGGAAACTATAGATGCGTGCAGTACTCGTGAAGGACGAACTGTGGAAATATGTCGATGGAACGAAAAGTTGCCCAGCGACTGGAGACGAACGGAGCATGTGGGAAACACGTGTCGAAAAGGCACGTGCACATATTTTGTTTTCGATGAGCTCATCAGAGTTGGCTATTATAGAAAATTGTGCAACAGCAAGTGAATGTTGGTCGAAATTAATAGAAACATTTCAATCGAAACGGGCCGTGCGAAAAGCAAGCATATTGAAACGAGTCGCATTATCACGAATGAATGCAGGAGATGACGTGCGCAAGCACTTAAACGATTTTTTTGATGCAGTGAAAAAACTAAAGGAAATTAGCATCGCAATTTATGAACGTAATGTACGCTAACCGTCGGAAAGACAATAGCAAAGCAGAGAGAAGCAGCAATGTGCAAAAAGGAGACAGAAAATGTTTCGCGTGTGGCAAAATGGGACACATTGCTCGATACTGTAAAAGTAAGGCGAAGAATTACGCAAAAAATGAAGTAAATGGTAAATAAGCGGTAAGAGCGAGTGAAGAAACAGCATGCTAAGCGCAATAGAAAATGATTTCGCCGCGGAATCGAATAACGGCTTATGGTGCCTAGACAGTGGTTGTTCAGCATATTTGAGTTCGAATAAAAGTGCGTTTAGTAAAATGGCAGCAGTGGAAAAGACTTTGCATTTTGCGAACAATAACACAACGAGTATAAAAGGCATTGGTGAAATACGTGTAGCAGCAAAGAAAAAGAAAGTTAAAGAAAACAAAACTCTAAAAGATGTGTTTTATGTATCCGATTTACGCAACAATTTATTGTCAGTATCAAAAAAATCTTTAGGACGTTCTACTATTTTCCATGTGTTGCTTCGAACATGTGCAATGAACGCGTCTTCAATTGCTTTGGTCCAATTTTCCGCTTCGCTGGAGCTTTTCGCTTCCTCTATTGAAATTGGATCTCCCCCTGCTGCAAATGCCATTTCGCAATCTTCGTACATATCACATTGTGATGAGTCTGAATGCATCTCATCGTCGTTGCCGTCGTTAGCCTTTTCGGCTGCTGGCTGATAGACCTTTCGAGGTCTTCCACGTTGACCACTTCTCACTAGCTTTGGTCGTCCTCTACCATGCCGCTGCTGCACCTCTTCGGAATCTTCTTCGCTGAATGAGCTTTCACTTACTTGCGGCTGGTTGGATAAATTAGTGCTGATGCCATTCTCTGCGAGCTCTTCTGTGCGCCTTTTCGGCACTTATAATCTATATGCTTTGGATTCTGACGAGTAGCCAACAAGTATGCATTCCTCTAATTTTGATTCGAATTTTCCACGATTACTTCCTTTGACGAGAGCGTATGCTTTTGTGCCAAATATGCGTAGATGTGCCACTGTTAGAATTTTCTTCGTCCAGTATGTGTGCGGTATCTCTCCAGATAGCCCCTTCGTGATACATCGATTTCGGATGCCCAAAACGATGGTGGTCCGCCAGACTATTTCATCATGCACCTAGCCATCTCAATCAGGGTACGATTCTGCCTCTGTGCTGTTCCATTCTGCTGAGGTGTATGCGGTGCCGAAAATCTACGCAGAATCCTTTGCTTTCTCATATAATCATCGAACTCTTTGTTGCGATACTCTGTGCAATTGTCTAATTGGAAAGCCTTTATCTTTTTACCTGTAAAGTTTTCTACTTTAGTTTTATATGTTCTAAATGCTTCAAATACTTGCGATGTCTGTTTAAGAAAATAAACTTCACAATATCGGGAGTGGTCATCTAAAAACGTTACAAAATGCTTAGAACCACTCAATGAACTCGTTCTCATTGGTCCGCACACGTCGCTGTGTATAATTTCTAGTAGCTCGCTCACACACTCTGATAATTTCGCATTTTTATAAATTTCCAATCCGTAAGTTTTTCCATCCGACGCCAATTTCTTAAGGTCATTTTCATTTACGTGTCCCATACGATAATGCCACGTGTCTATATCATTCGCTTCATCATTTACATTATTTGATGTTCTTCGCATTCCAAATAATACAGGTGGCCATATCTTTTTGCATTATTAATTTTCATAATAACCGCATCATTTTTACGAAAATGCACCTCGTAGCAGTTGTCTGTAATTTTTGATACTGACAATAAATTGTTGCGTAAATCGGATACATTACAACACATCTTTTAGAGTTTTGTTTTCTTTAACTTTCTTTTTCTTTGCTGCTACACGTATTTCACCAATGCCTTTTATACTCGTTGAATTGAAGACGAGTTCATTGCACATGTTCGAAGCAACACATGGAAAATAGTAGAACGTCCTAAAGATCGAAAAGTGATTGGAAACAAAATGGTATTCCGTACTAAGGACGACGGCAGCACTACTGGAAAGAAGAAAGCGCGATTAGTCGTAAAGGGCTTCTCGGCAAAACCTGGCGAAGATTTTCATGAGGCGTACTCACCAGTAGTGCGTTTCACATCGAGGAGAATGTTAGTAGCTTTAGCAGCAGAGCTTGATATGGAAGTCCACCAAATAAATGTAGTAACAGCATACCTAAACGGAGAGCTGGAAGAAAAGGTATACATAGACATACCAGAGGGATTTACCGATTTCATGAAAAAGTTGGAATCGAGGGCAGCAGTAGGCGCAAAAGAGTCTTCATGTAAGGAGAAACACATCGAAGCAGCAAAGGCATGGCGAAAATTATTGAACGGGATAAAGAATCCAGTTTGTCTACTTGAGAAGGCGTTGTATGGATTACGTCAATCTGGCATACAATGGTACTGCAAATTAACCGAAAAGTTACAAGAAATGGGTCTTGAGGAGACCAAGCAAGATCCATGCATGTTTGTGAAGCGACAGGGGAAGAAAATTCTTCTGGTCACGATTTACGTCGATGATTTGTTATTGGCATCAAATCATGCAGAATGACTACATCAAACCAAGGCATCCCTCGGAAGAGGTCCAGTAAAAACTTGTCTCGGCGTAGAGTTTCAACAAAACTTGGGCAAGCAACAAATCTTCATTTGTCAGGAGCAGTACACTGAAGCAATTTTGAGAAGATTTGAAATGGCAGTATGCAAATCGGCATTAACTCCAACGGCTGACGAGATCAGACAGTTTAATTCATGTTACAACGGTGAACATTGGAAGGCAGCGAAACGAGTACTACGGTACCTAAACGGTACAAAGCAGCACGGCCTGTTATACAAGAAGACAGGCGACGACTTATATGGCATGGTAGATGCAGACTGGGGCGCAAACCTTACCGACAGGCGTTCCTATTCAGGTCTAGCATTCGACCTGGCTGGTGGAGCTATAAGATGGGAGGCGCGAAAGCAGCGCATGGTGGCATTGTCAAGTACAGAGGCAGAATATTTGGCAATGTCTGACACAGTTAAGGAGGCCTTATATTTAAAGGCGCTTCTTAATAGGATCGGACGAAAATGTGAGCAGATGATGATCTTAAACGACAATCAGAGCGCACAGAAATTGGTCAACGGGTTCGGCTTTCATCCTCGCACTAAGCATATTGATGTGCGTCACCACTTCATACAGGAGAAGCATAAGAGCGGCGACATCAATGTTGAATACCTGCAGACGGAACTGATGGCAGCAGGCGTCCTAACGAAGGGTCTCAATAGCACTAAGCTAAACAGACGCGCATCGCGCAGTAATAAAACATTATACACTTTATAGTATACTTATGACTTTATATCTGAACATATTGGCGCGACTCCACCAACAATTTCACTAACTGACAAATTTTTTCGAGCACGATCCTCATGATCTACACAACAACTTCAACAAGCCAATACTTATGCTAGGCGACTTTAATGCCTGGCATCCGTTCTGGGGATCTTCCTCTAACAACCAACGGGGCAATGTAGTTGCAAACTTTATACAAAATAGCGGCCTGCTTCTCACCAGTGGAAATCGCACGCATTACACTTCTTACAACACCTTCACGAATGTAGATATCTCCATGTGCTCGCCACCACTTAACCTTAATGCATACTGGTCTATTTGTGAAGATCTATATGGAAGCGATCACTACCCGATATGCATATACATTTTTTTCCCAAAGAACCGCGCAACATAGGTCTCAAAACACATAGATACAAATTACACCTATCGAACTGGGAAAAATTTCAACATAACATCAACCGATGGTCAGACAGTATTAATATCACAAACAACACAAATCAAGCCGCTGCCAAATTTCTCAAAATTATTAAGGCATCTGCAAACGAACCCATACCAACTACAAACCCTAAAAGACCTACGAAAAAGAAAACATACTGGTAATCTCAGGAAGCAATCACAAGGAAACAATCTCTCCCAAAACCAATACGCATATAAACCAAATAGATGTACCTCAGACCCTCTTTTTGATAATCATATTTGCAATGTCTATCCACAAAACCCATGTCTCACTCCTTTCCATTGACATGGAAAAAGCTTTTGACAGAGTAGTAATTCATCATACAAAAACTATATGAATGGAAACGCATAAAAATAAGAAGCGAAAAGTCATCACACCTTTTATTATTATTTGGCATAAACAACCCTATTGGGTCTCTGCCTGATGCACAATTTGCCTCCACGCGCCTCTGCTTTGCGCGCGTCTCCTCCAATTGGTAACACCAAGTGATGTTAGGGCTTCAGTCACTTGGTCCTTCCAACGTATTCGGGGTCTTCCTCTCCTCCGTTGTCCTCCAACTACCGCATCAAATACTTTTCGAGCTGGAGCTTCTTCTTCCATACGTACGACATGACTTAGCCAGCGAAGTCTCATCGTATTTATTCGCCTGACTACGTCAGTGTCACCGTACAGCTCATACAGCTCATCGTTCCATCTGATACGGTATGTATCGCCAACGCAAATAGGACCGAAGATCTTGCGGAGAATTTTCCTCTCGAACACGCCAAGAGCAGCTGCATCTGATTGTGTGGTTGTCCAGGTCTCAGCCCCATATAAGAGCACCGGAAGGATGAGCGTCTTGTAGAGCGTTATTTTCGTCTGCCAAGAGAGAGCTCTACTGTTCAATTGTCTACTGAGCCCATAGTAGCACCTGTTGGCAAGGATTATTCGCCGCTTAATCTCCGGGCTGATATAGTTGCTGTTGTCAAGAGCAGAGCCAAGGTATATGAATTCCTTGACAGATTCAAAGTTATAGTTCCCTGCTATCAGATGAGAATCAAGACGCCGCGATTCTCTGCTAGAGCACACTATAAACTTTGTTTTGCTCATGTTTACCGCCAGACCTACTTTGGCCGATTCCCTTTCGATCGCTCCAAAAGCACCAGTGACATCACGCTTGGTCCGACCAATGATGTCAATATCATCGGCATATCCAAGGAGCTGGACACATCTGTTTGTCAATATTGTACCCGTCCGATGTACTCCGGCTTTCTTTATAATGCTCTCCATAAGAAGGTTGAAGAGCATACATGAGAGCGAGTCACCTCTGAGACCTCGCTTGGTAGTGAAGGTTTCAGAGAGGTCGTTTCCTACCTTAACGGAGCTGATGGTATTGCTCAACGGCATTCTGCAGAGCCGAGTTAGCTTAGCAGGGATACCAAGCTCAGACATGGCAGCATATAGGCGATCTCGCAATGGGCTATCAAAGGTAGCCTTGTAGTCAATAAAAAGGTGGTAGGTGTCGATTTGACTTTCGTAGGTCTTTTCCAGGATCTGGCGCAGTGTAAAGATCTGGTCAATGGTGGACTTGCCCGGTCTGAAACCGCACTGATAAGGTCCAATCAGTGTCTTTGCATGTGGCTTCAATCTCTCACACAGTACGCTCGAAAATATCTTATATGCGATTGGAAGAAGGCTAATACCACGATAGTTGGTACGTAGCGTGGCATCGCCCTTCTTCAGAGTAGGGCAGATCGTACTAAGGCTCCAATCTTCGGGCATATTCTCCACAAGCTATATCTCGCAGATGAGTTGGTGCATAGACCTTACTAACTCATCACCACCAGATTTAAACAACTCAGCAGGCAGTCCATCAGCACCTGGGGCTTTGTTGTTCTTAAGCCGCTGTATTGCAACCTTAACCTCCATATGGCTTGGAACCGGTACTTCTATACCATCGTCGTCGATTGGGGTTCGTGGATCGTCATTTCCGTCTGCAAGTAGACTTGAGAAGTGATCCCTCCATAGCCTTAGCACATTCTCTGCATCCGTGACCAGGTTTCCGTCATCGTCTTTGCAGGCAAATGCGCCCTTCCTAAAGCCCTGGGTCAGACACTTAACCCTCTGGTAGAAGTTTTGGGCTTCATTCCTGTCTCTGCTTCGCTCCACAATCTCACACTCACGCTTTTCAAGCTCCTGTTTTTTCCGTCTGAAAAGTCGCTTCTCTTCTTTTTATTGTATAAGCCTCTACTACAGCTCGAGTAGCACCAGCCTGCAATGTTCTTCGGTATGCGACGTCTTTTGCTGCTGTAGCTTCACGACACTCCTGGTCGTACCATGGATTTTGTGGTGGGGGGCGCTGGAACCCAAGTACGTCTTCTGCTGTAGCACGTACGGAGTAGGATATGTGCGCCCACATATCACTGATGTTTGCAGGCGTGGGAGAGCGCTGGCTGAGCATGCCAGATAGTTGAGTGGAGTATGCGTCCTCTGTCTGTAGTGATTGCAGCTCCCCGATGTTCATCTTATTCATCATACCTCGACGTGGCGTTTTGGGCTGCAACAAGATAGTGGTCCGAGTCAATGTTAGGACCCCGACATGAACGAACGTCGAGTATGGTGGATGCATGCCTTGCATCGGTCACAACGTGATCAATCTGGTTCCGTGTTAATCGATCAGGAGACAGCCAGGAAGCCTTGTGGATGTCAGGATGACAAAATCTGGTACTACTAACTACCATGTTATGCGCTGCAGCAAAGCCGATTAACCTCAGGCCATTGCTCGAGGTGGTCCCGTGGAGACTAAATCGGCCGACTGTTGCTCCAAAGACACCTTCTCGCCCAACCTTGGCATTGAAATCCCAAAGAAGGATTTTAATGTCATGAGCTGGACAGCGGCCGTAGGCCCGGTCGAGCTCCGCATAGAAGGCATCTTTGGTCCCGTCGTCCTTTTCTTCAGTGGGGGCGTGCGCACAGATAAGGCTGATGTTAAAGAATTTGGCAGTACTTCGGATTGTTGCCAGTCTCTCGTTTATTGGCTGAAAGTGAGAGACACGGCGCCGTAACTGAGCGCCAACAACGAAGCCACAACCAAACTCATGCCGTTGCGGGTGGCAGCTGTAGTATATGTCACATTTGTTTTTCTTTATGCAGCCCTGGCCTATCCATCGCATTTCCTGGATAGCAGTAATGTCAGCCTTACATTTTTCGAGAGCATCCGATAGTTGTTGAGCGGCACCAGGCCTGTACAATGTTCGTACATTCCAGGTGCATACTCTCAAATCATTGTCCTTTTTACGTTTGCCATGGTCGTCAACTTTGTTTTGAATCCTATCCGAGGCTCCTCTTGCATCTTTCATTGAATTAGGGTTTTTATGTGGGTGGATCTCAAGTCCTACGCCACAACCTAGATTTCGGTTCTAGGGAACCCGC
The DNA here is from genome assembly GCF_003285725.1 of Scaptodrosophila lebanonensis. NCBI lineage: Eukaryota > Metazoa > Arthropoda > Insecta > Diptera > Drosophilidae > Scaptodrosophila > Scaptodrosophila lebanonensis. The sequence continues at coordinate 687,398 of NW_022060580.1, read as the reverse complement.
CGCGCACTTTAGTTTGCCACCCAACGGGTGTTACGTGGCAATCCAGGAGGAACCACGTTGAGGTAGTGCGTCAACTTAGAGAGAGTATTGACAAGGATCATGCTGGCATTCACCAAGTTGAATGCAATCAGTCACTTTGCCTTGTATACTCAACCTCATCCTCCCAGTCATCACACCTACATATATGCAAAAAATATACATGTACAAAAATAGATATTAGATTAAACAATACAATTATACCTAAAGCACCCCATTCACAGGCGATCATGTTGCCGGAACTTGTTCGGCAGCAGAAATACATTTTCCCACTATCATTTGAGATAAAATTTTGACAAGTGCTGAATGGATAAATGGATACGGACGAAAATACAATTTTGGCCTTAATATGAATTGCTATTAGAATAATTGAAGAATTGAGAAACAAAAAGAAAACAAGAAAGGAATGCTAAAGTCGAGCAGGCTCAACTCTTAAATACCCTGTACCACCCCACAAAAAAATAAATTAATTTAATTTAATTAATTAATTTAATTTAATTTAATTAATTTAATTAATTAACTAAATTAAATATAAAATATTCCATACATGCATACATACATTTACATCAGAATCGTGTCTATGCGTGTTTGTGTACTTGTACATATGTATGTATGTGTGCATTGGGCATGGTTATATGGCTATAACTTTCTAATCAACCTATCGTAATGAAACTTGGTATACGGATATATAATTACTAACTGGATGTGTCTACCAAATTTTAGTTTAATATTCCAAGAATTACGGGAATTCTCATCCTGATCAAGAATATATACACTCTGCCACGCCTCCTTCTGCTTGTTACATACATTCGCACAAAACTAGTATACCCTTTCACCCTTTGGGTACAGGGTATACAAAAATGGAAGGCAAAAAAGGAAGCACAGTATGGATGAAAAAGAGGTACATGAAGCGTCTCTACCAACTTCTAGATATTTTTTTATAGTACATCCCACGCTTTATTGCGCAAATGTTTATGCTTATATTCCTCGCTTTTCTTTTTTTTACAAAGACGACTCATTGTGGACGCATTCCACATTGGGCGGAATCGTTTTTTTTTTTTTTAAAACCCAAAAAAATGTAAGGCGTGGTTGCAGCGCAAAAAAAATTAATTCAAAATTCACAAATAATATAAGCCGTAAAATCTCCAAGCTTCAAGTTTTAGAATTAGAGTTTTTACCAAAAAAGCCGATTCCGCCCAATGTACATTCTATAAAATCGACCAATAATTGCTTTCAAACGTCTGTGCTTCACAAATATTTTTTTAAATGATGCTCGGGCAAGACTGCCATCAACTGTCAAATATGTTCGTACGAACAATAGCAAGATAGAAACATTTCTATTCTATAGTATGCCAGCAAAACGTCGAGCATTTAAATTCACCCGAGCATCCCCACTAACGTCGAACATTTAGTTGAGCACAACAAGTTCAGGCAAAATGCTTGCCTGTGGATGAGGTGCTTAAAACACAACACCTTCAAATATTAGGACTAATTTTTGACACTGAGCATACACATACATACTTTAATAGAGTCACTAAACAATAGATTTAATATACTAAAATGTTTAAGTAGCCTGTTTGGCCATTTCATAGTTTTAAGAATTGCATTAGCTATTAAGAATATTGAAGTTTAGATTTATGTAAAAAGAAATGAATTGTTTGCACACATATATATGTAATTGTTAGGCGCTGTCTGTTTACAGCTATAAGTTCTATGCACATATGTTGCTCTCTCGCGCTGTCTCTCAATGCGTTCCACACGCGCATGAGAGCGAGCATAAACGATAAAATAAAATCACTTAGCAAATCGAGTTCAGACTGTGCAGTTCGCTTTCCTTTGCAATTTCTTAATATCCAGTGCGAGCCAAAAGCAGTCTGCCATTTTCGTGAGATTTACCTCATTTGGAAGGAAATCAAACAAATCATTGGACCTTAGCTTTTGCCATACCGGCAAGTTTCCAGCTTTAGCTGAACATAGCCAAAAGCTTAAATGTAACACAACCTCTCTCAAAAGCTGTAATACAAGGTGCGTTCCAAAGTAAACAGGACTTTTTGAATCTAACGCCCCCTGGTGACGCTTGATCTCATCGATCGACGCTTGTGACCGATTATTTGACCAAAAATCACATTTTAACCATTAACCACTCGCCGTATTCACCTGATATGGCACCGTGCGACTTCTACCTTTTCGGAAAAATGTATTTGCCCATGAAAGGAAAGCGTTATGTAAATTCAAAAGGCTTGCATCGGCATACTGGCGGCCATACCGGCCAACGAGCTAAAACACACTATTTTGAATAAAATAAATTAATTTTGCCGAAAAAACCATTTGTTCCGTTTTTTTTTTAAAAGTCCTGTTTACTTTGGAACACACCTTGTATTATCAAAAATAGATTACCGTTTCTGCGTGCTCTGCAAAACAACCAAAAAAAATAAAAACAAACTATCCACCCCCTACCATTCCTCCATAAGACTATCTGTAAATAGTTCCTTGCTATACAGCTAGAAACTATTTACTACCTGAGGCTACACTTAATTTCTGTGTAAACGCATCTCTGGGAGAACAAAAAGGAAATAAACCAAATTTCCAATTTCATCATAATTTTATTTCTGAAATTACTTAAGTATTTATAAAATGTTTGTCTTATTTACTAGGTTTTTCTTGTGTACTAATAATTTAATATTTGACTCTTTCTTATTCTCTAAACATTGCACTTACTCTAATTTTACATTTTTTGTCTTATTCGATACTAACGGTGTCAAGTGGATTTTTCCTCCATATGTACTTGTTCGAAGACTCTTTCTTATCTAGTGCATTGCGCACCCACCCTTAAATGCTGTCGATTCATATGCATATGCCTACGATGCATTGGTCGGCCATTTTTAGGCCGAGATTCTGTTAAGCCTACCTACTACTATCCCTATGCTAACTCCTGAGCTCTTGTTCACTTTTGTGAACACTTTCCCTGGGTGCTTTCCGAACCACTCCCATCACCAACATTCTCGCAGAAGCTGGACTGCCAGATCTGAGCACCAGATTCGAATGGAGCATCGGCAGGCAAATTAACAGACTGTACAACACATCTGGTTCGTCGCTGCACCCAACACTGACAAACCAACTGAAACGCAAAAAAGAACAACGAATCCCATCAAGCCTTCAACTCATCATCAAAAAAGCTTCGCAACTCAACATAATAATATCCTCCCAGCGAAAATACAAACAAAAGTTTCCTCCCTGGATTTTTGACACAAACTTAATCATTTTCCAACTCTCACATTACTTGTATAAAAAGGACACCACCCCTAAGGAGATATACACAACAAACTTCAATAGGATACGATCAAACTTCCCAGCATGGACATTTCTCTTCACCGATGGACAACGCGACAGCTTTTAGCGCGGTCACTGAGGAGAATAAAATTCTCAGATCCGCAATAAAATCTTCCTATACGTCCATCTTCACAGCCGAAGCAGAATCAATTTTTTGCTACAGTTGAGCTGGTAACCGCAAATAAACGAGCCAAATATATAATATGCACCGATCCTCAACACTCCTTGCTGTTCAACAACGAACCAACCATGAGCAAAATTAGGGACATGATCTCCGCAAAAAAACTAAATTCAAACTTATGTGGACACCAGGACACGCAGGTATAAGAGGAAATGAATGGGCGGATACGGCATTGAAAGCCGCCACAACAGCCCTATCAATTCTCCACAACATCTCCAATAAAAGAGACATCAACAATCTCATTAACACAACAAGAAAAATAACAGTATCTGGGATGAATTCACTCAACATTACACGACAATAAATCCGTCTCGAAAGCCAATATATATACCAATAACAATAAATAGAAAACACAACTATATACACAAGATTCCGACTTGGACACACAAAACTTACACACGAATACCTGCTCACCAAATCACCACCGCCAAATCATCAACTGCAACAAAGGCACTCTTACTATGAAACATTTCACCAACTACAGCCAATTTATCCTCAACCAATGCACTTTCTTGAAATTTCCGACGCTAAATCAACTACTCGCAGAGACAAATAATGTAAATACTAATAACTTCATAAAGCTCATTTCTAAACTACTTATAAATACTATACAACATATAATAAATAGATTTAAAAAAAAACAGGCTGAAGGCCTTCGTTGCTCTGGTTATACATATACTTTTATATGTATCAAATTTTGTGATTCAAGATTAATGCTAAGTTACAAATGTTAAGAAAAATAAATAAATACACAAAAAAATCACTCAAAATATCTAGTGCAGCCTTCAAAAATAAGCATCATCCAAATGGCACTAGCACCGAAACGCCAGCGGGAAAAAACTTCTGAAGACCTTAAAATCACCCGATCTTCGGGTGCTCCTTCGCCCCTCTTGGTCCAGCTTGGCCAAGCACATCACGGACAGCATTCGTTAATCGGAGGAGCGTATACTGCATGACCTCCAGGATAGGCTGATCGTGATGTCCGCTGAATTCCAAAAACTCACCCAACGTGTACAGCATCTGGAGTCAGAAGTTGGTGAGTTTCAACAACCCAAGGATCGAATTATTGAGCTAGAAGCTGAAGCCGGTGTAGTGCACGCTCTGCGTGGTCAGGTGAAGAGATAGCAGCGAAACATGCTGCGCAAGCAAATCAAAGCATTGACTGTCATCTGCGAATTCACTGTGTTCCATTTAGTCATGAAGAAAATCTTAAAACTTTGTTTCATATACTGTGTTTTGCTCTAAAACTCACACCACCACTTAGACTTAGAGAAAATTTCCGGATCAAGTAGAATAATAAAAACGCTGCCATTGATCCAACAATAATTATAAATCTGGAACATGCGCTAGATAAAGCTGCACTGCTGCGTGCAGTTGGCAAATATCGACGGGAGTTTAAGAAACCGCTAACGCTGCTGCTTTTGGGCATCAACTCCGATGTGGTTTTCTATATTAATGAGGCAATGCGATTAAAAAAGCGAATGTGTAACTTTTCGGCTTTTACATGATGAGGTGTCGTGCATGTTACGCCAACTGCGGGAGCGGAGGCTTTTGAAATATATGGTAAGCAACTACATTCATTTAACGTCCATCCTCCCTTATGTGTAGCTAATGCTGAGCACAGCCAAGAGATTAATAAACAGCCGTTAAACAATATTAGAAATAATAATGATAGCTTTCGTTAGTTTTATATTCTCTTCTGCTGTTTTACGTACTATGTTATTTGCTAGTTCTATTAGAATTATCTATTGCAATACTATTGTTAGGTTATTAAATTTATAGAGAGAGTAAGATACTAATAGGTAAGAAAATCCCATTATGCACACAAATAATATAAGCAGATCCACAGTGAATAGCAAAAGACTAATTAGGGTTCTTGAAAAGACAATGAAAGGTTTACATATATGCCACATAAATGAACAAAGTCTTTGCAACAAAATTGAATAGTTTAGGTATCTGCTTGTAAAGTCTAATGTTGATGTAATAAGTGTGCCGGAAACGTGGTTTGTCCCCCAACTGAATGATGTTTTAATTGCATGTGATGACCTATATCGAGCTGATGGCCATGCAGGTGGGGTTGCTATATACATAAACAAAAAACTAAAATCTAAAGCAATAAGAAAACAACACTCTGAGAGTGCGATAGAGTATTTGTTTCTCGAAGTCACTGGAAGTGGGAGGCCAACTGGTATGCTAATTGACTGCTCTTATAAACCAAATCGTTCCATCGGCTAATCAGAAGCAATTGATATTATTATGACATTGTCTTTAAATTACGAAGACATAGTCATAACTGGTGACCTTTACAGTTATATGTTAATGGAACGACACCTTGTTGATGACATGACTTCTCTTGGTTTAAGTGTGGTCAATTCGTCTATGCCAACTCACTTTTCCAACACGATTAATACGTTCCTTGATGTTTTTTTTTGTTAGTGATACTAAGAAAATTATTTTATATGACCAAATTGTCGTACCAGTATGACGTATGAATTTAACCCACACCCACAAATCGTATACTTAAGGGGTTTTATGAACATTAATCTTGGACTACTATGTAGCCCAATTGACTCTTCTAACTGGGACACAATATATTCACTGACGGACGTAAATTCTCAATTAGGACAACTGTCCATTCACATTGACGCACTATATGATAGGCATGTACCTATAAAAAAGAATATTATCAAAGCTATCAAAAACCTTGGTTTAACCAAGGTATTGCTAGTAAAATTAGGGAACGTGATACTGAGTACCCTAGGTGGAAACGATATAAAAGTCCTGAATTTTACCAGCAATTTAAAATCTTAAGACGGTCAGTAAATAAAATGATCAGTACAGAAAAGTGTCACTATTACTCTGTAAAATTCAATAACGCAATATCAACTAAGCAGAGATGTGGTGAGCTCTGGATGAACTCATGCAGGGATTCGCTTGATCTGCTTATTAACATACATTTTTCAGGATGTACTGATGGTTCCTGTTCTTAAGGCAAAGGATGAATACAGGCCAATATCTATTCTGCCATTTCTATCAAAGGTATTCGAAAATGTTATGGCGAATCAAATTAATAAATTCCTAGCCTACTGTGCAATAAACAATCTATTGCCATTCTAGATGTTACAGAAAATATTAGAGAGCAACTTACCGATAGTATATATATAATATGTTACAGATGTTATAGATGTTACATTTTTATAGCCTGTACCCAAAGGGTGAAAGGCTATACTAGTTTTGTGCGCATGTATGTAACACACAGAAGGAGGCGTGGCAGACCCCACAAAGTATATATATTCTTGATCAGGATGAGAAGCCGAGTCGATATAGCCTTGTCCGTCCGTCCGTCTGTCCGTCTGTCTGTCCGTATGAACGCAAGGATCTCAGAAAGTATAAGAGCTAGAATAACCAAACTTGGTTTCCATATTCTCCTAAGACCGAGAAAGTACGAGTTTGAGTTTTTTTTTCGATGCACCCCCCCACTCCCCCGCAATTCGTGTTTTTTCTTATAACTTCCGTAATTCTCGGAATTTTGAAATCAATTTTGGTAGGTACATCCAGTTAGTACTAATGTGTCCGTATGCCAAATTTCATCATGATAGGTCAATTCTGAAGAAAGTTATAGCCATAAGTAAAATCGCTGCTCATGCGCTGCCTCTGTCGGCAGCGCTGCCCGCAGCTGTTGTTGTTGTTGCTGCTTTGGTTCAACTTTGTGCTGCATACATACACGCATATAAACACGCATAGGTACGTGATGTAAATGTATGCTGTTAAAACTGAACATAAACATGTATTCTCATTTAATTTAATTAATTAATTCATTCATTCATTTTTTTTAATAATTTAATTTTTTTTTAATTTTTTTTTTTTTTAATTTTTCTTTTTTGTGGAGAGTACAGGCTATTTTACTGTCGGGCTTGCTCGACTGTAGCGTTCTATCTTGTTAATGCTTCAAGAGTTTAGCAAAGCTTTGGACATGGTCACATGATTACAATATCCTATGTACCAAGTTACAAAAATTCTTTAATTTTACAAGCACTGCTATAAAAACGTATGGCTTACTATGACAACTTTGGTGGACTAAGCAATTTTTACCAGACTTTTAATCGCTTAAGCTTATCTGATTCGGATCGGCAAAAATTCCTCGAGCTGAACCCTCCAAGATGGCACTGGTAATGGCACTACAGTATGTCCCGTGCGTTGTCGGTAGACGGTGTTCAGCTAAGATCAGATGCCAGAGCCACGCAACCTATCTTATCAACAGTCACGTTGTCTGGCTATGACCCCTGATCATGGCTTCGAAGTGAGGGCTGGATCAAGGAGTCATGCGACCCGTGCCGAAGATCAGCCTCGCAGGGAGCCCTCTTAAATAGCACAGTTGCTCACGGAGCAACTCCGCCACTCGTGCGAATCAAAATTAAAAAAAAATGAACAGCTGTGAACCCCAGCTCCGGAGAAAAAACGACGGAGCAGAGCCAATTCGGCAAGCTAGTCGTCATACTCAAAGCTCCATCGCCAATCCAACGGTCGTCCCCAGTAATCTATCCACCAGTAAGTCCTCGGCTGCTGCCGTGCATGCAAAGGATGCACCCGAACGGAAAGCGGTGGTTGTCAAGAGAGCCACCGACTTCACTAGGACAGACCCAGAAAAAGCCGGATATAGTGAGAGACGCATGGCGGCTCGGATTCTTCGTCAGCTTGCTGACAAACGACAGCGCTCTATAGATGAAGACCAGTATTGATCTACAAAAAGACACAAGGCGCAGGGCAAGTCCTGGTCTTAGTCATTTGCGGAGGTGGCCAAGGACCGTAAGGTTGTAGGAGTCATCGATCGCAGCAACGATGAAGGAAGGATCCCCAGACAGCAATGGCGGTTGGTCCAGGTAGCCGGCTGGTATTAGGGTGCTGTTAAAATTCAATAACGCAATATCAACTAAGCAGAGATGTGGTGAGCTCTGGATGAACTCATGCAGGGATTCGCTCGATCTGCTTATTAACACACATTTCTCAAGATGTACTGATGGTATCACTACATCCTTTGCCCCCAGAACAGGGGGAGCACCTGGGCATATGATAGATAAGATTGTCCCAGAACAATGCATATGCTGGTCTATCAAAACATTCCAGCACTATAAGTCTCCTGGACCAAACGGCATCGTCCCGGCCCAACTCCAACATTCTCTGTTTTGCATCATGCCGTGGCTCCTGACAATGCTCGGAAGCTGCCTAGGAATCAACCACCTTCCAGCAAGCTGGAGAGAAGTAAAAGTGGTGTTCATTCCCAAAGCTGGCAAGTCATCATACGACTTGAAATGACTTAATTTCAAAAATGCATAACATTTTAATTACTATAAGTATTTGAAATTAAGTCAAATCCATGTTCCCCACTTAATATTACCTTATTTAGTTGTTTAACGTACAAGTAAATATTTGCAACTATTTAAACATAAAGTAAGAAAAAATTATTATGCTTAATTATTTTTAATTTATTTAAAGCTACCTTGGAGTTCTTACTACCAGCAATCCCATCTGTTATCCACTTACAATTTTTTCGAATTAAAATCAAAATGAAATCATTAAGTAATTGAGTTCTGTGATTATAGCACGGACCAGACTCGGTAAACCAGCATGCGTATTTATCTAACTTTGATGTAATGAATACACATTTTTGAACTCTGGTTTTTTTCAATTGGAATCTGTGAGACTTTGTGTCGAAATACCGTTTAAAAACATCAAAGTGTATTTTAATTAAACTACAAAAAATCATCGGATGGAGCTTTAAGTTTAAGGTTACTATTAACGTAACCGAAGTTTTTATTTAGTATTAAATACTTGGAAGTGCATTGGACTTCATCGGACGGTTTCAACAGATTTGAACACACTTTGCAGTCGTGTTTCTTCAAGAGCTTATGCAAGAGATGCCCTGCAAAATAACGCAAAGCATTCTCATTGAAAGCGTCTTGAATATTCAAATCTGTAGCTTCTATAGCCAATTCTAATTCGTCATCACTGAAAATCAAATCATCATCTTCAGAAGCTCTGATGATGATTGATTTGACCCACAGGAACATGGATTTGACTTAATTTCAAACACTTATAAATAGTAATTAAAATGTTATGCATTTTTGAAATTAAGTCATTTCAAGTCGACTCAAAGGTCCTATTAATTTACGATCCCATTCAAATGTTGATGGCCTCCACGTGGTGTTCCCTGGATACCGATGTAATATGTTTGCTCATATACAATATTAAATCGGTAACAAATTTGAGCGGCGAATTAAAAAAAAAAAACAATATATATTAAATTATTAAAAGATGTACCTACATACATATAAACATATATGTATTTTTATTTATTTAATTACACTTGTTTTACAAATTTTACCACATTTTGCGACCCTTAAATGTACTTATTTTCATATTAAATATCGGCTAATTTGCCAACCGACATTTTTACCAAGAACATAAATAAAATAAAATATTTTTAAACTAATATTTTTGAATTAATTTGATTTAAATGCCAACTGACATTTTTACCAAATATTTTGTAATTAATATGCAAGTCAAACAAAAATAAGAAATAGTCTATCAACAAAATTGCTTGTGCATAAATATAAGTTGAGGCAGGTCATGACAATGTCAAGGCTACTGCCACGCGTTCATATATGAAGTGTCTGCATATGAACACAACATTTGCACACATACATATGTATGTAATTGTATGTATGTGTGCTTTTATATGCATTATGAGAAACCCATACACTATTGACAAACTTCACTTGCATACGCATCCCAAAATACAATGCGACAGAAATATGGCAACAGTGTATGAAATTCTCATGCCCATGTAGCAGGTAAAATCTGAAAACGAAATTGAAGCTGCTGCTCGCAAACAGCAAAAGACCAAATGCACAAATAAACATATACATGTATATATGTGCACGCACACATACAAAGAGCATAAGCGGCGTGAACCGACCGTCTCTGTTGACTGCCTCTCTGCGAATGAAATGAAATTCGCTCACAGAGAGCACGAATGCGACAGCTCCAAGTCGGCTCATAGCCGAAGTGCGACAGCTCCCATTCGGCAAATATCCGAACAGCTATGGGAGCTGTCGCTAACAATTTTGATGGGACGTTTTCGTTGTATGAAATGACGCATCTATATGTTGTATGGTTAGTGGGTTAGGTTAGGCCTAGAAAGCCCGTTGTGATACCATATAATCACTAGTTTTGTTTGTCAGCCTTCAGCCATCCGGTGGTATTTAAAAATTTCACTAAGTCCACGAGTTCTTTGATTGTCGTTTAAGAAAGGTTCACTTGGGGTGCGTAGTCTGCGCCTACCGAGCGCCGGGCATTGGCAGAGGAGGTGCACCACATTTTTCTCCTCCTCCACGTCTCTGCAGCTTTTGCACAAGTACGGAATTGTACGGAATGTTCAGTCTCGATGCGTGTCTGTTAATCGGACAGTGGCCCATGAAGGCCCCCACCACCATGGAGATTTCTGACCTACTCAGCTTTACAAGCTTTAAAGTCCTTTTTATATCAATGGATGGCCAGGTGAGCCTTACTCGAACACTCGGGCTTGTGGTCTTCCAGCGCTGCTGTACCATAGAATGTGCATGGTTGCGCGTCAGAAGCCAAAAGGACGCTAACGGCATTCCCATTCCCGGCATTCCCTGTCAGAAAGAATGCTTGCGTCTGTTCCCTCCCTTGTCAGCTCGTCTGCAATGCAGTTTGGCTGTCTGAAAAAATAAAAATCTGTCTGCCGCCTGCTACGTCGGGGGCTAGGCGCCTTGTGACCTCATGTATCGCAGCTACTTCTGCCTGATAGACACTGCAATGATCGGGGAGACGAAATGACAGCTGTATCACCAAGTCCGGAGAGAAGATGCCACCGCCGACTCTCCGATCAAGTCTTGACCAATCCGTAAAGAAGTTGATGGCGTTGTTCTGGTAATGTGGCAGGCTATCCCATTCTGTTCGAGTGGGAATCCTGACAACATAATTCTTTTCAAAGATAAGTCTCGGTATAGAGTAGTCTGTGTGGGTAGGAACCCCGGGGTGAAGACGGACTATGTTTGAGGAGGTGGAACATTATATTAAGGGCCTCCGTTGGTGCTGTGCGAAGGGCCCTCTTACGCCTAATTCCGCCAATCTCTGCACCTTGCTGAGCAGAGTGAGGATGGTAGATTTTTCCAGCGCAGGCCACCATACTACGATTCCATAGAAGAGGATCGGTCGAATGATAGCCGTATATATCTATTGTCCGATGCTTGGTGAGAATCTCCATCTGAATCTTAAGGCCCTCTTGCAGATGTAAAGTGCATTAGTGGCTTTCTTCACCCGCTCATTTGTGTTTTCTTTCCAGTGAATTTTGCTGTCCAGGATGACTCCCAGGTACTTTGCACTGCAGCTGAATTTCCGGGGAACTCCTTTTACAGTGGGTGGCTGGAGTTCCGGAATCTTGTACTTCCTTGTGAAAAGTTCTAGCTCTGTTTTTGTAGGGCTTACTCCTAGGCCGCAGGGGGACGCCCACTGCGAGAGTGTTGATAATGCTGTCCTCATGAGGTGGAAAAGTGTCTGTGGGTATTTACCACTGCAGATTATGGCCACATCATCAGCGTAAGCTATAACCGCGTGTCCTTCAATCTCCATGCGCCGTAGCACCCACAGTAGCGGATACGGAACTCCGCCCTGTGGGGTGCCTCTGCTCACGAACTTGCGGCAAGATTGTCCCACTAGTTCGGCATTCACAGCCCTGCTAATGAGCAGCTGGCTAATGAAGCCTACCAGGGAGTCATCCACCCCAAGATCCGTAAACGACTGGTGATTGCCGACGGTAAAATATTGTTGAAGGCGCCCTCTATGTCGAGAAAGGCTACCAGTTCTCTATCCAAGAGACCAGGGAGTGGAGGGCAGTGTCAGTGGACCGCCGTTGCTATATGCGTGCTTAGAGTTCGACAGCAGTACCGGGTTAATAGACTGTCTGAGGTATATCAACACATAGTTCGAATGGGTGGAATGGCTGGATCCTGTCTGCCGGAATATTTCCAATAACTTGGGAGGCCAACCAGGGCTTCCATTTAAAGCTAAGGATGCACGAATGAACGAACGGCGACACACGTTCTGTGCAATTTGATACATGCAAATAAAATACGTGTAATATTATGAATTGCGACTTCTTCGAAAGCAACAACGGACACTTGGATAGGAGCATTCAAAATTCTTCCCCCACTCTCAGCAAGGAAAACAAGAAACCGTCTTCTTCAAACTCATGCAAGAATGGACTCAGACGCTGTAAGTTAGCGTTGTGTTGTCTTTTTTCGAACCATGTCGATTTCGTCACCGAACTCGTTGTCTTGGATGACTTGAAAAATTCTGTTGAATACAAAATTGAGTTCGCTTGCTTGGCTATAGGATCAAAGGGCTTCGAGACTTTTCTGCATCTTTGTATAAATCGAAAAACCCAAACGAACACCCTCAGTAACTTTGAATGTAGCTTTCGATAACTTCGATAATGTAATTGGCTTGCCGGTCTGCGAGTAAAACTACAGCAGACTTACGAACTTCTAGGGAAGCTGAATTTTTAGGCGGCTCGAAGTGAGCATTTACAGTCCAATTTTCTTCCGATTCCATGAGGAAGGCTGGCTCTGTAAACTAAATGGAGGTACGCAACTCGGGTGGAGCTACTTCGGATTTTGAAAGTGACACTTTCCAACAATTTGCAGGCGAAAAACGAACATAAATACAGGCGGCAACAGCTCGCATTTGGGCATCGGCGAACGCATGTATTTGAATAGGTGACTGCGTATCTGTATGGACGAATCAGATGATATGTTCCGTTTTGTTGAGCGGAGATCTAGGAAGGAATTTTCCAACTGAAAATGAAATACATCTTCCGTTGGCAACCACATATCGCCGAGCGGTTTGGTTGGTTCTGAGTCGACTGTGGATAATGGAATAATTGTGCTATCAATTGCGGACAGTTCACCGGATCTCTTCGAAACACTATGAGCTAATTGTTTCTATCTGCTTCGTACACCACCACCTAACAGTACATTTTTTTATATCTACCGCTAAGGCGAACTTTCGCAGACGAAAACGAAGCGGCGTAGAATAAAGCTCCTCCTGAATTTTTGGACCGACTATTAACGTGTCATTCAACGCAATCTGAGTGGACGTGCTGCAAGAGGCATCGAAAACGTCACGCAACTTGGTCGACGTGCTTTAAGGCCGCAGGACACACTGATAAAATAGTGTGGAGTATCTGGAATTTTGTTGTACGTTGAGAACATGTAACCCAGCGAAACATATTCGTCCATAGATTGCAGACAAATGCTTTTCAGTTGAGGGTCTTCTGACAACTTCTTCTCAAGGGACAAAAAACGACGCACAATGGGGCCTTCCGACTTTTTTTTTGTTGCAAAAATCGTATCTTTTGAACGGATAAAGATATTTTCGTGAAACAAATTCAGTTCAAAAGAAAAATTCTGTTCACAAAGGTAAACATATTCTTAGTCGCCAGCGACTATAAGGCTTGCCCTGTGCAAGATGTTCACAAAAGTGAACAAGAGCTCAGGAATTATAGGCAACACAAGCAGTAGATAGGCTTAACAGAATCTCGGCCTAAAAATAGCCGCATGCAACAGTGCTACAGATCAACGCATCGTAGGCACATGCATATGAATCGACAGCGTTTAAGGGTGGGTGCGCAATGCACTAGATAAGAAAGGCTTCGAATAAGTACATATGGAGGGGAAAATCCACTTGACACCGTTAGGATAGAATAAGACAAAAAACGTAAAATTAGAGTAAGTGCAATGATTAGAGAATAAGAAAGAGTCAAATATTAAATTACTAGTACATAAGAAAAAACTAGTAAATAAGACAAAAATTTTATAAATACTTAAGTAATTTCAGAAATAATATTAGAATAAAATTGGAAATTGAAGCAGTAGTTTGTTTCCTTTTTGTTCTCCCAGAGACGTTTCGCAAGTTGGTTGCGACATTTGGTTAAAGAATAGTTGTGAGCTGTGTAGCAAGTTACTATTCACACAAATTCTTAAGCTTTAAAACAAATTATTAAACATTGTGCCACGATTTTTAGGAGCTGCATAATATGTGCTAAAGTTGGGTTTTGTTACCGGTGCAATATTTGACTAACCAAACTGCCAAGTTTTTAACATAAAAAACATTTAATGGTACATTTATTTTCAATAATGTTATATTTTTAGTTTTTCAATAATTAAAAAATAAAAAAAAACTATTTTTAAAATTAAAAAACAATTTAAGTTAATATTTTATTTTAATTTTATTATTACATTTTGCATTATGCAGAGCCATTTTCATTAAAAATCACTCTTTAGGTTTTTAAAATAATAACCGTGAATAATATTCAAAACAAGTAAAAAAGCTAAAGTCTGGTGTCCCGACTTTGAAATACTCTGTACATATGTTTAGAATAATTATAGAAATTAAAAAAGTAAGAGAATTTAAAAAAAATTGATTGATTTTACCTCTTTTGGTGTTCGAACTCACGTAAAGGGTGTATAATTGCACATATACAAAGCAATTGCGTCTACGTGAGTGTATGTATGCCTATTCGCATCTATTCGTGTCTGTGTAAACATGTTAGCAGTCAACCAAACAGCAACATCAACAACAGCCGCGGGCAGCGCTTGGGCAGCGCGTGAGCAGCGCTGCAGCAGCAAATATTTTTATGGCTATAACTTCTCGTTATAGATTTTAACAATATTGAATTTTATTCCTATATAATCCCAACAAATGAATTATCAAATGATGGATTTCGTCTATTAGACGTTGATAATCGTATTATTCTCCCTATAAATTCACAAATCCGAATTTTAGTCACAGCTGCAGATGTTATTGACTCTTGAACAATCCCAACTCTTGGAGTAAAAGTTGATGGAACCCCAGGACGATTAAATCAAACTAACTTTTTTCTAAACCGCCCAGGGCTATTTTATTATGTTCAGAAATTTGTGGGGCTAATCATAGCTTTATACCAATTGTAATTGAAAGAGTACCTGTAAATTATTTTATTAAATGAATTTCTAAGAATTTAAATTCTTCATTAGATGACTGAAAGCAAGTACTGGTCTCTTAAACCACTCTATACTAAATTAGCACTTCTAATGAAAAAAATTAGTTAAAATATAACATTAGTATGTCAAACTAAAATTATTAAATATTATTAATATTTTTTAATTCCACAAATAGCCCCAATTAGCTGATTATTATTATTCTTAATTTTTTCTATTGTATTTATTTTATTTTGCTCAATTAATTTTTACTCATAAATACCAACTTCGCCTAAATCAAACGAATTAAAAAATATTAATTTAAATTCAATAAATTGAAAATGATAACTAATTGACCCATCGGCATGTTTTAATTTGTCATTAAATTGATTAAGAACATTTTTAGGATTATTAATAATTCCATCAATCACCCCTTTCATTTAGTTGATTACAGCCCATGACCTTTAACAGGAGCAATTGGAGCTATAACAACAGTTTCAGGTAAAATGATTCCATCAATATGATTCTTCTTTATTTTTACTAGGAAATATTATTACAATTTTAACTGTTTATCAATGATGACGAGATGTATCACGAGAAGGGACATTCCAAGGACTTCATACGCAGTGACAATTTATTTTATCAGAAGTTTTATTTGTAAGATTTTTTTGAGCATTCTTTCACAGAAGACTATCACCAGCTATTGAATTAGGAGCATCATGACCTCCAGCAGAAATTACAGCATTTAACCCCTTTCAAATTCCTCTATTAAATACAGCAATTTTATTAGCTTCAGGAGTTACTGTAACCTGAGCCCATCATAGATTAATAGAAAATAACCACTCACAAGCTACTCAAGGTTTATTTCTTACTGTAATTTTAGGAATTTATTTTACAATTTTACAAGCCTATGAATATATTGAAGCCCCATTCACTATCGCTGACTCTGTTCTCTCTGGATCTACATTCTATATAGCTACAGGATTCCATGGACTTCATGTATCAATCGGTACCACATTTTTATTAATTTGTTTAATTCGCCATTTAAATAATCATTTTTAAAAAAATCATTATTTTGGATTTGAATCTGCCGCTTGATATTGACATTTTGTTGATATTGTTTGATTATTTCTATATATTTCAATTTACTGATGAGGAGGGTAAATATTTATTAATATATCTATATAGTATAAAAGTATATTTGACTTCCAATTATAATTTAATACTATAGAAAATTATTTAATTATTACTATATCACTTATTATTTTTTCAATTGTAATAATTTTAGCCTCTATTTTATCAAAAAAATCTTTAGTTGACCGTGAAAAAAGATCCCCATTCGAGTGTAGATTTGACCCCAAATCATCAGAAATTGCCCTAATCTTACCAATAATTATAATTATAAAATATTCTAATTTAATAATCTGGTCAATTACTTCTTTAATTTTTATTTTATTTTATTAATTTTACTTTATCATGAATGAAATCAAGGAATACTAAATTGATCAACTTAAAGGGTTGTAGTCAATTATGACATTTGATTTGCATTCAAAAAGTATTGATTATTCAATCTACCTTACATATATACAAGAATATGAATTAGGTAATTTTACCCTTATTCTTATTTTAATTGAAACCAAAATAGAGGTCTATCACTGTTAATGATAAAATTGAGAATTAAACTCCAATTAAAGAAGTATGTTGATCAAGAAAAAGCTGCTAACTTTTATCTTTTAATGGTTAAATTCCATTTCTACTTCTATTTATATAGTTTATAATAAAACTTTACATTTTCATTGTAAAAATAAAATTCTTAATTTTTATAAATTACTAATAATAATTATCTATATCCAAAGATTATAAGCTATTTAGATATAAAAAAATTAACCCATAAGTAGAAATATAAGGCATAAATCATATTGAACCTAAAAACAAAAAAATTTTATAATTTAAAAAAGATTTTTAATGTATATAAAAATTTTATAATTTAAAAAAGATTTTTAATGTATATAAATTTCTTACAGAAATTAAATAACCTAATGCCCCCCAATAATACAAACAAATAAAGTTAATAATTTTGTATAAAATGGTACACAAATTATATAGGGAGAAGGAAAAATTAATCAATTTAATATTCTCCCCCCATAATTCTTATAAATAATAAGCCTAATATCCCTCGTAACAACCTTCATCATTCAATATATAGTATTCAATCTCCCACAATTTAAATCTCCTCTTATTGTATAAAATACTAACCGAAAAGAATAACATACTGTCAACCCAGTAGAAAAAAAAATATAAAAAGAAAGAAAACAAATTAATATTATTAATTATAACAATTTCTAAAATTATATCTTTTGAATAAAACACAGCTAAAAAGGGTATACCACATAAAGTTAAATTAGAAACATTAAAACACGCAGAAGTTAAAGGCATGTGAATTCTTAGCCCCCCTATTATACGGATATCCTGAGAATTATTTATATTATGAATAATAGCTCCAGCACATATAAATAATAGTGCCTTAAACAAAGCATGAGTTAATAAATGAAAAAAAGCTAACTTGTAAAATCCTATTGATAAAATACAAGTACTTATTATTAACCCTAACTGTCTTAAAGTTGATAGAGCAATAATTTTCTTTAAATCAAATTCAAAATTAGCTCCTAACCCAGCCATAAATATTGTTAACCCTGATAATAACAACAATAACTGACCCAAAAATGAATTTCTTAATAAAATATTAAACCGAATTAATAAATAAATCCCAGCCGTTACTAAAGTAGAAGAATGAACCAAAGCAGATACAGGAGTTGGAGCAGCTATCGCAGCAGGTAATCAAGAACAAAATGGAATTTGAGCTCTTTTAGTTATAGCAGCCAATATAACTAATCTACCAATTACTATTATTTCAAAATCATTTTGCATAATTTCTAAATAAAAACAAGTAAAAAAGCTAAAGTCGGGTGTCCCGACTTTGAAATACTCTGTACATATCTTTACAATAATTATAGAAAATAAAAAAAATTAAGAAAATAAAAAAAATTCAATGATCGATTTTACCTTTCTCGGTATTCGAACTCACGTAAAGGGTGTATAATTGCACATTTACATAGCAATTGCGTCTGTGTGAGTGTATGTATGCCTATGCGCATCAATTCGTGTCTGTGTAAGCATTTTCGCAGTCAACCAAACAGCAACATCAACAACAGCCGCGGGCAGCGCTTGAGCAGCGCTGCAGCAGCAAATATATTTATGGCTATAACTTCTTGGTAAATCGGTCTATCATAGTGAAACGGACACATAATTACTAACTGGGGGTATTTGCAAAATTTTAGTTCGAAATTCCAAGAATTACGGGAGTTAGAGAAAATCGCATTTGCGGGGTAGAGGAGGGAGGGAGGGAAATTCCAAAATATACATTTTCTGCGTATTCACACAAGGCATCTTGGACTAAAATTTGGTGTGCCTAGGTCTTATGGTCTCTGAGATATAGACGATTATACGAATGGAAAATCGGGAAAACCCCCATAGGGGGAAAGTGGGGGGAAAATCAAAAAAATAAAACAAACTTGTATAGAATACACACATAACGCATCTTTGTGCAAAATTTGGTGTCTCTATCTCTTATAGTCTCTGAGATCCAGGTGTTCATACGGACGGACAGACTGACAGACGGACAGACAGACAGACAGGGCTAGATCGACTCGTCTCTCCATGCTGATCAAGAATATATATACTTTGTGGGGTCTTCCACGCCTCCTGCTGCCTGTTACATTTTTCAGCTCCCGCAAACCTAATATACTTCTGTACATTTCATGTACAGAGTATAAATATAATTTCAACTCCCATAATTTAATATTCATGCGATTGCCAACAATAAAGCAACATCACCAATACGATTAGATAAAGCAGTCAATATCCCGGCGTTATAAGACTTAATATTTTGAAAATAAATTACTAAACAACAAGTAAAAAAGCTAAAGTCGGGTGTCCCGACTTTGAAATACTCTGTACATATGTTTACAATAATTATAGAAAATAAAAAAAATTAAGAAAATAAAAAAAAAAATTTGATCGATTTTACCTCTCTCGGTATTCGAACTCACGTAAAGGGTGTATAATTGCACATTTACATAGCAATTGCGTCTGTGTGAGTGTATGTATGCCTATGCGCATCAATTCGTGTCTGTGTAAGCATTTTCGCAGTCAACCAAACAGCAACATCAACAACAGCCGCGGGCAGCGCTTGAGCAGCGCTGCAGCAGCGCTGCATCAGCAAATATATTTATGGCTATAACTTCTTGTTAAATCGGTCTATCATAATGAAATTTGGCATACGGACACATAATAACTAACTGGGGGTATTTCCAAAATTTTAGTTCGAAATTCCAAGAATTACGGGAGTTACGATTTGCGGGGTAGAGGGGGGAGGGAGGGGAATTCCAAAATATACATTTTCTGCGTATTCACATAAGGCATCTGGGACTAAAATTTGGTGTTCCTAGGTCTTATAGTCTCCGAGATATAGGCGATTATACGAATGGAAAATCGGGAAAACCCCCATAGGGGGGAAGTGGGGGGGAAAATCAAAAAAATAAAACAAACTCGTATAGAATACACACATAACGCATCTTCGTGCAAAATTTGGTGTCTCTATCTCTTATAGTCTCTGAGATCCAGGTGTTCATACGGACGGACAGACGGACAGACGGACAGACAGACAGACAGGGCTAGATCGACTCGTCTCGTCATGCTGATCAAGAATATATATACTTTGTGGGGTCTGCCACGCCTCCTTCTGCCTGTTACATTTTTCAGCTCCCGCAAACCTAATATACTCTTGTACATTTCATGTACAGAGTATAATAAGAAACTAAACCTAACCCGTCTCATCCTAAAAAAATACTAATTAAATTAGGACTAATAATTAATAATATTATTGATATAACAAATATTAAAACCAATATAATAAAACGATTAATGTTTTCATCTCTTCTTATATATTCTTTTCTATAAAAAATTACTAATGAAGCAATTATTAAAACAAAAGATATAAACAATAAACTTATCAAATCAAATAAAAAAGTTATAACAATATTTATTGAATTTAAAGAAACAACTTCTCATTCAATAAAATAAACTAAATCATTTAATAAAAAATTTATTGCCAAAAAAAACATGAAAATCTAATACAAATTAAATTAACAAATCTAATTCTACAAATTGATAAATATTTCACGATCTAAAATGAATTATTTCATATCACTAACACCTCAAATTAGTATTTTTGTTAAACTATTTAAATATAATCATAAAGTACAAAAATCTTTTCTCATAATTAATAAATTTAAAGGCAATCAATGTAATAAAACTAATAAATATTCTCGAATTTTACCCCCTCTAAATGAATAAGCCCCAGAAAAATGTTTCCCATGTTGTCTAAAAGAATATAAATATAAGGTATATGCAGCTCTAAACAAGTAAAAAAGCTAAAGTCGGGTGTCCCGACTTTGAAATACTCTGTACATATGTTTAGAATAAATATAGAAATTAAAAAAAATTAAGAAAATAAACAAACAAAAATTGATCGATTTTACCTCTCTCGGTATTCGAACTCACGTAAAGGGTGTATAATTGAACATTTACATAGCAATTGCGTCTGTGTGAGTGTATGTATGCCTATGCGCATCTATTCGTGTCTGTGTAAGCATTTTCGCAGTCAACCAAACAGCAACATCAACAACAGCCGCGGGCAGCGCTTGAGCAGCGCTGCAGCAGCGCTGCATCAGCAAATATATTTATGGCTATAACTTCTTGTTAAATCGGTCTATCATAATGAAATTTGGCATACGGACACATAATAACCAACTGGGGGTATTTCCAAAATTTTAGTTCGAAATTCCAAGAATTACGGGAGTTACGATTTGCGGGGTAGAGGGGGGAGGGAGGGGAATTCCAAAATATACATTTTCTGCGTATTCACATAAGGCATCTGGGACTAAAATTTGGTGTTCCTAGGTCTTATAGTCTCCGAGATATAGGCGATTATACGAATGGAAAATCGGGAAAACCCCCATAGGGGGGAAGTGGGGGGGAAAATCAAAAAAATAAAACAAACTCGTATAGAATACACACATAACGCATCTTTGTGCAAAATTTGGTGTCTATATCTCTTATAGTCTCTGAGATCCAGGTGTTCATACGGACGGACAGACGGACAGACGGACAGACAGACAGACAGACAGACAGACAGACAGACAGACAGACAGACAGGGCTAGATCGACTCGTCTCGTCATGCTGATCAAGAATATATATACTTTGTGGGGTCTGCCATGCCTCCTTCTGCCTGTTACATTTTTCAGCTCCCGCAAACCTAATATACTCTTGTACATTTCATGTACAGAGTATAAAAAGATAAAATAATTATTGAAAAATGAAACATGACCATCTTACAATTCTATTTAATAATGAAATTTCACCTAACAAATTTAAAGTAGGAGGAGCAGCTATATTAGAAGATCTCAACAAAAATCATCATAAAGCTATTGAAGGTATAAAATTTAATAACCCCTTATTAATTAATAATCTACGACTCCCTAAACGCTCATAAGAAATATTAGCTAAACAAAATAACCCAGAAGAACATAAACCATGAGCAATTATTAAAGTATAAGAACCACAAATTCCTCAATATCTTATTGTTAATAGCCCAGCTAAAACAATTCCTATATAGTATGAGCAACAGAAGAATAAGCAATTAAAGCCTTTAAATCGGTTTGACGTAAACAAACTAAACTTACTAAAGCCCCCCCTATTAATCTAATACTAATTCAAATAAATCTATATTTTAAATTTAATAATTGTAAAAAAGAAATAACTCGTAATAAACCATATCCCCCTAATTTCAATATAATTCCAGCTAAAATTATAGAACCTGAAACAGGAGCTTCTACATGAGCCTTAGGTAATCATAAATGAACCAAAAATATAGGTATTTTTACTAAAAATGCAAGAATTATACAAAAATATAATAAATCATAATTAAAAAAATAATTATTAATTAAATAAAAATTTATAGTCCCCATAAAATTTATCAAATAAAAAATGCCAATTAATATAGGTAATGATACTATATAATGTAGGAATTAATCTACTTTCAAAAAATAAAATAAAATATAAATAAATTTCTTCTACTAAACGTTAATACTACTAATAATAGTAATATAACAATATTTAATAAAAATAAATTTTTATAATTATTATATTTAACAACTCTTTCACTAGCTAATAATATTAAAGAACAAATCCACAAACTTAAAATAATCAGCCCATAAGAAAGTATATCACAACCTAAAAAATAAGAAATATTTGATCAATAATTTATAAAATTATTTATTAATAAAAAAATAAATCCAATAAAAAATAATAAAACCTGTACCGTTAAAAATATAAATTTTATAAAACATACTGGAAATAAAAAAAATTTAACAAGATAGAACGCTACAGTCGAGCAAGCCCGACAATAAAATAGCCTGTACTCTCCACAAAAAAGAAAAATTAAAAAAAAAAATTTAAAAAAAAATTAAATTATTAAAAAAAATGAATGAATGAATGAATTAATTAAATTAAATTAGAATACATGTTTATGTTCAGTTTTAACAGCATACATTTACATCACGTACCTATGCGTGTTTATATGCGTGTATGTATGCAGCACAAAGTTGAACCAAAGCAGCAACAACAACAACAACAGCTGCGGGCAGCGCTGCTGCATGAGCAGCGATTTTACTTATGGCTATAACTTTCTTCAGAATTGACCTATCATTTGGCACACGGACACATTAGTACTACCTAGATGTACCTACCAAAATTGATTTTAAAATTCCTAGAATTACGGAAGTTATAAGAAAAAATACGAATTGCGGGGGATTGGGGGGTGTATCAGAAAAAATAAACAAACTCGATCTGCCTAGGGCTTATAGGAACCTTGATACCAATTTTGGTTATCCTAGCTCTTGTACTTACTGAGATCCTTGCGCTCATACAGACAGACGGACAGACAGACAGACGGACATGGCTATATCGACTCGTCTTCTCATCCTGATCAAGAATATATATACTTTGTGGGGTCTGCCACGCCTCCTTCTGTGTGTTACATACATGCGCACAAAATTAGTATAGCCTTTCACCCTTTGGGTACAGGCTATACAAAAAAATTATTTTTATAGCCTTATAGTTACACTAAAAGTTAAAAATATTATTCTGAAATAATTTTCAAACCCCAATAAACTTAAATATATAAATTTTTAAAATTGCTACTCCCCAAACTTTTAACGCATATAACATATATCTTCAACTCAGTGTTTACAACCTCGTGCTTTCCGTATAAATGGAAATTCGGGAAAATAATGCCAATACCTAAGGGAGGCAATGATTTTCGGCCTATTTCCATACTACCGTTCCTCTCAAAAGCATTTGAACACCTGATGACAAACCAAATTACTAACTTCATGGTAACAAACTCACTATTAAGCGACAAACAATCGGGCTTCAGGAAAAATAGAAGTTGTATAACTTCAATATTAAAAATTACAGAGGACATTCGTGAGCAAATGGACAACAGTATGGTAACTTTTTTGACCCTTCTTGACTACTCAAAAGCTTTTGACACGGTAAATCTTACCATACTCTGCACCAAACTTGAAAGACTCTATAACTTCTCTGACTCCGCTATACATCTAGTCCAATCATACCTGTCCTGTCGCCATCAAGCAGCCGTCACCTCGTGTAGTGTTTCGTCTTTTCTGTTAATAAAACGTGGACTCCCACAGGGTTCAGTGCTAGGGCCCCTGCTATTTTCTATTTATGTTAATGACCTTCCATGTTCTGTGTCAAACTGCGATATTCACTTGTATGCAGATGATGTTCAGTTGTATGTTAGTCGTCCGTTAGATAGATTAAAAGAATGTGTACGTGCTTGTAATGACGATCTGTTGAAAATCAGTGAATGGGCGAGAATAAATGGTCTGGAAGTCAATCCGGAAAAATCTAAATGCCTGGTAATTTATAAAAAGAAAATTAACTTACTTAATCTAGAGAAATTACAACTGAAAGACAAACATATTGAATACGTAAGGCAGGCAAAAAATTTAGGGATAATCATAAATGAGACACTATCATGGCACAATCATGTTAATAATGCTGTAGGAAGAACGTATAGTGCACTTAGGTTTCTCTCTTTGACACAGAATTTCCTCCCAGCCAAACTCAAGCTCCTTATTGCTAAGACATACTTGATACCCTCACTATTTTATGGAGTAGAATTATTCGGAAACTGTGACGCCGTAAGCCAGAACAAACTAAAAGTAGCCTTTAACAGCATTGCACGTTATGTCTTTGATATTAAAAGAAGAGAATCCATAACGGAATACGCAAAACTAATTTTTAACTTGACTCTTAACTCCTGGATTAAACTTAGGACCCTAATTTTTATACACAGAACCATTACTCGAAAAGAGCCGAATTATTTGTATGACAAAATTTCATTTACCTCATCAAGAAGAACAAATAATATAGTCTGCATAAGATATAGATTATCTTGTTCCGAAAAACACTTTTTTACACTTTTTTATATTTGCTTTTTTATATTTGCTGTTCGTCTGTGGAACGAGTTACCGCATGGCTTAAAAACAATCAGCAATGAAACGCATTTTAGAAATAGAATTCATGCGCACTATCAAGAAAATACCTAAATGAAATAAAGTAAGAGCACAATATTAATACATTTACACTCAGTAGGCAACATTTTTGTTCTGATTATAAAATAATAATAATATTAAAAATAAGAACCAAATACACTTTAAATTTATGTATAATTAAAATGTATCTAATATAAATAGGTTAAGTACGCTAATGAAATCACTTGAATTTTAATAATATCTAAGGAAATTTAATTAATGTGACTAGTGCATTAATTTATAAGAATCATTCTTGTAGCACTAGGAATAAATAAATAAATAAATAAATAATAAAAAAAATAATATTAATACAATAAATTCTAAACTCAATAATATAGAAAGTAAATGTTTTCGATTAGAAGCAAAACAAAATACTATAAAGCTATAATAAATAAAATTATAGGTAAACCAAAATATAAAATCATAATCATTAGTTTTAATAGTTTAATAAAAACATTGGTCTTGTAAATCAAAAATAAGATTAATTCTTTTAAAACTTCAAGAGAAAAGAAATTTCTTTTTCATTAATCCCTAAAATTAATATTTTATATAAACTACCTCTTGACATTCTGCAACTATTATTAATTTCTATAATTTTTATTACATCAATTATTTTCATAAATATAATTCACCCGCTAGCCATAGGATTAACATTATTAATCCAAACGGTATTAATTTGTTTAATATGTGGATTAATAACTTTTTGATACTCTTATATTTTATTTTTAGTATTTTTAGGAGGAATATTAGTTTTATTTATTTATGTAACATCACTTACATCAAATGAAATATTTAATTTATCAATTAAATTAACAATATTTTCTTTAATTTCAATTATTTTAATAATAATAATTTCACTAATTATTGATAAAACATCGATTTCAAATATATTTATAAATAACAAAATATTATCAATTATTAATATTAAATCTTATTTTTCAGAAAACTCTTTATCATTAAATAAATTATATAATTTCCCAACAAATTTAATTCCTTTTTTATTAATAAATTCCCTACTAATTACATTAATTGTTGTAGTAAAAATTACAAAAATATTTAAAGGACCTTTACGAATAATAAATTAATGAATAAGCCCTTACGAACTTCCCACCCTTTATTTAAAATTGCTAATAATGCATTAGTAGATTTACCAGCTCCTATTAATATTTCAAGATGATGACATTTTGGTTCACTTTTAGGACTATGTTTAATCATTCAAATTTTAACCGTGTTATTTTTAGCTATATACTATACAGCAGATGTAAATTTAGCTTTCTATAGTGTAAATCATATTTGCCGAGATGTAAATTATGGTTGATTACTTCGAACTCTTCACGCTAACGGAGCATCATTTTTATAGCCTGTACCCAAAGGGTGAAAGGCTATACTAGTTTTGTGCGCATGTATGTAACACACAGAAGGAGGCGTGGCAGACCCCACAAAGTATATATATTCTTGATCAGGATGAGAAGACGAGTCGATATAGCCATGTCCGTCTGTCTGTCTGTCCGTCTGTCTGTATGAGCGCAAGGATCTCAGTAAGTACAAGAGCTAGGATAACCAAAATTGGTATCAAGGTTCCTATAAGCCCTAGGCAGATCGAGTTTGTTTATTTTTTCTGATACACCCCCCAATCCCCCGCAATTCGTATTTTTTCTTATAACTTCCGTAATTCTAGGAATTTTAAAATCAATTTTGGTAGGTACATCTAGGTAGTACTAATGTGTCCGTGTGCCAAATGATAGGTCAATTCTGAAGAAAGTTATAGCCATAAGTAAAATCGCTGCTCATGCGCTGCCTCTGTCGGCAGCGCTGCCCGCAGCTGTTGTTGTTGTTGCTGCTTTGGTTTAACTTTGTGCTGCATACATACACGCATATAAACACGCATAGGTACGTGATGTAAATGTATGCTGTTTAAACTGAACATAAACATGTATTCTAATTTAATTTAATTAATTATTTTAATTAATTAATTCATTCATTTTTTTAATAATTTAATTTTTTTAAAATTTTTTTTTTTAATTTTTTTTTTTTTTAATTTTTCCTTTTTGTGGAGAGTACAGGCTATTTTACAGTCGGGCTTGCTCGACTGTAGCGTTCTCTCTTGTTTATACTCTGTACATGAAATGTACACGAGTATATTAGGTTTGCGCGAGCTGAAAAATGTAACAGGCAGAAGGAGGCGTGGCAGACCCCACAAAGTATATATATTCTTGATCAGCATGACAAGGCGAGTCGATTTAGCCCTGTCCGTCCGTCTGTCCGTCCGTCCGTATGATCACCTAGATCTCAGAAACTATAAGAGATAGAGACACCAAATTTTGCACAAAGATGCCTTATGTGTGTATTCTATACGAGTTTATTTTATTTTTTTGATTACCCACCCCCCCCCCCCCCCCCCCACTTCCCCCCTATGGGGGAAGCGCAACGACTTTTGAGTTTAGAAATAAAAGCACATTGTTTGAACTATATTCACGGCATACCGCCGCCTCTTTCTTATTGGGTCGCTTTAGCACTTTGCGGTGCCTAATAAACATTAAAACATCGACTCTGGCCGGCGAGTATACCCGCGGCAGAGTAAACAACATTACAAGTGGCGCCCGAGCAGGGACCCCAAAGATTGAGGTTTTATCCCACCAAGTAGAGAGAGAGAAACGCGTGGATTTACGATGCTACGAATGAGCTGGATACGTGCGCTGCGGAAGGAAGAGCTCAGTGCGGTGTTGCGTGAGTTCGAAATTGAAGAGACCGGCAACGTGGAGGCGTTGCGGTCGCGGTCGTGAAGTCGGCCAAGGAAGAGTACCGACCCCGCCTGGAAGAGCTGGCGGCGTATCATGAAAACACGTCATCGCGTACCGCAGCAACAGACCAGTTGAGCCCGGTGCCTGGCGCACAGCTGGGAGTCCTGAAACAAGAGGACGTACGGGAAGGTCTACTCGTCGCGATAGAGGCAAATACGACACCAACCGTGGTCCCGGTGCGAGCCGCGTCGCCGACTCCAGCGCGGGCGACATCGCCAACTCCAGCGTCAGTGCCGACCATATCGGTAGCGGTCGCGGCCTCGATTGCAGCGTCCGCAGCCAAGCCCACTGCAACCGCAGCGGCACCCCCAGCGACTCCAGGGCCCTCCACGGCAGACCTGTCCCAGACCATTGCTGATTCATTGGCATCGCTGGCGCGGTACACCCACCGATTGGCCCAGACCGTGGAGGAAGGTTTCCAGAAACTGTCGAGCCAGACCGCCTCCCAGACTGCGCTCCCACCACGTCTGCTGCTCCTGCTGGTGGTGCACCTGACGATGATAACCCAACAGCACCGACTCCAGCGCCGCCACTCGCGAATGCCGGGTCCAGGGTGCATCAGAGACACCTAGAGAGTATGTCCGAGCGATGCGACGGCTGATGCGCAGCGCGGAGATGACCGTACAGGAGCAGCTGAGGCTCGTCCACGCCAACGGGCGAGTCCGAGGCTGGCGCAACGCCTGCGGCGGAGGCAGAACCGCAGGGCCCGGCATGCAGCTTTGGGGACCAACGCGCAGGCTGGGCCCACTATAGCTGCCCACCTAACGGAGCAGCAGCCCCAGACGGTAATCAGGTTCGGATGAAAGACGAGCGTCCCATCAAGCAGCGGCGCCTGGAGGATGTGCATCGACTATCGACAGCTGATTTGCGGAATGGATACTGGCAGATTCCAATGGAGCGCCAAAGCCAGCGATACACAGCATTCACGGTGCCAGAACGCGGGCTGTTCCAGTGGCGAGTGATGCCGTTTGGCCTGCACTCGGCTCCCGCGACCTTCCAGAGGACGTTGGATAGCGTCATCGACCCGGACATGGCACCGGACGCGTTTGCGTACCTCGGCGACATAGTGGTGGTTGGCAGGACGTTCGAGGAACACTTGAACAACTTGCGCGAGGTGTTCCGGCGACTGCGGGCGGCCATACTGCGAATAAATCGGGATAAGTGCGAATTCTTTCGTAAATCCATTAGATACCTGGGGCATCTAATGACGGAGGCGTGCATCCAAACGGATCCGGAAAAGGTGGCAGCCATCCACGAGCTGAAGCCGCCATCAAATCTAAAGCAACTGCGGCAGTACATCGGGATGGCATCGTGGTACCGACGCTTTGTGCCAAATTTCGCCACAACGGTCGGGCCACTCACCGAACTGTTGAAAAAGGGCTGCAAGTGGAGTTGGGGAACAATGCAGCAGGAGGCATTTGAATGCATCCAAAGACAGCTCATGGAAGCGCCGGTGTTAGCGTGCGCCGATTTCACACAACGCTTCTGCCTACAGACTGACGCCAGCGAGTATGGGCTGGGCGCGGTTTTGACACAGAACGTAGACGGCCAGGAGCACGTGATTTCCTACGCCAGTAGGAAACTGCAGAAAGCAGAGGTCAACTACAGCGCCACGGAGAAGGAGTGTCTGGCCATTGTTTGGGGAATCCGAAAGCTGCGACACTATCTGGAGGGCTATCGTTTTACCGTCGTGACCGACCACTTGGCCTTGCGTTGGCTCAACTCGATCGAGAGCCGCACCGGCCGCATCGCACGCTGGGCCTTGGAGCTACAGCAGTACACCTTCGATGTCCAGTACCGAAAAGGATCCTTGAACGTGGTGGCAGGTCGCGCACGCGTGGAGCCAGAGGCGACGCCAACCTGCAAATGGTTAATCGGCTGTCCCGATTACGCCATGCAGAATGAAAGGCTATACAGACGCATCGCCCACGTGCTGGGAGAAGATGAGGTGTCGCCATGGAGACTATGCGTGGCCACGCCTTTACGTCAGGAGGTGCTGAGAGAACGACGACGCTACGGCGGGCCATATGGGAGTACGTCGAACATTAGCGCGAGTCGCAGACCGTTACCACTGGCCTGGGATGTATCGTGATGTCGCAAAGTATGTGCGCCAATGCTTGCTGTGGCAACGTTACAAAGCGCAGCAACAACTGCCAGCCGGCAAGATGCACTTCAAACCAGCGGAGGTGGCGTGGGACGTCGTCTGCGCCGATTTCGTAGGGCCGCTGCCGCGGTCCAAACGGGGCAACGCGTACCTACTGGTCCCTGTGGATAAGTTCAGCAAGTGTGTAACGTTGCTCTGGCCCGGGTATACTCGCCGGCCAGAGTCGCTGCAAAATTCTTGGTTTGGTTCCCCAGGAATAAAGCAAGCCCGCAGTTACCATTCAAATATGATGCTCGCCGTGTATACAATTTGTCTTTTATTTCCCAAATGTCACAAATAGGAGGGTGCGCTTCAATGCGCGTTCGTTTCCCTCTCCAACCGAACTAACTCCCAAAAACTCTCTTCAACTTACAACTACTTACACCTACTTAAAAACTACTCATCGGCATCGTGACGACGCGTTGCGTAGCTGGCAGCTGTGCGTCGTTACACCTCCCCCTTTCCCCAAAGGGTCGAACGGCCCGATCGATGGTGTTTTCAAATTTTGTTAGCATCGCGCCATAATCGAAAGGCAGATGTGTAGCAGCTGGGTGGCAGCGCTGCCACCCCTCGCCTTTGACCACCTGTCGACGCCACCTGTAACTTCACAGTCAGCTGCTCGCGCTGTCATTCTGTCGCATCGTTGTCTTCGCTCTCCATTTCCGCCACGTGTTTCAATTTCAAATTCTGGGGTGCGGAATCTGTTGGTGATTGCTGGGCAACGAGCTGCATCTCGCAAAAGTACTACCTATACTTTCCAGCCTGCATGGCCTGCCGCTGATGGACTACCTGTAGCACGCAACGGCTAATTATGTGCCAGCGGCATGCACGGTGTACATCTTAAACTGCGTCGACTGCAACCAGTGCACCGGGCCTCCCATCGGTGCCGTTGAGGTATCATTTGTGCTATATGTGGCTGAAACGTAATAAAATTCGATTATGTCTGCAGGATTACGTGGACGTTATTCTTTAGCTAGAAGCGCCTGCTTTGGTTGCCCCGACGCTTGACCGCTGGCCTGGCTGTGTTGGCGTTGCCGCCATGGCTGCCGCTGCCTCCGCTGTTGTCGTCACCTGTTGCCGCGGCTGCCGGCGTCGCCACTACTGCCTTCATCAACGTAGCCGCAGCCGCTGCTGCATTGGTGCCGCTGCTGTTGAAGTTGCTACTGCTGCCGTTGCTGCGGCCGCTACTATCGTGCCGCTGCCGCTTACGCTGTTGCGGCTGTTGTCGTGGCTGTTGTGATGGCTGCTGTTGTGGCAGTTGAGACATTGTCAGTGGCATGGTCGTCATACCAGCGCAACTGCCGCTGTCGCTGCACTCGTCGGCGATGCTGACGTCTGCATTCAGCGCCTTCAGATCTCGCACATGTGCTGTTCTACCTCTGCCGCCTGCTACTGGTCGTAAGCGCACTATGACTGGGGATATAAATGCACGCACCGTGAATGGCCCATCGAAGCGAGGCCGCAAACTGCTCGGCTGCGTTGGACAGGTGATGTTGTCGCACGAGCACCTCGTCGCCCAGTTTGGGTCGCCACTCGCGTCTCCGCAGATTGTACTGGCGTGCCTGATCCTCGCTGGCCACCCCTTGGTTTCTTCTTGATATACGGGCAATGCACTGTACCAGTGTCGCGTGTGTTTCTGAGCTACCTGGTACTGCCTCAGGGGCGTCTAGATCCCTGCCGTACAGTGTGCGTGGATGCCTTGGTTCTCTCCCAAATAGGATGAAAGCCGGTGAGTAGCCCGTTGCGTCTGAAATTGCTGTATTAATGGCCAATTGTGCTTCCGGCAGTTGTTCGTCCCACGTGTTGTGCTGCCCGTCCGCCAGCTGAGCAATCAATGTTTTGACCGTTCTATTGGTCCGCTCCGTGGGATTCTCCTGAGGTGTATATGGTGCCGTCAGTTGTTGCTGTATGCCTGCCTCAGCGAGGAACTGCTTCAGCGCGCGGCTCGTAAACTGGGCTCCCTTGTCTGTAATGAGCTTTCTTGGTGTGCCAAACCGTGCCAGAATCCGCTCTCGCAAGGCCAGCTTCACTGCCGCTGCCGTCGCCTTGCGGATGGGGACCAGTTCTGCCCATTTACTGAACTTATCGACCAGGACCAGTAGATACGCGTTGCCTCGTTTGGACCGCGGCAGCGGCCCCACAAAATCGGCGCAGACGACGTCCCACGCTGCCTCCGCTGGTTTGAAGTGCATCTTGCCTGCCGTCAGCTGTTGCTGGGCTTTATAGCGTTGACACAACAGGCACTGGTGCACATACTTCGCTACGTCGCGATACAGACTAGGCCAGTGGTATCGGTCTGCAACCCGTGCACAGGTTCGGCGTACTCCCATATGGCCCGCCGTTGCGTCGTCGTGGCATTCTCTAAACACCTCCTGTCTTAAAGGCGCGGCAACGCATAGCCTCCATGGTGACACCTCATCTTCTCCTAGCACGTGAGCGATGCGGCGGTACAGCCTGTCGTTCTGTATGGCGTAATCTGGGAACTTGTTGGGACTCTCCAACACCGCTGCCGTCAGCCGCTGTAATCATTTACAAGTTGGTGCTGCCTCTGACTCCACGTGTGCACGGCCGATCACCTCGCGTGGTTGTCGTGACAGTGCGTCGGCCACCACGTTCAAGGCTCCTTTTCGGTACTGGACATCGAAGGTGTACTGCTGCAGCTCCAAAGCCCAGCGTGCGATGCGGCCGGTGGGGCTCTCAATTGAGTTAAGCCATCGCAACGCCAAGTGGTCGGTCACGACGGTAAAGTGATAGCCCTCCAGATAGTGTCGCAGCTTTCGGATTCCCCAAACAATGGCCAGTCACTCCTTCTCCGTGGCGCTGTAGTTGACCTCTGCTTTCTGCAGTTTCCTACTGGCGTAGGAAATCACATGCTCCTGGCCGTCTACGTTCTGTGTCAAAACCGCGCCCAGCCCATACTCGCTGGCGTCAGTCTGTAGGCAGAAGCGTTGTGTGAAATCGGGGCACGCTAACACCGGCGCTTCCATGAGCTGTCTTTGGATACAATCAAATGCCTCCTGCTGCGGTGTTCCCCAACTCCACTTGTGGCCTTTCTTTAACAGCTCGGTGAGTGGGCCTACCGTTGTGGCGAAATTGGGTACAAAGCGGCGGTACCACGAGGCCATCCCGATGTACTGCCGCAGCTGTTTTAGGTTGGCCGGGGGCTTCAGTTCACGTATGGCTGCCACCTTTTCTGGATCCGTCTGTATCCCGTCTTCTGTCACCAGGTGCCCCAGGTAGCGTATGGACCTGCGAAAAAACTCACACTTATCTTGATTTACCCGTAGGTTTGCCGCTCTCAGTCTTCGAAACACCTCCCTCAGGTTACATAGGTGTTCTTCGAATGTCTTCCCAACCACAACTATGTCGTCCAGATAGGCAAACGCGTGTGGAGCCATATCCGGGCCGATGACGCTATCTAGCGCCCGCTGGAAGGTGGCTGGGGCGGAGTGCAGGCCAAATGGCATCACTCGCCATTGGAAAAGGCCCCGTCCGGGCACTGTGAAGGCGGTGTATTTACGGCTGTCGGGCTCCATGGGGATCTGCCAATAACCGTTTCGCAAGTCGATGCTGCTGATGTACTTTGCCTGTCGTAACTGTTCGAGAATATGTTGGATCCTCGGAATGGGGTATGCGTCTGGCTCCGAGCGTTCGTTCAGCTGGCGGTAGTCGATGCACATTCGCCACGCCCCATTCTTCTTGCGTACCAGGACTATGGGCGCGCTGTACGCGCTATCGGACCGCTCAATGCAGCCCTTCGCCAGCAACTCGTCAACCTCGTTGTCAATTACCGCTTGCATCGCCGGATTCCTCGGATAGTAGCGCTGTTTAATGGGCCTGTCGTCTTTCACGCGGATCGTGTGTGTCGCCACCGACGACACGCCCACAATGTTCTCAAAGCGCGGTAATTCCTCCTGAAGGAACGTGGCAGCCTGAGCAGCCTGTTCATCTGTCAGCGTAGCCGCCGATGGAGCAGTTGGCTCTGTGGTCACCAATGCCGCACATCGTACTCTGCGGCGCGCCTGACGCCTTCTCCGCCGTCGTCGCTCACGCACATCTCGCATCTCCAGCTTGTGGCTGCCGGCGGTGAGCGTACCATAGGCCTTCCTGATGAAATCCAGCCCTAGTGAGAGCTCGTCCTCGCAGCCCGGCAGTGTTAACAGTGGTATCGAGATGCATTTGTCGTCCACTTTGTTGTCGCCGTCATCGTCTCCTCGCAAACAGTTTGTCGCGAGCCGTTGGCCATCGACATCGACACCTCTACACTCCGTACATTCTCCCCACCTGGCTTTCTCAAGCGTCGTGCCAGCGCCGGGCTCACGAAGCTGCGAGTGGCTCCCGTATCCACCACCGCGTCGAGGGCAAGACCACCGCAATCCACCCTCAACACCATCACTCGCGAGCGTTCTGCCACTAGTTTTCCTGCGTGGGCTCGCCTATTGGCTATATGTGGCGAGCCCCCCTGGCGTTTCCCGCTCTGCGGCGACAGCATTCGTTCGCTCGTATGCCCAGCCTACCGCAATCCCAGCAGTATAGTTGTTGTTGGTTTGGGCAGCATTCGTTGTCGTGCCCCGCCATACCACAGCGTTTGCAAGACCGCCCCTGGTGTGCCGACGAGCTCTGCATCTCGGGCCCGGTTGCTGTTGTTCGCGCGGGTGCAGTCTGTAAAGGGACAAAGTCTCGCCTGTTTAACTAACCAGCAGATATGGGCTGCGTATCCGTTGGCTCCGGACGTCGGATCGGAAACCGTGGGCCCATGAACGCTGGCTGGGATGGCCCTGCCCCAATGGTACAGGCCGGAACCAGGCCCAACTCCTCCAGCTCTGCTGCTTGCCGTTTGAATTCTGCCACAGTATGGACATCCTGATGTCGTATCCTGATGTTGATCGCTGGTCGGCTGTTGCGGTAGATGAGCCTCAGCTGCTCCTCTCCGGGCATGTCTGCATCGAGCATCAATTCCAGCATCGCTTGGACGTATGCCGCAGTGGACTCCGACTCGCCCTGAAAGCGTCGTTGCGCATTTTGTCGCCACCGCTCAACGTGAGGAGCGGCCGGGTACGCTTCTAGCAGTTCCGCGCGGAACTCTGCCCACGACTGGGTCGGGTTTCGCCTTGTGCGGTCCCATGTCAGTGCCGCGCCCTCCAGAATGTTTGGTAACATCGGCACCAAATTATCTACCGGCTCCCCACTCACTTCCGCTTTTTCTTCTAGCCTGTGCAAGAATGCTCGTGGGTCCCCGCTGCCGTCGAAGTGCACTCCCCACTGTGCCACCACCGTGCTCAGGGCTCTCCGCTCCGCTCGTGACATTGTCGAGTGGGCCGAACCAGCCGCGGATGCGGTTGACACGGCCGGCCCGGCCGTCGAGACCATCGACATTGTGGCGAGGGTCGTTACCACCGTCGTGGCCACGATCTGGTTCGTGGTCACGCATGGCGCCGCTGGCGCTTCTGTCGTATAGGTGGTGGTGCCGGTCACGGTGACTGGTGCAGCCCCAGCTGGTGCTGTTGCCGCTAATGGCCCCGTTGATGGTGTCTCGGGATGCTCGGTCGGTGTTCTTGGCGAGGCCGCAGCTTCCGTAGGCGGCAGGTGCATGCCGGGCGAACCTTCCTCTCGCTTGGGGACCTCCAGTTGTGCCTTCGGCGGTACAGGACTTACCGGACGTGACTCATAGCGGGCCGCTAGCAGTTCTAGGCGTGACTGGTGTTCCGGCCCCGCCGCTTTCACAAACGTGGCGAAGCGTGTTCTCAGCGTTTCCAAGGTGCCCGCGTCGTCGATCCCAAACTCCTGCAGCAGCTCGATCAGCTCCTCCTTCCTCAACGCTCGCACCCAGCTCGTTCGCACCATCACGAGTCAACAATTCTCGCCTTACGTTTTCCAACTCGCCGCGTGGTCGCGGTCGTGTTTAACCTCACTTTATTTTGGGATC
Source organism: Scaptodrosophila lebanonensis (assembly GCF_003285725.1). Classification (NCBI taxonomy): domain Eukaryota; kingdom Metazoa; phylum Arthropoda; class Insecta; order Diptera; family Drosophilidae; genus Scaptodrosophila; species Scaptodrosophila lebanonensis. The sequence goes on along the minus strand of NW_022060580.1, from coordinate 651,199 downwards.
CCTGCTCGGGCGCCACTTGTAACGTTGCTCTGGCCCGGGTATACTCGTCGGCCAGAGTCGCTGCAAAATTCTTGGTTTGGTCCCCCAGAAATAAAGCAAGCCCGCAGTTACCATTCAAATATGATGCTCGCCGTGTATACAATTTGTCTTTTATTTCCCAAATGTCACAAATAGGAGGGTGCGCTTCAATGCGCGTTCGTTTCCCTCTCCAACCGAACTAACTCCCAAAAACTCTCTTCAACTTACAACTACTTACACCTACTTAAAAACTACTTGCGTAGCTGGCAGCTGTGCGTCGTTACAAGTGGGCAGAACTGATCCCCATCCGCAAGGCAACAGCGACGGCAGTTAAGCTGGCCCTACGAGAGCGGATCCTGGCGCGGTTTGGCGCACCAAGAAATCTCATTACAGACAATGGAGCCCAGTTTACGAGCCGCGCGCTGAAGCAGTTCCTCGCTGAGGCAGGCATACAGCAACAACTGACGGCACCATATACACCTTAGGAGAATCCCACGGAGCGGACCAATAGAACGATCAAAACATTGATTGCTCAGCTGGCGGACGGGCAGCACAACACGTGGGACGAACAACTGCCGGAAGCACAATAATAAGGAGTTTGAAATGGGAATTGGAGAGAAGAGTTTTAGTTCGGTTTAAGGAGTTGGTTGAACGCGCATTGAAGCGCAACGACTTTTGAGTTTAGAAATAAAAGCACATTGCTTGAACTATATTCACGGCATACCGCCGCCCCTTTCTTATTGGGTCGCCTTAGCACTTTGGGGTGCCTAATAAACATTAAAACATCGACTCTGGTCGGCGAGTATACCCGCGGCAGAGTAAACAACATTACAATATATACCATTTATGTACGTGTACCTAGGATAACAAACTAAAACCCCTATTTGACTGTTCAAATGCTTTAAAACAAAAAAAAAAAACAAAAAAAAAAAAAATACTACTTAGGAATGGGTCAAAAAGATGGCAAGCCATCAACCTTGTAACGACGACCTGGCGTCACAGGGTGTCGTTACTAGAGAAGGACGGCAGAATAAATAAGAGAGAAGAAAGAATACAAAAAGGGACCTCCAGACAAAATGACGTTAAACACGACCGCGACCACGCGGCTCGGGATGGTGCGAGCTCGACACCAATGGCACTGTGGAACTGATGATGATGCGCTGCACCACGTTAGTGAAGACCACAGGCCCGCAGCAGCAGGCCCACCTGGAGAAGCTGGCGGCACACTATGAGATTTAGCAGATCCGCAGTCATCACCAGAGGAAACAGCGTCGCCGGAGCACACAGGCGCACCGCTGGAAATAGAACCAGCGGCGGCAGTACATGTCATGGCCGCGACCGGGCTGGTGGGTGCAACCTCCCCCGCGGCGGTAAAGAGGCCAACCCAAACGGTGGCCTCAACACAAACGGTGTTACGACAGCATCAGCCGGGGCTGCGCCAGTACCGTTGCCACCACCCACACTGCACTGTCCACGGCGGTGGTGACGACCCTCGCTACACCAGCGGTGGTTTCTGTGACCGGGTCAGCTGTGCCGACCGCACCAACAACAGATGCAGCGGCCCGTTCGACAATGTCGCACTTCTAGGGCAGCTGATTTTTTGGGCGGCTCGATGTGAGCATTTACAGGCCTTAGTTAGTTAGTTAGTCCTGAAGCCAGAATTATAGGGATTTTCCGGTGGAAACATCGCGACACGAAAAGCTCTGTACAATCAATGTACAGCCCAAACGGTAAGAGCTAAGAAGCTGACATTTTGACAAAAGTTGTCTTTTATGGTGTAGGTGAACATTAAGAAGAAATTTTGGAAAATTCGAACGCCAAAGGGGAAAAAGGGGGTTTTTCCGTGGAAAAATTGAAAGACAATCAACACCCTACAGCCCAAAAGGTAAGAGCTAGGAAGCTAAAATTTTAGCTCGAGTATCCTATCATAGTGTAGGTGAGGACTAAGAAGGGATTTTGGTAAATTGTCTAAGCTCCAAGTAGGAGAAAACGTAACGTAACTAAATCTGCAACGTTGCATTCAAGGATTTTCAAAATATGTAAATACGGGTTTTGCTTTACAAATGCAGGCAGAATAAACAACATAAAATGCATATTGCACCATCCCGAGCCAAGTTTCATCATGATAGATCACTTCTGAGAAGAGCTATAACCATAAATAAAATCGCTGTCCATGCTCTGCCTGCAGATCTGCCCGCAGCTGTTGCTTTGGTTCAACTTTGTGCTGCATACATACACGCATATAAACACGGAGAGACGATTCTGATGTAAATATATGCTGTTGAAACTGTACATGAACATGTCTCCACTTTTCTATGAATGTATTGCATTCTTTGTATTTAATTAAATAAAATAATTAAATAAAATAATTATACTCTGTACATAAACAGTACAAGAGTATATTAAGTTATCGGGAGCTGAAAAATGTAACAGGCAGAAGGAGGCGTGGCAGACCCCACAAAGTATATATATTCTTGATCAGCATGACGAGACGAGTCGATCTAGCCCTGTCTGTCCGTCCGTATGAACACCTGGATCTCAGAGACTATAAGAGATAGAGACACCAAGACACAAAGATGCGTTATGTGTGTACGCTGTGCAAGTTTGTTTTATTTTTCCGATTTTCCATTCGTATAATCGCCCATATCTCTGACACTACTTATAGCTCTTAAGCTAGGGACACCAAATTAAAGTCCCAGATGCCTTATGTGAATGTGTATTTTGCAATTTCCTTCCCTCCCCCCTCTCCCATGCAAATCGAGATTTTCTCTAACTCCCGCATTGTTCAATATTTACATACCGACATAAAAGATGGCGCATCCTGTACAAAGTTGTAACACCCGCTTCGCTCATAGAATGTTCTCTTGGATTCTGTTGAACTCTTCTTTCTTCGTTAGTTCCGGCGTGATTGGTACGTCGGCTTGACGACAAAGGATCCGAGCTGTGCGCGTCACACGCTGTATCAGCCTTCTCCGGATCTACTTTTGGCATCTTTGCTGCTCGCTTTCCCCTCGGATACGTCCGTTGCAAGCGCACCGGCAGCCGAGGGTTCAATGGTAGATCATATGCTCGGAACGGCCTTCGGGTTGGCGGTGGAGGTTTAAGCACGGTGACTGGGCTTGCCGTTTTGGCTCTACTTCGTCTTTGTAACATCAGAGCGTGGTTGAGACACGGCTCCTCTCGTTGCGGAACTTTCAGTTCCTTCCGGACTTTGTGGAGGGACGGTCTCCAGCTTTTGCTTCTCTGTTGTTGTTGCTGTTTTGGCGTTGAGGTGTTCATTATAAAAAATTCAATTGTGATCCCCACGAGTGAGGGGGAAAGGGTTCGACCACCCTTGCAGAGATCCGTGTCGCCAGTTACCCCGGATGCTCCGTGAGTGACCGGTCTTTAAGAGGGCCCCCAGCCAGGCTGATCTTCGGCACGGGTCGCATGACAGCCCTCACTTCGAAGCCATGATCGGGAACCATAGCCAGACAACGTAACTATTGAGGAGTTAGGTTGTGTGGCTCTGGTCTCTGATCTTAGCTGGATACCAACAACGCACGGGACAGACTGTAGTTCCATTTCCAGTCGGCACCCTCTTGGATGGTTCAGCTAAAGGATTTTTGCCAACCCCGAAAGTGGTAAAATCGATCCAGAATTTGTTTAATATTTTTTAAGTTTTTAATTTTCTGTAGTTATTTTACGCATGACGTCACATCCGCGCTGGCACGGCTTCTGCCACGAATTTACAATAGAATTGCATAGTAATTCACAACTGGTTTAAGCTATCCTAATTAGACTAGAACACTCAAGTGCTTGGTTAAACCAGTTCCTGAAGTGATCAAATAATAATAGTGAATAATAGTAACTAATTAAATAATAAAGAGATGTAAAAGGAGGAAACAAAGAGAATTAAATAAAATGAATATATGGTGACATGACATAACGCCCGAGGACTTATCGCCCAAAAATAATTTGGGCGTTATGTCCGTTTTTTTTTTCGGACATAACGCCCGAACTATTTTGGGCGTTATGTTCGAAAATAATTTCGGACATAACGCCCAAATTTGTTTTCGGTCTTAAGGCCCAAATTTTACTTGAACAAGTGTAAATATCATGAAATCCATTAATTATTATATTTATAATAATAGTAACAATATCAATAAGTTATTACCCATAATTTATGAAGTTGTGTTTAAGTTTTAATTTAATATGAGATCAAACATGTGACGCAGTACATATTCTCGCCTTGGAGGTCTGTAACAACTATTATGCCTTGAGCCAAAATTTTAATACCATTTAAAATACCATTTAACCTCTAGTTAAAAGGGGATTTTATATATTAGCAATAAATGACCTTAAACATTACAAAACAAAAAATACCGCATATTTTTATGTCACTGCTTATTTTATGCAGTCATTTTTATTTGATATAGTACTTCAATGTTGCGTTAATTATATGTACTTTATAATTTTATGCCTTTGATCTGCTTTTACAAGCATTTCATTTTGATTTGGTAACTTTGAAGGTCCATTTTTAATTTTTTTTTTTTTTAAATGGGACCAGAGCAGCAATCAAGCCAGGAGAATTTGTTAATAAACCACATTTAAAACGGCCACCCGCTAAGAAAAATTTCAGTGGTGAAGATTAAACGATAAACAAATATTCACACATTGTATGGAAAAAAGGGCCAGACCTCGACTATCATTGAAAGTGACCAGCGGTAGAACTATGGCAAAACCGTACTTTTTAGCTTCGAAACTTGCATCTCAGGAAGCCCTAGCGAAGCAATGTGGGGCAATACTTTAACTACTCAGTTTAAAATATATAAATTAACATAACATAGTATTGGTTACTCCTACTTATTTTCCTTTTAGTTTAGTGTTGAAATCATATGTATTTGTAGCTGCAACAGAATAAATTCAAAACATTTTTTGTGTATAATATTGTATGATATATTACACATTTTCAAATACAATACGCTCTATTAGCACAATATTGTTTCCATTCTGAATTGATCATTTTTGGATTTTCTGTTTATCGCGAAAACACAAGGACAACAAGCGCGCTTGAGGGATTCAATAGCTATTTATCGAAGCTTATTCCAAAAAATGGTTCTTTTTGGGAGTTCCTAAAAATAGTTAAACAGGACGAGTTTCAAAAGCTCAACGAATTAAAAAAAGTTTTCGGAAGCGATATTTATGGAGTCTACAAGCAACGAAATGCACAACAAAATAGAACTGCTTTAATCAATCGGTTGATAAGTGACCTGGACAGCAAAAAAATCACACTTGCAGAGTTCCTGAAGACAGTTTCCTGCAAAGACAACAAAATTCAAGAAGACAATCTGTTCATTAACTTAGAAAATGTGAATGAGTCGGAATCAGATGACGAACCAAATGATGAAGCCACAAAAACGTCGATTGATATAAAATGTGAGCTTTGCGTACAAAATATTAAAAATAAACTTCTCCAGCCATGCAACCACGCCAAGCTCTGCCAACACTGTTTGGAAAATTTAAAAGCGTTCCATGATCAAGCAGGGACCTCTATGTTATGTCCTTTTTGTAGGTGTACTGTTGAAAAAACTTTTGGACTTAACGCCCAAAAATATTTTCGGGCTTTATGTCCGAAAAAAAAAACGGACATAACGCCCAAAAAGTTGTTCGGGCCTTAAGTCCGTTTTTTTATTATACTCTGTACATGCCTTATGTGTGCACGCTGCGCAAGTTTGTTTTATTGTTTTTGAATTATAATTTATAGATTTTTTTTGTATTTAAATAGAAAGTTATACATATTATATATATATTTTATGTGTTTTTTCAACAGTACACCTACAAAAAGGACATAACATAGAGGTCCCTGCTTGATCATGGAACGCTTTTAAATTTTCCAAACAGTGTTGGCAGAGCTTGGCGTGGTTGCATGGCTGGAGAAGTTTATTTTTAATATTTTGTACGCAAAGCTCACATTTTATATCAATCGACGTTTTTGTGGCTTCATCATTTGGTTCGTCATCTGATTCCGACTCATTCACATTTTCTAAGTTAATGAACAGATTGTCTTCTTGAATTTTGTTGTCTTTGCAGGAAACTGTCTTCAGGAACTCTGCAAGTGTGATTTTTTTGCTGTCCAGGTCACTTATCAACCGATTGATTAAAGCAGTTCTATTTTGTTGTGCATTTCGTTGCTTGTAGACTCCATAAATATCGCTTCCGAAAACTTTTTTTAATTCGTTGAGCTTTTGAAACTCGTCCTGTTTAACTATTTTTAGGAACTCCCAAAAAGAACCATTTTTTGGAATAAGCTTCGATAAATAGCTATTGAATCCCTCAAGCGCGCTTGTTGTCCTTGTGTTTTCGCGATAAACAGAAAATCCAAAAATGATCAATTCAGAATGGAAACAATATTGTGCTAATAGAGCGTATTGTATTTGAAAATGTGTAATATATCATACAATATTATACACAAAAAATGTTTTGAATTTATTCTGTTGCAGCTACAAATACATATGATTTCAACACTAAACTAAAAGGAAAATAAGTAGGAGTAACCAATACTATGTTATGTTAATTTATATATTTTAAACTGAGTAGTTAAAGTATTGCCCCACATTGCTTCGCTAGGGCTTCCTGAGATGCAAGTTTCGAAGCTAAAAAGTACGGTTTTGCCATAGTTCTACCGCTGGTCACTTTCAATGATAGTCGAGGTCTGGCCCTTTTTTCCATACAATGTGTGAATATTTGTTTATCGTTTAATCTTCACCACTGAAATTTTTCTTAGCGGGTGGCCGTTTTAAATGTGGTTTATTAACAAATTCTCCTGGCTTGATTGCTGCTCTGGTCCCATTTAAAAAAAAAAAAAATTAAAAATGGACCTTCAAAGTTACCAAATCAAAATGAAATGCTTGTAAAAGCAGATCAAAGGCATAAAATTATAAAGTACATATAATTAACGCAACATTGAAGTACTATATCAAATAAAAATGACTGCATAAAATAAGCAGTGACATAAAAATATGCGGTATTTTTTGTTTTGTAATGTTTAAGGTCATTTATTGCTAATATATAAAATCCCCTTTTAACTAGAGGTTAAATGGTATTTTAAATGGTATTAAAATTTTGGCTCAAGGCATAATAGTTGTTACAGACCTCCAAGGCGAGAATATGTACTGCGTCACATGTTTGATCTCATATTAAATTAAAACTTAAACACAACTTCATAAATTATGGGTAATAACTTATTGATATTGTTACTATTATTATAAATATAATAATTAATGGATTTCATGATATTTACACTTGTTCAAGTAAAATTTGGGCCTTAAGACCGAAAACAAATTTGGGCGTTATGTCCGAAATTATTTTCGAACATAACGCCCAAAATAGTTCGGGCGTTATGTCCGAAAAAAAAAACGGACATAACGCCCAAATTATTTTTGGGCGATAAGTCCTCGGGCGTTATGTCATGTCACCATATATTCATTTTATTTAATTCTCTTTGTTTCCTCCTTTTACATCTCTTTATTATTTAATTAGTTACTATTATTCACTATTATTATTTGATCACTTCAGGAACTGGTTTAACCAAGCACTTGAGTGTTCTAGTCTAATTAGGATAGCTTAAACCAGTTGTGAATTACTATGCAATTCTATTGTAAATTCGTGGCAGAAGCCGTGCCAGCGCGGATGTGACGTCATGCGTAAAATAACTACAGAAAATTAAAAACTTAAAAAATATTAAACAAATTCTGGATCGATTTTACCACTTTCGGGGTTGGCAAAAATCCTTTAGCTGAACCATCCAAGAGGGTGCCGACTGGAAATGGAACTACAGTCTGTCCCGTGCGTTGTTGGTATCCAGCTAAGATCAGAGACCAGAGCCACACAACCTAACTCCTCAATATTTTCGGGCTTTATGTCCGAAAAAAAAAACGGACATAACGCCCAAATTATTTTCGGGCGATAAGTCCTCGGGCGTTATGTCATGTCACCGAATATATCTCTTACCAAATACACTCTTCTTATAATTGGCGCCCAACTGGCAACATAAGCTGACAGATCGTCTTAGTTTGTGCCGCGACTACAAAAAAAATTGTGAAAGATTTGTAAAAAAAAAAAAATATTAAAAAAATAAAAAAAGTGAAAATTTGTAAAAATAAAAAAGTGCAAGATTTCTGACAAAAAGGAGAAAATTGGAAACAATTTTTCCACGAACAATTAACAGTAAAACTCCACCACTGTGTTGAGCGAGTAAAAAAAAACAGCCGACCCGGGGACTTGAGCCAATGGATGTCGATCCATCAACTTCAGGCTTCAGGCAGCAGACGGGTTTTCAATCGAATAGGAAGCAAAATTATTATTCGGCACAAAACCGTCAAAAAGTGAATTACACCGTTCAGGGGCAAAACACGGACAATCAAAACTATCGGTCCGCGGCAGAAGAGGGGGTTGCTGCATTAGAGGATGATTTACTAGTTGACGACACTTGCAATTTTTTAGGAGTAAGTCCCTGCTCCCGTATATCACACGAGAAATAGCGGGACGTACTATTAGGTTACTGTTAGATACAGGCGCCTCTAAAAGCTACATAAAACCATTGTCCGAATTAACACATGTAGTGCCGATTGAAAAACCATTTAATGTTGAGTCTATCCATGGCAGTACAACAATTAGCCATAAATGTTTAATACATTTTGTTAATGTATCTTTCTTTTCTTTTTCATTTTGCCAACTTTAAGCGATTTTGATGGCATAGTTGGCCTCGATCTTTTAAAACAAATTAACGCAGGTATCAATTTTACAATCGATAATATTAGGTATAACGGTGGCTCAGAGCAGATTCAATTTCAAGGATGCACCAATGTCAATTTTATTAAAATTAATGACTCGGATGTACCACCTTTTATAAAAGAATCATTCAATCGCATGATCAAAAAAAGATCAAAAGCGTTTGCGGACCCTAACAAGTCCCTTCCGTATAATATAAATACGGTCGCTACCATTCGCACTGATGGTGAGCCCGTGTACTCAAAGCTGTACCCATACCTAATGGGAGTAGCAGATTTTGTCAACTTTGAGGTTAAACAACTTCTTGAAAATAACATTATTCGGCCGTCGAAGTCACCGTACAACAATCCCATCTGGGTTGTTGATAAGAAAGGTGTCGATGAGCTTGGCCATAAAAAAAAGAATGGTTATAGATTTTAGAAAATTAAATCAAAAAACCATATGCGATAAATACCCCATACCTTCTATTTCCACAATATTGTCAAATATGGGGAAAGCCCAATTCTATACACCACTGGATTTAAAATCAGGATTTCATCAGATTGAGCTAGCAGAGAAAGATAGGGAAAAGACCGCGTTCTCCATTAACTATGGAAAGTACGAATTTTGTAGGCTTCCGTTTGGTTTAAAAAATGCCCCAAGCATATTGATCGCTCAGATCATCCAAAGTTGCCAAAGTGAAGGGGTCTCTCGTCGCGACGATCCAATCAAAGATGTATGTATATAAGTACCCTTGTACTTATATGCACGAACGCACTGGCTTCTGTATGCACTGAAGAGCACCGAAACGAAAGAAAGTAAACTGCACAAATCGACTTCCAATTTTCAAGTGCCTTATTGCTAGCCATGCAAGGCTTAGCATACGCATAACATAATGTGGACATTAACTTAACAGCGACCAAGAGACTAACATAAACAGCTGTTATTACAAATTAACATTTATGAGCGCTTACAACTAATTACTTACAAACGGCTTAAGTCTACAATTCAATGATAATTCAAACAACTTATATCTACAATTCAGATTATTTCAACAAACTTAAATCTATACTTAAGTATATAGGCATGAAATGCCCATACAACATGTCTGTATGCATGTGTTAAATATTTTATATTTAATTACATTCATTTTTTTTTGGGTGGGTACAGGGTATTTAAGAGTTGAGCCCGTTCGACTTTAGCATTCCTTTCTTGTTATATGCAATAAAATTATGGTGGAAATACTATTTATACTCTGTACATGATATGTACAAGGTTTGCGGAAGCTGAAAAATGTAACAGGCAGAAGGAGGCGTGGCAGACCCCACAAAGTATATATATTCTTGATCAGCATGACGAGACGAGTCGATCTAGCCCTGTCTGTCCGTCTGTCCGTCCGTATGAACACCTGGATCTCAGAGACTATAAGAGATAGAGACTCTCTGACACTACTTATAGCTCTTAAGCTAGGGACACCAAATTAAAGTCCCAGATGCCTTATGTGAATGTGTATTTTGCAATTTCCTTCCCTCCCCCCTCTCCCATGCAAATCGAGATTTTCTCTAACTCCCGCATTGTTCAATATTTACATACCGACATAAAAGATGGCGCATCCTGTACAAAGTTGTAACACCCGCTTCGCTCATAGAATGTTCTCTTGGATTCTGTTGAACTCTTCTTTCTTCGTTAGTTCCGGCGTGATTGGTACGTGTACCCTATGTACTTATATACAGCGAACGCGTTAACTTGCACTACAGTGCAGCAAAACAAGCGAATGAAAAAATAAACAAACTGCACAAGTCGACTTCCAATTTTCAAGTGCTTTATTGCTAGCCATGCAAGGCTTAGCATACGCATAACATAATGTGGACATTAACTTAACAGCGACCAAGAGACTAACATAAACAGCTGTTATTACAAATTAACATTTATGAGGGCTTACAACTAATTACTTACAAACGGCTTAAGTCTACAATTCAATGATAATTCAAACAACTTATATCTACAATTCAGATTATTTCAACAAACTTAAATCTATACTTAAGTATAAAGGCATGAAATGCCCATACACATATTTCAGAGAGCAATAGCTGACGTTCTCAGGGAACAACTTGGGAAAACATGTTACGTCTATGTTGATGACGTGATCATTTTTTCCGAAACAAAGGAAGATCATGTCAAACACATTGACTGGGTTCTAAAGAGCCTTTGGGACGCTGGCATGAGAGTGTCCCAAGAAAAATCCATGTTTTTTAAAGAAAGCGTAGAGTATTTGTGATTTGTCATGACCAGAGGGGGAATAAAAACTTCTCGCGAAAAGGTGCAGGCTATACAAGATTTTAAGCCACCTGCAACCCTGTTCGGCTTAAGGTCGTTTCTGTGATTGTCCAGCTATTATAGATGCTTCATAAAAAGTTATGCCGCTATTGCACAGCCCCTAACAGAGATACTGAAAGGTGACAATGGCAAAGTTAGTGCCAACCAGTCGAGGAAAGTCCAGATCGAGCTTACAGCTAAACAGCTAGAAGCATTCGAAAGGCTAAAAAATATATTAGCGTCCGAGGATGTGATGTTGAGATACCCTGACTTTACGAAACCTTTCGACTTGATGACATACGCGTCAGCACATGGTCTGGGGCGGTATTATCTCAGAGTGGTCGTCCTGTTACAATGATCTCTAGAACATTACGGGACAGGGAGGCCAATTTCGCTACAAACGAGCGAGAAGTCTTGGCAATAGTTTGGGCCCTAAAAAGCCTCCGGAACGACCTGTACGGAGTCAGGGACCTGAATATTTTCACCCACCACCAACCATTAACTTTTGCGGTCTCTGACCGAAATCCAAATGCTAAAATAAAGCGCTGGAAGATCTTTATTGATGAGCATAACGCCAACTTAATTTACAAGCCCGGCAGGGAGAATTATGTGGTCGATGCTTTGTCACGCCAGAATATAAACGCCTTTCATAATTCCCCAAGTTCAGACCTTGCTACAATTCATAGCGAGGAATCTCTAACATACACTATTGACACCACTGACAAACCGATCAACTGTTTTCGTAACCAAATCGTGATTGAAGAGGCAGATTTTCCCTCCGTTAAAACATTCATGCTCTTTTAGAGCAAAACAAGGCATATTATTCGGATCTCAGATCGGAATATGCTTTTACAGACATTGCAGGATGATTTTCCCTCCGTTAAAACATTCATGCTCTTTTAGAGCAAAACAAGGCATATTATTCGGATCTCAGATCGGAATATGCTTTTACAGACATTGCAGGATGTGGTGAATATGCTTTTACAGACATTGCAAGATGTGGTGAATGTGGGAGTCGTCAACGCGATACATTGCGAGCTGCCCATTCTTGCCTTCATCCAACATGACTTGATCAAACGATTTCCCACAACGACATTCAGGTATTCTAAATATCTCATAATGGATGTTCCGGATAAAACCGAACAAAGAGAAATAGTGACAGCGGAGCACAATAGGGCTCACCGAGCAGCGCAGGAAAATGTTAAACAAATTTTGCGTGACTATTTTTTTCCAAATATGAGTAGATTGGCAACAGAAATTGTTGCGAACTGTAGGGTCTAATCAATGGCAAAATATGACCGTCATCCAAAGAAACAAATATTGGGCGAAACTCCCACTCCGTCTTATGCGGGAGAGATTCTACATGTCGATGTCCACGGATCGAAAATACTTTCTGACGTGTATTAATAAATTCTCCAAGTTTGCAGTTGTTCAACCGATCTGCTCGCGTGCTATTGTTGACATAAAAGCCCCAATACTGCAGATTGTGAACTTGTTTCCTGGCATTAAGAATATTTATTGCGACAATGAAGAGTCGGTAAATTCCGAAACAATTAGATCCATTCTGTCTAATAATTTCAACATCCAAATTTCAAACGCACCCCCTTTGCATAGTCTCTCCAACGGGCAGGTGGAGCGGTTCCATAGCACTTTAATAGAAATAGCGCGTTGCATGAAACTCGAAAGACAACTTAGCGAAACTATCGACCTTATCCTAGAAGCAACAATAAAGTATAATAGGACAATTCATTCAATAACGAATAAAAAACCAATTGAGGTAATTCATTCAACTACGACAGACATAGAATTAGAAATTAAGGAAAGAATTGAGAAAACGCAAAACAGGAAGTTGGAACAAGAAAATAAAAATCGAAAAGACAAAAAATATCAAGTCAGAGATAGAGTATGGGTTAGCTAAAATAAGCGCCTGGGTAATAAGTTAACACCGTTATGCATAGAGGGTATTGTAGAAGCGGATTTGGGCACGACAGTTATTATTAAAGGGAGGGTGGTCCATAAGGACCTCTTAATTAAATCCAAAACAAAACTAGTCTGTAAGAAAAAAAAACAGTAACATGGTAGCCGACTGTGGCACAAGAATCTCTGCCATTAGTGAATGTGACATGGTAGTGAAGGTAGTACTTCTGTGGAGGACCACACCAAGCAGATAGCAGATGCAGAAACGGCCTTAACGAAGACCGAGGACGGCCTTCACTTAGCCAGAGGAGAAGTTATCACCAGCAAAGAAACGTCTAGAACGGCGTACCGCTGCCTCTGCTGTGAGCGAGGCATCGGCGCTACTACTGGCGTTGCAGTGACGTCACACCGGCACTGCATTGACGTCACATCGGCGCTGACACGGCTTCTGCCACTGGCGCTGCAGCGGCGTTACACCGGCGCGGCAGCGACCCGAATTTACAATAGAATTGCATAGTAATTCACAGTTCGTTTAAGCTATCCTAACAAGGGCACTCAAGTGCCAGTTCCTGAAGTGATCAAATAATAATAGTGAATAATAGTAACTAATTAAATAATAAAGAGATGTAAAAGGAGGAAACAAAGAGAATTAAATAAAATGAATATATCTCCTAGCAAATACACTCTTCTTATAATTTATATGCCAGATGCCATGCGCCTGCGCTCTTTTTGTGACCTTTTGCATCCGTTTGTCGCGGTCTTGACATTTCCCTGTTTTGGGGGATATGGGACCCCAATTCTGCGCCTGTGAAGCCGCAGCTGTCACCCCGGCCCCCTGCGTGGTACCGCCAGGTGGCGCTGCTACAACTTTTTAGAAATTTTGCCAAATGGATGTTTTTTTTTGTGTCCAGCCCGATGCAATATCGAAGAAGGTCACCTACAAAGGCAGCTACTAATCTCTAGTTCGCTTCGCTGGTGACAAATTGTCCAATTATGTTCTCCAGTGTGACGTTTCCAATTTCTTTTATTACGCGGCTTCGTTAACCAGTAAATTGTTCACATTGGAATATTGCGTGCTCCACGTTATCCATGTCGGCGCCCTCGTATAGAAAGATAGCTTCTGTGCTTTTTCCTATTGTATTCCTATGGGCACGACTCATTCGGACCGGCGAAGAATTCTGAATAGGTCACGTGCTAAAACGGAGTAGGCAGAAAGTACAGAGTGAAAGGGATCGCGCACATTTCGCCTTGGAATATATACACACAAGCATACCAGCATAAAAATTGCACACATATGTACATATGCCTGCCTGGAACGAACGAGCGCTCGGTTTCTGCAGGCCGGCTCGTACGACTTTTTGCTGCTGACGGCAGCGGCTCACAGGACCCGTGCGATATGCGCTGTGGTGGGACAGCTTGCAAAGGTTTACGTTTTACTTCAAGATTTCTTTACCAAATCTGTGTTCGTGGCCCGTCTTTGGCATTGCCGCATCGCAGGCCTTTTTTAAGAGTGACATGTTGTTGTCGACGTTGGCCTCGGTGCTCCTCTTGTCCTGTGTGTCGGTCGTCCTCGTCAATTGTGTTGATTAGGAGGGTCCTGTTTCACGTTCCATCTGCGTTTGTCCCGTGATGTGTTATCTGCAGCACCATTCGACCTGTTCTCTTTTATCCCGGAAGTTATATATTCGCTCCCCTTATATGTGTTCAAGGCTTTTCAATCTGCTATCCTGTGTACCAAGTTCTCCGTTACTAGGGTTCTATCCGGTGTAGTGCTATTCTACTGAATGACCTAGCTAATTTGATGTTTGCAGCCACAAGTCCTTACCTTGCGACCATGTCCAGGACCCTGCCTCTAGAATTAGTGGTTGGGATGCCCCACACGACAGCTCTCTAGTTTAAGTCCCCCGCCACTATAATACCTCCATATATTTGGCGGGCTTTGTCCTCTATGCTACCAAGTTTGTCCTGGAAGGCTTGGATGTCATCGCTTGGTGTTAAATAGCAGCTAAATATATTGCAGTCCTTGACTCTTGCAAAAACAAAGCCGTTGCCATCCCCATGGCTTGAATGACTGACGGAGCTTGTGTCTGGGATCCATAGTGTAGATGTTCCTTCAATCCAGAAACCGTTTAATTCCTCCGGTACCGTTTGCTGATAATCACCAGATCGGCTTGCTGTTTTGACACTATATGGGAAAGAAGGGTATCTGTTGTTCGGCACCTGTGTAGATTTGCCTGAAGAATTTGCATATATTGTCTTTCCTTTTCTTGTTGGCAGCGCAGTTATTCGCTCTGGGAGGTTGACTAATTTATCATTTTTCTTTCGGGTTGGTATCTCCTATTTTTTCCGCTCTGGCTTTTATCTTCTTGCGCGTCACAATCCATCGTTGGGCTCCTAGTCTCTCCCCTTCTTCCTAAAGTCTTTCGCCGCGGGGCTAACAGCTGTACCTTTCCACTAATTAAGGTTCGGTAAGTTTGGTTTGTGTGTATGTACATACATACATATATGTATTTTCTTTGGCGTGAGTGACTTCAGTAATGCGAGTGAATGTTGTAATGTTCTTACTCTGCCGCGGGTATGCTCGCCGGCCAGAGTTCGTTAAATTTAATAAATATTAGGCACCCCAAAGTGCCGAGGCGTCCGCTGAAATAAAAGAGGGCGGTATGCCGAAATCTGTTCCACGTTTTTTATTATTAAACTAAAAATGTACAACCCGCGCTTCAGTGCGCGTTGGGCAAAACCAAAGAAAGAACTAACACTACTCAATATTCAAAGAACTTAAAAACTACTTTGCCTTCATGGGTTACAACTACTTACAAATACTTATTACTACTTAACTACTCTCGGCATCGTGACGACGCACGGCTGCCCGCTAACGCGTCGTTACACGTCCCCCCTCCCTGAGCGGAGCACGATTCGGTTGGCGGGGGTGTCCGCCAACGCCACCATCGGGAGCCTTCCCTCGTCCGCCATCTGCCGCAAGCCATGCGCCTCCGCCTGTGAGAACATCGTCCAGGAGAGGGGCTTTGTGGGGCCGCCGCACCTCTCCAGCATGACCATCGGCTGCTCACTAGCCATGCCATCAGGCTCTCTGCCCCACGCCACAAACACCGGCCAGGGGACTCGCGGCTGTGCCACTTGCGGCCTCCTATGCCGCGCCTGCAGCTCCTGTAGGCATCTGGCGTACGCCAGGCGCGCCTCCGCGCTCCGGAGGGCCCCACTCAGCCGCTGCCGCCTTTCGCCCCGCTCCCAATCCTTCTCCTGCCGCTCGTGTTGCCGCTGCTCCTGTGGCCGCAGCCTCTCGCATCGCTGCTGCTCCTCCAGCCGCTCCTGTTGCGCTCGACGCCCCCCGCGGTGCCCACGGCGGCGACGTCGGTTGCCTGCCGGCGTCGGTGACCTTACTCGGGCAGGCGCCCGGATCTGGCAGTTCCGGGGGTCACGATCGAACTCGATCTGCCTTTGTGTCCGGCGCCACTCCTCCAGGTCAACATAGCCCCTATCCGCGTCCATGTTTCTCACTTTTAATTTATTGAAAATCCTCTTGCGACGCGCCGTTTCCCCGCCACGTGTACTAATGTTGTGCCAGCTGTTTTGGTAGCGCTGCCACATCTTACTTTCGCGGTCCGCCAGTGCTACCCATGCCTGGCGATCTATGGTAGGTGTTACCACTCGCATACTTATGCGATAGTGGCCGGTGTTGCCATTTATCGAATCCCCTCGATAACACACTATCGACGGCCGCCCGCCGCTCTGGCAACTCGTCATCACCGCCCACATGTTTATGTTGTGATTGGCTTCCGGTCCTGGGCTATTTTCCCGCGTTGTGCCCAACCTCCTTCTTGTTGTGTTCGTCCAGCTGCCCGCCCGGCACTTGCCCATCCGCTGCGCCCCTGGCATATTTGGCGCTGTTTGTGTATCTCGGCTGGTGTGGTAATTTACGTCGCTTTATCAGGCCTGAAACGTAACAACAAACTTCGTCTAATTATGTTTGTAGGCTTACATGGGCATCTTCTTCGGCCAGAACGGCAGCTTTGCTGTTCCCGCTTGGGTGGACGCCGGTTGGATTGCTGTTGCTGCTGTCGGTGTGGCCGCTAGGGCCCTGGTTGCTGTTGCTGCTGTCGTGGCTGTCGTGCGGCTGCTGCGAACGTGGCTGCTGTCGTCGTGCTCGTTGATATGGCCGATTTTGTTGCCCGGACTGCCGCTGTGGCTGCTTTTGTTGTCTCTGAGGAGTGGCATTGTGTGGCCGCTGTGCAGTTGTCGGTGGCATGGCCCTGGTGGCCATACTAACGTGGCTTCCGTCGTTGCTGCCTTCGTCGGCCTCGCTGTCCTCTGCATTCACCGCTTTCAAGCCCCGCACGTGTGCTGTTCTACCTCTGCCACCCGCTACTGGTCGCACACGCACTATGACTGGGGATATGAATGCTCGCACCGTGAATGGTCCATCGAAGCGAGGCGCCAGCTTGGCCGCAATCTGCTCGGCTGCGTTGGACAGGTGGTGTTGCCGCACGAGCACTTCGTCGCCCAGTTTGGGTCGCCACTCGCGTCTTCGCAGGTTGTACTGGCGTGCCTGATCCTCGCTGGCCATCGCTTGGTTCCTTTTTGCGACTCGGACAACGAACTGTAGCAGCGTCGCGTGTGAATCTGGGCAACCTGGTGTTGCCTCGGGGCCGTCCGGGTGTTCGCCGTACAGTGTGCGTGGCCGCCTTGGTTCTCTCCCAAATAGGACGAAAGCAGGTGAGTAGCCTGTCGCGTCTGACCGTGCTGTATTAATGGCCAATTGTGCTTCCGGCAGCTGCTCGTCCTACATGTTGTGTTGCCCGTTTGCCAGCTACGCGATCAGCGTTGTGAAGGTTCTATTGGTCCGCTCCGTGGGATTCTCCTGCGGCGTATATGGTGCCGTCAACTGTTGTTGTATGCCCGCTTCGGCGAGGAACTGCTTCAACGCGCGACTCGTAAACTGGGCTCCGTTGTCCGTAATGAGCTTTTTTGGTGTACCAAAACGCGCCAGAATCCGTTCTCGTAAGGCCAGCTTCACTGCCGCTGCCGTCGCCTTGCGGATGGGGACCAATTCTGCCCATTTGCTGAACTTATCCACCAGGACCAGTAGATACACGTTGCCCCGTTTGGACCTCGGCAGCGGCCCCACAAAATCGGCGCATACGACGTCCCACGCTGCCTCCGCTGGTTTAAAATGCATCTTGCCTGCCGTCAGTTGCTGTTGGGCTTTATAGCGTTGGCACACCAGGCACTGGTGCACATACTTCGCTACGTCGTGATACAGACCAGGCCAGTGGTATCGGTCTGCAACGCGCGCACAGGTTCGGCGTACTCCCATATGGCCCGCCGTTGCGTCGTCGTGGCATTCTTTCAACACCTCCTGTCGTAGAGGCGTGGCCGTCGTTCTGCATGGCGTAATCTGGGTACTTGCTGGGACTCTCCAACACCGCAGCTTTCGGATTCCCCAAACAATTGCGAGGCACTCCTTCTCCGTGGCGCTGTAGTTGCCCACACTCGCTGGCGTCCGTCTGTAGGCAGAAGCGTCGAGAGAAATCGGGGCACGCCAACACCGGAGCTTCCATCAACTGTCTCTGGATACACTCGAATGTCTCCTGCTGCGGCATTCCCCAACTCCACTTGTGGCCTTTCTTCAACAGTTCGGTGAGGGGCCCAACCGTTGTGGATACCACGAGGCCATTCCAATGTACTGCCGCAATTGCTTTAGATTTGATGGCGGCTTCAGCTCGTGGATGGCTGCTACCTTCTCCGGATCCGTTTGGATGCCCGCCTCCGTCACCAGATGCCCCAGGTACCTAATGGATTTACGAAAGAATTCGCACTTAGCTCGATTTATTCGCAGATTGGCCGGCCGCAGTCGCCGGAACACCTCGCGCAAGTTGCTCAAGTGTTCCTCGAAAGTCCTGCCGACCACCACTATTTCGTCGAGGTATGCAAACGCGTGCCATGTCCGGGCCGATGCCGCTGTCCAACGCCCTCTGGAATGTCGCGGGCGCAGAGTGCAGGCCAAACGGCATCACACGCCACTGGAACAGCCCGCGTCCTGGCACCGTGAACGCTGTATATCGCTGGCTTTCGCGCTCCATCGGAATCTGCCAGTACCCATTCCGCAAATCGATGCTGCTTATGTATTTAGCCTGGCGCAGCTGCTCCAAAATGTGCTGGATCCGCGGAATTGGGTACGCATCTGGTTCTGAGCGTTCGTTCAGCTGTCGATAGTCGATGCACATCCTCCAGGCGCCTGTCTTCTTGCGCACCAACACGATGGGCGCGCTGTATGCACTGTCGGAGCGCTCGATGCAGCCCTTTGCCAGCAATTCGTCGACTTCTTGATTGATCACTGCTTGCATGGCCGGATTCCGGGGGTAGTACCGCTGTTTGATGGGACGCTCGTCCTTCATCCGGATTGTGTGCACCGCTGCCGACGAGACTCCTGTGATGCTCTCGAAGCTTGCCAGTTCCCCCTCGAGGAACCTGGCTGCCGTCTGGGTCTGCTGCTCCGTTAGTTATAGTGAGCGCCGCCTGCTCGCTTGTCACCAAGGCTGCATGTCGGGCTCTGCGATTTCGCCTCCGCCGCCTGCGTGGCAGTTGATCGTCCGTTCGCATTTCTACAGTTTGGCCGCCCACAGTCACCGCCCCGTTGGCCATTTGGACGTAATCTAATCCCAATGTGAGCTTATCTATGCATCCGGGGAGTGTGAGCAGCGGCAGTACTACGCGACTGTCGCCCACCATGATCGTTGCCTTCGTTTCTTCACGGACCGTCTTCTGTCCCGTCAGCCATGGACACAGTCACGCTCACGGACCGTAAATTTTCTCCGTCTGGCGCCCCCAGGCGTTGCGCCAGCCTCGGACTCGCGAAGCTGCGTGTCGCTCCGGTGTCCACGACCGCCTCTACTAGTACACCATCACAGTCTACTGATAGCGCGGCCGCTAACCAACGTGTCGTTGTTAATTGGAATTTGCCTGCGTGGGCTCGCCGGCTGTTGATGTGGGACGAGCCCCCCTGGCGTTTCCCGTCGCGCGTCGGCAGCATTCATTCGCACGCACCCCCATCTTACCACAGTCCCAACAGTAGAGCTGTTGAGTGTTTGGGCACGCGTCCATATTGTGCCCTCCCATCCCGCAACGTCTGCAGATGGGTGGGCGGCGATGCGTGTCCGCTGGGCCAACAGCCACCGGCTGTGGGATCAGCGTAGGGTGTGTGGCGTTCGTCTCGTCATTGTCGGCCGCCTGTGACCGTGCTAAGACTGCTTGGTACACGCCATGTGCCGCCTGTACGTACCCATCGAGTGAGCTCACTTCTTCGCCCGCCAGGCGGAGGTTGGCGCGTATTTCTGGTAGCCCGTTGGCGTGGACAAGTCTCAGCTGCTCCTCTGCAGTCATCTCCGCGCCGCGCATCAGTCGTTGCATCGCTCGGACATACTCGATAGGGCCCTCTGATGCACCCTGGACCCGGCTGTATGCTTCCCGCCGGCGCTCTTCTATGTGGGGGCCTGCTGGATACTCCTTTAGTAGGTCTTGGCGGAACTCGACCCACCGTTGTGCCAAATTGCGCCTTGACCACTCCCACTCCTTCGCCTCGCCGACCAGGACTTCCGGTAATACGGTCACCAACTCGTCTAATCGCACGTTGCTCATCTCTGCCTTATCTTCCAGATCCCGGAGGAACGTTCTTGGGTCCCCGCTGCAGTCAAATCGGACGCCCCACTGTGCTACCTGTGTCTGCAACGCGGCTCGTCTGTCTCGTTCGGCTGATGTTGGCGCATGTTGCTCTGCCACCGCCAGCGCACTCGCGAGTGGCAGAGCTCGACAGTTTCTGGAAACCATCCTCCATAGTCTGGGCCAACCGGTGGGTGTACTGTGCCAACGCAACTGTCATCGAATCGGCAATTGCTTGTGCCAGGTCCACCGTTGAGAGCACTGGAGCCGCTGTTGGCGTCGCTGAGGCTGCCGTGGGCTTGGCTGCGGCAGCTTCAGGCGAGGCCGCGACCGCTACCGAAATAGTCGGCACTGTCGCTGGAGTTAGCGATGTCGTCCACGCTGGGGTCGGCGATGCAGCTCGCACCGGGACCACGGCTGGTGTCGTGTTTGCCTCTGTCGCGACGAGCAGCCCCTCCGGTACGTCCTCTTGTTTCGGGACTCCCAGCCGTCCGCCGGGCACCGGGCTCAACTGGCCTGCCGCCGCGGTACGCGACGAAATGTTTTCGTGATATGCCGCTAGTTCTTCCAGGCGGGGTCGGTACTCTTCTTTGGCCGACTTCACGAACGTGGACAGCCGCGACCGCAACGCCTCCACGTTGCCGGTCTCCTCGATTTCGAACTCGGCAGCACCGCGCTGAGCTCTTCCTTCCGCAGCACACGTATCCAGCTCGTTCGTAGCATCGTAGGTCCACGCTTCAGTGCGCGTTGGGCAAAACCAAAGAAAGAAATAACTCTACTCAATATTCAAAGAACTTAAAAACTACTTTACCTTCATGGCTTACAACTACTTACAAATACTTATTACTACTTAACTACTCTCGGCATCGTGACGACGCACGGCTGCCCGCTACGTAACGCGTCGTTACAATGTTGTATCAAAAAGGCAAAGCTGATATTGCTTTATGCAATATAAAATATATAAAATATAAGCAAAAAACAATCGTAAATAAAGTTGCCAGATGGTCTGCTTAACTAAAGCGTTACTTTGTATGTTACTTTATAAATTAAATAAAGCTTATATTAATGTGTTGTACTCCAACAAGCACATAGTCAAGCATAATTTTAATAAAGTCGACTGCTGGCAGAGTACCCCATACATTGAAGTTGAGAGCAGGCTAGAAATTTTGAATAGGTATATAAAACAGCATTCAAAATGAGGGAAGAGCTTAACCACATTGATTCTTTTCTAGCTTCTAGAGAAGAATTAGAAAGTGTGTGCGTCACAGCAAAGGCATTTCTCATGAGCAGAGGTGGACGGGCAAAACTCCATATGGATAGTTTCACCAAAAATCCACAATGATAGCCGGCAACTTCCATCAATGAAGGTACCGAGATTTAGCGGAAACTATTCCGACTATAAAAACTTCATTGCACTATTTGAGAACTTGGTCGGCCACGATCCATTTTTGTCCAATATTGAAAAGCTTAACCGCTTGTTTCCATGCCTAGAAAAAGATGCGCTCGGTACCGTAAAGGCCTACCAGGTAACCGAGGATAATTATCCTAAAGCGCCTGCAGCGCCTAAGCGCGTACACGATAATAGTTGCCTTATCGTATTCGACAGCATTGATTTGCCCAAATTGCAAAGCCCTTCAGCTGTATCGTTGCCTTTATTAATTGATAATGTTCGCGCCAGCTACGAGTCATTGTTGTCGTTATGTAATGCTCATACAATTGGTTATGAACAAAGTTGACCCCACTACACGTTCAAAGTGGGAGGGAGGCCTTGATTACAGCCATCTTACGTCTTGGGAAGGTGGCGAGGCTGCCCTCAATAGACGTTATCAGCACTTGTCCGCTGAAGAATCGTCTTCTGGCCGTAGTCACAAAGTGGTGCCAATTATGCAAAAAAGGGTAGTAAAGTCGCACTACCAGTTACTCAGTCTAGTCAGCCATCTGGTAGATACATTCATGTACCCAATTTGCAGCGATAGCTCGAGACGAACGCTTAAATTTTGTGAAACGGTCTCAGATATGCATAAATTGCCTTAGAAATGGTCATACAACAAAAGTGTGCAAATCAGTTGACTGCAGAGTTTGTACGAAACCACACAACCCTGCACAAGTATACCGCAAACTTGCAACAGCTTGCACCTGCTAGTCATTCAGCAGATGCCCAGCCGGCATTGCCATCACAAACTTCGGTTGTTAACCATGCAACTACTGTGTCCATGACCAGGTCATATTAGCTACGGCAGCTGTTTGAGTTATGGATCAATCAGGATCTTTCCAACTAGCCAGAGCCTTACTCGATTCTTTTATCTATTTAAGTTTATGACGGAAGATTTGGCCAAATCATTGGATTTAAAATGGGAGCGAAAATATACATATAAGCTTGCTTGGTATAGGTAAACGGAAATCTGCTGTCAGACATGTCGGGCAAACGTCGATAGCTTCACGCAGCGGCAATTTTGCATTGGATTCTGGATTCGGAATTTTGAGCACTATTTCGTCATACCAGTCTGAAAAGGCTGTGATAAACGTTGGTAATTTCATAGGCCACAACGAATTGAAGGAGTTCCAAATGTAATTTCGTGAATCTAATCACTTGTTTGCAACTTTTTCGAGAATGCTAAAAGGCGTTTCTTGGCACTAGAGAGAAGAATGGCTAAGCAGCCAGAAATATACATAATGTATATCTTTGGGCCATATGACTGCTACCGACAACATAATTCCGAGAGAGCCACACTATTTCATTCCATACCAGTGTGTGTGAAGACCACAAAGCACCTAAACGAAGCTGCGAGTAGTTTTCGACGAGCTAGGCAAGACGTCGTCACAGAAGTCATTAAATAAGATTCTTATTGTTGGTTCACCCATCCAACCATGTTTATACTCCACTTTGTTGAGGTTTCGACTTCGGCCATTTGCACTGTCGGTTGACATTGCCGAAATGTACCGGCAGGTTGAAATCGAAGAATAACAGCGCAGTTTAGCCCTACAGAGCCATTTCAAAAAAAAACCGAATATGGTGTGCTGCAAGAAATCTTGCATTCTTAAGGATGCTTATGATGTTGCTCAACCGCGACAAGGTAATTGCTAAGGCCAAAAATGGTTGCGGCGGCTTGCAGTGGTCATGCCCGGTATGCATTGATATGCAATTTGCAATTTTTCACGTATGTATAACAGCGTGAAAAACCAATTTGTAAAATTGCACAAGATTTCAAGGAACTTGCCAGCGATTTGGGTATTTACTTGCTAACCAAGTATAAATTTGAGTCTCCAGCAAAACGCCGGTTGGATTCGCAATTTTTAAATGTTCCGCCATCTATCCCTTCTGGCTCAACCTTGCCACATTTGCCCCTCCCGGCAACTCCTCATTATGAGATTTGTTCTCCAGTTTTATTTCTTTCACCTTCCCCTAATATATTTGATGACACCCCGTGCCTTCTCCAATTGAAGTTTCATCGATGCTGGTTAACATTCCGCCTGCGAACAATGAAAAAGCAGTCTTGAGTACTGCTTCAAAAAGGTCCGCACACGATTCAGACTTAAAGTCTAAAGTAGCGGAGGTTGCTGCTTCTGCTCCCAATCCTCTTACTCTTAATGTCGTGGCCGCTCCGAAACAACTGTTTGTATCGAGGTTATCCGCTGATACGACTTGCGAATCCATTAAAACTTATATCGCTAGCAAAACTTCTGCTAGTGTTTCAATTTCTTAATTTAATTTTTCTGAACCTCGCGAAATAGCGTCGTTCAAAATTAGCGTCTCCGTTGAACTGTTTCCTATCATTTGTGACCCTAAATTTTGGCCTCCTCATATGATTGTTCATGAGTTCAAACAAAAAAAAAAGAACTCCACTAGCTCCTTTTTCATTGCCTGTTGCCCCCTCTTCTCAACCTTCCACTAACAATGCCTCAAAAAACTCGACCATATTCACGTTCCGCTTACTCGACATTACCAAAATGTTAGAGCTCTTTTATGTAAGCTTAAAAACTTATTTAAAGACAGCATAGCGTTCGAATCTGACATTATTTCATTTTCGGAAACATGGTTAAATGACCCTGTTTCTGACTATGAAATTCTGTCAAATATCTTTACCATTTATAGACGTGCCCGCACAAATCGTCGTGGTGGTGGTGTACTGATCGCAGTCAAATCCACCCTGCGATCAGAACTTGTTTATGTAAATATGACTGCTAAAGTAGAATTTATTGCTGTTAAAGTATTAGTTCCTCCTTCTGCTGATCTTTAAGTTTATATGCACCATATACATTGTATCAGCGAAGTCTCTTCTTCTTTACGAGATAATGACGCCCTCATTGTGGTCGGTGATTTCAATCTGCCAAATATTCCCTGGGTTTTTTTTAATGGCTCTAATCACCTTATTCCCTCATCACATCATGACTTTCTTGATTCTCTCTTTGAATTGTCTTTGGTTCAAATTAATTAAATTTTTAATAACCTAAATAGACTGCTTGACCTCATTTTTGTAAACGAGGGCACAGATGCTGTAATCTCTAGATCTTCACCTCTATCTATTCTCGAAGATCCGTATCACCCTACTATTGAAACCTCGATTTCTCTTTACGAAACTAAAGCCTCTCCCTCATTAGCTCATAAAAGTACATGTCGTTGTTTTCGGAAAGGCTATTTTAATAAGCTCAACAACAATTAATATCAGAAACTGATTGGTCATTTCTATACGAATCCGTTGATATTGAAATCGCGTCTACTTTTTTCTATGAGACTATTCTCTCCCTTTTCGACCTTTTGGACTATTCAAAATACTTTATAGCCAAATCGAACTTTCCTCTTCTCAATTCTCAGTGTCACTCAATTTGTTGAAGACCCTAATCAGTTTTACAATTTTGTGAACCGCAAACGTAAATCGTCAGCTTTGCCTTCTTGTTTTTTTCTACATAATGAAAATGCAAGCAATGATTCGGCTATTGTTGACTTTTCGCTCAGTTTTTTCAGTCAAATTATTCATCTATTAGTTTCAATGGTGACTCATATAATATTCCTTATTATAATTACATTTTTATAGCCTGTACCCAAAGGGTGAAAGGCTATACTAGTTTTGTGCGCATGTATGTAACACACAGAAGGAGGCGTGGCAGACCCCACAAAGTATATATATTCTTGATCAGGATGAGAAGCCGAGTCGATATAGCCATGACCGTCTATCTATCCGTCTGTCTGTATGAGCGCAAGGATCTCAGTAAGTACAAGAGCTAGGATAACCAAAATTGGTATCAAGGTTCCTATAAGCCCTAGGCAGATCGAGCTTGTTTATTTTTTCTGATACACCCCCCACTGCGCTTACAACTGTGTCTTCGACTGTAACAACGACAACTACAACAACAACAACGGCAGTCTCTCAGCGTTTGGTATTGTCAACTCAGTGCGACCAGCTCCCCCTCTCTAAACTGAAAAGTACAAAGAGCGTAAGCAGAACGCTAATACAGACCGGGCTCGATCGCTATGTCCAAATTAAAAGAAGGTTAAGCCCACAATCAACTAAAAAAACCAACGCACCTAAAATAACAAAAACATCGGAAAACACTGTGCCAAATGAAGCGCTGAAAAACAATAGATTCGCGATTCTCAGCGAAGCCGAAGAAAATAGCGTTGAAACACCAATGGCCAAGCAACTAAAGCCGCCACCTATTTATGTGCGTCAAGCAAATTGTACAGATTTTGTTAAAAAACTCAGTAATAAAATTGGCGAAAACAAATTCTATGTTACGTCGATAAGAAGAGGTAACATCAATGAAATTAAAACACAAACCAACGACGAAAAAAACTATGGATCAGTGGCCAAATACCTCAACGATGAAAAAATGAGTTAGTACACGTACCAACTTAAAAGTAGCAAGGGACTACAAGTGGTCATCAAAGGAATAGAGTCAACTGTTCCAGTCGAACAGATAAAAGATGCACTAAAAGATAAGGGCTTTGAAGTCAAAATGGCCATGAACATAATACACAAAAATAAAATTCCCCAACCAATGTTCAAGGTAGAATTGACACCTGACTCCATGCCTAAAGGTAAAAACGAAGTTCACCAAATTTATAAACTGCAATATCTACTGCACCGTAGAATTACAGTTGAGGAACCGCATAAGCGAAATGGACCTGTCCAATGCACAAACTGCCAGGAATATGGGCATACAAAAACCTATTGTACCCTACGTGCAGTTTGCGTTGCCTGCGGGGATGTACGCCCCTCTGAGCCCTGCCCCGTAAATAAGGAGGACCCATCTGCGAAGAAATGTAGCAATTGTGGGGGAAACCATACTGCCAACTATAGAGGTTGCCCTGTGTACAAAGAGTTAAAAAGTCGCATAAGCCAACAAAAAACCGCAGCTCGAAACCCTGTCATCCGACAAAACTTGCCGTATATACCACCAACTACGATTCCAGGAGTATCTTTTGCTCAGGCGTTAAGTAACACTAACACTAAGTCGTATGCCTCAGTTTCTAAACCGAAACTTCAACAAACCACTGCAGGAACAATGCACCATCAGGTACCGCAACAGAGGCCAGAAATGACTGCTCAGCAGCCCAATGCGAATCCATCCCAATTGCCTAGTGGAATTGAATCAATTCTGGCAACTCTCACCAATACAATGGTAGCAATACAACAAACGATGCAGGAAATTTTGCGCAATCAAAATCTCCTCCTGGAATTACTTATCAAAGAGAAATCTAATTAAATGGTCTCTCTAAAAATATGTTTTTGGAATGCAAATGGCATTTCACAGCACAAATGCAAGCTCATGCAGTTCCTCGATCATCATGACATTGACGCCATGCTCATATCAGAGACTCACCTTACGAACAAAAATTATTTTCCAAACAAACCACCCCGATGGTAAGGCTCATGGAGGTACTGACATTCTTATAAAGCATCGCATCAGACACTATCCGCTGCCATCATTTGCTACAACTTATTTACAGGCCACAACAATTCAAATCGAAACTCAAAGCGGCTACTTAAGCATATCCGCAGTATACTGCCCACCGCGCTTCTCCGTTTCTGAAGCATAATTTGTAAAATTCTTCGATCTGTTAGGTGACCGGTTTATAGCAGCTGGTGACTACAATGCCAAACACACCCATTGGGAATCCCGACTCATCACCCCGAAAGGAAGACAACTATATAACGCCATAATAACACCAAGAAACAAGCTTGGTTTTATTTCTCCAGGCTGGCCTACATATTTGCCCACAGATCCAAAGAAACAACCCGACTTGATAGATTTTGCTGTTACAAGAAGAGTGCCACAGGCTCAGATTCGTGTGGAGCACTTATCAGACCTATCATCGGATCACTCGCCGATCCTTCTGCAGCTTTGTGACCATCCACATTTATTGGAACGCCCACATTTTCTAACTTCTAGAAAAACAGATTGGCTTAAATACAGGAAGTACGTAAGTTCCCATATTGATGACTGCCCTAGCATTTATTGTAAAAATGACATAGATACCTCAGTTGAAGCATTAGTGTCTGTAATGTCACTGGCGGCAAAACATTCGACTCCAATAACTACAGCTAATAAACTTCACAAATGCAGCCGTGTCCCCAGGCACGTTGAAGAGCTGCTTCGCAATAAGAGAAAACTTCGGCGGGAGTGGCAAGCCCACAGATCACCTGAATCGAAGGAGCGGTTACAAATTGCCAACCAAAGCCCTAGAATATGACAAACACCGAGCTCAAATGGATTATATGGAGCAACTTTCCCCAAACAGCAAACGATTCCCATTGTGGAAAGCTAAATCAGGCGTATGTCCACCAATCGAAGTGAATCACCATTACGTACACAAAGAGGAAAGTGGGCTCGCAGCAACGAAGAGAAGGCAAATGTATTTGCCGCCCATTTAGAAAAAGTCTTCAAACCACATCCAGCAACAAATAGCTTTGTGCTCCCACCAACCAATTATCTTGAAGCTACCACGCCTATCGTATTTCAAGTTGGAGAAGTTACAAGTGTCATTAAGGACCAAGTTTCAAAGCAAAAAAAAAGCGCCGGGCCACGATTTAATTTCCCCCAAAATGATCATCGAATTGCCGAACTGTGCAGTATATCTTCTCACCATTATTTTCAACAGCATGATGAAATGGGGCTATTTTCCTCAACAATGGAGAAAATCTGTCATCAAAATGATCCATAAAGCTGGAAAGGACAAGTCTCAGCCATCATCATATAGACCTATCAGTCTCCTGCCGTATCTATCAAAGATATTCGAAAAACTGATCCTGAATCGCATCAAACAGCACCTACACACCAACAGTGCAATCCCATTGCACCAATTTGGTTTTCGCGAAAAACATGGAACCGTTGAACAAGTCAACTGAATAACCTCTGAGATACGAAATGCATTTGAAAAACGAGAGTATTGCTCCGCTGTCCACTGCATCTAAGTCATTAGCTTCTGACTTTTATGTAGGTGATTAGGTATCTGGCGTAGATACTGTGGAAGAATTCCAGCTGTTAGATTGCGAACTTAATGCAGTTTTGGGTTTATTCTTGCAAAATGGTCATCAAATTGTATGGATTTTGAAGTCCAGCCTTCTGTTATTGGAAATCACAAGGACACAAAAGCTTTAAGCATTGTGTGGAATCCTCGTGATGACGCACTTAAATATTCTTCAGCAAATATATCGCTAGACGTAGTGCCTACAAAACGAGCAATTCTGCCGTTTATTTCGCGTCTATATGATCCACTTGGCCCACTGTGTTATAACTAGGACTAAAATCACTCGTCTCTTGTGCTAACTGCAGCGAAATTAGAATTCGCGTTCTTGGCAGTTGTGCGTGCAGTGTAGCACACAGCTTTTGCAGACGAAATCTCGAAGATTACTTTGCAGCCCTTGTACCAAAAACTAAATCCTTTTCTGTGCCCGCATCGGAACGGTCCACATGATCTTACATTGGTACGATTGGGTGGTCGCTTACTAAAAGCATCAATTCCTCATAATGCAAAGTTTCCGTTGCTAATGCTGAAAGGACGTCGGTTTATTACCTTGTACATACAGTATTTCCATTTAACAAATTGCCACTCTGGTCGTCGGGTGCTTGTCAGCGTTCTTCGTCAGCAAGTATGGCTGTATGGTAAATGCACGACAAGCCTGTAGCGGTGCGACATTGTGTACATTGCTTTCGGTATAAACCAATATTGGCAAGAAATGCTCAAAGCGCTGCCGTCTACTTGCAAAGCTGGCAGCTGATCTGCGGCACCAAGCAGCGGTTTTGGGCCGATTGGTCCAAAGACTACCTGCTAAACCTGCAGCAGCGCATGAAGTGGGCATTAGGTCAGCCCAATCTCGAGGTCAGCACGGTGGTTCTCGTCCACAAGGCATAACAAAATAGATTTAATTAGCTATAAGCATGTTTAAAGTTTAGATATAAGTAATGGAAAATGAATTGTTTGAAATGCATATATGTAGTTGTTAGGCCCTGTCTGTTTACAACTGATATGTATGTTGCCCTCTCGTGCTCTCTCAATGTGATCCACATGTGCATAAGAGTAAGCGAATATTGTAATAAACTCGCTTATAAACTTGAGATCAGATTGTGCCGTTCGCTTTCTCGTAATTTTCTAAAAATCCCAGTGCGAGCCAAAAGCAGCCTGCTATTTGTTTATTTTACTTCATTTGGAAGTAAAATAATTAGCTTTGGACTTTCGCATTTGCTATACCGGCAAGTTTTCGGCTTGAGCCGTACAATATTTTTGAATTGAAACTTCTTATGTGTGTCATATATTATTGGTCCATATGACAAGACGAGTCGATACCGCCATGTCCGTCCGTATGAACGCAAGGACCTCGGCAAGTATAGGAGTTAGATTAACCAAACTTCGTATTCAGAATCTCCAAAGCCCGAGAAAGGACAAGTTTGTTTTTTTCTGATACAACCTACTAGTACCCACCTAAAATTTTGTAAATTTTGTTGGTAATCAAGAATAAAGAAATTTAATTAATATTAATTATAGCCAGAGTCACCAAACTTTGCACAAAGATGCGTTATGTGTGTACGCTGTGCAAGTTTGTTTTATTTTTTGATTTCCCCCCACTTCCCCCCAATGGGGTTTTCCCGATTTTCCACTCGTATAATCGCCCATATATGGGACACTATAAGAGTTAAGGACCTCAAATTTTAGACCCAGATGCCTTATACGCAGATAATGTGTATTATAGAATTTCCCTCCCTCCCCCTTCTCCCACGTAATTAGTGATTTTCCATAATTCCCATGTTTCTTGGAATTTTTCATTGAAATTCGAAAAATACCGTCAGTTAGTGATTATGAGTCTGTATCCTAAGTTTCATAATGATAGGCCAATTTAACAAGAAGTTATAGCCATATATGAATGCATGACCAACCAGTGCCCGCAGCTGTTGTTATTGTTACTGCTTTGCACAGGCACACGAGACATACACAAACACACATACATGCATAATTATTCTAAACATATGTACAGAGTACTTTAAAGTCGGGACACCCGACTTTAACTTGTTCAATGTTACACTGTACATCGAATTATAAGATAATTAGGACAGAAATCTCCGGAGGTTTCGCATTCAGTCGGTGCCACAAAACTACGAAAGATTTCATTTTTTCGGACTTCTCCTCCAAGCCAGCTGTCAGCAAAAGTTTACGCTTACATTTGACTGACTATTTGTTTTTAAATTCTGTAACGTACCAAGTTAAATAAAAAACAAATCTGTCATTCGCATTAATATAAGCCCGCGAGCATTTGCGGAAACGCCAATTAATTGTTGAAAAAATACAAAGCAAATGTTTGAGAAACGCATCTGATCCCACATTGGCGAAATAAGGAATTCCATTTCTTGCTTATTAAAAATTGCTGATACAAATTAATTAATATAAATAGTGTGGCATATGGTAGCACTGTTGGCTCCCTCATGCCGCAGTCTCTCACTACTGAAACGGTAAATACTCTCTCGTTTGTAATGCAAGCCTGCGAGCTGCAAGAGAGCTGCCTGCGAGCAGCGATAAATTTAGTCCTAAGTCGACGATCGAGTGAATAAGACATTTGTTACGATTCTGCCCCACTGTCAGTGTTTTATTTTGTGTTACATTCTTTTGCCTTCCACAATATCAGAAGTGGTTCGAATTACACGCTTCCAATCGTGCATATACATATTCTGAAAACAGGAGTTATGGAAGACGACATTGCGGGTACCAGTTTGTCCGTGGCTACACTTAAAAAGTGGCTAGCGGCGTTGGAGTTGCCGACAAAGGGCTCCAAGGCTGGTGGTCCGCTTGAACGAAGTGCCAGGGAGCTGCGAGGCTGCCCTCCGGTTCCGGAAAGTGTCAGCAATGGCGGGGGCCCTGTACAAAAACAAGACATACAGGGTGCACAGGCTCTGCAGGGCGATATTATTCAACTGGACGCCATGCTACAGCAACAATGTACGCAATTGGATCACCCAGTTGTGGCGCGCATTTACGGGTTGGATGACACACAACACCATGTTTTGTGTGTTAGCAAGCTCAAAAGTAGCGCCCTCAGTTGGTTGCACGCTGATCCACAACGCCTCGGAAAACGAATTGATGAACTTTGGAGCAGCTTCAGTTACATTTTGGAGGAAAAATGTCGAAAGCTGAGCTCCGGCGCAAGTTTGAGAAGCGCACTTGGCAGACAGACGGTCACTTGGCCAAGGAGTGCGTAAAGCCTAAACGAAGGCCACGTTCGTGCTACAGTTGCGGCGCGCTGGACCATTTGATCGCCAGGTGCGCTAAAAGGAATTCTGAGGTCATTAATGATTACGTAAGACATTTTAGAATACATTGTAAGCACTCAAATAACCAATCGATTATTGCAGAATGCCTCATAGACGCAGGAAGCCCGATTTTTTTTAAACCAATCTTTAGTTCCCATTGAAGTAGAACTTCAAAGTAGTTTAAGTTTGTATTGTGGGCTAAATGGAAGCCAATTAAATATTTTTGGAAAAACCGAATGTTATGTTGAAAAGAGAACATTAAATATTGATTTTTATTTGTTAATCGTGGCAGACAAGTCTATGGGGTATGACGCAGTGCTTGGTAAAGATTTTATTAATGCATGTAACTAGAATTTTTACTCAAATGAATTGAAGCTGATAAAAGTAGATGAAAAGAATGAGTTTAGGCAGAGTGCGGGTGATGCGAGATGCTTGAAAACCGGATGTGGCGCAATGGGTGAAAGTGAAGGAGCAGCGGAAGCAGAAATTGTTAGCAGCAAATTAGGAGAGAAAACTTTTAAGCTCGAAGTCCAGGTAGATACAGGGGAAAATTGTTCGGAAAGAGTAAGGTTAGGAGAACATACAGATGATAGGTTAGAAAAAGATTGTTTCGAGTCAGACATGCTGAAAATATACCATTTAGAGGAGAACGATAAGCTGTACAATATTGGAGAGAATGTCGGGTATAACACCAGATGCGAGTTCACGCAGCTTTTAGAAAATAATTATCTTAATGCAGCAAGACCAAGTGTACCGAAAATAAGATGCGAGATGGGCATATCATTAGAGAACGCAATGCCCTTTAGTTGTTCCCCTAGGCGACTGTCTTATGCAGAAAAAGAGCAACTGCAGAGGCTGTTAGATGAATACTTAGGTGATAACATCATTCGTCCGAGCAGTTCGCAATATGCATCGCCAAAAAGTCAGGCGATATGGGATTATGCATAGACTTTAGAAGGCTGAATAAGATAATGATCAAGGATAATTATACTTTGCCGCTAATAGATGATTTGCTTGATAGCTTGTCGGATAAAAAGGTGTTCACAAAGCTTGATTTAAAGAATGGATATTTTCACGTGTTCGTTAGCGATGAGGCAGTGAAGTAAACATCATTTGTAACCCCATTAGATCAATATGAATTTTTAAGAATGCCCATATTTAGGATATCGAATTACAAGTGAGGGAAACAGAGCGGATGAAAAGGGGGTAGAAGCGATAGCTAACTTTCCAGTACCAGGCAATACGCACGAGGTACAGAGCTTTTTGGGCATGTGCTCGTAGGTTTATCAAGGATTTTTCTACAATTGCCAAACCATTATATGATTTATTAAGGAAGGACCGACCATTTTGTTTTGGAGAAGATGAGCTAAAGTGTTTTGACACACTCAAAGAAAAATTATCCCAACCACCAGTGCTAGCGTTATATAATTATAGGGACGAAACGGAGTTGCATTGTGATACCAGTGCTTTAGGGTTTGGGGCGGTGCTGGTGCAAAGGAAAGAGCACAAGAAGTTGCATCCAATCTTCTATTTCTCCAAACGAACATCAGACACTAGCTATCATTTATGCACTACGTCGGCTCAGGATATATTTACATGGGCGAAAATTTAAGATATTGACAGTCTGTAACTCGTTGACAGTAACGTTAAGCAAGATAGAGCTAAACCCAAGAATTGCCTGATGGGCGTTAGAGCTCCAGAATTATGATTATGAGCTAGTGCATAAAGCAGGGAAGCAAATGCAGATAGAAAGTGTTAACAGAAGTTTAGGACCGATGATTGCGAAGCTTGCGGAGCCGGAAAACGGTATTCACTGGAATATATGTAATAGTTGAGAAGGTAGAGCATGCGCTAAATAATACAATACATCGCAGTATCAAACAATTTCCCAGCAAGATGTTATTTGGCCTGGCTCAGGAAGGTGAAGTTTGTGATGAACTTAGAGAGAAGTTAAAGGAAATAACAGGTTCAGATTCGGGGAGACCTGATAGTATAGAGGAAGTAAGAAAATGTGCAGAGAAAAACCAAAGAATAGCACAAGCTAATAGTGAAAAATGTAACAATAAAAGCAAAAGGCAGGCGATAAAATATCAGCTAGGGGATTATGTCATGGTTAAGAATATCGACAGCACAACAGGAGTTGCGAGAAAATTAATACCTAAAAACAAAAGGCCCATAATATTAGGCGTTGGATAAAAATATAAATTTAGGTACATCATAAGGCATTATAATACCAATACTTGCAAGTATTTTTAATATTTTTTTTTTGTAAATAACAACTATTTGGTACGTAGCTATAAGTTGTATCCTTAGCTGAGATCGGGGGATCTCAACAGTCAGGATGGCCGAGTTGTGGAAGGCCTGTGGCCTCACCCATATGGTAGCACTGTTGGCTCCCTCATGCCGCAGTCTCTCACTACTGAAACGGTAAATACTCTCTCGTTTGTAATGCAAGCCTGCGAGCTGCAAGAAATTTAGTCCTAAGTCGACGATCGAGTGAATAAGACATTTGTTACGATTCTGCCACACCGTCAGTGTTTTATTTTGTGTTACATTCTTTTGCCTTCCACAATAGTTGTAACAGTTTTTATAACATTTGGAATTTTCGGAATGTCGGGGTGTGCTTCCAGAAATTGGACGAAAGTTGTGTCATGTTGTGGCGATCTGTGTCTTCATCTACAAACAAGAAAGGAATGCTAAAGTCGAGCAGGCTCAACTCTTAAATACCCTGTACCACCCCACAAAAAAGTAATTAAATTAATTAATTAATTAAATTAAATTAATTAACTAAATTAATTTAATTAATTAACTAAATTAAATATAAAATATTCCATGCATGCATACATACATTTACATTTACATCAGAATCGTGCCTTATGCGTGTTTGTGTACTTGTACATATGTATGCATGTGTGCATTGGGCCTGGTTATATGGCTATAACTTTCTTTCCGATCATTCTATCATAATGAAACTTAGTATACGGATATATAATCACTAACCTAATGTGACTACCAAAATTCAAAATTCCAAGAATTACGGGAGTTATAGAAAATCGTTAATAGGGTGGAGTGGGGGGGGGGGGGGGGGTGGATCAGAAAAAATGAACAAACTCGTCCTTTCTCGGGCTCAGGTGAATCTGTATACCAAGTTTGGTTATTCTAGCTCTTATACTTTCGGAGATCCTTGCGTTCATACAGACAGACAGACGGACAGACGGACATGGCTATATCGACTCGGCTTGTTATCTGCCACGCCTCCTTCTGTATGTTACATACATTCGCACAAAACTAGTACCTTTTCACAACTTTTTTTTTGAGCTTTTGCAAATTGGAGGAAACTTTTTGCCAACTTTCGCTTATCATGAAAGTGGTATCAAGAATATATATACTTTGTGGGGTCTACCAAGCCTCCCTCTGTGTGTTCCATGTGCACGCGCACAAAACTAATATACCCTTGTACCCTTTGGGTACAGGGTATAAAAACTAGCGATTTAAATTAAATTGAGAAATTACACAGTTAGTCGCATCTTGTTTTACTGGTACGTATTATATTTTTAAATGGCGGTTTGTTGACATTCATATTTTCACTAGCACACAGAACTGCCCACAAACTACAATTGTTTTTGGGTTTTTGAAATTTTTATAATACATAGGATATGCAAAACTGTAAGGTTATGAGTAAAATGAAATCTCCTAAAAAGATTTCTATGGCATCGAGAATTGTTTATGGACGTTTATGCCACCCCTGTATGTGATGAACCGTTGTTGCTTAGATTTGTTGTGCTTGGGATATTAATTTTATGGAATATTAATTAAAAATATGCCGAATATGCATTTGGAACTCTAGAAAATGTTTTTTTTTTTTTGCATAATACATATTTAAGGTACTTTTCAACTTTGGTGGAAAATTAAACAAGACAGGAATGCTAAAGTCGAGCAGGCTCAACTCTTAAATACCCTGTACCGCCCACCAAAAAGGAAAAAATGAAAAACAAATTTTAATTTTTTTTTAATTTAAAAAAATTATATTAATTAAATTATTTAATTTAATTAAATTATTCAATACATATATACAAAAGTAGAGACAAGTTCATATACAGTTTCAACAGCATACATGTACATCAGAATCGTGTCTCTGCGTGTTTATATGCGTGTATGTATGCAGCACAAAGTTGAACCAAAGCAGCAACAACAACAACAACTGAGGGCAGCGCTGCGGGCACAGCTGTAGGCAGCGCATGCGCAGCGATTTTATTTATGTATATAACTTTCTTCAGAATTGACCAATCATGATGAAACTTAACATGCGGACACATAATCACTAACTGGATGTATATGCCAAATTTGAGTTCAAAATGAAAAGAATTACAGTGGTTATGAAAAACATGAATTGCAGGGTAGTGGGGGGTGTTTCAGAAAAAAAGCACAAACTCGTCCTTTCGCGGACTCAGGAGAATCTGGATACCGAGTTTGGTTATTCTAGCTCTTGTACTAGCTGAGATCCTTGCGTTCATACAGACGGACGGACAGATGGTCAGACGGACGGACGGACATGGCTATATCGACTCGGCTTGTTATCTGCCACGCCTCCTTCTGTATGTTACATACATTCGCACAAAACTAGTACCTTTGCACAACTTTTTTTGAGCTTTGGCAAATTGGAGGAAGTTTTTTGCCAACTTTCGCTTATCATGAAAGTGGTTTTATTTGTTTAAAAATAAAAGTATATGTATGGAAAGCAAAGATGAAGGTATGTAGAATCAATTTCTAAGCCATATCGTGACGTCATTGTATGTGTGTTCGTGTTATCCAGTATTTTGTGTGTGTCTAGTTGTTGTTGGAGTATGTTTTGTGGAGTATTACTTTCGCAGAGCGCGTCAGAGCGTGGAGCTAACAATGTCAATGTCTTAACAAAAGTACACAGATTCATAATTATTAATTTTGCTCAATTTTGCCCGTTTTCGAAAAAATCGCTCTCATTGCAGCAAAACTCGTGTTTGGGCACGTAGAAATTATTGACATTTAGAGCACCAACATAGACTCAGAAAACGCATTTAAACAGTATATATTGCAGAAAATTAAAGTAAAAGTCGTAGATGAACATAATACTATGTTGATATCGGAAAAAGTAAAAGCCTTCGCCAATTATATTAAAAACCACTAGCCGAGTTGCAGAGTTTTATTCTATAGAAATTCAAAAAAACACACGAATTGTTTTGCTTTTAACATGGTTGTAGGAGTTGATGGTCATTTTGAGTATTGATTAAAAACGCTACAGTACCCAGACAAACTTCCGGCACTAAGATATATGCGTCCCTAGTGGAAGCAAAAGGAAGAAGAAGATCGAACTTGATGCTGCAATTTGTAGGCATAGTACTGGACTGAAATTGTTTCGCTAATAAGTTTTCTATAAATTGATCGATTTCGATTAAATATAAAACAAAGCTAGATAGTTGTAAATAGAATTCGCGTGAAAAGTTTTGTTTATGTAGCTTTCGAATTGTGGACAGTATTGACAATATTCTGTATAGGAAAGAGAGGGAAGGGAAGAATATTAAAAAAATAAAATAAACTATTTTGTAAACTGAAATATATTGCACTGGAGAGAATTATAGACCAGTTTCTGTTCTGATACGGCAAAAAATACCAAAGTTAGTAAAAGTCGACCATATCGGTTATATGGCAGCTACATGAATTAGTGGCCCAAACTCAACCAAACTTGGTATGTCGTCTTAGAGGGCCAAAATATGCGTACAAAATAAATTCGTGGTAAATATCTTAATATTTCGAATTTATGCCAAAAAATGTGGATTTGGGAACATAGTGCTTTTGGTACAGGCTATAAAAAAATCCCTCGCCTTTACCTTACTTTAAAAATTTTCAACCGAATTGATCCGGCTTTATCTTCAAAGGCAAAAAAAATGTCGCAACTTCGAAAAAAAAAATCAGCGAAAAATGCGTTGCCGCTTGTATAAGAAGAATAGCAGATAGATTTTCTGTTTTGGTTTCAATTAGCTATTCAAAATATTATATTTTGCATTATGGCTACCAAAATTAATTTAAAGGATCCTATTTGACCGAAATAAAATATTCTGCAACGCAAATGATACGTAAACTTAATTGACGATTAATTATTAATTGCAGATTTGAATTGATATATGGTGTTTGATCCACTAATCTATAAACAAATAAGAAATTTGATAGGCAAAAGTGGTTTTGGTTGGTGTAAATATAGAAATGGTATATATCGCCCACATGTTTGTGCAGCAAGGGGGCTTTGATGTAATATATAAGGTGTGTTCCAAAGTAAAAAGGACTTTAAAAAAAAAAAAAAACAAATGGTTTTTTCGGCAAAATCAATTTATTTTATTTCAAATAGTCTCCTTCTGCTTCAATACAGCTTTTTGCACGATCCAAAAGCATTTCGAATGAGTGTTTTAGCAAGTTGGCTGGTATGGCCGTCACTATGCCGGTGCAAGCCTTTTGAATGGCTTCTACGTCTGCATAACACTTTCCTTTCATGGGCAAATACATTTTTCGAAAAGGTAGAAGTTGCACGGTGCCATATCAGGTGAATACGGCGAGTGGTTGATGGTGTGATTTTTGGTCAAATAATCGGTCACAAGCGTCGATCGATTCTGAGCAATTTTTGGGCGTCCGTCAATTTGTGCGGAACAAACCGTGCACACGCCTTAAATGCGATAAATCGATGTTTTGGAGATGTTCAATTCCATTTCCATCAATTTTAATGATGATTTCGGCTGATTTTTGATGAATTCACGCACAGTTTCGATGGAATTTTCGGTGATCACGTATTTTGATTGGCCCACATGTTGATCGAGATTTATGTCCTCACGACCACTTTGAAAACGTTGAAACCACTCGTGCACTCTGCTACGGGATAGGCAATCATCGCCATAAACTT
Organism: Scaptodrosophila lebanonensis; assembly: GCF_003285725.1. Lineage (NCBI taxonomy): Eukaryota > Metazoa > Arthropoda > Insecta > Diptera > Drosophilidae > Scaptodrosophila > Scaptodrosophila lebanonensis. The sequence continues at coordinate 611,856 of NW_022060580.1, read as the reverse complement.
GTTCCATCAATTGAAACGTTTCGGTAAAAATTTTACTAATTTTAAAACAAAATTTAATGTTGGCTCTTGTTTGAAGCTCATTTTCGCGTCGATAACACAAACACACTGACACTTAAAACGCCATAACTTCACTTCCAATCAATGAAATGTCATGAAATTCTCACTGAACAATCGATAAAGATAGCAGATTCTAACGATTCAAAAAATTCCTGTTTACTTTGGAACGCACCTTGTACATCGACCTGTCCCTACTAATTGGATAAATACCAGAGGAAGCCCTAAACTCGAGGAATAGGAATTAAAAAAATAGGTGTATAAACACATGCAAGAAAAAAGCAAATTAACAAATTTAAATCATTTTAAATGAAATCGATCGTTAAATGTTTCTTTCCGATGTAAAAAATAAACAACTTGGCCGAATCCGTAGGTAAATATTTCACAGGCAACAAATTCCAATTTTGAGCACATATTGTGCAGCTCCTAGATATCATATAACTATGAGCGATAACTTGTTTTAAAGCTTAAGAAATTATTTTTTTAAATGAATATTTCATTCATCACAATACCTATCCGTTCATAGAAAAGCCCCAATGTGCGACGTCTAAAACTTATATGACGCAGTAAGCTATTGGAGGAGTCAAAAATTGCAACATAATGGCCCCTAAGCATTACAGCTAAGGAGTCGTCAGCATAAGCTTAAATATTGGAGGTGACAGATAATGATGTGCATAAGTATGTACAATATGTACATATGAACATACATACATACATATGTCACAATGCACTGCGTGAGCGTTCTGCCTAAGACACGACACTTCGTTGAATATGGACAAATTATGTTTGGTTTTGAAGAGAGTACCCCGAGCCCACAAGAACTGGTTATAAGGAAAAGGAAATATGTATATAGACGGAAGGTGAAGGTGAGTTTTAGTTTTGTACAGCCGCAAGCAGTCGCACTGCCAACGAAGTATTGAAATAAAAGCATTGTGGTTAAGTTTTCCCTAACCCCTCTTCCCCACCGATTCTGCCAGCTGTCACTGGAGGCGGCATACCTCTAAATAAAACCAATAGTACAACAAATTGAAGACCAAACCAACAGCTGTGCCTTATTTTGGGGCCTGAATTAATGCAGCGACTCTGGCCGGCGAACATACCCGGGCCAGAGCTTCGTTACAAGTGGTACCCGAGCAGAGACCCCAAGATAAAGTGAGGTTACACACGACCGCGACCACGCGGCAAGTTCCAAAAGTAAGGCGACAATTGTTGGAACGGGATGCTGCGGACGAGTTGGGTGCGAGCGGTGAAGAAGGAGGAGCTGGTAGAGCTGCTGCGGGAGTTCGAGGTCGACACCGCTGGCACAGTGGAACTTATGAGGAAGCCTTTCACCGAACTGCTGAAGAAAGGCAAGAGATGGGCATGGGAACAGATGAAACAACAGGTGTTCGACAGTATCCAGCAACAACTGATGGAGGCTCCTATTTTGGCTTGTCCCGACTTCAGCCAACGCTTCTGTTTACAGGCAGATGCTAGAGAGTACGGGCTGGCCGCAATGCTGACACAGAACATAGATCGCTAGGAACACGTAATATTGGAGTTGCAGCAGTACAAGTTTGATGTGCAATACCGTAAGGGCTCGCACCGCGCCAGAGGCGCCAACGACGGGCAAATGGCTTCAGCGCCTGACGACAGCAGTGCCCTGATTACACAGTGCAGAATGGCCAGCTGCCCAGCGACAGCGAGTGCTAAAGAAATGCCATGACGACGTGACGGCTGGTCATATGGGCGTGAGCAAGACGTGCGCACATATCACTGGCTAGGGATGTACCGAGATGTCGAGACCTAGGGACACCAAATTTTAGTCCAAGATGCCTTGTGTGAATACGCAGAAAATGTATATATGTATATGTATCGCGATTTTCTCTAACTCCCGTAATTCTTGGAATTTCGAACTAAAATTTTGGAAATACCCCCAGTTGGTTATTATGTGTCCGTATGCCGAGTTTCACTATGATTTTACAAGAAGTTATAGCCATAAATATATTTGCTGCTGCAGCGCTGCTCAAGCGGCTGTTGTTGATGCTGGTGCTTTGGTTGACTGCACACATGTTTACACAAACACGAATAGATGCGCATAGGCATACATACACTCACACAACCGCAATTGCTATGTAAATGTGCAATTATACACCCTTTACGTGAGTTCGAATACCGAGAAAGGTAAAATCGAACAAATTTTTTTTTTTTAATTTTCTTAATTTTTTTATTTTCTATAATTATTGTAACATATGTACAGAGTATTTCAAAGTCGGGACCCCCGACTTTAGCTTTTTTACTTGTTTCTGACGCTGCAGTCGCACATTGACTGCAGCCAGTTTTTGTTCTAACACTTCAATTCTACAATAAAGTTATGTGGTATGCGTGCATATGGAGTACACACTATACCTACATGAAACATATGATAACGTTTAATGGCAATAATATTGCAACAATGCATATGCATAATTCAAGCGCACAAAAGACATAAGTGCTGCGTCGGTATGTTTGGCACAAGCCGACCGCGCAACTGTGTGAACGACTCATGCGCGAATACCACTCACTCTCTCTCTCTCAGAACCGCTCTCGCTGTTAAATACATAAGACAGTCGCGCCGCTGCCGGAGTAACATAATCAGCAGCTTAACATAATGTAACAATAAAAAAAAATTTATATTATTTTATATAAATTGTATGAAAACGAAGAAAGATTGGGACGCTTGCTTTTAACTTTAACTTTAATATCGAAAATGACGAAACGATACGGTGGCGATTGTGCTTCTATTTAGTTCTATTTACAACTAACTTCAAAATTCGGCTTACATGCTAAACTAAGCCTAAGGCGGCGAAAAAAGGGCGCGAGGCGACGTCCGCAAACGGCCGCTCTCACGCTCTCTTTTCGCCCTAAACTAAAATTCAAATATTTCTCTTAAACTATACTAATCTAAAACAGCATCTGCGCCAACACCGGCCCCCTTGGAGGGACATCGTCCTTCAACGGGCAATGGCGCCAGCCGGTGAATCGCCCTTCGGAGATTGCCGCTACTCACGGCGACGTCGGCCACCCGCACCTTCCCGTCTGTCCCGGCGTGAGTTGTGGTGACCCTGCCAAGTACCCACTTTTGTGGCGGCACGTTGTCTTCGGCCACCACGATGAGTTGTCCCACGACGACGTTGGGTTCCTCCTGGAACCACTTCGCTCGCACCTGGAGGCTCGAAATGTACTCCCGGGACGATCGCTGCCAAAACCTGTGCTTGAGACACGAGGCATTGCGCCATCGCCTTAAGCAGGTTTGGCTGTCGATGTCCGGGAGCGGTGGAGCTGGAGTCGCCAGAAGAGGCCGCCCGATTAGAAAGTGGCCCGGGGTTAGCGCCTCGCCGTCGCTGGGGTCCGCGCTGAGTGGTCCCAGTGGCCGAGAGTTCAGCACCGCCTCGACGCTCGCCAGGAGTGTTCCGAGCTCTTCTGCGGTCAGGAGCGCATTTCCCACCGTCCGTAGGATCAGGTGCTTTGCAGACTTGACACCTGCCTCCCATAGACCGCCGAAGTGAGGCGCTCTGGGTGGTATGTACGCAAACTCGCATCCTTTTCTTGATGCGAATTCGCGTACGCCTTCCGCCTCCTTCTCCCATCTCGCTCGGAACTCCTGCAGCTTCCTGTCGGCTCCCACGAAGTTCGTTGCGTTGTCGCAGTAAACTTTGCGAGGGACGCCTCTCCTGCCGACGAACCTTTCAAAAGCCAAGAGAAAAACATCAGTGGTTAGATCTGACACAAGCTCTAAGTGAACCGCTTTCGAGGCAAAACAAACGAAAAGAGCCACGTACGACTTGTACGGTGGCTTGCCACAGATGCGGAGCGTTGTGCTTATAGGGCCACAAAAATCAACACCACATACTTCGAACGGGTGGAATGGCTGGAGCCTGTCTGCCGGAAGATTTCCCATTACTTGGGAGGCCAACCGGGGCTTCCATTTGAAGCAGAGGATGCACGAACGTACTGTTCGGCGACACACTTCCTGAACGTTAACCAGCCAAACTCGCTCACGAAGCAGGCTCATCAGCGATCTAGGGCCAGCATGGCAATTTGACACATGCAAATAAGATACGTACGATCTTATGAATCGCGACTTTTTAGAAAGCAACAACGGAAACTTGGCTTCGTACGGGATAGGAGCATTTAATAATCTTCCTCCCACTCTCAGCAAGGAAAACAAGAAACCGTCTTCTCTAAACTTATGTAGAAATAGACTCAGACGCTGTATGTTAGCGTTAAGTGTTCTCTTTTTTCGAACCTTGTCGATTTCGTCACCGAACTCATTGTTCTGGATGACTTGAACCATTTTGTTGAATACCAAATTGAGTTCGCTTGGCTTGGCTATAGGGTCAAAGGGCTTCGAGACCTTTCTGCACCTTTGCATAAATCCAAAAACCCAAACGAACACCCTCAGCAATTTTGAATGTGACGAGTAGCTTTCGATAACTTCGAGAATATAATTGGCTTGCCGATCTGCGAGTAAAACTACAGCAGACTTACGAATTTCTAGGGCAGCTGAATTTTTAGGCGGCTCGAAGTGAGCATTCACAGGCCAATTTTCTTCCGATTCCATGAGGAAGGCTGGCCCTGTAAACCAAATGGAGCTACGCAACTCGTCTACATTACATCCTCTGGACACGATGTCTGCTGGGTTGGATTTCGTTGGGACATGTCGCCACGTTGCATTCTCGGACCACTCTTGGATTTGAGAAACCCTGTTTGAAACGAAAACTGACCATGCCGACGGATGCGACTTGATCCAGTGGAGCGTTATTTCCGAGTCAGTCCACATAACTATCTTGTCTATTGGAAAATTAAGCAACGGGCGGACTTGACGAAAAAGATCTGCGAGAAGGTGAGCTGCACACAGCTCAAGACGAGGCAAAGTTTTCGTCTTGAGTGGAGCTACTTTGGATTTTGAGGTCAAAAGTGACACTTTCCAACCATTCGCAGTCGAAACACGAACATAAATACAGGCGCCATAAGCTCGCATTGAGGCATCGGCGAACGCATGTATTTGAATGGGTGACTGCGTATCTGTATGAACGAATCTAGGGACTTGACTGTGGTTCAACATATTCTGCTTAAATGAGTCCCAAACTGTATGAAGATTCTCAGGGATGGATTCGTCCCAATCTAGTTTTTGTAGCCACAAATCTTGCAGCAACATTTTTGCTTTGGTGATCAGCGGGCAAAGAAGGCCCAGAGGATCGAAAAGCCTGGCAGTCACCGATAATATGTTCCGTTTTGTCGAGCGGAGATCTAGGAGGGAATTTTCCAACTGGAACTGAAATACATCTTCCTTCGGCAACCACATAACGCCGAGCGTTTTGGTTGGGTCTGAGTCGACTGTGGCTACTGGAATAACTGTGCTATCATATGCGGACAGTTCCGAGCAGTTCGAAAACCACTTTGCCAATTCGAAGCCTGCACTTTGAAGAACGTGCGACACTTCTGCTTAAAGTTTTTTTAGCTGTTCAACGCTTTCAGCACCAGTTAACATATCGTCGACATAAAAGTCGCTCCGAATAACTTCAGCAGCTGTTGGATGTGAGGAACGGACCATTTCACTCAGCCTTGTTAAACACCGCACCGCCAAGAACGGAGCTGGCGACGTGCCATATGTTACAGTGTTTAACCTGAAGATTTTCAAAGACTCAGACGGATCTCTTCGCCACACTATGAGCTGATAGTTTCTATCTGCTTCGTGCACCATCACCTGACGGTACATTTTTTTAATGTCTGCCGCTAAGGCGAACTTTCGCAAACGAAAACGAAGCAGCGTAGAATAAAGCTCCTCCTGAATTGTTGGACCGACCATTAAGGTATCATTCAACGCAATCTGAGTGGACGTGCGGCAAGAGGCATCGAAAACGACACGCAACTTGGTCGACGTGCTTTGAGGCCGCAGGACACACTGATGCGGAATAAAATAGTGTGGAGTATCTGGAATTTTGTTGTCCGTTGAGGACATGTGACCGAGCGAAACATACTCGTCCATAAATTCCAGATACATGCTTTTCATTTGAGGGTCTTTTGACAACCTCCTTTCAAGCGACAAAAAACGACGTTTCGCAATTTCATACGACGAGCCAAGATTTTTTGGGTCAGATTTAAAAGGTAACCGTACCTGAAATCGACCAGACGACAAGATTTTTGTATTATCAACAAAGTGTTGTTCACAAAGCTGTTGCTCAGGTGAGAGAACTTTCGAATTATTAGGCAAGTCCTCAATGGACCAAAACTTTTGTATCGTTGAGTCTATCGAAAGTAATTGTTCTTCTTGGCAACTTAAATTCACTGCTCCTTCTATACTCGTTGTAGGTTGAGTAGAGCATCTGCCTGACACTATCCAGCCGAGAAGCGTTTTTTGTAATGCGGGACTCAGGGCCTTGCTTTATTTGGCCTACCGACAATAAGTCGAAGAATGACTCTGCTCCAATTAGCATATCAATTTTTTGCGGTTTATGGAATTGAGGATCGGCCAATTGAATATTTTTGGGGACCCTCCACCCGCTGGTGTTCACCGCTTGATCGGGATGATAACCAGAAATCGATCCCAAGATCCAAAAATCTGCGGAAAACTCGCTACAATTGACACGCGACTTCACCACTGTATGAATTCTTTTCTTGGCACGCGCATTGGTGGCAATGCCGCGCAAGACCATACACGTATCCTCTCGTCTGAGCTGTAGCTTTTGAGCTAGATCCTCAGTCACAATGTTGACTTGTGACCCAGAATCTAACAATGCTCTTGCTAAAACGAAATCGCCACTTTTCGTTTTAACGCTCACGACTGCTGTTGCAAGAACCACTCTATCCGAAGCAGTCGCATGCATGGAATGCGAAGTGGAAGAGCTATCTTGAAGATGTGGTGGCTGAGAGGGTGGTGGTAACGCAAGATTTGTGCTAGCAGTATAAATATGTAGCAGTGTGTGATGAGAACGTTGGCACACGCTACATTTCTTTGCCTTACACTTCGCTACTGTGTGGCCTCGTTGAAGACAGTTTATGCACAAAGGCGCACCTTTAGCGAAGTCAAACCTTTGCTGCACTGACAAGGCAATATATGCCTGGCAATTGCCAATAGAATGGTCAGCTGAATTGCAAAACTGACAAAGGTTATTCTGTTCGTTTTTGGCAGCAACGAACGAATGATTTATCCTGCTAGCATTTTTGACTTTTTGAGTCTGAGTGTTTTGCTCGACTGGCTGCCCTTCGCTTGAGCTTTACTAGCTTCTTCAGCAACAATATGCTGGTAGCGTCTGTTAAGAGCAGTCTCACAATCTCGCCATAGTGGGAGCGTTGTGTAGTCGAGCTGCTCTTCCCACTTCTTTTTTGTGGTAGGATCGACTTTGCCCATAACTAAATAAATTAAAATGGCATTAGCGATTTTCTTGTCGTCACCAATTGACAGAAGTGAGTCATAGGTGGCCGACACTGTGTCGATCAGGCTTCTCAAAGCTGACGCAGATGGCTGGGAAGTCTTTTGCAGATTGAAAAGTGTCGAAAAATATTAGCCAGTCATTATCGTACACCCGCTTTAGACTTTCAATGGCTTTGCTATAATTTTCTTCCGTCACTTGGAAGGCGCGAACTGTGCCTAAAGCGTCACCAGCCAAACATGATATTAAGTGATTGAATTTTTCAATATCATGCAGTGTGTCATCATTGTGAACAAAAGTTTCAAAAAGACTAATGAAATTTTTAAATTCAGAATGCTTGCCGCTAAAAGTTGGAAGAGCGACCGCTGGCAATCGACACCTTGGCTTTTTTGAAGTAGACGGTGCAATACCGTTTGCCGAACTTGAATTGTCGATGCTTTTTCTTCTTAGTTTTTCCAGCTGGCCTTTTAATAAGGATTTGGTCATAATGCAAGTTTCTTCCAGCTCTTCACGGTAGTCATCTTCTGTATCTTTTGCTTCAATTTTGCTTTGCAATATATTTGCAGTTTCTATATGAGTTGTTAGAAGCTCTAACCTGCATTCTAACTCGATTGGCTCTAACGAAATCGAGCCTTCTTTTAATTGCCGTTGCATACGACATATACTCCTCATACAGCCCTCGCGCTTCCTTTTAAGTTCTTCGATCAAGTCCTTACTCATATTGATTTAAGGTTTTAAACTTTGATCGAACGAAAATTGTCGAGTGACAAACGAGAAATCGAAAATAATATGCTGTTCTCAGCAAGTGTAGGGGAGCGCAACAGACGGTCGTCTAGCAGTGCGAACGAAAACGAGAATAACTGCAGTTGACTCACCGTCGAAGGCAATACTTTTGAAAGCAGCAGCGAAAGTGGCGACAAACGAAAAGAATAATTCTAATACAAATGGCTTGTGTGCGTTAGCAGAACAGCTAATTTTTATGCATGTATTATGCGAAGCGCAGGCAAACAAAGATGCAGCAGCTTAAGCGCGAACACGACAGCAATGTATTAGCTAAGTTATGTATGCGAGTATGTCGGTATATATGTACATATGTAATAACGACAACGGCGAATTTGATGAGAACAACGAGAGCAAGCAACAAACGAAAACTGCCGACGGTTGGCTGAGATTGACGTAGGGGGGATGCCGTATGTAAAAGTGGCTATGTATATTTATGTATATTTATGTACGACAATAAATTGGCACTTTAAATAATTGCCTATAGCGGTTCACTTTTATTTAATATTAGTACGACATGCGATTTATATTTGTGTTAATTATGCTCAACTATCTACCGTATTATATTATGGTCACGTATGTGCCAAAGGTTGAAAGTTGAAGGCCGAAATAAGCAATTCGCTGGTTAAATTTCACTTTAAAACTTTAGCACAGTACCTGTGAAGTCGACTTTGGCTCAGGAACTTCCCTTTGGTCGACTTGACTCATCCTCCAAATCCAGTTGACGTGGCAGCAACACAACACAATCCCCAGTGCAGCAACAACAACACGACCGACGCGGTTCCGCACAAATTAAAGTTTTTAATTTAAAAAAAACAAGCAAGTCCCTGCTCGGGCGCCAATGAAAATTTATATTATTTTATATAAATTGTATGAAAACGAAGAAAGATTGGGACGCTTGCTTTTAACTTTAACTTTAATATCGAAAATGACGAAAAGATACGGTGGCGATTGTGCTTCTATTTAGTTCTATTTACAACTAACTTCAAAATTCGGCTTACATGCTAAACTAAGCCTAAGGCGGCGAAAAAAGGGCGCGAGGCGACGTCCGCAAACGGCCGCTCTCTTTTCGCCCTAAACTAAAATTCAAATATTTCTCTTAAACTATACTAATCTAAAACAGCATCTGCACCAACAATATGTAATAACATTATGTTATCATAATGTTATGCGCCACAGCTATGTAAATGTATACTACCGACGTCACCAAAGATCACGCCACCAAGCTTTTTAGAACGGCTAAGCCAAAGTCATCGAAGGTTATTTTAAGCTTTACAAGAGGCATAATATACTCCATGTCAATATTGTCATTGAAGGTCATTGAGCTTTTTGGAGAGCGAGGCTATATATTAGATTAAGTCATTAGGCTTAAGTCAGTCTTAAGGTGACCTCTGACGTGTAATGTGCACAGAAAATTTATAAATATATATTATTGAAAATAGCAGCTGGCTGGATGGGGATACAATATTTCTTCGCATTCTTTTCATTCGCGCTTCTTCATAAAGTGGTGCTTTGTTGTGTGCTTTGCATGTATCATAATTACGGTTCGTTGTATCATAATTACGGTAGTTGACTTTTTTAAAGCCAAAGTGGAGGCAATAAATCGGCAAGTTGCTTCATTAAATTCAGACTTGCACGCTGAAGTATTAAGCAGCTTTGATGAAACTGAGTTAACGGCTCGAGTAGAGTTTCTGGAGAGCATTAATGTGGAGTTCAACGCAACGCAGACAATATTGGAAAGGTTTGACTTAATGAAATTGGCAGGTAATGCGCGTATGAATTTTGCCATATATCGCGGTCAAAGCTAAGCTGTCTCGGGAACTGGCTATGCATAGAAGGCAACAAGATGCTCATTCTACTTCTGTTGCACAAAAATTTGAGAAGGAGTCAACAAGCAGCACAACATCGCGGAAAACAAGGTTGCCAAATCTGCAACTACCTCGTTTTGCGGGTGCATATTCAGATTGGCCGGATTTCTTTGCCATGTTTGCTACAATCCTCGACAACGATCATGAGCTATGTAATATTGAAAAGTTTCAGTACCTCCGAGCCACTTTGGATGGGGCTGCGCTTGAAACAATTCGTTCGCTCGAACCATCTGACGCGAACTATAAAAAGGCTATGGAGCTGCTTAAAAATCGCTTTGATAACAAACTTTTGCATTTTCAGGCACACATAAGAGCAATATTTGGGTTGAAAGGTTTCGAGAAGTGAGCTGCATCGAGTCTGCGAGAACTAAGCGACAAAGTAAATTCTCACTTAAAGGCGTTAAGAACGCTGGCATCCTCTGAGAAGGATATTGCAAAGGCCTTGGGCTTGGTATGGGACCCCAGTATGGACAATTTGCTTTTTAATTTTTCGGAATTTCAACTACGTCTCCAGTCTCCAAGCGATCTGTATTGTCAGTAATCGCAAGATTTTATGACCCGTTGGGATTAATTTCGCCTATAATAACAAAATCGAAAATCTTTTTGCAAGCTTTATGGAACGAAAATCTAACCTGGGACGACAATCTGCCTATGCATTTGGAAACTGTATGGTCAGAGCTCACCTCGCAGCTGTCAATCGTCCACAACTTGCATTTTCCTCGTTTCGTTATGCTGCCGGAAGCCTCAATACAACTGCCCGGTTTTTGCGATGACCGTCTAATGGTGTATGGGGCTTGCATCTACGTAAGGAAGATACATCTCTTCGCGATTGCTTTGTTCAAAGTCTAAGGTCGCCCATTAAAAACTTTGACTGTTCCTAAACTGCTGTCGGCTGCAATTTTATTATCTGAACTTATTGATAACGTCGCGCGAACCATGCCACTTGCATGTGATTTGCATTGTTGATCTGACTCGACAATTGTTTTATCTTGGATTCCAGAAAAGCCTTTTAACTTCAACGTTTTCGTATTCAACATGGTGTCGCGGATCCAGGAACTGACCAAAAATGTAACTTGGCATCACGTTCCAACCAACTTGAACCCTGCTGATGTGCTATCACGAGACTGTACTCCAAAACAGCTGCTTTATCATAGTTTATGGATGAACGGGCCAGATTTCGTTAGCATGAATTCAGAATTCATCGCAATGGCCCTCCTGTGTTCAGTTTCAGAAGGATTTACCAGAGCGCCGGCATAGTATCTTAGTTGCGGCCGTGCAACAAGACATATCGTTTGATTGCAAGTACCAAAACTCATTTGGCAGGCTCCAACGCGTTTTGGATACATATATCGCTTCTCGCTGCTGAGACACAAAAATGCTCAGCGCACATCGAGCACGCTAACCGTCGAGGAAATAATAATGGGTACTTATTTTCTGCTTCGAAGTATTCAACGTGTGCATTTTGCTAATGAATACAAGGTTCTGCAGGCTGATAAGGAAGTTTAATCAAAAAGCAAACTGCCTTCGCTAAGGCCGAAAATGGATTCAAAGGGATTGCTTCGGGTTGGTGGTAGACTCATAACTCACAGTTGGACTACAGTTGGACGCCACGCAGCTGTTATTCGCTATTATCATGAAAAATATATGCATTCTGGGCCTCAGAGTCTTCTTGCAACCCTACGGCAAAGGTATTGGCCAGTCGGGACGCGAAAGGCAGTGGCTTCGGTGATTAACAAGTGCATCCGATGCTTTCGCGCAAAGCCTAAATTGATAACACATATGGGAAACCTGCCTGCAGAACGTGTTCAGCCTTGCCCAGCATTTCGCGTAACTGGCATCAAATGTCTGTGAGGAGAGTGGCAAATGGCGAGCTACGCTGCCGAATCTTCAAGTCGGTTATATGGTGCTGCTACAGGATGACAATTTGCCGCCTCTTAAATGATGTCTCGGTCGTATAGAAGAAGTCATTCCTGGTCCGGATGGTAGCATCAGAGTCGCGCTGGTTCGGACTAATGCTGGCTTGGTCAAAAGGGCCAAGATTGCTGTTCTGCTACTATCAACGGGAGAGTAGTTCGGAGCAGAACAATTGATTTAATGTAAATTAAATGTAAATGCCTGTTGGATTATGTTTGTTTAGTCCTTGTTAGCAATTATGTTAGCAAGAGATAGCTTAGCTGTCTCTATTAAAGATCAATGCGCTCTTGCTCTCACTTGCAGACACACAAAGTATATATATTCTTGATCAGCATGATGAGACGAGTCGATCTAGCCCTGTCTGTCCGTCTGTCTGTCCGTCCGTATGAACACCTGGATCTCAGAGACTATAAGAGATAGAGACACCAAATTTTGCACAAAGATGCCTTATATGTATTCTATACGAGTTTGTTTTATTTTTTTTATTTTTCCCCCACTTCCCCTCTATGGGGGTTTTCCCGATTTTCCATTCGTATAATCGCCTATATCTCGGAGACTATAAGACCTAGGAACACCAAATTTTAGTCCCAGATCCCTTATGTGAATACGCAGAAAATGTATATTTTGGAATTTCCCTCCCTCCCCCCTCTCTTCCAGAAATCGTAACTCCCGTAATTCTTGGAATTTCGTACTAAAATTATGTGTCCGTGTGCCAAGTTTCACTATGATAGACCGATTTAACAAGAAGTTATAGCCATAAATATATTTGCTGCTGCAGCGCTGCTCAAGCGGCTGTTGTTGATGCTGGTGCTTTGGTTGACTGCACACATGTTTACACAGACACGAATAGATGCGCATAGGCATACATACACTCACACAGACGCAATTGCTATGTAAATGTGCATTTATACACCCTTTACGTAAGTTCAAATACCGAGAGAGGTAAAATCGATCAAATTTTTTTTTTTATTTTCTTAATTTTTTTTATTTTCTATAATTATTGTAAACATATGTACAGAGTATTTCAAAGTCGGGACACCCGACTTTAGCTTTTTTACTTGTTATTTATTTAATTACACTTGTTTTACAAATTTTACCACATTTTGCGACCCTTAAATGTACTTATTTTCATATTAAATATCGGCTAATTTGCCAACCGACATTTTTACCAAGAACATAAATAAAATAAAATATTTTTAAACTAATATTTTTGAATTAATTCGATTTAAATGCCAACTGACATTTTTACCAAATATTTTGTAATTAATATGCAAGTCAAACAAAAATAAGAAATAGTCTATCAACAAAATTGCTTGTGCATAAATATAAGTTGAGGCAGGTCATGACAATGTCAAGGCTACTGCCACGCGTTCATATATGAAGTGTCTGCATATGAACACAACATTTGCACACATACATACATATGTATGTAATTGTATGTATGTGTGCTTTTATAGGCATTATGAGAAACACATACACTATTGACAAACTTCACTTGCATTCGCATCCCAAAATACAATGCGACAGAAATATGGCAACAGTGTATGAAATTATCATGCCCATGTAGCAGGTAAAATCTGAAAACGAAATTGAAGCTGCTGCTCGCAAACAGCAAAAGACCAAATGCACAAATACATATAAACATATACATGTATATATGTGCACGCACACATACAAAGAGCATAAGCGGCGTGAACCGACCGTCTCTGTTGACTGCCTCTCTGCGAATCAGTGTTGCCAATTTGGCTTTTTTCCCATCAAATCTGGTTGTTTTCGAAATGAGATTGCGGGAAAATATTCGAAATTGCGGGAAGCGGGAATTCTGGATTTTTAAAAATACATTAGCTTTTTTTCCGCTTTTTGTAATTTTGCCAACATTTATGTAAAAAACTGGAAACGAAGCAGATGTATCATTATTTTTGATCAATATTTTCGTATGTGTGATTAATGATGGCAGATTATTGAGTTATTTTTATCCAAAAAGTGACTTACAATTACTAATTATGTATATAATGTCGCTCGTTTATGACAGTAGTGGCACTCGCTTGTGAAAGTAGGCCCTACGTATTGACAAAGAGACTGCTGTGGTTATACTACACATGACATCACTAATTTAAACCATCTTTATCTCAAAAATGCGCTTAATTTGTAAAGGTGGGAATGCCGAAAGAATGCAATAAAAAAAACCCTGATTTTTGGCTCATTTACAAAGAAACACAGACTTTCTATGGGACAAACAAAATTAGTTTTGTAAAGCTACTGAAGAAAGAAGCAGCTCTGTACCTTTTTCTTGCTCAGCATACAGCAATAGCGCAGATTAACCGCTTTTGAAATGTTCACCAAGATGATGAAAAAATGTATTTTCCAAGGTTTTTTTAAAGCATTTCTTGTAAAAATAAATTTAGCTTTTTATTTCGCTTTTTTGCAATAATTTTTAGCTTTATTTCACTCTCCTTCCCGACAAAAACAGCTTTTTTTCCTTCTAGAAAGTTGGCAACACTGCTGCGAATGAAATGAAATTCGCTCACAGAGAGCACGAATGCGACAGCTCCCAGTCGGCTCATAGCCGAAGTGCAACAGCTCCCATTCGGCAAATACCCGAACAGCTATGGACGCTGTCGCTAACAATTTTGATGGGACGTTTTCGTTGTATGAAATGACGCATCTATATGTTGTATGGTTAGTGCCCCATTGCAGCTAAATTAATCTCTCTATATATAAAACAGTTTTTCCTGACTGACTGATTGGTGATCAACGTACAGCCCAAACGGTAAAAGCTAGGAAGCTGAAATTTGGACTTAAGTATCCTTTCATAGTGTAGGTGCCCACTAAGAATTTTGGAAAATTCGAGCTCCAAAGGGGGGAAACGAGCTCCAAAGTTTATTTGAAAATTCTGCATTTCTGCACCGATCAACTTTAAATTTGATTTTTATAATCTATAAAAGAATACAAACAAAACTGCATACCCAGATTTTCGTGGGTGGGACTTGAATTTTAATATTTATTCACCTTTTCAAATGAAAAGTTTGTGTTATAAATTTTCTCCGATCGATTTCAAATTTCAAAATATGCATTTTACAAATGCAGGCAGAACAAACTATACAAAATATCAAACAGTTGGGGACAACTGAGTATACATACACGCACACACACACATACAAGCAGCAATAATTTACGACCCCATTAAAATGTTGATGGCCTCCACGTGGTGTTCCCTGGATACCGATGTAATATGTTTGCTCATATACAATATTAGATCGGTAACAAATTTGAGCGGCGAATTAAAACAAGAAAGGAATGCTAAAGTCGAGCAGGCTCAACTCTCAAATACCCTGTACCACCCCACAAAAAAGAAATTAAATTAATTAAATGAATTAATGCATACATACATTTACATCAGAATCGTGCCTTATGCGTGTTTGTGTACTTGTACATATGTACAATGTATTTATGTGTGCATTGGGCCTGGTTATATGGATATAACTTTCTTTCTGATCAACCTATCATAATGAAACTTGGTATACGGATATATATAATTACTAACTGGATGTGTCTACCAAATTTTAGTTTAAAATTCCAAGAATTACGAGAGTTATAGAAAACCGTTAATTAGGGGGGGAGTGGGGGGGGGTGGATCAGAAAAAATGAACAAACTCGTCCTTTCTCGGGCTCAGGAGAATCTGTATACCAAGTTTGGTTATTCTAGCTCTTATACTTTCGGAGATCCTTGCGTTCATACAGACAGACGGACAGACGGACATGGCTATATCGATTCGGCTTGTCATGCTGATCAAGAATATATATACTTTGTGGGGTCTACCAAGCCTCCTTCTGTGTGTTCCATGTGCACTCGCACAAAACTAATATACCCTAGTACCCTTTGGGTACAGGGTATAAAAAACAATATATATTAAATTATCAAAAGATGTACATACATACATATAAACATATATGTATTTTTATACTCTGTACATGAAATGTATATTAGGTTTGCGGGAGCTGAAAAATGTAACAGGCAGAAGGAGGCGTGGCAGACCCCACAAAGTATATATATTCTTGATCAGCATGATGAGACGAGTCGATCTAGCCCTGTCTGTCCGTCTGTCTGTCCGTCCGTATGAACACCTGGATCTCAGAGACTATAAGAGATAGAGACACCAAATTTTGCACAAATATGCGTTATGTGTGTATTCTATACGGATTTGTTTTATTTTTTTGATTTTATCCCCCACTTCCCCCCTATGGGGGTTTTCCCGATTTTCCATTCGTATAATCGCCTATATCTCGGAGACTATAAGACCTAGGCACACCAAATTTTAGTCCAAGATGCCTTGTGTGAATACGCAGAAAATGTATATTTTGGAATTTCCCTCCCTCCCCCCTCTCCCCCGCAAATGCGATTTTCTCTAACTCCCGTAATTCTTGGAATTTCGAACTAAAATTTTGCAAATACCCCCAGTTAGTAATTATGTGTCCGTATGCCAAGTTTCACTATGATAGACCGATTTACCAAGAAGTTATAGCCATAAATATATTTGCTGCTGCAGCGCTGCTCAAGCTGTTGTTGATGTTGCTGTTTGGTTGACTGCGAAAATGCTTACACAGACACGAATAGATGCGCATAGGCATACACTCACACAGACGCAATTGCTATGTAAATGTGCAATTATAAACCCATTACGTAAGTTCAAATACCGAGAAAGGTAAAATCGATAAAAAAATTTTTTTTTAATTTTCTTAATTTTTTTTATTTTCTATAATTATTGTAAACATATGTACAGAGTATTTCAAAGTCGGGACACCCGACTTTAGCTTTTTTACTTGTTTCTAACGCTGCAGTCGCACATTTACTGCAGCCAGTTTTTGTTCTAACACTCCAATTCTAGACACGCTACAATAAAGTTAAGTTCAATTGAATTCGTCCCGAGTTTTTTATTAAATGTAATTCATCAGGTGAAATATTCGATATCTCCTCTAAACAGTATCCTTTATCCTACGCATATCCTTGATCAATCGTCTTAGTGAAAATATAACGAGACAAGGACCACCTTCTTCCAGACGACGATCCGCAAAAATAAACCTATTCTGCACGGTTTCTGCAACGGTTAGTAACATTTGCATTATAACTCTTTGCAAATAAAAACTGATCCAAAAAACAACAACGGAGCTATTGGAGCATTGCAACGCATTGCCTTGACGGAGGCTGTACTTGGACAGTGCCTCTCGCAACTAAAGCAAATCACCGCATTCAACACACAGGCACAGATCGCTCTTTACCCTACACAGTATGAACAGCAACAGTACATTATAAACAACACAGTGGAAAATCTCATATTGGGACCAGCCCAACGATTGTTTATGCGGACATCGCCACAAAACTGGATGGAACTACGTGGGATGCTAGTAAGCGAATATAATAATCACACCCCAGCGCATCAGCTCATTATGAATATATATATAAATTAAAATGTAGTACCCTAAGTACACTTATCAATTATTTAGAAAATCACAGCATTATTATTCATAACAAGTTAACATTAAAATGAAATCGAGAAAATCAAAAAATGTACATAAATGCTTTAAACACAGCAGTTTAAACAAGAGAGAACGCTGCAGTCGAGCAAGCCCGACAGTAAAATAGCCTGTACTCTCCACAAAAAGGTAAATTTAAAAAAATTTAAAAAAAAATTAAATTATTAAAAAAATGAATTAATTAATTTAATTAAATTAGAATACATGTTTATGTTCAGTTTTAACAGCATACATTTACATCACGTACCTATGTGTGTTTATATGCGTGTATGTATGCAGCATAATGTTGAACCAAAGCAGCAACAACAACAAAAGCTGCGGGCAGCGCTGCCGGCAGCGCTGCAGGAAGCGCATGAGCAGCGATTTTATTTATGGCTATAACTTTCTTCAGAATTGACCTATCATGATGAAACTGGCACACGGACACATAAGCACTAACTGGATGTAACTACCAAAATTGATTTCAAAATTCCAGGAATTACGGAATTCATAAACAAAAACACGAATTGCGGGGGAGTGGGGGGTGTATCATATACCGAGCTTGGTTATTCTAGCTCTAGTACCTTCTGAGATCCGTGCGCTCATACAGACGGACGGACAGACGGACATGGCTATATCGACTCGGCTTGTCACCCTGATTAAGAATATATATACTTTGTGGGGTCTGCCACGCCTAGTTCTGTGTGTTACATACATGCGCACAAAACTAGTATAGCCTTTCACCCTTTGGGTACAGGCTATAAAAATTATGCATAAAGAATTACCAGACAGAATATATAGTAGATTATGTAGATTTGACATTAGTAATCCAACAAAATTAAAACAAGCTGCTCAAGAGAACGGTTTATTTGAATGCAATAATATCTACAGAAATATATTTCATTTAAATTTCAAACCCAATTTAAAATTTAAAGAAGATACATTTTAATTGCATAATACCGGAAGAATACCCGCTCTCGCAATAATAACTAAAATGAAATCGAAAGGCAATGGGTTTATTCAAAAAATAACGGTTCCCCTAATTGCAGAGGTTTTTTGGTTCAGCCAAGGCAAACACATCAACTTAACAGTCCATTTCGTAGCTACACCAGGCAGCAACACTTTGATAATAATAGATATTCCCAACCGAATAGTAACTTTAAGAATTTTAATCAAAACAGGCAATATCACTTTGACAATAACAGATTTTCCCAACCAAATAGCAATAATTTTAATCAAAAGAGGCACCAAAATAACAGTAATAGATTTTTCCAACCAAAAGAGAGTTTTAATTAATTTATTTATTTATTTAGTAAATCAACAAATAGTGCTGCCAATACAAATACAAAAACTATTTATATTATAGTATAATATTATAAAATAAAATAAAGATATTTAATAATAAAACGTTATAATTTCAACTTAAAAGATAAAAAAGCGTAAAAGGAGAGCGTACTGTCCGTCGGTCGTCGGCTGCCGACCGTGAACTCACCACACCGGCGGCCGCCTAGCATAGTCTTAGAATAAGCTTAGACTAGGCTTAGTTTTTAGTTCTTAATATTATTTTGGCAATATAAGGTCTGCGCATGTGCGCCCCCAAAGTGAACTTTTATTGAAAGAAATAAATCCTACATTAAATCAAACCATCAACTCGTCCTCTGCATTTGGTACTACTCGGAATCGGATCAATTTTATGGAACAGAGAGAGAGTTCTGTCGAAACCAAATGAGAAAGATCATTGTAATTAGAACAAATGACCCGAAAACGATTGTGCAAAGCGTAATTAGTTGTGCATCTAGACAAAATGAATGGCAAATAATTCCTCGTTGGTCTACAAGAAACTGAAAAGTTGAGGCGACCTAAAAGGGCTGAGGAGTCTATCTCACCGACAACTAGCTTGTGGAGAAAAACTACTCTAAGAACAGTCCTGCGACTTGTTAATGAAGGAAGACTAATGTATAAGCAACAATCTGCTTGAATACGATGTCAAGCGAAGATTAGGATCCCAGCTAAGACCTCGTAAAGAAAAAAGCAAGAATTGCTTCTGAACAGATACTTTCTACACTGTGAACACCAAACACAATTTACAATGCTAGAGATGTGAAGATTGAAGTTTAATTTGGAATCAAAAAGAACCAAAAGGTCTTCAACAGTCGATATACGCTGCAATGATACATTGTCAATCGTATATGTGACTAAAAGGGGCCAAGCTCGATAAAGGGTCATGAAGTTACATTTAGCGCAATTGAGGTGCAAGTGGTTTGCTAAGCACCAAGATTGCATGCAGTTCAGATCATCCTAAGTATCATCATAAGTATATAAGAGTAATAAGGTATAGTGGAGGTCATTAATAAATAATGTAAAAATTAAAGGGTCGAGATGACTACCTTGAGGGACACTTGATGATGCAAAATCGGGCTTAGAGATATGCGACCAGAGCAAAATTCGTTGGGCCTTGTTCTTTAAATAGGACGAAATCCAACACAATAAAGTTTAAAGAGTGGAAGGTCATGGTTTACAGAGTCAAATGCTTTACTGAAGTCAGTGTAAATGACATCAGTCTGCATTTTTGAATACAAATGGATAGGGATTCTTTAGCAAAGACAACGTTCTCGACACAAAATAGGCAATATGAGTACACAAGAATGCCCTTAAGCTTCAAAAATATACCAGAAACTTTCCAAAGATGCATGAATGACGTATTAAATAATTTAATTGACAAGCACTGTTTAGTTTATTTGGATGATATAATTATCTTTTCATCTTCATTACAAGAGCACTTAATTTCGCTGGAGTATGTATCCCAAAAGCTTCGTCAAGCTAATCTAAAATTACAATTGGATATATGCGAAATTTTTAAACATAACACTGCATTTTTAGGCCATAGGCAAGGGCGTAGGCAGCTTTTACCAAAGGAGGGGGTAAAAAATTAAAATTTTGATTATATAATGCACGATGCATTTAAAAAATAACTTATGCATATGATCAATGAAAAAACTTCAACAAATCCAACTCAGATCCATTTTAAGGCGAAATAGTGCGTCATAATAATGAACGTGTGGTCGACTTTATATGGCAATAAACAAGAATCTGAAATGGTTCGTAATGAAGTGCCTCTTTCTCTTGACTGGCGCAGCGCGCGACCGCTGACACCGACTCCAAAAATAACAATAATTGTATCTACATTATATATTGAATATTAAGTTGTAGAAGAATACGCAATTATTTTTTACTTTTTAGTGCCTGTTAATAGTTTGAAATCGGTTTCTTTTTTTGTTTAAATTGTTGTTTATTTTTGGATTTTTAGTGAATGTGAAGTACACTAACTAATCTGTATGAATATGGGTAGACCTAATAAACGTGTTTCTCATATGAGACAGCGCCACTCTTGTTCTCAATATATTTTGTCGAAAACGTTCATCACACTGTATGTCTGTCGTCTGCGAATATCTTCTGTTCTGATTTGTTGAGTTGCGGCTCTTGTTGCAGTTTGTTCTTCTGACTTTTGAGCTTTTAGAATGCTGGGGTCATGTATTTTTGCTACACGCATTGTTACGGTTAGATTTTTTCGACGGCATTATACTGAAATTGAAATTCTATTTCACATGATATCTCATTTAAATTTGACACTCATCTACCGGATGCCTTCGAATGATATCTAAAACCCATGAACATTTTGTATGTTTTATGAATTATATGGATTTCTCATGGATGCCATTGTCAGAATTGGACTAAATTGAAATGGGACCACATGGGAATAATCAGCTTTCAAATACAAAAGGAATCATTTAAATCGGTTTACACTGTCTAAAGTTCTGAGGTAACAATGAACAATACAGTCGAATTGAGAACGTCCTCGTTTGCAGAACCTAACCAAACTCTCATCAAAGTACCCTTAAAGTACATCCTTTCCAATCGTCGAAATCGGTTATCGTGATATAAAGTTATTCGTTCATTTGTCTTGCACATACTTAATACAAATTTAAGACTTATGCTGTTTTCTCATGGATGCCATTGTCAGAGCTCGACCAAATTGCAATGGGACCACATGGGAATCATCAGCTTTTAAATACAAAAGGAATCATTTAAATCGGTTTACACTGTCTAAAGTTCTGAGGTAACAATGAACAATACAGTCGAATTGAGAACGTCCTCGTTTGCAGAACCTAACCAAACTCTCATCAAAGTACCCTAAAAGTACATCCTTTCCAATAAAAAAAGAATCATCGAAATCGGTTATCGTGATAAAAAGTTATTCGTTCATTTGTCTTGCACATACTTACAAATTTAAGACTTATGCTGTTTTCTCATGGATGCCATTGTCAGAACTGGACTAAATTTATATGGGACCATTCTGGAAGCACCAGCTTTCAAATGGTATAAGAACCATTAAAAACAGTTCACCCAGTCGAGTGTACCGAGGTAACAAACCTAAAAAAAAAAAAAAAAAAATACAGACGAATTGATAACCTCCTCTTTTTTGAAATCGGTTAAAAAGAGGAAGAATTACTAGCATTAGTCCGGCCAACGAAATATTTTAGACCTTATTTTTATTTATTTATTCATATACAGCTTAAAGGTAATTAAAATTACAGATAAGCTATGATGGTCTAAGCTATAGCGTCGTGGCCTTAAGCTTAACTTAAAAATAATATGATTAATTATAATGAATTAGTTTTATATACAACAGTTAATGGGTGCATTTATAGAATTGTAATAGAATTAAAATTGACGAACTAGATTAGATTTTTTAAGAAACTTTACAAGTCTTTTATAGTTGTCTTTTGATGGGCAAAAAAGAGTATCCTCTTCTCTTTTTTCTCTTGGTTGATGGTTGGGAAATAAGTCTGTCGGTATCAATTAAATTCTGAGCATTCAGATGTTTTATTGAGATAGGGGAACAGGTGTTGCAGAGTTGGCATATTTTATGCCATATTTTATGTGATTGGACCAGGTGTATATATTGTTTATTGTTAATCCTAGAATTTTGAGGGAACTTACGTTTGAGATTGGGGCTATGAAAAATGTTATGGAAATGTGGCATAAACTTTTTCTGCAGATATGGAGGTGCTTGCATTTAGCTATGGAAAGTTGTGCATCTGAATATTCACACCATGATAGAATATGTGACATTAGATTGTCGGTTTGGATGGATGAGTTATTGTTAAGTTTTTTAAAACATGGTAATCATCTGCATAAGCGCAAAAGTTAAATTCCTTGTGTCTGCTTATCGTTCTATTTAGTTTATTATAGGCGATTAGGAAGAGTATGACACAAAGGGGTGAACCTTGAGAAATGCCATTGTGCAGAGGTTGAGTTGTGGAAAACTGGTTGTTGGCATATACCACTATTTTCCTGGAAGACATCATTTAATATTTTGGGACCAATATTCCAGGACTAAAATTCATCGATTATCGAATATAGCTCAATTTTATCGAATGCTTTTGTGATATCCAGTGATATGATGGAGATGTGGTTTTTAATTAAAAGAGATGATGATATCAAGTAGTCTAAAGCTAGTATACTATCTGATATTGATTTCCCTCTCCTAAATCCCGTCTGCCGACTATCTATTGATTTGTTTTCAGAAACAAACCACTATAGTCGATTTTGTTAAGAGTTTGGGCGCAACAAGAATATAGCGAGATGGGGCGGTATGAATTAGGGCTTGGTTTGTCGGAATTTGGTTTGTTTAATGGGACTGTGTTGCTTAATTTGTAATTTTGGGGAATGTAGGTATTAAATATGCAGTTGAAGTGGATAAGCAGACGAGATTTAACTGAGGGATGTAGATTTTTTAACATTGGGTAAGAGATTCGGTCTAAACCTGCCGATTATCCTTTTAATTTGGCAAGTGCCAAATTAAGTTCGATAAGGATAATGGGCATTTCGAGCTTTTCTGATGACGCAGTAGGGGTGTAGGTTAGGTAAGGTTGACCCGGTGGGCTGCCGATGGCAGCCCCATCTAGACCTAAGTGATCCTTAGCGATGCCGGACAGTTGGAGGTCGGTAGGGGATTGTTGTTAGAATTCCATTAGCAGGTTGCTTTGTTTTGCAAACGCCAGCACCATCAGCATCTTCTTGGCATTGGCCGCTACTAGGCAGTGACCTGTCATTTGGCCAGTTATAAGTCTGCACTCCTTTCTTTGGAGTTGCAGTAGGAATTGGGTGAGTTTTTATCTCTACCCTTGCAGATCGTGCGCGCTGTTTTGCAGTTGATTGTGTCGATCCACTGTTCATCTGCCTTGCTTAGGAGCTCCCTAGGTGGTATCGGTAGGTAGTTCATATCGGTCCGGGCCAGATCGATACCTTGCTTAACTAGAGTGTCCGCCATCTTGTTGCCTTCAATGCCCTGGTGGCTGGGGACCCAATAGATGTGCACCTTCTTCCTGGCGCTTAATCTATCCACGGATTCCCAGGACCGTTTCGGAGCTGATGATTGGCGCCTGTAGTGATTTAATGGCTGCTTGGCTGTCCACGAAGATGTTGATGCATTCTTCTGTGTTTTGCAGTTGGAGTGCTATCTCTGCAGCCTTCCATATGGCGAATACTTCCGCCTGGAAGATGCTGCAGTAGTCTGGCAGCTTATACGAGTGTTTGAGTACTGGCTCTGCACAGTATATTGCCGCCCCGGTTCCTGCCTCCATCTTGGAGCCATCCGTGAATATATTGGTTGCGCGTCGGTTCAGGCCTTTTCGCCAGTCCTCTGACCCCATTGATGTTGGCGTGTGCTTGAATCTTGCTTGTGGAGCAGTGTAGTCTGTACTACTGTGAAGCTCCCTGCCGATCGAGCTGTGTCCGTAGCCCTGTAAGGCGAAGCTTCCTATTGCGCAAAGTCTTTGAGCTGTCTTTTTCGCAAGTAGGCGCGCGTGGATGTTAAACAGAGTGACTCCGAGTAACGTCTCTAGAACTTTGGTCGGGGTGGTTATCAGCGCTCCTGTGATGCATACGAGTTCCAGCCGCTGAGTCTTCTCCATCAGTTTCAGGTATGTGGACTTCTCTGTGGCTTGCCACCATACCAGTACCCCGTATAACAGTATTGGACGGACCACTGATATGGAGATCCAATTCGTGAATTTTGGTTAGAGGCCCCAAGTGCTAATAAGTTAGTGGTAGCTTATTCTTATCTAAATGTTTTGAAAAAACCTAATCGTTTCAGTCTTCGCAAAGAACTAGCAGGAAGGAGTCCTCTTGCAAGCAAATTGCGGTGACTCAGAAGCCTGTCATTGTATCTACTTGTATGCCTTCCAATCTGCTCCTCCACGGTGAACAGCTTTAGGTCTCGGTGAAGGGTCGAGCCGCGCACGTACCAGGGGCAGTTGGTAATTTGCCGCAATGCACGGTTTTGCAGGACCTGGATGCATTTGTTTCTTTCTGACATTGGCCCTTCACGTCAGTTTGCTGTCCAATACTGTGCCGAGGTAGCGGCGATAGGACTCCACCTTGTGGTGTGCCTCCATGTACCCTCTTGGTTATGATTGTGGTTCCTCATTCCATATGGCCTCGTCTGCTGCCCAGCAGGTTTTGAGTACATGTGTAAATTGCGTCATGTGTATCTTTGGCTCTGAGACTTCGCATGATAGCATCTGTTGACACATTGTTTAATGCACCAGAGATGTCCAAGAACGTTCCCATTGCATAGTCTTTATGGTGGAGAGCTTTTTCTGTGCAGGCTACCAGGGAGTGTAGCATATTCAGGTCTCGGGTGAGCGTCTTTACAGACTTCTCAATACCCTCCACTGACGTTATAATAGGTGGTGAGCCAAGACCACTACTCAGTATCGTTCTGAACCTTTCCCAGTTTGTGTTCCGGGGGTTTCTAAACGATGTTTTTGGTTGGTGTTGACGGAATTTGGCTTTATATAGGTCAGAGAGGGAGTGTCTGTCAAGAGCTCTCCATTCACATATTTGCGCGTCCGCGCCGTAGAAAAGTGTAAGGTCGAGAACGGTGGAAGAGGTTGGTCCCATGTAAGTGGGTACCTCCCCTACATTTCCTATACTTATGCTATTAAGTAATATGAAGTTTAAGAGTGACTCGCCTCTGTCATTGGTATCTGGGCTGCCCCATACCGTGTAGTGAGCGTTAGCATCTGTCCCGACTATCAGGGGCCGCTTTTTTGCGCATATCTCTCCTGCTAATCTGCGTAGCTCTTCTGGCGGCACCTCCCTTTCGTGTGCCATATAATAGGAGGCCAAGGGCATTGGCTTGCCCTTGCCATCCTCAATCACCACAACTGTGAGATCATCCGTGTTGAAATTGGATAATACGTACGAGTAGATACCTTTCCTCACGGGGATGGTAGTTCTTGTTCTACTTACTGTTGTCAGGTGGAGCGTGGTGAAGCTGGGGGTTCTTAGCCCAGAGACCTTGTTTCCCGACGCTATCCAAGGCTATTGGACCAAGGCCACGTCGGCAAGTCCTTCCTTCAGGGCTAGAAGGAGCTCTGCCGACATGCTCTTATGAAGATTTGTTTGGAATATCTGCAGTGTTTCAGGACTCCTTCTTCTGCGGTCGCGCGGCTTCCGACGTCGTTTCACCGACCAGCGTTGTGTCGCCGTCCTCGGAAGACTCAGCTTCGTCCACTGTGCTCTCCTTGTCGAGGTTGAGAGCGCTGTCCAGCATACTCTAAAGCCCCAGGTCTTCTTCAAATTCTCCTGCCGCCAGCATGCTTGCGTTTTCGTCGTCCGGGTGGCGCTTTTTCAGACGTAGGTACACACTTCCTACGCCCCACGCCATCTTTCCGAATCTCGGGTAAAGCAAATCCTCACCTTCTTTACTGATTTGCAGGACCACATGCTGACCCTTGCTATCAGGCTTTGCATGTAGCACCTGCCAATCAGTCGTCGGCACTTCAGGATTTTGCCATTTGAGTAAATTGAGGGTCTGCTCCACTGGCAGGATGCGCGGGAAAAAGACATTCGCCTTTGGTACAGACGGGATCTTCCGATCTGTTAAGCAATGGATTTTATGACTCGGTCTAGGCCCGCAGAAGGTTCTGATGTTATGCCATATTTTAGTTGTAGATGTGGTTCGGTTAATTTGACCTGTAAAGGAGTTGGTGGAATTACGTTTATCTATTTTGATCTCACGCTTAAACAATGCGTTCGCTTTTCTATAATTAAGTATGTTCTGAGAATTAATGTTGCGTTTTAGGTTGGTTCAGCGAGTCTGTTTGTTTTTTTAAGGTTATCTAGATGATTATTCCACCAGGGGACTTTATGTTTATTGGGGTTGAAAATTGATTGAGGAATGGAAATGTTGGCGCTTTCTCTGATAATTTTATTTATATTGGTTCACTCCTTGGTAATGTTGTTGCTTGTAGGACGGACTATGTGAAAATTGTAAGGCGCTTCTTCAAATTTCTTCCAGTTGGCTTTGTCGGTGATCAACTTTGGTGTTATTATTGCGCAAGTGCTGTGAACGTGTTGTGTGTGCTAAAGTGTGTGGGGGCTCCATTATTGAGTAATATTAAGGTTGTAGATGTGGTTCGGTTAATTTGACCTGTAAAGGAGTTGGTGGAATTACGTTTATCTATTTTGATCTCACGCTTAAACAATGCGTTCGCTTTTCTATAATTAAGTATGTTCTGAGAATTAATGTTGCGTTTTAGGTTGGTTCAGCGAGTCTGTTTGTTTTTTTAAGGTTATCTAGATGATTATTCCACCAGGGGACTTTATGTTTATTGGGGTTGAAAATTGATTGAGGAATGGAAATGTTGGCGCTTTCTCTGATAATTTTATTTATATTGGTTCACTCCTTGGTAATGTTGTTGCTTGTAGGACGGACTATGTGAAAATTGTAAGGCGCTTCTTCAAATTTCTTCCAGTTGGCTTTGTCGGTGATCAACTTTGGTGTTATTATTGCGCAAGTGCTGTGAACGTGTTGTGTGTGCTAAAGTGTGTGGGGGCTCCATTATTGAGTAATATTAAGGGAGAAACACTAAAAAATTTAAATATGATGTTGCCTTTTTTATTGCTAGATGGTGAACCAAAGGATGCCATCGGTTGAAGTCTCCGGTAATCAAAGTGGGAATAGATAGGTTATGGAAAACGTTAAGAAGTTAAATGAGGGAAAAGGATTTGTTCGGTGGGATATAGGAGCACATAATGTTAAATTTACTTTGGAATAATAATAATGAAGTCATTTGGAATAGATAATTCAGTACGTTGGATGGAGTTGTGAATGAGCAGCACAACTCCTCCAGATGACTTTTGGGATGAATTTTTAAATAAAGGCTGTAGTTTAAGGGCTTAGGAATGTTTGAATTGCAGTATAAATGTGTTTCTTGTAATGAAATAATTTTTGGTCGAAATTTTTTGATCAATATTTGTAAGGAGACATCAAGATGTCGTCATCAGAGAGGTTTTGGCTTTTTTTAATTTGTTAGAATTAAGGGATAGCTTAAAAGATTTTTTATTGATGATATTGCTAGTTGCTGAGAAAGCTGTAGCTATTTTGACTTTAGTGGTTGATAATATTTTCGACTCCAGCGAGAGCATTGATGCGGGCGTTGATAAGGACGTAGGGTGTGATGGGGACATTGGTGTCGCAGTGGAGGCGATGTCGGTTTGTGCAATAATGGTTTCGGCGTATGATACTGGTTAGCGAGAGTTGTGTGGAGTGGTAATGTGTGTAGTGTGTCTTGAAAATTATGTGGATGGGTTGATGGAGTGGTAATGCTCATTGTATATTTTTTGGGCCTTTTTAATGTCTGTTTTTTCCAATGTTTTGATGGCCTGCAGTTCCTTTTGTTTTATAAAAATAGGGCAGTTACGATCCAAAGGGCTGTGGTGGTAATTGCTTATGCTGCTTTTCTTGCAGTTGATGCAGCATTTTAGGTTAAGGCATGTTTCACCAAGGTCGGTATGTGCAACATTGCTGCAATCCAGGGTTTTGTGCTTCTACAGTTTGGTGTTGGGTGACCGAAGCGGCCGAAATATTTACACCTGAGCAGCTGGGGAATGTATGGGCGGATTAAGACTTTTTGGTAGCCGATGTTTATATTAAAAGCGAGTTCTAATAAACCGAATGTAAGGATGATTAGGCCGGTTTCTTTTAGGGAGTTATTTTCTTTTTTTTAAGGATTTTTTTACATTTGATCACATTTTGAGCGTTAAGCTCAGTGAGAATTTTAGACTCGGGAATGTCACGCAAATCGTTGCAGTAAATAACACCTTTGGTTGAGTTCAGAGATTGGTGTTCGGATACGTTGATATTAATAGAGTTAGTTAGAGCGGTCAATTAGATTAAATTTGATGCTTGCGTTGAGGTTTTAGTTTTTAGTAAGATTGCACCATTGCAATGGTTGCAATGCATTGCGCAGTTTTTTACAATCACTAATTTCACCTCCGCACACGTAATTCTCGGAATTTTAAAATAAATTTTGGTAGGTACATCCAGTTAGTACTAATGTGTCCGTGTGCCAAATTTCATCATGATAGGTCAATTCTGAAGAAAGTTATAGCCATAAGTAAAATCGCTGCTCATGCGCTGCCTGCAGCTCTGTCGGCAGCGCTGCCCGCAGCTGTTGTTGTTGTTGCTGCTTTGGTTCAACTTTGTGCTGCATACATACACGCATATAAACACGCATAGGTACGTGATGTAAATGTATGCTGTTTAAACTGAACATAAACATGTATTCTAATTTAATTTAATTAATTATTTTAATTAATTAATTCATTCATTTTTTTAATAATTTAATTTAAAAAAAAATTTTTTTTTTTTCAATTTTTCCTTTTTGTGGAGAGTACAGGCTATTTTACTGTCGGGCTTGCTCGACTGTAGCGTTCTCTCTTGTTTTTTATTAGAAAAGGCGAAACATCAGTAAGTGTGTTATTGTCGACAGTTCTTTTCATGACCAGAAACTTTGGGCCAGCTGTTTGCCTGGATAGCATAATTTTTTTATCAGGCTTAAATGCAAGATGTTTCATAGGGTCAACGGCGGAAATACTGCGATCGGGTGGATCTCTAATGCTCTCCGTACATGCAAATCTATAAATAGATTTCGGAGGCGAACTTGCATTGTTGTTGTTAGCCGAATTGAATTTATTGCACTGTAACTGTTTCTCGTATAGAATTGTTTTGGTTGTTAGTTTTATTTTATTTTTATTTTTATTTTATTCATTCATAATATCAACAATACTACTTAATATAACAAATTAAACTAAACAAAATAAAAGATAAGAAAGCCTAACACAAAGCTGTACAATGACGTCTATTAATGCCTCCGACACGTTGGAAGAATTTTATTTGCCAATTGGCCAGCTATGCCCCGATTTACAGCCATATGTGGTCAGAGACATTAAGGACCTAAAAAACTATAAAAAAAAGTAGATAAAGGTGAAAAATTAATTCTATTTAACAACTAATTAGAAAAAGTACAAAGTAGAACGAGAAAGAGAAAAAGAAATAAGGAAAGAGAGATAGAAAAACAGAAAAAGAGAAAGGTGGAAAGAGAGACGAAAAGAAAAAGAGGGAAATCTCCAACCCGGTGGGGGAAATTTTAAATGCCAGTCCGGCTAGCTATGCCCCAACTCACAGCAGTAAGTGGTCAGAGATTTCCCCGAAGATAATTATAAAGATTAGATTTGATAGAACAGAGAGAGAGCCCTGTCGAAAGTAAATGTGGAAGATCATTATAATGTCTGCACATGACCCGAAAACGATTGTGCAAGCGTAATCAGTTGTGCATATTGCCAATATGAACGGCAAATAATTCCTTGTTGGTCTACAAGGAACTGAAAAATTAAGGCGACCTAAGAGGGCAGAGGAGTCAACCTCACCGAGAACCAACTTGTGGAGAAAAACTACTCCAAGAACCGTCCTACGATTTACAAAGGAAGGAAGGTTTATAAGCATCAGTCTACTAGAGAGGATCCCAACTTAAGAAGGAATTGCGTCTGAACAGACTCAATACTTTCCTGATGCTTTCTATACTGCGGAGACCAAATGCATGAGCAGTATTCAAGCACAGGGCGTACTAAAGAAGCTTAGTGGTATAAGGGTCATTAAATTCCTTGGACCAACGTTTAATGAATCTAAGTAATCCCTTGGCCTTATTGACAATACTAGATATGTGAAGGTTAAAGTTCAATTTGGAATCAAAAAGAACCCCAAGGTCTTCAACAGTCGATATACGTTGCAATGGCACATTGTCAATCGTATACGTCCCTAAATGAGGCAAGGTTCGGTAAAATGCCATGAGCTTACATTTAGAGCAATTGAGGTGCAAGTGGTTAGCTAAGCACCAAGATTACATGCAGTTCAGATCATCCTGCAGGCGATGAAAATGAGAAGGGTCTTTGTAAGTCAGAATAAGTTTCACATCATCAGCATACATAAGAATATGAGAGTGTGACAAGGTAGCGGGGAGGTCATTAATAAAGAATGTAAAAAGGAAGGGGCCAAGATGGCTATCTTGAGACACACCTGATGATGCAAACACAGGCTTAGAAATGTGCGACCTAAGCAAGATCCGTTGGGATCTGTCTTTTAGATAAGACGAAATCCAACACAAACAAGATAGAACGCTACAGTCGAGCAAGCCTGACAGTAAAATAGCCTGTACTCTCCACAAAAAAGAAAAATTAAAAAAAAAAATAAAATAATAAAAAAATTAAATTTAAAAAAAAATTAATGAATTAATTAATTAATTAATTAATTTAATTAAATTAGAATACATGTTTATGTTCAGTTTTAACAGCATACATTTACATCACGTACCTATGCGTTTTTATATGCGTGTGTGTATGCAGCACAAAGTTGAACCAAAGCAGCAATAACAACAACAGCTGCGGGCAGCGCTGCCGACACAGCTGCAGGCAGCACATGAGCAGCGATTTTACTTATGGCTATAACTTTCTTCAGAATTGACCTATCATGATGATATTGGCACACGGACACATTAGTACTAACTGGATGTACCTACCAAAATTGATTTCAAAATTCCGAGAATTACGGAAGTTATAAGAAAAAATACGAATTGCGGGGGAGTGGGGGGGTGTATCAGAAAAAATAAACAAACTCGTTCTGCCTAGGGCTTATAGGAACCTTGATACCAATTTTGGTTATCCTAGCTCTTGTACTTACTGAGATCCTTGCGCTCATACAGACAGACGGACAGACGGACATGGCTATATCGACTCGTCTTCTCATCCTGATCAAGAATATATATACTTTGTGGGGTCTGCCACGCCTCCATCTGTGTGTTACATACATGCGCACAAAACTAGTATAGCCTTTCACCCTTTGGGTACAGGCTATAAAAAGCGGAGGGAAATCCTATACGACTTAGCTTAAAGAGCAAAAGATCATGGTTCACAGAGTCAAATGCTTTACTGAAGTCAGTGTAAACGACATCAGTCTGCATTTTTAGAGTAAATGCTTCATTTACCAAGGAAGTAAATTCCAGAAAATTGGTCGTAGTAGACCGTCTCTTTATGAAACCATGTTGAGCCGGAGATATGACAGATTTACAGAGGTGCTGCAAACTATTTTTTCAAATAATTTCGGTATGGCAGACAACTTTGCAATACCTCTGTAGTTTTTATCGGATTTACTACCCTTTTTATGAAGAGGAATAATAAAAGATTCTCTCCAAATAGTTGGAAAGATTGAGGTCCAAGTGACAGATTAAAGATTTTAAGTAATGGCTGTAATAGGGAACTAGAACACTCCTTGAGAACACAACTAGGAATGTTGTCTGCTCCAGGACAGTATGAAGATTTTAAAGATTTGATAGCAGAGAGTAGACAGCTATCAGAAATTATGGGAGCGTAAATAGTGTGGGAAGATGATATGCTATAAGGATAGGAGGTACTACTAATAGAGACAGAGGAAGAAGTTGACTGGAAGAAGTTGGCAAACAAGTCAGCAGCTTCAGAATCGTTGCTGGCTTTTTTGTCACCAAGGAAAATTGATGAAGGTAGAGAAGCAGTTTTACGTTTAGAATTAACGAACTTATATTATTGTTTAGGCTCCTGTGCAAATTGCATCTTGCATCGGGCAAGGTAATTATTGTAACATCGTGAATTAAGAAGAACAAAATTCGATTTCGCTATAGAGTATTTATAGAAGTCAAGAGATTGGACCGACTACTTATACTTTTTAAAGGATTTAACATTTTTGAAGTTTGAAAGTCTTGGTGAAAACCAAGGCGGTTATGATGACGCAGACGATATGACACTATTTGGGATACAAACACCAAAAAGAGCATTAATAATGTCATAGAAAAACTTGACGGCTATGTTGATATCAACCGCACTATACAAAAAGGACCAATTAGTTGCTAAAATAAGTTCGTTAACCAAAGAAAAATTTCCTTTGCGAAAGCATCGACGTGTTTTGTTAGAATTAAGTGTAGGAATAAAGGTGTGATTTGAAAATGATAGGGAGATTTCTAAAGTAGGGTAGTAAGTATCTTCAGGCACTGACAGGGGTAAACACCTAGAGACTACAGCGTTACTAGGGTCAGTGACATAGACGAGATCAAGCATTTTGCTGAGGTGATTAGGTATAGAATTAATTTGAAACAAAGAAAGGTCCAACAGGCAATCCAAAAATTCATGTTCTGCTGAGGGCACCAAATAATTGGACTCATTGAAAAATGACCATTCGATGTTAGGCTAATTAAAATCACCTAGCACAACAAAACGCATCTCTGTCGCGGAGATGAGTGGAAATTGCTTTAATACAAGTTATATTGTTGCATATAAACTTGAATATTGGAAGAGGGAGGTATATACGAGCAAGTGATGTAAAGAGTAAAAGACGGAAAAGTTACTTTAACAGCAACAAATTCAACATCATTTGGCACATCACCATCAATGATTTCCGAACGAAGGTTGGATTTGACTGCAATCAGTACCCCACCGCCTCGACGACTCGGACGATCATGACAAAAAATACAAAAGTCATCTGATAAAATTTCATTATCAGAAATCGTAGGATTTAACCACGTTTCTGAAAACGCAATAATATTAGAATCAAAAGAAAAACTGCACAAAAATAAATTCCCGAGCTTGGACAAAAGACCCCTAACATTCTGATACAGAATACTTGACGTTGGCTTCGAAAAAAGAGTATTAGACTGTAAATCAACAGGCAGTGACGAAACTCGTTTTTTCTGCCTAAACTCATGGACAATCATATGTGGAGGCCAAAATTTTGGGTCACAAATAATTGTAAAAGCCTCAGGCGGAACACTTATTTTAAATGAGGCTATTTCACGGGGCTCAGCAATACTGAACTTCGAAATAGATACACTAGCCGTCGATTTACTGGCACTATAGGCTGCTGTAGATTCACAAGTGGTATCAGAAGATAATCTTGATACAAAAACTTGCCTTCCGGGATCTATAACAGTAAGAGCCGGGGGCTGAGGCAGAGCAGCAACTGACGCACAATCTGCAGCTCGTGATAATACTGCGGGGGAAATTGCAGAAAATTTTATGGAGGAAGCTTTCTTAGAAGCTTTTGAGGCCACTACTGTCTTGCTTACTGCAGGACGTTCTATCAACGGGGCTAAGGTGACCTGAGCAGGAGAAGGCACAGGGGAAATTTCAAACAAATTTCCAGGGGAAGCAGACAATGAGATTGCTGGCGATAGATCAAGATCTACTGCAGAACTTGGGCGTAATGAGGTTGAGGTTGACGGCGCCGAGCAAGGCGGTACCTCTAGAAATTGAGGCTCTAACCTACGCTTGAGCGGAGACACAAACATATATTGAATAAGCAACTGTTTTCCAGAGTCGAACTCAGTTGAAAGTTGCTAAGTTAATTTTGCAATTTTAAAAATTTATTTCGACATTGTGGGCAGAATAAATATAAAGATGAATGACCTAAATAACGTAGTTAGCGCAAAGCTTAAGAAGAATGCTGTAAGCAAAAATTGAGCAAAAAAACTGAGCTGCACTAAGATGAGCTTTTAGGTACTGCGACAAACAGTAAACACAAACAACAACAGAAGGCTGAGTGAGAGCAAAGTGCACAATGAGAGGGCTACAGCGAACACTCACACAAACCTTTTGCACGCAAAGGGAGCTGCTTAAAAGCAAAATGCAAAATAATTGCAAAAACAAAATGCAGTGCACTGACGCCGACACTATAAAATTATAAAATAAATACCTGTTAAATGCACAACCACTAAACTGAGGACAATACGGGCCAAATAGACATTAAATGCACAATGTAAAACAATAATAACAAATTAAAAACTGCTTTAAAATGCAAAAATAATGAAAAACACAGAGCTCAAGAAAAATTTTGTTTAGAGCTTTTCGAAACGAACACGTAAGGTGGACTCAATGAATGCAGATTTGTGACAAACTATTTAGAAAAGGGTAATAAACTAATTTTCAATGATCAATATTATAAAAATGCATTTGAAAAGTTGAAACTTTTGATAACGTCAGATCCAATGCTAATATATCAGATTTTAAGAAGGCTTTTACACTAACAACAGACGCAAGTATTGTCTCAAGAAAATAAACCAATATTATTTGCAAGCAGAACTCTTAATGAACACGAATATAATTATTCTACAATTTAGAAAGAATTACTATCAGTAGTCGGGGCATCGAAATATTTAAGACCTTATTTATATGGGCGTAAATTTAAAATTAATTCAGATCATAAACCTTTAGCATGGATTCATAATATAAAAGAACCAAATATGAGACTTCAAAGATGGAAAATTTAGCTAAATGAATTCGATTTTGACATACAACATATACAAGGAAAAGAAAACCATGTGGCACTATCAAGAATAAAAATTGACACGCAAGAAAATTATTCCAATGGGCAGTCAGCTGAACAGTCAGATGAAGTGCCGTCAAATGTAGCAACAATACACAGTGCGAAAGAATGTATACAAACTCTATAAAAATTTCGGAACGACCATTAAATTTATTTCGTAATCAAGTTATTGTGATTCTACGGAATGAACAGTCATGTACAATTCAGAAATATTTTCAAAAATCAATTACAAAATTAACAAAACAAACGATTTGTTAATCAAATATTTTTGCGGGTACGCCGTGCTTCGCCGCGGGTCGCTGCCGACAGCAGCAGTGTCGTACGAGCCGGTCTGCAGTAGCAGAGCGCTCGTTCGTGGTAGGCAGGCATATGTACATATGTGTGTGTACGTATGTGTGATGTGTGAAATTTGTATGATGGTATGCTTGTGTGAATATATATTTTTAAGGCGAAATGTGCGCGATCCCTTTCACTTTGTACCTGCTGCCTACTCCGTTTCAGCTTGACCCAGCTGTTTTGCCTACGTTTGCACAGTGGTACCTGATACTATTTTTAAGGATCCGTGGCGTTGGCGTAATTTAAAGGGACTTTTTTACCTATATACTCCTACTTGTATACCAATAAAACCTACAGTCAATTCGTATACTTCATTCACATAACGGCACCTGCAGCGATTCACATATGCTAGTGTATTTTTATGGAGGTGCAAATACGTATGTAAATTAAGGCGTAAAGATTTGTTTTTGTTACCATTGTTTCTATTTAAAAGGATGTTGGCCGGGACAGTTATTCAGTTTCTTACAAGATTGAAAGTGTTGAAGACGCATTACAACTTAAAAATAGTGAAATGGGCAATTTTACCAAATATTTAAATACTTCTTTGTTAGTGGAAAGCAGTAGTAGTAAAACTGTGACGTGCAAGATGTGCCAAAAATCTGTGATAAGTCGTGTCCAAATGTATTAAGCGATATTTTAATAGCCAAACTAAATGCGAATAGTAAAAAATATTTTAGTAACAAGTTTATTTATTTGCAAATGATTTTTTTATTTCCTATAGCCAAAAAAATCGAAAGACATTCATTCAGAAATCTAGTATCAGGTACCACTATGCAAACGCAGACAAATCTGCTGAGTGAGGCTATAAGGGATGAAATGCATCGCGCACATTTTGCCTTGAAATATATACACACAAGCATACCATCACACAAATTTAACACATATGTACGACCCGATCGTACCCGCGGCCTCTGTCAGCAGCGACCCGAAAAAACCCGCAGCAGAATTTCTCGTGGGCCCGAACGGGTTGCGAGCACATTTTACGAACCCTGAAAACTATAAATATGCTGATTTTAAAGAGAAAGTATTAGAAATACATGAATACGGCATTCATCAAGGCATAGACAAAGCTTCAGCAGAATTTAAAACGAAGTAATACTACCCCCATTCACTAACCATACAACATATATGTAGATGCGTCAATTCATACAACGAAAACGTCCCATCAAAATTGTTAGCAACAGCGTCCACTTCGGCTATGATCCGACTGGGAGCTGTCGCATTCGTGCTCTCTGTGAGCGAATTTCATTTCATTCGCAGAGAGGCAGTCAACAGAGACGGTCGGTTCACGCCGCTTATGCTCTTTGTATGTGTGCGTGCACATATATACATGTATATGTTTATATGTATTTGTGCATTTGGTCTTTTGCTGTTTGCGAGCAGCAGCTTCAATTTCGTTTTCAGATTTTACCTGCTACATGGGCATGATAATTTCATACACTGTTGCCATATTTCTGTCGCATTGTATTTTGGGATGCGTATGCAAGTGAAGTTTGTCAATAGTGTATGGGTTTCTCATAATGCCTATAAAAGCACACATACATACATACAATTACATACATATGTATGTGTGCAAATGTTGTGTTCATATGCAGACACTTCACTGCAGACACACTGCTCATGCGCTGCCTGCAGCTCTGTCGGCAGCGCTGCCCGCAGCTGTTGTTGTTGTTGCTGCTTTGGTTCAACTTTGTGCTGCATACATACACGCATATAAACACGCATAGGTACGTGATGTAAATGTATGCTGTTAAAACTGAACATAAACATGTATTCTAATTTCATTTAATTAATTCATTCATTTTTTAATAATTTAATTTTTTTTTTTAAATTTTTTTTAAATGTTTTTTTAAATTTTTTTTTTAATTTTTTAAAATTTTTTTTTTTAATTTTTTTTTTTAATTTTTTTTTTTTGTGGAGAGTACAGGCTATTTTACTGTCGGGCTTGCTCGACTGTAGCGTTCTATCTTGTTTTCAAATGGAATCTGTGAGACTTTGTCTCGAAATACCGTTTAAAAACATCAAAGTGTATTTTAATTAAAGTAAAAAAAATCTTCGGATGGAGCTTTAAGTTTAAGGTTACTATTAACGTAACCGAAGTTTTTATTTAGTATTAAATACTCGGAAGTGCATTGGACTTCATCGGGCGGCTTCAACAGATTTGAACACACTTTGCAGTCGTGTTGCTTCAAGAGCTTATGCAAGAGATACCCTGCAAAATAACGCAAAGCATTCTCATTGAAAGCGTCTTGAATATTCAAATCTGTTGCTTCTATAGCCAATTCTAATTCTAATTCGTCATCAATGAAAATCAAATCATCATCTTCAAAAGATGTTAGCTCTGATGATGATTGATTTGACCCACAGCCTTGTATAATGTTACATACATTCATATGTGTATGTGTATATACCATATACATATGTAAAATTGTTAGATAAATACGCATGCTGGTTTTCAGAGTCTGGTCCGTGTTATAATCACAGAACTCAATTGCTTAATTAGTTCATTTTGAATTTAATTAGAAACAAGTAAAAAAGCTAAAGTCGGGTGTCCCGACTTTGAAATACTCTGTACATATGTTTACAATAATTATAGAAAATAAAAAAAATTAAGAAAATAAAAAAAAATTCAATGATCGATTTTACCTTTCTCGGTATTCGAACTCACGTAAAGGGTTTATAATTGCACATTTACATAGCAATTGCGTCTGTGTGAGTGTATGTATGCCTATGCGCATCTATTCGTGTCTGTGTAAGCATTTTCGCAGTCAACCAAACAGCAACATCAACAACAGCTTGAGCAGCGCTGCAGCAGCAAATATATTTATGGCTATAACTTCTTGGTAAATCGGTCTATCATAGTGAAACTTGGCATACTGACACATAATTACTAACTGGGGGTATTTGCAAAATTTTAGTTCGAAATTCCAAGAATTACGGGAGTTAGAGAAAATCGCATTTGCGGGGGAGAGGGGGGAGAGAGAGAAATTCCAAAATACACATTTTCTGCGTATTCACACAAGGCACCTTGGACTAAAATTTGGTGTTCCTAGGTCTTATGGTCTCCGAGATATAGGCGATTATACGAATGGAAAATCGGGAAAACCCCCATAGGGGGGAAGTGGGGGGTAAAATCAAAAAAATAAAACAAACTCGTATAGAATACACACATAACGCATCTTTGTGCAAAATTTGGTGTCTCTATCTCTTATAGTCTCTGAGATCCAGGTGTTCATACGGACGGACAGACGGACAGACAGGGCTAGATCGACTCGTCTTGTCACGCTGATCAAGAATATATATACTTTGTGGGGTCTGCCACGCCTCCTTCTGCCTGTTACATTTTTCAGCTCCCGCAAACCTAATATACTCTTGTACATTTCATGTACTTAGTATAAAAATTGTAAATGGATAACAGATGGGATTGCTGGTAGTAAGAACTCCAGGGAAGCTTTAAATAAATTAAAAATAATTAAGCAGTAAAAGTTTTTCTTACTTTATGTTTAAATAATAGCAAATATTAAATATTTACATGTTAGTTAATACACTAAATAAGGTAATATTAAGTGGGGAACATGGATTTGACTTAATTTCAAACACTTATAAATAGTAATTAAAATGTTATGCATTTTTTGAAATTAAGTCATTTCAAGTCGACTCAAAGGTCCTATTAATTTACGACCCCATTAAAATGTTGATGGCCTCCACGTGGTGTTCCCTGGATACCGATGTAATATGTTTGCTCATATACAATATTAGATCGGTAACAAATTTGAGCGGCGAATTAAAAAAAACAATATATATGTGGAAGGCAAAACGTAGTAGAGAACACAACACTCTGCACAATTACAAAAGACGTCTTCTTTATTCGGTGACTCGTCAGAGACTGAGCTCGAGCGAATTGCTCGAGATACAGGGTACAGCGAGATCGGGAAAACAGCTGATAGGGTTGCCAGAGTTCTTATGTACATACTTATCCTACTACAACTCGGCCATCCTGACAGCCGGATCTCCTGATCCCGGTGTGTTACATATTCCTTAAATTTATGTACAATTTCAGTATTTTCTTATATCTATGTTTTACAATATGTGTCTTAATGTCTAAATTTATTGACGATATTATACAATATTCTTAAATTATTTTCTTTTCCCTATCCAGTGTCGTATGTTTTGAACACTCCAAATACCCTTGTATGGGTTCGAGAAACTTGAAAATTCTCGACATCTTTTAACAGAAACCTGTCGTTTCGCAACACTTTTGCTATTTCATATGGTCCTTTGTTTTTGGGAATCAGCTTTCTAGCAGCCCCTACCGTGAAATCGAAATTTTTTACCATTACGTAGTCTCCCTTTTTATAGCTTCGCGGTTTTCTCTTCGACTTGTTATTCATTGTACGACTGTGAACGTTTTTATACTCTGTACATGAAATGTATATTAGGTTTGCGGGAGCTGAAAAATGTAACAGGAGGCGTGGCAGACCCCACAAAGTATATATAGTCTTGATCAGCATGACGAGACGAGTCGATCTAGCCCTGTCTGTCTGTCCGTCTGTCCGTCCGTATGAACATCTGTATCTCAGAGACTATAAGAGATAGAGACACCAAATTTTGCACAAATATGCGTTATGTGTGTATTCTATACGGATTTGTTTTATTTTTTTGATTTTATCCCCCACTTCCCCCCTATGGGGGTTTTCCCGATTTTCCATTCGTATAATCGCCTATATCTCGGAGACTATAAGACCTAGGCACACCAAATTTTAGTCCAAGATGCCTTGTGTGAATACGCAGAAAATGTATATTTTGGAATTTCCCTCCCTCCCCCCTCTCCCACGCAAATGCGATTTTCTCTAACTCCCGTAATTCTTGGAATTTCGAACTAAAATTTTGCAAATACCCCCAGTTAGTAATTATGTGTCCGTATGCCAAGTTTCACTATGATAGACCGATTTAACAAGAAGTTATAGCCATAAATATATTTGCTGCTGCAGCGCTGCTCAAGCGCGACTGTTGCCCGCGACTGTTGTTGATGCTGGTGATTTGGTTCACTGCACACATGTTTACACAGACACGAATAGATGCGCATAGGCATACATACACTCGCACAGACGCAATTGCTATGTAAATGTGCAATTATAAACCCTTTACGTGAGTTCGAATACCGAGATAGGTAAAATCGATCAAATTTTTTTTTTATTTTCTTAATTTTTTTTATTTTCTATAATTATTGTAAACATATGTACAGAGTATTTCAAAGTCGGGACACCCGACTTTAGCTTTTTTACTTGTTGGGTTTCTTTAACTTCATTTCTGATTCTTTTGGAACTGCCTTTATAAACCGTATTGTTAACTTCTTTCAACTTTTCTCTGAGCTCGTCTAATATATCACCTTTCTGCTCTACCCCAAACAATACCTTACTTGGAATCTGTTTAATGCTACGATGGAGTGTGTTGTTAAGGGAGTATTCAACTTGTTCGACTACTGAGTCCCAATGTCTGCCCTTATCTGGTTCAGTCAACTTCGAAATCATTGGACCTAAACTCCTGTTTATCCGTTCAACTTGTCCATTTGCCTGTGGAGATCCAGTCGCTATCATAATATGTTTAATATTCAAATCAGTCAGAAACTCTTCAAACTCTTTGCACGTAAAACAACTACCCCTGCCAGAAACTATGCATTTCGGTCTGCTATATGCTCTAAAATAATCTCTTAACGCTTTCATGACCTCTTTTGTATTCGTTGTTTTCGTTGTGTACAGTCTAACGAATTTCGTGAACCCATCTACAATCAAGAAAATATGTTTATTTGCCCTGCCTGTAGCTACTGGTCCGTAATGATCCATATGTATTAACTGGAATGGTTTATCTCCTTTTGGTATTCTATGTAAAAGTCCCTCCGTTTTTCCACTCTTTGGCGAAAATGCCACACACTTCAGACAATTTTCAATATGATTGCTGCACTTTTCCTTAAGATTTGCGAACCAATAACTTCTCGAATAATGTCCATCATTTTGTCCCTGCCAATATGGCCCAGTTCATTATGATATTTGTGCAGTACATGGCTTTCCATATCTCCCGGTACGTAAAAGAGTAACCTATCGTCGTTTGTTTTCCTATAAACAATCCCGTTTCTCATCTCGTACATTTTGTGCTCATTTTTCTCTAAAATTTTTTTAATCGTTTGTATTTTTGGGTCTCTTGCTTGACAGATAACAAGATTGTCCTCAAAACTATTTGTCTCCACTACCAAAATATTTGTGCATCTGCTTAACGCGTTTACATGTTGCATTCTACTCCCGGCTCTGTGAACTAGCTCATAAGCTCATAGCTCATAGTTTTGCAGTTCCAATGCCAATCCACCTTGTTCAATGTAAGGGTTAAAGAGTTGCAATCTGTGACTATTTTGAATCGTTTCCCGTATAGGTAAATTCGAAATCTCCGTATGACATAAATTATCGCCAATGTCTCTAGCTCGAAACTATGATATTTTGACTCTGTCTCTGTTGTACGCTTAGAAAAATAAAATATTGGATGCGTTTTCCCATCGCTTTTTTTCTGCATGAGTACCGCTCCAAAACCTAATGAACTTGCATCGCAATGTAATTCGACTTCCTCCTTTTCATCGTAAATGGCCAAAATAGGAGACTGCATTAATTTGTCCTTAAGAGTTAAAAAACATTCTAATTCTTTTTCCTCGAATGAAAATGGTTTGTCTTTTCTCAAAAGATCATATAGAGGCTTGGCTAAAACTGAGAAAACTTTAATAAAACGCCTGAAGTATGAACACAAGCCCAGAAAGCTTTGGACTGTTTGCACCTTATCAGGAACTGGAAAATTTTTATTTATTTTATTTATTTATAATAAAATTGCCAGCACTTACAAAGTGCGGATAATTTATGGTTTGTGTTAAGCAATAGCTGCGATGGCCTTCTGCTTACATTCTTTGTTGTAATATAGTAAGTAACAATATTGATTTAACATTTGATATTATGACTTAAATAGGTGATACTTATTAGCTATTGTATATGCAAGGCAACGAGTATACAAATATATAGGTCTACAGATTCTAGTTACTAATTAAGATTCTACTTATATGCTATTGTAAAGGTTTATGGATTTAAGAAATTGGATTGTTGTGACTATGTTTTTGGGATCTACTATTTCTTCTAGGGTTTTTTGGAGGAATTTCTGTCTGTGCTCAACATAAAGAGGACATTCTAGGAATATGTGGGATAGTGTTAGGTTATGATTGCATTGTTGGCATGTAGGATGGGGTGTTTTGTCAAATAGGTGGCTGTGTGTTAGTTTAGTGTGCCCGATTCGAAGTCTCATAAATTTAATGGTGTCCATTCGAGAGATTGTTGTGTTTAGAGATACAATATGGTTCTGCTTTTTTGAGTTAATAAGTTTGTAATGTGGAGATGTGTTGTTCCAGATACTATCGTATTGGGTTTTCATGTGTTTACTGATGTATTTAAGTGTATCTGATATGTTGAGGTTTCTTTCTAATATTAATGGTAATGTGAGTGCTTGCTTAGCTGCTTGGTCTGCAAGTTCGTTTCCAATAATGCCGCAGTGTCCTGGGACCCATATCAGAGTGAATTTGTGTTTGTATTTTAAAATGATTTTCCTAATTTCTAATGTGTAGTAGTTATAGTTGTTTAGGTTTTCTAGGGCTGTAAGAGCTGAGAGTGAGTCGGTGCATACGGCAAATTTTCCTTTTTGTTTTTCCGCATATCTGCATGCGTAGAGAATTGCTGCTATTTCAGCAGTGAAAATGGAGGAATAAGATGGGAGTATCTGCTGGGTTATGATGTGTTCTGTGGAGGTTACACTGTAGGCTACTCCGGTATCGGACTTTGAGCCGTCTGTATATAGGAACGTGTGTTGTTTGAGGGTATCTTTAATTTCTAGGAAGAGTTGGGAGTAAACAATCGGTGGTGTGTTGGGTTTTGATGAGGTGTGAAGAGATTTATTTATCCTAGAAAAGTTAAATAACCACGGTGGGGTGGTTTCTTTTTTATTTATTATGGGTACAGGCTGTGCAGTATCATTTTACAGTTTTCAATGGTATCCTTTATTGTTGATGACAATTTTGGGACCCGCTTCGCTTTCGAAATTTTTTTACAAATGTGTTCTAGTGGAGTATTTTTTGCTGAGGATATAATTTTAAAGTTTTTTAATATAGCGTGTTGGGTTCTGTGTTCTATTGGCCTAATGTTAGATTCGTATATTAGATTGTTTATTGGTGAGGAGCGAAAGGCACTGAGGGCCATTCTAACAGCTGAGTGGTATTTGGTTTTTAATTTGTTAATTTTTGATTTGGGAGCTCTTCCGTATAGGAATAACCCAGTCAATTTTTGACATGATTATTGAGTTTATTACATAAAGAATGGTTTTCATGTGGCAGTTAAAACTAGTACTGCAGAGGCATTTAATAATGTTTAGCCTTTTAGCTAATTGTATTACTAATTCTTCTATGTGTGCATCCCATTTATATTTATTAGTTATAGTAATGCCTAGTATTTTTAATGATTTTTCATTTTTTAAGTTGAGATCGCTAAGTATTCTAAAGTTGCATTTTTTTTTCGACAGATGTGTAGATGTTTTGATTTTGGAATGGAGAGACTGGCTCCAGAGTAATTGCACCATTTTTGGATGTCTGAGATTAGTGGGTTTATGTTTAAGGTTGTATCTATCTTTTTGTGTCTTTTTATTTACTGCGTATGCAGTAAATTCGAATGATTTATGTAGACCTATGGTTCCATAAATTCCATTTTCTAGTGGCAAGGGTTGGGATTGTATGTTTTGAGTCTGCACACAAATTTTTCGGTTGGTTAAGAAGTTTATTATGTAATTTATAATTTTTGGTCCTAATTTCCAGTCAACGAGCTCGTCGATTATTGTATGTATTCCGATTTTGTCAAATACCTTTGAGAAGTCTAGTGAAATGATAGAAAGGTGGCTCTTTCTGGATAGGGTAGTGGTAGTCAGGTAGTCTAGCATTGCTAGAGAATCTG
The DNA here is from genome assembly GCF_003285725.1 of Scaptodrosophila lebanonensis. NCBI lineage: Eukaryota > Metazoa > Arthropoda > Insecta > Diptera > Drosophilidae > Scaptodrosophila > Scaptodrosophila lebanonensis. The sequence goes on along the minus strand of NW_022060580.1, from coordinate 567,224 downwards.
ATACCGATTTTCCCTTTCTAAATCCCATTTGACGACTATCGAGTAGCTGGCTGTTATTAACTAGCCACCATAGTCGTTTGGATATGATTTTATCCATGACTTTGGATAGGCAGCTATTTAATGAAATGGGTCTATAAGATGATATTGCTGTTTTGTTTGAGTCAGGTTTTAATATTGGTATTATGTTACTTATTTTAAATTGTTGTGGAATATATGCGTTAAGGATACTGTTGTAAAGGTTGAGGAGCCTTTGCATTACTGAATCTGGCAGGTTTTTTATCATTGGGTAGCTGATGCGGTCCCTACCTGGGGTTTTGCCTTTAAGTTGGTTAATGGCGCTTTTTAGTTCTATAAAAGAAATGTCGCATTCTAAGGGTTGGATAAGGGTGGATGTGTTGTGAGTGAAATTGTAGTTTAAGTTTTCTTTGTGTGACCTGAAGGTGGAGTGGAAGTTATAATTAAGTGATGCGTCTGACCAGAACTCGCACAGGGCTTTTGATATATCATGTTTGTTTGTATAAGTGTCAGATGGGTTCCTGGGGTTAACAAGACAATGAATTTGGCTGTGGGTTTTGAGGCTACAGAATCTGTTGATTTTTTTCCATATTATTGGAATTGGGGTTTGTGAGTTTATGTCTGAGGTGAATTCGTATAGGGCTTTGCGTTTTTTTGATTTTATTTCTCCTTTTAGTATTGCGTTAGCTTTTTTATAAGCGATTATGTTAGTTGTGTTTATATTTTCGCACATGTGTCCCCAGGCTAATTTTTTAGTTGGCTTTATCTATATTAAACTTTGGTTTGGCGACGGGGGAGTCAGTTGTTTCGCTTTTAAAAAGTTCGATTGAAATCGGGAAGTGATCGCTTACTGAGAGTTGATTGTCAATTGTCCATTTCGAGTGTAAGGCTAATTCAGGTGAGGCAAGGGATAGGTCAATGTGTGTGAAGGTGTGGTGTGTAGTGAAGTGGGTGGGTGAGCCATTGTTTAGTGTTGTTAGCAAGGATTGGTTGATGAATTTAAACAGTAGGTTACCTCGTGGGTTATTACTCTGTGATCCCCAGCTTTTGTGCCAGCTGTTGAAATCACCAGTTATAAGAAGAGGGGTATCAATATAGTTGTAAGTATCTTTTAATTCTTGTAAGGTAAATGGTTTTTTGGGGGGTATATAACTAGAAATTATAGTAAATTTGATTTTTGATTGTATAGTAACGGCGATTGAATCGAAGCTTGTATTGCGTATTTGAATTTGTTGTTGTTGCAAGGAGTTATGAAGTAGAAGAGCTACTCCGCCATAAGGGTTTCTCGAGTTGTTTATGTGGTAAAGTGTAAAGTTTATTGGGATGGGAATATTATTAGTAGAGTGGAGGTGGGTGTCTTGAATGGAAATTATTTTAGGAATTTTGGTTTTTATGAGTATTTGAAGGTGATTATAATTATTGAGGTAGCCATTTATATTAAGTTGTAATATTTTAAGCATGTTAAGAATAATAATATAAGGTAAAGCTTACTTAGAATTAGATTAATATATATATATATATATATATATATATATATATATATATATATATATATATATATATTTGATTTTATAAGTCGGATTCTTCACCTGTACTCATTGCACTCTTGTGATCGAATATATTGTTCTTGTTTTTCTTTTCTGTTTTAGTTGTTTGGTTGTTTTTTCCTTTTGATTTCAGATGAGTTCCTAATTTATTTGATTTAGCTGTAAATATTTTAAGTTTTAGATCGTCGGAGATTTCAGGGCGTGCTGAGTATTTTGAGGATGATGCAGTGATGTCCATGGGTTCTTCCGGGGAGTCTTCATAGGTGATAATTTGTCTAGTAGTAGGAATCGGTGTTGATGAGGTTGTTTTCGATGTATTAGTTGTGTGCGTTGTTGTTTCTGTAGCTGGTGGTATAAGTGCTGGCAGTGCTGCTTTCAGGGCGTAAGACGTTGGTGGGTGAATGTGACGTGTGTTGTAAATATAGCGGGTCCACTTTTTGCAGTGTTTTGATGGCAATCAGTTCCTTTTGTTTCGTGAAGGCAGGGCAGGATTTGTCCATTGCGTTGTGGTGCTTAATTTCATCAGCCTCGTATTTGCAGTTGATGCAGGTTTGTGTGTTGGTGCATGGCTCATTTTCTTTTGTATGGTCTTTTTCGGAGCAGTTGGCGCATGTTTTTGGGCTTTTGCAATAGGCGGAAGGGTGTCCAAACCTAAGGCAGTTAAAGCATCTCATTGGGGGTGGGAGGTATGCACGTACTTTAATTATTTCATATCCTATCCACACTTTGTCAGGTAGGGTGATTGATGCGAAGGTAAGTATAATTAAGCCTGTCTCTGTCTTTTTGTTGTTATCATTGTTGCCTTTTTTTAGAATTTTTCGGACCTCAACAACGTTTTGCACTTTGAGTTCTTCCAGAATTTCATCTTCATTTATATTCCGTAAGTCGCAGTAGATGACGCCTTTAGATGTGTTAAGATATTTGTGTTCTTCGGCGCGCACTGGGAAGTCGTGAAACGTTTGCAATTTAAGCAGCTTTTGGGCTTGTAGATGGTTTTTTGTTTTGATGAGAAGGGTTCCCGATCTCGTTTTTTTGCAAGTTTCAATTGTTCCATTGCAAGCAAAATCTACAACTTTTTTAATTAGAAATGGTGATACGTTTTCAAATGTTTTGTTGTCTGTTCTACTAATTATAACGTATTTTGGTTCATTTGTGTTCATGTTGATCGTTGGCCAGGGTCGGTCGGGTGGTCGATTCATTGCAGTGCCGTTGGGCGCAGGCCCGCAACACGTGAGTTTAATATTGTTGTTCTTTGTGTTTGTTGTTTATGTCTTTTTTTTGGATTCTGTTTTATGCACTTATTTGTTTTTTTGATAAGCTGGTGGGAGCTGCTGTTGGCAGTTTGCACTACGGTAACTCAAGAGTAACACGTCTTATCTCAGAGAGGTTTAAGATGATACTCGGAAAATTTTTAATCGCATCTAAACCTTTGTCTTCTGCCCTTATGCCTTTACTTGATATGCGGAAGCCTAAATATTTTATACTCGATTGCATAAACTCGCATTTATCCATCCGTAATTCTAGTTTGTTTTGAATCAATCGTGTGAAAACTTCCCCCAGTGTATTTAAGTGTTCCTTCATGTTTGTGCTCGCCACCATGATGTCATCCATATAGACAATAACCTTACTTTCTCTAATTAAATCATCAAAAATCTTGTTCACAAAACGCTGGAATACGGCTGACGTATTCTTTATCCCCATTGGCATTCTTAGGAACTCATATTGGCCTAGTGGAGTTACAAAGGATGTATATTTCACCGATTCTTCATTAACAAAAACATGGAAATACCCATTTTTAAGGTCTAATTTTGAAAATATGGTTTTATTTAGGAGCCTATCTAATAAATCGTCTATTAATGGCATTGGATAGTTGTCTTTTATTAGCACTTTATTCAATTTTCGAAAATCAATGCATAGTCGTAAATCGCCCGTCTTCTTTTTAACTAACACAATGGGTGAAGCATACTCCGATTCGCTTGGCCGTATTATTCCCCCTTCCAAATACTCGTCTAGCATAGCCTGGAGTTAACAGTTTCGCCCTCTAACAGTCGCTCATTAACAGTTATATTACATAACAATTGATCTTCTACAGTCTCATCCCATATTAATTTTCCATTAAACGTTTCATCCCGTAACATTCTTTTACATCTATGTAGCCTATCATTAATATTGCTAACCGCTTGATTTGATATTTTCTTTGCTTCTCTTTCGATTTTTATAGGGGCCGCTGCTTGCTGATCAGCTCCATTTGAAAAAAGTTTCGAAACGCATGGATTTTCTGCTTTGTATGCCGAGCCAACATTTTCATTGCCTCTCGATAACCCCGTATTCGTTACACGTATATTTTTAAATTTAATAGCCGCAAGGGTGTCTGGACTAATATTCAAATCCATCGCATTCATAAAATCCCTGCCCAATACAACATCATGACTCATAGACTCGTTCGCAACAACAATTAAATCAAAATTTATTTTCAGTAATCCTTTAAACATAAAGCAAGAAATCTTTCCAGAGACATTTAACTGGCTTTTATTCAGCCCAAAGTATGAATGATAAACTAAATCTAAAGAAATTTCATTTGGTATGCATGATCTTTTTACAAAAGAAATGGCGCTACCATAGTCTATGAGGCATTCTGTAATGAGGGCATATTTAATATTATTTAAAAAGTGTATTTTAAAACACCTCACATATTTCTTAGCATCACTCAAACTCTTCTTCTTCCGGCTGTCCGCTTTGGCTTGCGGCAATCTCTGGCAAAATGACCCTTTGAGTTGCAGTTTCGGCAGCGCGAATCGTAGCTGGCCCCAGACATGGACGATGGCTCCCTGTTTGCGCCACCTGCTGGTACCTGTTTTGAGAGGCGCACGTTGGCGAATGCCTTCTGCAACTCCTCCGGCCCAGTGAAGCGTTGTATGCGAGCCTGATCGCGCAAGCTCTTTGATGGGATGCCTTCGATGATTTGCTCCATAAGCTCATCTGTATCGACGTTGATGGACTGCGTCAGCACCAATTTTTCCTCCATGTACATGCCATTTGCGCTGCTCAAATTTGCGTCTTATTTCTCATTTTGATATTTCCTCTCCAAAAGCCATAATTAGCTGATCGCAAAGCCTATTGATGGGCTGAAGCATACGTGTTGAATTTGAATGTAGCCAGCGTTGAGCGTTTCCCTTCACCTTGGCAATGAACAACATGCGAAGACTGCAATCATCTAATTCGTAAATCTGGGCGATGTTCTTGAGCTGATTTACCCAAATGCGCGCACAAGAGTTGCCATCAAATTCAACAGAAGCTTCTTTTGCGAAAGCGAATGCAGTTGATATATTATTCACTGTCTAGCATCTTTCGTATTCGCTCACTCGTTGCATCTCCATTTCGTTGGTGTTTAAGCTGCTGCTGACGTCGACGTCGTGTGTGTTGCCGTTATCGGTGTCAGCGTCGGCTGCTCTGTCGCTATTGCCATCTTCACTGGTAGTTTTACCGTTACTGGCGTCGTCATTGCTTGCTATGCCGTCCCTTTGGATGTTGCTGGCGTTGCTATGGCTCGCCGCTTGACGCGTCATATTTTTGCCTGCCTCCGTTCGAAATTGTAACAGCAACATTTTGTTCGCATTTACTTCTGCTTGGAAATTTTTTATAATTTCTAGAAGGTCATGCGACGCCGTGGTGACGCCATCTTGGTTGTCATGCTGCGGCTGGCAGACGACGCTCGGTTCTTGCTGCTGCTCCAAGTAGACGCTGCACTTGGCCTGTAAGACTTGGGTTTGCTCATCGCCGGAGCCCTCGGAAATGTAGTCTGTGTCTGCAGTTGGAGCGTCGCCGAGCAGCTCCGAAAAAAATCTGGCCAAGACGAGCCATTAGTTCCGCCTTCGTGCCACTTGTCGGCAAACCAAGGACGGTTAGCCACCTTTTTAATTGGGTGACCGAAAAGATGTTGAAATTGGTACTGTTCATGGCGTTAATCCCACTTCTGAGTTTGTGGAAGGCAAAACGTAGTAGAGAACACAACACTCTGCACAATTACAAAAGACGTCTTCTTTATTCGGTGACTCGTCAGAGACTGAGCTCGAGCGAATTGCTCGAGCTACAGGGTACAGCGAGATCGGGAAAACAGCTGATAGGGTTGCCAGAGTTCTTATGTACATACTTATCCTACTACATATATTAAATTATCAAAAGATGTACATACATACATATAAACATATATGTATTTTTATTTATTTAATTACACTTGTTTTACAAATTTTACCACATTTTGCGACCCTTAAATGTACTTATTTTCATATTAAATATCGGCTAATTTGCCAACCGACATTTTTACCAAGAACATAAATAATATAAAATATTTTTAAACTAATATTTTTGAATTAATTCGATTTAAATGCCAACTGACATTTTTACCAAATATTTTGTAATTAATATGCAAGTCAAACAAAAATAAGAAATAGTCTATCAACAAAATTGCTTGTGCATAAATATAAGTTGAGGCAGGTCATGACAATGTCAAGGCTACTGCCACGCGTTCATATATGAAGTGTCTGCATATGAACACAACATTTGCACACATACATACATATGTATGTAATTGTATGTATGTGTGCTTTTATAGGCATTATGAGAAACACATACACTATTGACAAACTTCACTTGCATACGCATCCCAAAATACAATGCGACAGAAATATGGCAACAGTGTATGAAATTATCATGCCCATGTAGCAGGTAAAATCTGAAAACGAAATTGAAGCTGCTGCTCGCAAACAGCAAAAGACCAAATGCACAAATACATATAAACATATACATGTATATATGTGCACGCACACATACAAAGAGCATAAGCGGCGTGAACCGACCGTCTCTGTTGACTGCCTCTCTGCGAATCAGTGTTGCCAATTTGGCTTTTTTCCCATCAAATCTGGTTGTTTTCGAAATGAGATTGCGGGAAAATATTCGAAATTGCGGGAAGCGGGAATTCTGGATTTTTAAAAATACATTAGCTTTTTTTCCGCTTTTTGTAATTTTGCCAACATTTATGTAAAAAACTGGAAACGAAGCAGATGTATCATTATTTTTGATCAATATTTTCGTATGTGTGATTAATGATGGCAGATTATTGAGTTATTTTTATCCAAAAAGTGACTTACAATTACTAATTATGTATATAATGTCGCTCGTTTATGACAGTAGTGGCACTCGCTTGTGAAAGTAGGCCCTACGTATTGACAAAGAGACTGCTGTGGTTATACTACACATGACATCACTAATTTAAACCATCTTTATCTCAAAAATGCGCTTAATTTGTAAAGGTGGGAATGCCGAAAGAATGCAATAAAAAAAACCCTGATTTTTGGCTCATTTACAAAGAAACACAGACTTTCTATGGGACAAACAAAATTAGTTTTGTAAAGCTACTGAAGAAAGAAGCAGCTCTGTACCTTTTTCTTGCTCAGCATACAGCAATAGCGCAGATTAACCGCTTTTGAAATGTTCACCAAGATGATGAAAAAATGTATTTTCCAAGGTTTTTTTAAAGCATTTCTTGTAAAAATAAATTTAGCTTTTTATTTCGCTTTTTTGCAATAATTTTTAGCTTTATTTCACTCTCCTTCCCGACAAAAACAGCTTTTTTTCCTTCTAGAAAGTTGGCAACACTGCTGCGAATGAAATGAAATTCGCTCACAGAAAGCACGAATGCGACAGCTCCCAGTCGGCTCATAGCCGAAGTGCAACAGCTCCCATTCGGCAAATACCCGAACAGCTATGGACGCTGTCGCTAACAATTTTGATGGGACGTTTTCGTTGTATGAAATGACGCATCTATATGTTGTATGGTTAGTGCCCCATTGCAGCTAAATTAATCTCTCTATATATAAAACAGTTTTTCCTGACTGACTGATTGGTGATCAACGTACAGCCCAAACGGTAAAAGCTAGGAAGCTGAAATTTGGACTTAAGTATCCTTTCATAGTGTAGGTGCCCACTAAGAATTTTGGAAAATTCGAGCTCCAAAGGGGGGAAACGAGCTCCAAAGTTTATTTGAAAATTCTGCATTTCTGCACCGATCAACTTTAAATTTGATTTTTATAATCTATAAAAGAATACAAACAAAACTGCATACCCAGATTTTCGTGGGTGGGACTTGAATTTTAATATTTATTCACCTTTTCAAATGAAAAGTTTGTGTTATAAATTTTCTCCGATCGATTTCAAATTTCAAAATATGCATTTTACAAATGCAGGCAGAAAAAACTATACAAAATATCAAACAGTTGGGGACAACTGAGTATACATACACGCACACACACACATACAAGCAGCAATAATTTACGACCCCATTAAAATGTTGATGGCCTCCACGTGGTGTTCCCTGGATACCGATGTAATATGTTTGCTCATATACAATATTAGATCGGTAACAAATTTGAGCGGCGAATTAAAACAAGAAAGGAATGCTAAAGTCGAGCAGGCTCAACTCTCAAATACCCTGTACCACCCCACAAAAAAGAAATTAAATTAATTAAATGAATTAATGCATACATACATTTACATTTACATCAGAATCGTGCCTTATGCGTGTTTGTGTACTTGTACATATGTACAATGTATTTATGTGTGCATTGGGCCTGGTTATATGGATATAACTTTCTTTCTGATCAACCTATCATAATGAAACTTGGTATACGGATATATATAATTACTAACTGGATGTGTCTACCAAATTTTAGTTTAAAATTCCAAGAATTACGGGAGTTATAGAAAACCGTTAATTAGGGGGGGAGTGGGGGGGTGGATCAGAAAAAATGAACAAACTCGTCCTTTCTCGGGCTCAGGAGAATCTGTATACCAAGTTTGGTTATTCTAGCTCTTATACTTTCGGAGATCCTTGCGTTCATACAGACAGACGGACAGACGGACATGGCTATATCGATTCGGCTTGTCATGCTGATCAAGAATATATATACTTTGTGGGGTCTACCAAGCCTCCTTCTGTGTGTTCCATGTGCACTCGCACAAAACTAATATACCCTAGTACCCTTTGGGTACAGGGTATAAAAAACAATATATATTAAATTATCAAAAGATGTACATACATACATATAAACATATATGTATTTTTATACTCTGTACATGAAATGTATATTAGGTTTGCGGGAGCTGAAAAATGTAACAGGCAGAAGGAGGCGTGGCAGACCCCACAAAGTATATATATTCTTGATCAGCATGACGAGACGAGTCGATCTAGCCCTGTCTGTCTGTCTGTCCGTCTGTCCGTCCGTATGAACACCTGGATCTCAGAGACTATAAGAGATAGAGACACCAAATTTTGCACGAAGATGCGTTATGTGTGTATTCTATACGAGTTTGTTTTATTTTTTTGATTTTCCCCCCCACTTCCCCCCTATGGGGGTTTTCCCGATTTTCCATTCGTATAATCGCCTATATCTCGGAGACTATAAGACCTAGGAACACCAAATTTTAGTCCCAGATGCCTTATGTGAATACGCAGAACATGTATATTTTGGAATTCCCCTCCCTCCCCCCTCTACCCCGCAAATCGTAACTCCCGTAATTCTTGGAATTTCGAACTAAAATTTTGGAAATACCCCCAGTTAGTTATTATGTGTCCGTATGCCAAATTTCATTATGATAGACCGATTTAACAAGAAGTTATAGCCATAAATATATTTGCTGATGCAGCGCTGCCCGCGGCTGTTGTTGATGTTGCTGTTTGGTTGACTGCGAAAATGCTTACTGTTACAAATTAATTTTAGTTTGAATTTGTACTGGTTTTAATTTGAATTTGAAAGTACTTGCCGATTAGTTGTTTATGAAACTCTGTAATATTCGATCATTAGTTTAGAATTAATTATCGAACTATCGCGTCAGTATTCAAGACGAAGGGAAAGGATTGGTATGTAAGCGCGTAAAAATATATAATTTGTAAAACAAAACTACTTTATAGATAATAAAACACCACCACAACCGCTCAAGATTTTCATTATAATTGCCAAGTGAAGTTGGGTTGGTTGTCGTTTTGCTATTCACGGACCCTTCGGAGAGTGCTCAACATTTTTTATTATCAATCGCCGCCATCTTGGGAGACGCCGATCTAGTGCACCTGTCGCCGCGCTGTTTGGAGTTTGTTTTTTGGGCATTGTCTGCCGCCCAGTATTGGACTAATTCAGGAATGTGCATCGCCGCCGCACGATTAAGCAAACCTGAAGAAGTCACGTAAATATCGGAGTCTACCAAATATATCTACGTGCACAGTGAATTGCCTGCCGCACAGTGGTGGATATATAAGCAGTGGTGAAAAAGTTTTGTGCATTGCCCGCCGCACATCGACTCTTATGCCAAGAGTCAGTCATCGAACAACTAAAGGAAAGCCGCCAGTCCGTTTAGGACTTGAAAACAACATGTCTCAAAGGTCAGACAATGAAGATGAGCTCGACGCTACCGTGGTTGCCCCCTGCAAGGTTGAGCAACTACAGCAAAAGGTTCTGGACTTGGAAAAGAAGTTCACAGAGGTGCTCAAGCGTAATGATGAGCTGAGTAAGTCCCTAGAAGAAAAACTGAACCGTAATGATGCCGAAAGTAAAGGTATGTTTCAAAATGTAATGCCCTTAGTAGATCATAACATTTTCCCAGAAAAGCAATTAAAAAGCCAGCAGCATGTAGTTAGAAATAACGAACCATATAATACCATTACAATGCCGCCGCCGCCAAAACAAAATGCTATGCCGCCACCGTCAGATTATACGCCTCTACAAGCAACGAATTTTTTGCCGCATTCGTTGCAACCTGTCCCTCATATCCCGCCGAGGTCTCCGTATACATCTTCGTCATCACAGAATAATAATTATGAACACAACTCACACAGTCAACCTTACTTACGTAAACTACAGGATTTGCCTGAGTTTTCTGGAACACCAGAACAGTGGCCTATGTTTTACGTAGCCTATAAAGAAACATCGAAAGCATACAAATACACTAATTTGGAAAACTTGACGCGCCTTCAAAAAGCTCTTGTAGGTGCTGCCCGGAATATAGTTTCGTCTTTGCTTATACACTCTGAGAATGTCGAAATCGTTATTGCCACTTTGAATCAGTATTATGGTCGCCCTGAAATTTTAATCCGAAGCCAAATTGCCAAAGTTCGTGCCTTTCCGACAGTAAAATATAATAAAATAAATGACTTAATTGAATTTAGTGTATTAGCCGCGAACTTGACAGCATTTTTAGAAAATTGTAATGCTATGCCGCATTTAAGTAATCCAACTCTCATTGACGAGTTGGTTAGTAAACTGCCTATGTCTAAAAGAGAGGAGTGGGCAAAATATACGACAGAAAAAGGATTGATATACCCAACAGTAAGGAATTTCTCAGATTGGCTGCAACAAGTTGCGAAATACTTAACAATTGCATTAGAAGCAACAACCGTCAAAGTTCAAACGAATGAATTGCGAGAGAAAAGACCTGAACCAAAGCAAACATTCACTTTATATGAAAATAACACGAAGTCTCAAAAGTGTCTCCTATGTAACGCCGGGCATCAACTCTATAAATGTAATGTCTTTCGCCAAAAAGAATTGGCCGATAGATGGGAATTTGTCAAAAAGAACCGATTGTGCTTTTGTTGCCTAAGTCTAGGCCACTCACTACAAAATTGTTCACGCCGAAGAGATTGTAATATCGACTCTTGTACTAAACCACATAATCGTTTGCTACATTATAACGCCGCGATGCAAGGTAAAAGGAAAATACATCCTACAACTATATCCGAGGAACCAAAATCAGAAGCCAGTGTTGTTATTACAACGGTCGTCGAAAAAGACTTGCCCGATAAAACGCTTCTTAAGTTTCTGCCTGTAAGTGTTTCGGGTCCAAAAGGTACATGCGAAATTATTGCATTTATTGATGAAGGATCAACTATTTCCCTGATTGAGAATGACGTCGCTAAATTAATAGGAGCTAAAGGAAATAAAAGCCTAATGACGCTAAAGTGGATTGGTGACAAATCCGTAAGCGAAATGTCGGAACAAGTTAATATAGAAATCAGAGGTATAAGCTGTGGGCCTATATCCTACAACTTGAAAAATGTTCGCACAATAAACAATTTGCTTTTGCCAAAACAGAGCCTGAACTTAAATAAATTTTACTCTCATTTCTTATCTTTGAGAAACTTACCAATTGAGAATTACACTGACGCCGCCCCTAAAATGTTAATTGGAATGCCACATACAACGTTGATAAGGCCGGAGAAGGTCATAAATCTTAATAACAATTTTGCCGTACACAAAACAAAACTGGGCTGGACACTTTTTGGTTCTAACGAATCAAAAGGTGGAGAAATCGTATGCCACTTAGTAAACGAAAATGACATTTCTACAGAGCTGCAAGAACTGATGAACGAATACTTGAATATAGAAAGCTTTGGGGTAAAATCGTTTAAGCCCGTTAAATCTAATGCTGATATTAGAGCCGAAGAAATTTTAGAAGTTACAACGAAGAAAATAGAAAATTACTATGAAACCGGATTATTATGGAAAGAAGATAATATTGAAATGCCAAACAACTATGAGATGGCATTGAAGCGCCTAGAAGCTATGGAAAAGAAAATGAATAATGACAATGCGCTTAAGAAGTGGTACACGGAAAAGATATCGGACTACTTGAAAAAAGGATATGTACGCAAGCTTTTACCAGAAGAAGAAAGACAAAGAGGACACAGAACATGGTACCTTCCACATTTTGCCGTCTGCAACGCAAATAAAAACAACAAGCTTCGTCTCGTGTTTGACGCCGCTGCTATGATGAATGGAGTGTCTCTTAATACGAACTTAATGAAAGGACCAGACGCTTACCAACCCGTACCGTTACCAACAATTTTAATGAAATTTCGCGAAGGAAGCATTGGCATATGTGGAGACATCAAGGAGATGTTCCATCAGATCGCCATTCGAAAAAAGGACCAGGATTCGAAAAGATTTCTGTGGAGAGATAGTAATGTCAGCACACCTAGCACATACGTTATGCAAGTAATGATTTTTGGATCAGCCAGTTCGCCTTGTTCAGCGCAGTATGTTAAAAACACAAATGCCAAAACCTATTTAGATAAAAACAGTAGAGCCGTGCAAGCCATAATAGAACGCCATTATGTTGATGACTATGTTGATAGCTTTAGTAATATACATGAAGCTTATTCCGTTGTAAAAAAGGTTATTGAAATTCACGAAAATGCTAACTTCGAGCTTCGTGGTTTCGTTTCAAACTCAGAACAATTAATGCATTTGTTAAATAACAAAAATATACCACAGCTAGCAAACCTAACAGACCTTAATCAATGTAAGCCAATTACTGAAAAGATTTTGGGCTTACACTGGAATGCAAAAGACGATATATTTTGCTTTGTTCTTAAATTTAACAAAATACCCGAATCAGTCGTTAAAATGAAATCATATCCCACAAAGAGACAGGTACTGTCTATTATTATGTCTATTTTTGACCCATTTGGATTTATCGCACACTATGTTATAAAAGGAAAATTACTTATACAAGAGCTGTGGCGCTCTAAGACGCAGTGGGACCAGGTTATACCCGATCAACTAAAAAATTTATGGAATAATTGGTATACAATGATTAACGTAGTAAACTCAATACGAATACCCAGATGTTATCACTCGAAGTTTTTGGAAAATAATTGCATAATACAACTGCATATTTTTGTTGACGCCAGCGAAGAAGCCTATGCCGCCGTTGCTTACTGGAGGATTGAATATTGTGACGAAGTAACAGTTGCCTTCGTTTTAGGTAAAGCAAACTGTAGCCCTTTAAAGCAGCTATCTATTCCTCGATTAGAACTTCAGGCAGCCGTATTGGGAGTTCGCCTTAAAGATGCTATTGTCAACAGCCACGACATAAAACCAGACGAAGTCTTTTTATGGTCCGATTCAAAAACAGTTATCAATTGGATTCAGTCAGACAGCCGCCGTTATAAACAATTTGTCGCTCATCGCATATCAGAAATATTGGACAGCACTGAAGCACGCCAATGGAAATGGATACCTGGATCGCAAAACCCTGCTGATGTTGCCACTCGTATGGACTCGAATGTAAAATCAAAGAAATGGCTAGAAGGACCTTTATTCCTAAGAAACGACAGCGAAAGATGGCCTGTTTTAAACGAGAACATAAAGCAGTACGATCAACAAAATGAACAACGAATAAAATTCTTGTTTTCGACCGTAGAAGAGAATGGTCCAATATTTAGTTTAATTGAAAAAACATCTAAATACGAAAAGCTAATAAGAGTGTACGCCTATGTTCTTAGAGTCGTGGACACGTTCAAAAACAGAATTGGAAAAACTTCAGCATGTCTTCAGACATCGTTGATATTATCAGCAAGAGAATTACACCTTTCTGAAAAGCTTTTATGCCGCCTGGTTCAGCGTCATTGTTTCAGAGCCGAAGTAGCCGCACTTCAGAACGGACAATCCGTACCAAAAGCCAGTAAAATAGTTTGCCTAACCCCAGTAATGGACGAAGATGGAGTTATGCGTGTATCCGGTCGAATTAACAATGCCAACTGCGTGGATGACAATGTAAAAAGACCTTTGATATTGCCAAAGAATCATAAGTTGACATATTTAATTGCACAGCACTTTCACGAACAATGTAAGCATCAGAATATGGAAACTATAATATCAAATATAAGAACAAAATTTTGGATACCATCTGTTAGAGCCTTCGTCAATAAAGTAAAGTCAAGTTGCCAAGTTTGCAAAAATACGTACATATGTCCGAAGCCACCATTGATGGGTCAGCTGCCCATAGATCGACTTTCACCATATGTAAGAGCCTTTACGTATACTGGATTAGATTATTTTGGTCCTTTGTTGGTTGCTATTGGAAGACGTCAAGAGAAACGCTGGGTTGCTTTGTTCACCTGTATGACCACTAGAGCAATACATTTGGAACTCGCTAAGGATCTCTCATCGGACTCTGCTATTATTTGTTTGCAAAATTTTTGTTGCCGCAGAGGCTTACCGCAGAAAATTAGAAGCGACCAGGGAACAAACTTTATTGGTGCAAGCAAAATACACTGGATTGAAGCCGTGAATGGGATGTCATCAGAGTGTGGCCGGCGCGGCATTGAATGGGAGTTTAATTCACCTGGTAATCCTGCTGCTGGCGGTGCTTGGGAGCGCATGGTGCGCAGTGTTAAAAGGGTACTAGCATTTACATTGAAACAAAAGGTACCGCAAGTTGAGACTTTGCAGAGCTTATTAATAGAAGCTGAAAACTTGATTAATTCTCGGCCATTAACACATATTCCTATTGAAGATTCCGAAGCAGAACCTCTCACTCCTAATCATTTTTTAATTGGTTGCCCTAACCTAATTCAAACGCCGCATATTGACGAGCGGCAATGCTTGAGAAAACAATGGCAAATACGACAACAGCTGAAACAGACATTTTGGAAGCGATGGATTTTAGAATACCTGCCAACATTGACTCGCCGAACCAAGTGGTTTCAACGCGTGGAACCAATTAAAGTTGGAGACATCGTAATCATCTGCGATGAGTCTGAAAGCCGAAGCCAGTGGAAGCGAGGTAGAGTAACTGCAGTGCAACTAGCTCGAGATGGACAAGTACGCAGCGCTTCAGTGAAGACGGGAACTACAACGCTTCAAAGACCAGCATCTAAGCTGGCAGTCCTCGACGTTTTTGGTGAATCTCCGGCTCCGCCTTTGTCGATTCACGGGGGCCGGAATGTTACAAATTAATTTTAGTTTGAATTTGTACTGGTTTTAATTTGAATTTGAAAGTACTTGCCGATTAGTTGTTTATGAAACTCTGTAATATTCGATCATTAGTTTAGAATTAATTATCGAACTATCGCGTCAGTATTCAAGACGAAGGGAAAGGATTGGTATGTAAGCGCGTAAAAATATATAATTTGTAAAACAAAACTACTTTATAGATAATAAAACACCACCACAACCGCTCAAGATTTTCATTATAATTGCCAAGTGAAGTTGGGTTGGTTGTCGTTTTGCTATTCACGGACCCTTCGGAGAGTGCTCAACACTTACACAGACACGAATTGATGCGCATAGGCATACATACACTCACACAGACGCAATTGCTATGTAAATGTGCAATTATACACCCTTTACGTGAGTTCGAATACCGAGAGAGGTAAAATCGATCAAATTTTTTTTTTTATTTTCTTAATTTTTTTTATTTTTTATAATTATTGTAAACATATGTACAGAGTATTTCAAAGTCGGGACACCCGACTTTAGCTTTTTTACTTGTTATTTATTTAATTACACTTGTTTTACAAATTTTACCACATTTTGCGACCCTTAAATGTACTTATTTTCATATTAAATATCGGCTAATTTGCCAACCGACATTTTTACCAAGAACATAAATAAAATAAAATATTTTTAAACTAATATTTTTGAATTAATTCGATTTAAATGCCAACTGACATTTTTACCAAATATTTTGTAATTAATATGCAAGTCAAACAAAAATAAGAAATAGTCTATCAACAAAATTGCTTGTGCATAAATATAAGTTGAGGCAGGTCATGACAATGTCAAGGCTACTGCCACGCGTTCATATATGAAGTGTCTGCATATGAACACAACATTTGCACACATACATACATATGTATGTAATTGTATGTATGTGTGCTTTTATAGGCATTATGAGAAACACATACACTATTGACAAACTTCACTTGCATACGCATCCCAAAATACAATGCGACAGAAATATGGCAACAGTGTATGAAACTATCATGCCCATGTAGCAGGTAAAATCTGAAAACGAAATTGAAGCTGCTGCTCGCAAACAGCAAAAGACCAAATGCACAAATACATATAAACATATACATGTATATATGTGCACGCACACATACAAAGAGCATAAGCGGCGTGAACCGACCGTCTCTGTTGACTGCCTCTCTGCGAATCAGTGTTGCCAATTTGGCTTTTTTCCCATCAAATCTGGTTGTTTTCGAAATGAGATTGCGGGAAAATATTCGAAATTGCGGGAAGCGGGAATTCTGGATTTTTAAAAATACATTAGCTTTTTTTCCGCTTTTTGTAATTTTGCCAACATTTATGTAAAAAACTGGAAACGAAGCAGATGTATCATTATTTTTGATCAATATTTTCGTATGTGTGATTAATGATGGCAGATTATTGAGTTATTTTTATCCAAAAAGTGACTTACAATTACTAATTATGTATATAATGTCGCTCGTTTATGACAGTAGTGGCACTCGCTTGTGAAAGTAGGCCCTACGTATTGACAAAGAGACTGCTGTGGTTATACTACACATGACATCACTAATTTAAACCATCTTTATCTCAAAAATGCGCTTAATTTGTAAAGGTGGGAATGCCGAAAGAATGCAATAAAAAAAACCCTGATTTTTGGCTCATTTACAAAGAAACACAGACTTTCTATGGGACAAACAAAATTAGTTTTGTAAAGCTACTGAAGAAAGAAGCAGCTCTGTACCTTTTTCTTGCTCAGCATACAGCAATAGCGCAGATTAACCGCTTTTGAAATGTTCACCAAGATGATGAAAAAATGTATTTTCCAAGGTTTTTTTAAAGCATTTCTTGTAAAAATAAATTTAGCTTTTTATTTCGCTTTTTTGCAATAATTTTTAGCTTTATTTCACTCTCCTTCCCGACAAAAACAGCTTTTTTTCCTTCTAGAAAGTTGGCAACACTGCTGCGAATGAAATGAAATTCGCTCACAGAGAGCACGAATGCGACAGCTCCCAGTCGGCTCATAGCCGAAGTGCAACAGCTCCCATTCGGCAAATACCCGAACAGCTATGGACGCTGTCGCTAACAATTTTGATGGGACGTTTTCGTTGTATGAAATGACGCATCTATATGTTGTATGGTTAGTGCCCCATTGCAGCTAAATTAATCTCTCTATATATAAAACAGTTTTTCCTGACTGACTGATTGGTGATCAACGTACAGCCCAAACGGTAAAAGCTAGGAAGCTGAAATTTGGACTTAAGTATCCTTTCATAGTGTAGGTGCCCACTAAGAATTTTGGAAAATTCGAGCTCCAAAGGGGGGAAACGAGCTCCAAAGTTTATTTGAAAATTCTGCATTTCTGCACCGATCAACTTTAAATTTGATTTTTATAATCTATAAAAGAATACAAACAAAACTGCATACCCAGATTTTCGTGGGTGGGACTTGAATTTTAATATTTATTCACCTTTTCAAATGAAAAGTTTGTGTTATAAATTTTCTCCGATCGATTTCAAATTTCAAAATATGCATTTTACAAATGCAGGCAGAACAAACTATACAAAATATCAAACAGTTGGGGACAACTGAGTATACATACACGCACACACACACATACAAGCAGCAATAATTTACGACCCCATTAAAATGTTGATGGCCTCCACGTGGTGTTCCCTGGATACCGATGTAATATGTTTGCTCATATACAATATTAGATCGGTAACAAATTTGAGCGGCGAATTAAAACAAGAAAGGAATGCTAAAGTCGAGCAAGCTCAACTCTCAAATACCCTGTACCACCCCACAAAAAAGAAATTAAATTAATTAAATGAATTAATGCATACATACATTTACATTTACATCAGAATCGTGCCTTATGCGTGCTTGTGTACTTGTACATATGTACAATGTATTTATGTGTGCATTGGGCCTGTTTATATGGATATAACTTTCTTTCTGATCAACCTATCATAATGAAACTTGGTATACGGATATATATAATTACTAACTGGATGTGTCTACCAAATTTTAGTTTAAAATTCCAAGAATTACGGGAGTTATAGAAAACCGTTAATTAGGGGGGGAGTGGGGGGGTGGATCAGAAAAAATGAACAAACTCGTCCTTTCTCGGGCTCAGGAGAATCTGTATACCAAGTTTGGTTATTCTAGCTCTTATACTTTCGGAGATCCTTGCGTTCATACAGACAGACGGACAGACGGACATGGCTATATCGATTCGGCTTGTCATGCTGATCAAGAATATATATACTTTGTGGGGTCTACCAAGCCTCCTTCTGTGTGTTCCATGTGCACTCGCACAAAACTAATATACAATAGTACCCTTTGGGTACAGGGTATAAAAAACAATATATATTAAATTATCAAAAGATGTACATACATACATATAAACATATATGTATTTTTATACTCTGTACATGAAATGTATATTAGGTTTGCGGGAGCTGAAAAATGTAACAGGCAGAAGGAGGCGTGGCAGACCCCACAAAGTATATATATTCTTGATCAGCATGACGAGACGAGTCGATCTAGCCCTGTCTGTCTGTCTGTCCGTCTGTCCGTCCGTATGAACACCTGGATCTCAGAGACTATAAGAGATAGAGACACCAAATTTTGCACGAAGATGCGTTATGTGTGTATTCTATACGAGTTTGTTTTATTTTTTTGATTTTCCCCCCCACTTCCCCCCTATGGGGGTTTTCCCGATTTTCCATTCGTATAATCGCCTATATCTCGGAGACTATAAGACCTAGGAACACCAAATTTTAGTCCCAGATGCCTTATGTGAATACGCAGAACATGTATATTTTGGAATTCCCCTCCCTCCCCCCTCTACCCCGCAAATCGTAACTCCCGTAATTCTTGGAATTTCGAACTAAAATTTTGGAAATACCCCCAGTTAGTTATTATGTGTCCGTATGCCAAATTTCATTATGATAGACCGATTTAACAAGAAGTTATAGCCATAAATATATTTGCTGATGCAGCGCTGCCCGCGGCTGTTGTTGATGTTGCTGTTTGGTTGACTGCGAAAATGCTTACACAGACACGAATTGATGCGCATAGGCATACATACACTCACACAGACGCAATTGCTATGTAAATGTGCAATTATACACCCTTTACGTGAGTTCGAATACCGAGAGAGGTAAAATCGATCAAATTTTTTTTTTTATTTTCTTAATTTTTTTTATTTTTTATAATTATTGTAAACATATGTACAGAGTATTTCAAAGTCGGGACACCCGACTTTAGCTTTTTTACTTGTTATTTATTTAATTACACTTGTTTTACAAATTTTACCACATTTTGCGACCCTTAAATGTACTTATTTTCATATTAAATATCGGCTAATTTGCCAACCGACATTTTTACCAAGAACATAAATAAAATAAAATATTTTTAAACTAATATTTTTGAATTAATTCGATTTAAATGCCAACTGACATTTTTACCAAATATTTTGTAATTAATATGCAAGTCAAACAAAAATAAGAAATAGTCTATCAACAAAATTGCTTGT
Source organism: Scaptodrosophila lebanonensis (assembly GCF_003285725.1). Lineage (NCBI taxonomy): Eukaryota > Metazoa > Arthropoda > Insecta > Diptera > Drosophilidae > Scaptodrosophila > Scaptodrosophila lebanonensis. The sequence goes on along the minus strand of NW_022060580.1, from coordinate 547,317 downwards.
GCATAAATATAAGTTGAGGCAGGTCATGACAATGTCAAGGCTACTGCCACGCGTTCATATATGAAGTGTCTGCATATGAACACAACATTTGCACACATACATACATATGTATGTAATTGTATGTATGTGTGCTTTTATAGGCATTATGAGAAACACATACACTATTGACAAACTTCACTTGCATACGCATCCCAAAATACAATGCGACAGAAATATGGCAACAGTGTATGAAATTATCATGCCCATGTAGCAGGTAAAATCTGAAAACGAAATTGAAGCTGCTGCTCGCAAACAGCAAAAGACCAAATGCACAAATACATATAAACATATACATGTATATATGTGCACGCACACATACAAAGAGCATAAGCGGCGTGAACCGACCGTCTCTGTTGACTGCCTCTCTGCGAATGAAATGAAATTCGCTCACAGAGAGCACGAATGCGACAGCTCCCAGTCGGCTCATAGCCGAAGTGCAACAGCTCCCATTCGGCAAATACCCGAACAGGTATGGACGCTGTCGCTAACAATTTTGATGGGACGTTTTCGTTGTATGAAATGGCGCATCTATATGTTGTATGGTTAGTGCCCCATTGCAGCTAAATTAATCTCTCTATATATAAAACAGTTTGTCCTGACTGACTGATTGGTGATCAACGTACAGCCCAAACGGTAAAAGCTAGGAAGCTGAAATTTGGACTTAAGTATCCTTTCATAGTGTAGGTGCCCACTAAGAAGAATTTTGGAAAATTCGAGCTCCAAAGGGGAGAAAACGAGCTCCAAAGCTTATTTGAAAATTCTGCATTTCTGCACCGATCAACTTTAAATTTGATTTTTATAATCTATAAAAGAATACAAACAAAACTGCATACCCGGATTTTCGTGGGTGGGACTTGAATTTTAATATTAATTCACCTTTTCAAATGAAAAGTTTGTGTTATAAATTTTCTCCGATCGATTTCAAATTTGGGGACTGTAATCTACGTAACTTAATCTACAACTTTGCGTCCAAGGATTTTCAAAATATGCATTTTACAAATGCAGGCAGAACAAACAATACAAAATATCAAACAGTTGGGGACAACTAAGTATACATACACGCACACACACACATACAAGTAGCTGTTCGTTTAGTTGCGTGCAAACGATTGAAATAGCCAAAGCAAAATGTGAGACACTAATGTGTGAATTTACACACATACATACATATGTACACATCTATGTATGTACATATGTATGTTCATTCGTCTTGCACTGACAGAGCAAGAAATGTTAATTAATTAAAAATTATTTAACATTTTTAAAAGTAATTTTTTCTTTGTTTAGTACATTTGGCATTGGCGTTTTCATTAGTAACTTTATGCAGCAACAACAAATTACAAAGAACGCAAATATCAAAGACATCATATACACACACTCACACACAGAACAAGTAACAGTTCGGATCTATGTATGAAAATGTAAAGAGAAACATGCATGCATATGTACATACATACGTATGTATGTATGCCTGTGTACGTACATATATAGCATGTGTGTACATTCGTATGTATGTATGTATACATTGGACAATCGAGCACTGTTGTTTGATTGTAATAAATAATGTTCTATGGTTTTAAATCAAATTTTTAAAACAAAATACAACAACAACTACTGTAAGTCATTGGCTCGCTCTTCTTTCGTTTTGATCATTTACGCCTGTTAATTTCAAAGGCAAAATGCTAAAAGTTTACAGTTACCGTCGCTAAGCAACGACTGCGTAAGCGATAGTAAAGCAGAAATGAAAGCGGACCTACGCATATTCTGCTTCGCGTGCGGGCAGATGTACATGTCATTGATCTCAATAAATTATAAGATGTTATTATTTAAATTTTCTGTTAATTGCATTCAAACTTCGATGGAATTATTGATTGTATCGACGGATTCAACTATCGATAGTTTTGATGCTCTAACACATAAATTTATAAATCAAAATTAAATGTCCAGCATCGGCCTTTTCGGGGATAACTCGACCGTGCGTACAACGTGCTGAGCAAGCACACAGTTAAGTCAGGACTGGCATTCCACCCGGTGCGTAACGAAGATATGTATGTATGTACGTATAACCATACATAGTACTTATTGTACTATATGTGCTATTTGGAAAATGAACTCTTTAAAAAACTTTTGAGAGCGTCGAAAGAAGAATATCATATAGTAAATAAACTTATAATTATAAGCACATTTTACTTAGCCCAGCAAAGACGGGCAAGACCAGCTAGTACAAAATATAATAAATTGCTGTGGGACTTGTAATCTGTGTAAAAATGAACATCGAAAAACTAGGGAGCCATTTCAAAGAACGCCAGAACCAATAGAAATAAGAGACAAATACGTTGTAGATTACTACTTTTTCGAGCAGCGATCATATCTGATCTGTATCGATAAAAAATCAAAATTTCCACAAGCTATTAAAACAAATACAACGGATTGAGTAGAAACGAGGAGGGCATTATTACACATATTTACAGCTATAGGAAAACCTAAAGTACCTAAAGACCCCGGCATGACAAACAAGTAAAAAAGCTAAAGTCGGGTGTCCCGACTTTGAAATACTCTGTACATATGTTTACAATAATTATAGAAAATAAAAAAATTAAGAAAATAAAAAAAAAATTTGATCGATTTTACCTCTCTCGGTATTCGAACTCACGTAAAGGGTTTATAATTGCACATTTACATAGAAATTGCGCCTGTGTGAGTGTATGTATGCCTATGCGCATCTATTCGTGTCTGTGTAAGCATTTTCGCAGTCAACCAAACAGCAACATCAACAACAGCCGCGGGCAGCGCTTGAGCAGCGCTGCAGCAGCGCTGCATCAGCAAATATATTTATGGCTATAACTTCTTGTTAAATCGGTCTATCATAATGAAATTTGGCATACGGACACATAATAACTAACTGGGGGTATTTCCAAAATTAGTTCGAAATTCCAAGAATTACGGGAGTTACGATTTGCGGGGTAGAAGGGGGAGGGAGGGAAATTCCAAAATATACATTTTCTGCGTATTCACATAAGGCATCTGGGACTAAAATTTGGTGTTCCTAGGTCTTATAGTCTCCGAGATATAGGCGATTATACGAATGGAAAATCGGGAAAACCCCCATAGGGGGGAAGTGGGGGGGAAAATCAAAAAAATAAAACAAACTCGTATAGAATACACACATAACGCATCTTCGTGCAAAATTTGGTGTCTCTATCTCTTATAGTCTCTGAGATCCAGGTGTTCATACGGACGGACAGACGGACAGACAGACAGACAGGGCTAGATCGACTCGTCTCGTCATGCTGATCAAGAATATATATACTTTGTGGGGTCTGCCACGCCTCCTTCTGCCTGTTACATTTTTCAGCTCCCGCAAACCTAATATACTCTTGTACATTTCATGTACAGAGTATAATAAATGTATAAAACAATGGTTGGAATCAAAAGACTTAAAGTAGAAATAATAAGTACTAAAGCTGGTATAGCAGAAATTGAACGATTACACACGACTTTAAATATTAAACTCAGAATTATATGTACAGAAAATGAAACAGAGAAGCGACTCATGGATGTAGAAGAAACACTTTATGCATATAATCATAAAATATATATACAGGCAGAATTCCAGGAGCATAATGTACAACAAAGTAAGGAAAACAAAATTTGAATCTAAATAATGGGAGAAAAGAGTATGAAAGAGATCCCCGCTTTGTAATAGACAATAGACCTAAATCTCGTAATCCTTTTAGATTCACTAAGAACGTCAATAAGGATTCGGGTAAACACTTTACAGAAAATGTTCCAGGAAAATAATATAGAAAATATAAAACACATTTTATGAGGAAGAAAAGTATACACAATTCAAAATATGTGGACCAAAATGCTAAGCCCAATGATGATATCCCTACCACTGATGGCACGAATATAAATATAGATAAAGCCAACTCAGAACAAGTAAAGAAGCTAACTCTGAAATACTCTACACATATGCTTAGAATAATTATGCGTGTATGTGTGTGTATGTTGGCAGCAACAGATCGCGACACAATAGGGAGAATATGAAGGGCAAATCACGTCTTCTGCGACTGCCCAGCCTTGTTCAGGACCATCCGGGCATCCGGATGGATGTACGTTAGGTAAGGATAGGACGCTAACGGCATTCCCATTCCCGACATTCCCTGTCGGAAAGAATGCTTGCGTTTGTTCCCTCCCTTGTCAGATCGTCTGCAATGCAATTTCTCTCAATATTCCGGTGTCCTGGCACCCATATGAGGCTGGTACTGACCTGCTGGGCCATCTGCGGTAATCAGTGATGACTTTTGAGTTGTCTATATTGGAGTCGAACGCTGAGCATGGTAACTGGGCTTTCCCGTTTGGATTTCCCGTTCGTCTTGGTAACGTCGGATCGTGGATGAGACATGGCTCCTCTCATTGAGGAACTATCAGTTCCTTCCAGCCTCTGTGGAGGAACGGTTTCCAGCTTTTTGCTTTTTTGTTGTTGTTTCCGCGATGATGTATTCATTTTTTTATAATTTGTACATGAAATGTACAAGAGTATATTCGGTTTGCGTGAGCTGAAAATGTAACAGGTAGAAGGAGGCGTGGCAGACCCCACAAAGTATAAGTATATATATTCTTGATCAGCATAACAAGACGAGTCGATCTATGTCTGTCTCTCTGTCCGTCTGTCCGTATGAACACCTGGATTTCAGAGACTAAAAGAGCTAGAGACACCAAATTTTGCTCAAAGATGCCTTATGTGTGTACGCTGACCCCCCTATGGGGTCCCACAAACTTTGTGGGGTCTGACACCTCCTTCTGCCTGTTACATTTTTCACCTCCCGCAAATCTAATACAAGGTGTGTTCCAAAGTAAACAGGACTTTAAAAAAAAAACAGAACAAATGGTTTTTCGGCAAAATCAATTTATTTTATTCAAAATAGTCTCCTTCTTTTCCTTCAATACAGCTTTTTGCACGATCCAAAAGCATGTCAAACGGGTGTTTTATTTCGTTGGCCGGTATGGCCGTCAGTATGCCGGTGCAAGCCTTTTGAATGGCCTTTGAGAATGGCCTCTACGTCTGCATACGCTTTCCTTTCATGGGCAAATGCATTTTTCCAAAAAGGTAGAAGTCGCACGGTGCCATATCAGGTGAATACGGCGAGTGGTTAATGGTTAAAATGTGATTTTGGTCAAATAATCGGTCACCATCGTCGATCGAATGTTGGATTCTGAGCAATTTTTGGTCGTCAGTCAATTTGTGCGAAACAAACCGTGCACACACCTTTCGAAAGCCCAAATGTTCGATCAAAATGCGATAAATCGATGTTTTGGAGATGTTCAATTCCATTTCCATCAATTTCAATGATGATTTCGGCTGATTTTTGATGAATTCACGCGCAGTTTCGATGGAATTTTCGGTGATCACGTATTTTGATTGGCCCACATGTTGATCGAGATTTATGTCCTCACGACCACTTTGAAAACGTTGAAACCACTCGTGCACTCTACTACGGGATAGGCAATCATCGCCATAAACTTGTTCCATCAATTGAAACGTTTCGGTAAAAGTTTTACCAATTTTAAAACAAAATTTAATGTTGACTCTTTGTTCGAAGCCCATTTTCGTACCGATAACACAAACATACTGACACTTAAAACGCAATAACTTTACTTCCAATCGATGAAATGTCATGAAATTCTCACTGAACAATCGATAAAGATAGCAGATTCTAACGCTCCATATAGATCGCGCCACCAGGGGGCGCTAGATTCAAAAAGTCCTGTTTACTTTGGAACGCATCTTGTATACTCTTGTATATTTCATGTACAGAGTATAAAAAACCAAAAACAACGAGTGCAACGTGCAAGCACTGGGCTTAAGCCCAAAAACAAAAACAATGAAAACACCCGATCTGAAAAGAACCGCAACAAGCAAGAAAACACTATCGAAGGCAAATTTATAGTTATTACTAGAAAAGACAATAACTCCTTTATACACACTAATCCATTTATAATAAAAAAATGCATCGACTACACCTGCAGAGGCGAAGTCGACTTGTCAAAAAAACCTTCACCAGGCTGGTTTAAACTAAACATGTCTGCCAAACCAACATACTACTTAAAATTAAAGCCATAGCAGAACTCAGTGTTACAGCAACTTGACACAAAACACTAAACTCAACAAAAGGTGTCATTTACTCAAACGAACTAAGATTCATAGAAGAGAGCGAAATACTCTCAGAGCTAAAGCCACAAAAAGTCACAGAAGTCCCCAAAATACTAAGAAAGAAGGAAGACAAACAAGTAGAAACATGCAAAAGCGGTCTGCAAAAGCACCGAAACTTGCTATAATTTCTCTCAGGAAAAGCACACTACAGATAACGAACCATGCATCAAAAGTAAAAGCTGCATGAACTGCAAGTTCAACCCCGATTCTGAAAACGACCACATCCCACTCAGTAAAAAATGTCCAGAATACAAAAAACAACTGGAAATATCCGCTATTAAAACCAACAATAACGTTGACTACACAACAGCAAACATCCTACAACTAGAGCCATCCAGACCCCAAGCAAATGCACAAAATCAACCAATTAACAACAGTCATATACGAAACACAGTAACCAATTGCCACACAATAATTTGATCCAAAACAACACAACCCACCAACTACACGAAACAGTCCAATACCAGCTCAACAAATCTATAAAGTCAACCATTAAACAGCAGCCAAACACGAAACACAGTACCCAATAACCAAACAACAACTTTGTTCAAAGTTCCACAATCCACCAACTGCACAAAACAGGCCTATAGAACACCAACTCAACAACCAACCACAGTACCAAAAGAACACGCACCTACCACAGCCGCCAGCACATCAGAACAACCAAACAAACCAAAAATCGTACAATACGACAACCTTCAAAATGACCTAATGGACGTTTTAACAGAATACGATTCACAAATTACTTCTAATTTTAAGCTAAGTTTATATAAAAAAGATAAAACCAACAACCTTTCCACGCAATTTGCGTCGAAATCAAATCAAACAGAACAAAAAAAATTTTCTCGGCGTATATACAATTATATTATTATTCCGCCATGTCCGTCCGTCTGTCTGTCCGTCCGTCCGTCCGTCTGTCTGTCTGTATGAGCGCAATGATCTCAGCAAGTACAATAGCTAGGATAACCAAACTTGGCATTCAGGTTCCCCTAAGCCCCAGGCAGATCGAGTTTTTCCTAACTCCTGTAATTCTTGGAATTTTGAACTCAAATTTGGCATATATATCCAGTTCATGGTTATTTGTCTGTATGCCAAGTGTCATCATGATAGGTCAATTATGAAGAAAGTTATAGCCATAAATAAAATCGCTGCTTATGCGCTGCCTGCAGCTCTGCCGGCAGCGCTGCCCGCAGCTGTTGTTGTTGTTGCTGCTTTGGTTCAACTTTATGCTGCATACATACACGCATACATTTACATCATGTTAAATGTATGCTGTTAAAACTGAACGTAAACATGTCATCTAATTTAATTAAATTAATTAATTAATTCATTCATTTATTTTAATAATTTAATTTTTTTAATTTTTTTCTTTTTTAATTTTTCTTTTTTGTGGAGAGTACAGGCTATTTTGCTGTCGGGCTTGCTCGACTGTAGCGTTGCTAAATTTTTATAGCCTGTACCCAAAAGGTAAAAGGCTATACTAGTTTTGTGCGAATGTATGTAACACACAGAAGGAGTCGTGGCAGACCCCACAAAGTATATATATTATTGATCAGGGTGACAAGCCGAGTCGATATATCCCTGTCCGTCCGTCCGTCTATCTGAGCGCAAGGATCTCAGAAAGTACAAGAGCTAGAATAGCCAAACTCGGTATCCAGATTCCCATAAGCCCTAGGCAGGTCAAGTTTATTTTTTTATTCTGATACACCTCCCCCATTCCCGCGCAATTCCATAACTCCTGTAGTTCTTGGAATTGGAATTTGGTAACTACATCCCATTAGTCATTATGTGTCCGTATGCCAAGTTTCATCATGATAGGTCAACTCTGAAGAAAGTTAAACCCATTAATGAAATCGCTGCCCACGCTCTGCTTGTAACGCTGCCCGCAGCTGTTGTTGTTGTTGCTGCTTGGGTTCAACTTTGTGCTGCATACATACACGCATATAAACACGCAGAGACACGATTCTGATGTAAATGTATGCAAATGTATGAAACTGTACATGAACATGTCTTTAATTAAATTAAATAATTTAATTCATATAATTTTTTTTAATTAAAAAAAATTTTTTTTTTTTATTTTTCCTTTTTGGTGGGAGGTACAGGGTATTTAAGAGTTGAGCTTGCTCAACTTTAGCATTCTTTTCTTGTTCTTTTTTGTGGAGAGTACAGGCTATTTTACTGTCGGGTTTGCTCGACTGTAGCGTTCTCTCTTGTTTTATTATGCTTGCATGTGTACGCTGGGAATTTTCTCACAAATAAAAATGGATGTTTGGGTATAAATATAGATAAAAATATGTTAAATGTAACAAAATATTATTTATTTAATGGGCTAACTTAAAGTTAAAATTATAAGTTAGCAGGATTCATAGCCTGGCTACCAGGGCCTTAAGCTATATTTGTTTTCGTTTTACTTAGAATTACAGTATTAATATTATAATATATTAACTAACTAGCTGGTCTTGCCCGTCTTTGCTGGGCTAAGTAAAATGTGCTTATAATTATAAGTTTATTTACTATATGATATTCTTTCTTCGACGCCCTCTAAAGTTTTTTAAAGAGTTCATTTTCCAAATAGCACATATAGTACAATAAGTAATATGTATGGTTATACTTACATACATACATATGTACATATCTTCGTTACGCACCGGGCGGACTGCCAGTCCTGACTTAACTGTGTGCTTGCTCAGCACGTTGTACGCACGGTCGGGACGTCCCGCCAAAATTGGAGCGTTCGGCAACGCTGATATGTACATACATTTAAATTTTTCATGCAGGCGTTATCCGCCTTATATATGTATGTATGTATGTAGGTATTAAATTTCTTAATTTAACACTAATTTGTGTCTTCAATTCCAAATATGATTGTTGTGAATGTAAAAGGTGTGTTTCTGCTTTTGTAAATCGCATGAATACACTCACAAAATAGGCTTAACGGTAAATGGCTCTTAGATTTGTTCAGAATACATTTGTAGAGTTGTTAGCTAACACTAAGTAAGTCGCTGTAAATATGCGATCAGCTGAGATGCTGGAGATGGGCATGTGTCGGATGCTCTATGTGCTAGAGCATCAAAACTATCGATAGTTGAATCCGTCGATACAATCAATAATTCCATCGAAGTTTGAATGCAATTAACAGAAAATTTAAGTAATAACATCTGTGGCGACTCGGTCTCAGCGGACACAGCCCGGTCTGGCAGCACCGCATCGTCGAAAACATACGCTGGTGCCGAGGGATGTATTTTAGCGGTCATCGCGTGGTCAATCTGGTTCCGGCAGCTGCACTACAAACACACACTGTACATCTAATGTATCAGCACTTTGTTCAATAAATATGATTTGTTAAAATACCTGGTTACCACATTGGTGACCCCGCATTTTGAAACACACAACGAATATAATTGAAATACAACATAATGGATAACCAGGAAAGCGTAATTGCGCCACCGCTGTCGCCTGACACTGGCGCAACTGTGCGAAATTACAACAACAGCAGCGACACGCCGGTAGTTGAGACAGTTAGCGTCTGCAAATTGCCGCCATTTTGGAAGCATCATGCGCAGCTTTGGTTTTTGCAAGTTGAAGCGCAATTTCAGTGCAACCGCATTACTGCCGAAATTACATGGTATTATCACTTGCTGAGTGCACTGGATGCAGATATTATGTCTGGGCTTATGTATTATATGTATGTATGTATTAACGCAACCTCGCTTGGCTAATAAATACGACAATTTGAAGACAGCTATTATCAAACGATTCACTGAATCCACTGATCGCCAACTACACCGGGCAACATCAGAGCTCGAGCTGGGAGATAAAAAACCATCGCAACTACTACGTCAAATGACAATGCTTGCAGGCGAACATGGTTATAGTGATATCATACGCGTACACTGGCTCTCATTACTGCCACTGCATGTGCAGCGCGGCCTTAAGCTCCTACGCTCAGCCTCAATCGAAGAGCTAACAGCATTGGCCGATGAACTTATGGAAGATGAGACTAGGTCCTTCGTTATGGCGACTACACATACAGCGGGGCAACGTCATGCACCACGTCCTTCAACGACCACATCGGATGATCGTGTGGACGATTTTAAGCGTGACATCGTGGACATTAAAACAACACTGGCCTTACTTCAGAAGGAGGTTGCCGCCAACAAGTCGCGCCAAACAACAAAATATTCTCAGGAATCACAATTTTCAGCCAAAGCATCACGCCTGTGCTTTTACCACGGAAAGTTTGGAGCTAACGCACGCCGTTGCACACAACCCTGTGCGTGGACATCACAACAGGGAAACTAAAAAAGTTGTTATCCGTACAGGCGGCCGATGACAGCGAAAATCCGTTTGCCCGCCTTACCAAAGAATATCGGCTCCATATCTATGACCGTTCTACCAACTTTAAATTCCTAATTGATTCGGGCTCAGTCATATCACTCATACCGATATCAATTCTAAAAAAATGACAATATAAAAAAGACGACTTCAAATTATATGCTGCCAATACGTCAGTCATTGACACATACGGCACCATAAACATATTGTTTGATCTCAACCTACAACGCAAGTTTAACTGGTCCTTCATAATCGACAACGTGCAGTCAGCGATAATTGGTGCTGATTTCCTCACGCATAACGGCTTATTAATCGATCTCAAAGGCAAACGCCTCATCGATCCCACCACTTCGCGGTCAACCAAAGGGAAGTTAACTGAAGTTAAACTATACAACATTTCCACAATCAACGCGCAGAGCTACTGCAGCACATACGGACGGTAGTGGACCTACTTACCCGTTACATCGAAATCACTCGACCAAGCACCTGGTTCCTAAGAAACACAAGGGATACGTATCCTGTTCCACATTGTGAAGATATCCTCCAGCGACTACATGGCTGCAAAGTTTTCTCTACCATAGACTTGATACGCGCATACCACCAAATCCCAGTTGCGCCGGAAGACATTTCGAAAACCGCTGTCACGTCCCCTTTTGGACTTTCTGAGTTTATTGGCATGCCGCCAGGCCTGCGAAATACAGCTCAAACCTTCCAACGTCACATGGACAACTTATTCCGCGAACTTTCTTTTGTCGGCTGTTACATTGACGACATAATCGTCTACTCCAGTTCCCACGAAGAGCATCTGCAACATCTTTCAACAACGTTTGAAATACTACGCAAAAACCATCTAAGCATCAACCCACAGAAATGCCAATTTGGTAAAAGTGAGGTTAATTTCCTGGGCTTCACAGTTACTCCTCAAGGTTTTAAGCCACCTGCCGAGCGCACCCAGGCAATCAGGGACTTTTCGAAGCCCAAATCAATTATGAAGTTGCGAAGCTTTCTCGGAATGGTCAACTACTATCGACGGCTAATTCCCCATGCAGCCGAAACACAAACTCCGCTTACTGAGTATCTTAAAGGCGCAACGAAGAACGACAAGTGTGAAATAACCTGGACGACTGAGGCAAACAAAGCTTTTGAAAATTGTAAACAAGGAATAAACACTGTCAGCTCAACTATCCTTAAAAACTGATGCATCGGATACTGCAATTGGCGCCGCTCTCGAGCAACTGGATGGTGATGTCTGGCGTCCTGTCAGTTTCTTCTCGCGAAAGCTAAGTCCAGCGGAAAAGAACTACAGCACTTATGATCGTGAACTACTGGTCATCTTCGCTGCCATAATTTTTTTCAAGCACATTCTTGAGGGTCGGCCTTTTATCACCCAGACTGATCATAAACCACTAGTTATGCGTTTGCACAAAAGGCCACCAAAGCATCGCCACGACAGCTTCGCCAGCTTGACTTCATTTCGCAGTTCTCGACAGAAATCGTCCACACGCCTGGAACAGACAATGCCGTTGCCGACGCACTCTCACGCATTAACGCGATTAATATGCCGAGCAGTTTTAATGCGCAGACTATCTATGACGCCCAGCAAACTGATGGAGAAATTTCTCAGCTGGCATCAAGCACATCTCTCAGTCTCCAAACACTTCGTATTGAGCAGTTCGACATTTTGTGCGATACATCAACTGGACGAACAAGACCATACCTACCAGCCAGTATTCGATGACGAGCTTTTGACTCAGTGCACGGATTGGCGCACCCTGGTGGTCGCACAACTGCAAAAATGCTTAAACAGCGATTTGTCTGGCCAGGCATAAATCAGGACGCCTTCGCCTGGTCAAGACAATGCGTTCCGTGCCAACGCGCAAAAATTCATCGACATACACGCAGCGCTATTGACAAGATTGAAGTCCCTGATAACCGCTTCGAGCACATCCATTTGGATTTGATAGAGCTACCTCGTGTCAACGGACTACGCTACTGCCTCACTATCATCGATCGATGAGACTGTGGTCTCAGCAATGGATTTGCCTTTTCGGCACCCCTCTCACTATAACCACAGACCAGGGCACACAGTTCGAGTCGGCCTTGTTTGATGAGTTATCAAAACTCATAGGAGCTGAGAGAATCGGAACTACAACTTACCAACCAGCCTTCAAAGCTGACCTACAATCTTCGCCTGCGGAAATGCTCTTCGGCACTACACTTTGCCTTCCCAATGACTTTTTTGTGCAGACAAATGTAATAGTTCCCGTTGATCACACAAAATTGTCCGCCGCATTGATAACAAGGTCTACGTCATTAACATAATCGGTGCAGACAAAACAATTTCGGTCGACCTACTCAAGCCTGCATTCCTCGCTAACCTCGACCCCACAAACGAAGAAGCTACGCCATCTTGTCAAGCACCAGACCTGGATGCATCGCACTCAATGTTGTCACCAGCAATGTCGCCTTCACAGCCACACGAGCATATCCCGTTACCTTCTCCTACCGACGAAGTCACTGAGGGGGGAGAAGATGTGGCGACTCGGTCTCAGCGGACACAGCCCGGTCTGCCAGCACCGCATCGTCGAAAACAAGCGCTGGTGCCGAGGGATGTATTTTAGCGGTCATCGCTTGGTCAGTCTGGTTCCGGCAGCTGCACTACAAACACACACTGTACATCTAATGTATCAGCACTTTCTTCAATAAATACAATTAGTTAAAATACCTGGTTACCACACATCTTATAATTTATTGAGATCAATTAGAACAAATCATATATAAACATACATATGTACATCTGCCCGCAACGCGAAGCAGAATATGCGTAGGTCCGCTTTCGGTTTCTGCTTTACTATCGCTTACGCAGTCGTTGCCTAGCGACGATATGTATGTACATATGCACGCATGTTTCTCTTTACTTTTTCAACCGTACGTAGAGAACCGCACACATATACACGAACTGTTGCTTGTTCTGTGTGTGAGTGTGTGTATATGATGTCCCCAACTATTTGATATTTGCGTTCTTTGTAATTTGTTTTTGCTGCATAAAGTTACTAATGAAAACCTTAATGCCAAATGTACTAAACAAAGAAAAAATTACTTTTAAAAATGTTAAATAATTTTTAATTAATTAACATTTCTTGCTCTGTCAGTGCAAGACGAATGAACATACATATGTACATACATAGATGTGTACATATGTATGTATGTGTGTAAATTCACACATTAGTGTCTCACATTTTGCTTTGGCTATTTCAATCGTTTGCACGCAACTAAACGAACAGCTACTTGTATGTGTGTGTGTGCGTGTATGTATACTTAGTTGTCCCCAACTGTTTGATATTTTGTATTGTTTGTTCTGCCTGCATTTGTAAAATGCATATTTTGAAAATCCTTGAACGCAAAGTTGTAGATTAAGTTACGTAGATTACAGTCCCCAAATTTGAATCGATCGGAGAAAATTTATAACACAAACTTTTCATTTGCAAGGTGAATAAATATTAAAACCCCAATAATTCAAGCTCCACCACAAATTTCGAAAATCCGAGTATGCAGTTTTGTTTGTATTCTTTTATAGATTATAAAAATCAAATTTAAAGTTGATCGGAATTTTTAAACAAACTTTCGTTTTCCCCCCTTTGGAGCTCAAATTTTCCAAAATCCCTTCTTAGTGGGCACCTACACTATGAAAGGATACTTGAGTCCAAATTTCAACTTCCTAGCTTTTACCGTTTGGGTTGTACGTTGATCACCAATCAGTCAGTCAGGACAAACTGTTTTATATACATATATAGAGATTGTACTATTTACATTTATAATATTGACAGATGCTTATACGTATTAGCCTTAAATTTTGTTGTTTATTTTGTTTTTTTTTTTTTTTTTAGGAAGTTTATTATTTTTTTTAGGCTTTCTGCAGTAGGATATGGATTTTTGCCTATTTTGTTCGTGCTGCTGTTAGGGTGTTGTTGTTGAGTCAAAGTATGTTGGTTTCTTACTGTTTCCGCATAGAAGCTGTGGTTATCAATGTTCCTGATCGATTTTAGCGCGGACAAGGATTCGGGGCATATCATGAACTATCCCCTTTTGGTTTTGATATGGTTTATAGTTTCTATGATGGAAATTATTTCTGCTGAGTATATTGATGAGTATGTTGGCAGGATTCCGATTCTTACCACTGATTGTTCTGTTATGATGGCAAACGCTGTTGAGTTAGTGGATTTTGATCCATCTGTATATATGAATTTATATTGTTGGTGGTTGTGTTTAAATTCTAAGAATTTTTGTTGGTATATTGCTGGGTTGGTAACATTTTTATAGCCTGTACCCAAAGGGTAAAAGGCTATACTGGTTTTGTGCGAATGTATGTAACAGGCATATTCTTGATCAGGATGACAAGACAAGTCGATATAGCCATGTCCGTCTGTCCGTCCGTCCGTCTGTATGAACGCAAGGATCTCAGGAAATACAAGAGCAAGAATAACCAGACTCGGTATCCAGATTCTCCTAAGTCCGAAAAAAGAACAAGTTTGTGTTTTTTTTTTCTGATAATAAATATTAGGCACCCCAAAGTGCCAAGGCGTCCGCTAAATAAAAGAGGGCGGTATGCCGAAATCTGTTTCACGTGTTTAATGAATTAACTTAAAATTTACAGCCTGCGCTTCAGTGCGCGTTCGACTTCGGAAAAGCCAAAAAAGAACTAAAAGAACTCAATATTCAAAGAACTTAGAACTACTTTGCCTTCATGGCTCATAACTACTTACAAATACTTATTACTACTTAAACTACTCAGCCGCGCGTCGTTACACGTCCCCCCCCCCCCCCCCCCCTAGTCGAACGCGAGCCGGTTGTGGGGAATGGCCGCCAGCGCCACCATCGGGAGTTTACGCGCCGCCGTCATCTGCCGCAAGCCCTGCGCCTCCACCCTGTCGAACATGGCCCAACACAGAGGTGCCGTGGGGCCGACGACCTGCTCCAGCACCAACATCGGTTGCTCGTGGACGCTGCCATCAGGGTCTTGGCCCCATGTAACGAACACCGGCCAAGCGAGCCGCGGCCGCGCTACATGAGGCGCCGGACGCCGCCCACGCAGCTTGTGCAGGCACCTGGCGTACCACAAGCGCGCCGCCACGCCCTGCGCTGCCCGTTTCAGCAGTCGTTGCCGCTCCCGTTCGCGCTGCTGGCGTCCCCCGCGGCGTCCACGGTGGCGGCGTCGATTGCCCGCCGGCGTCGGCGACTTCGTTTGGGCAGGTGCCCGAATGCGGCAATTGCGGGGGTCGCGATCATACTGGATTTGCGCCCGGCGCCACTCCGCAAGGTCAACGTAGCCTCCACCTGAGTCCATGCTGCTAATTTTTGTTTTCTTCGCAAATATTCGTGCGACGCGTCGTTTTCCCGCCAAGTGTGATATTGTTGTGCCAGCTGTATGGAAGCGCTGCCGCATCTTATTTTCGCGGTCCGCTAGTGCTACCCTTGCCTGGCGGTCCATCTATCTATACTTATTCGATAGTGGCCGGTGTTGCCATATATCGTGTTGGCGTGGGGCGCTGGGGATGAGTCTCCAAAAAAACCCAGAGGAAAAAAAGATGGCGGTTGTTCAATTTCGTTGCTGTGCTCTTGCAGCGCACGCACTTGTATTCACTTTGGTTTTCAACTTTGAACTGCCTTAACCTAATTACAAAGGCGCTTAGCTATACATATGAGAGAGAGAAGGGCCGCCGACGCTAGCAGCGCTCTGCCAGCTGATGTTGCTGGCGAGCGTTGCCACGTCAACACTGACAGAGCGCTGCCACATCAACATTCCCCCCCCCCCCCCCAGGATGCGGGAAACCTTCATTGGCAAGCGCCCGAAATGACCCAGCCCAGCTGGGTGTGTTGAGCCGCCGGGAAGCCGTCGCTGGCACACACTATCCCCGGCATGAGGAGCTCCTGCTATAAACTGGCGCCCAGTACGACGAAAATGGAGGTTGGCGTGCGCCAGTCGTCGTCTGCGAGCCGTACGTTACCGTAGCGTTCAGGCGACGGTCTGTCGACGGGCCGCGCTGGGAGCCGATGGCGAAGCTCGGGGGCCACCTCGAGCGTTACCTCGCGGCGCCAGCTAGTTGTCCTGGATTCCACCATCACCAGGCACACCTCGACTCCCTCGGCTTTGTGGATGCGGTGCCCTTGCCATGGACCTGTCAATAGAGCTCGTCGGGGAGCAGACGTTGAGCACCGCCTTCACTGTCCAACGCTTGCTGCCGCCAGACAGGTATATGGACGCCGTGGGCGCAATTGCAGTGCCCCACATGTTCTCCCCGTTGAGAGCCAGTGACTGGGGGCATGCTGGAGCGGAGAGTGGCAAGGGGGAGTGGCTCGGCGTACGGGAGCGGCTTAGCGTGCGGGATCGGCTTAGCGTGAGGGATCGGCTTAGCGTGCGGGATCGGCTTAGCGTGCAGGATCGGCTTAGCGTGCGGGATCGGCTTGGCGAGCGACTTCGGCCAGGCGAGCGGAGGCGGCGTGGCGAGCGGATGCGGCTCGGTGAGCGGGAGCGGCCCAGCGTGCGGCCGTGGCTAGGTGAACGCATGGGACGTGGCGAGTTGGCGCGCTGGCGCGGTCGGTTCCGACGGTGCGGACGGGAGCGCCGCCCTGCTCGCATGCGATGCGCTGGAGAATGCAGCATCGTGTGATGTGGCTGCCCGCACTGTTAGCAGCGGGCCCCACTTCGGCAAGTATCGCCCGAATGCTCATGAGCCAGGCAGTTCAGGCAATACTTGTTTATGAGCACCGCCCGTGCTCGCTTGATCGCGGGCAGCGCCAGGAAACGCGGGCACTTGCGGAGTGGGTGCACACCGCGACACAGCCGGCACCGATAAGAGCCCACTCCCGGTGGTGTGATCGTGGTAGGAGCCTCCACTGGACGGCGAGACAGCATAGCGACGGGCCTAAAAAAAAAAGATGGTAGGGGGAATTAGCGGTTGCGGTAGTTGGGAGAAGGTGAGGCATGTGGTTAGTAGTACGCTAATTGGGAAGAGTGGGCAGGAGGATCAGCTTAGCGACTGGTCGCCGGACGACGCCACGAGCAGTACGGACGTCAACCACTCGCACCTTGGCGTCGTGGCCGGGATAAGCGGTCTGGACCCTCCCGAGGCGCCATTCATTGGTCGGAACATTTTCCTCCTTGATGATTACCATGGCGCCTGGCTGAAGGTCCTCCTGTGGCTGCTGCCATTTACTGCGCTTGTGCAGCTCTTTTAGATAGTCGTCCTTCCATCGGAGGCAAAACTGTTGGCTGAGTGCCTTGAGTCGACGCCACCGGTTCATGATTGAGCCGGCCTCCTGCTCTATTTCCGGTTCGGCCAGAGAGAGGAGGGGCCCACCGGTCAGGAAGTGGCCCGGAGTTAGCGCCAGCAAATCCGTGGCATCCTCGGACATAGGGGAGATCCGGCGTGAGTTGAGAACCGCCTCGATCCTACACAGCAGAGTGGACAGCTCCTCAAACGTGTACTTGGAAGTGGATGTCGCCTTGTAAAAGAGCGCCTTGAAACTCTTAACACCCAAAGGCCACCCATATGAGGTGCGCCGGGCGGTATGAAAGACCAGGAAAGAATCTGAGTCCCATAGGAGGCAGTGACCTGGACTCTGGTAGCCTCTAGGAAGTCGCGCTCAAGTGCTTTAGACGCCCCCACGAACGTCTTGCCGTTGTCGGAGTGGATCCGTTGAGGGCATCGGCGCCACGCTACAAAACGCGCGAAAGCGGCCAGGAACTTCTCCGTAGTGAGATCGGAGGTGGCCTCTAAATGGATTGCTTTTGTGCAGAAGCAGACGAATACGCACACGTAGCCCTTGGTAATGAGGCACGCCCGTCCGGTATAATTCTTCACCTCGAACGGCCCCGCAAAGTCGATGCCGCTGTGGGTGAAGGGTGGAGAAAAGGTGCTTCTTGGCGCAGGAAGGCTTCCCATCAGCTGGTTCTGCAGCCGCTTTTTAAAGATGACGCAGACCCTGCAGGAGTTTACGGTGGCCATGACTAGATTCCGGAGCTTGGGAATCCAGTACGGCAAGATGATGGGGTGGCGCTCGTCATACCTTAACGAGGCCGAGGAGGAAAGCCGACCACAGGAACGGATGACTCCCTGCTGGTCCATGAACGGATTTAAGCCGATGTTCGTGCTGTTGGATGCCACCTTCTTCCCGTTGGACAGGGCGCGGTACTCTTGGTAGTACTCGGTCCGCTGGGTGCAGACCACCAGTCTACGATGGGCCGCCACCAGCTCCAGATGGGTGACCTCCTTGGACAGCGGAGCGGGAAGCTTCTGGCAGCACAGCACAAAACGTTGGACATACGCCATCACCCTGAGCGCTCTCCCAAAGTCGGAGAAACGCTCGAGGAAATCTGGAGCTTTGGGCAATATCGCGAGATGGGTCCGAATAGGACGCTGCTCGAGGGTGGTTCCCTGGGGCACCTGCTCCGGCACGGGCCAACTCCCTCGAGGCGTCTGGAGCCAAGCTCGTCCGTGCCACCACAGGCTGCTATCCGCCAAATCCTGCGGCGCAACGCCTCTGCTCGCCAGGTCAGCAGGGTTATGCTCGGAACGCACGTGCAGCCAAGCCTGTATATCCGTGGATTCAGCTATATTGGATACGCGATTTGCCACAAAGGTGGTCCAACTGCACGATGGCTTGCGCAGCCAGGCCAGCACGATGGTGAAATCCGTCCAGCACGCCATTGGGTAGCTGCTGAGAGGAAGATGGGGCAGGATGGCCGCACACACGTCTGCTAGGAGGACGGCGCCACACAGCTCCAAGCGCGGCAGTGACACCGTTTTGACTGGCGCCACCCTGGTTTTGGCTACCAGGAGATGGACCTCCGCTTGCTCGTGCGCCTCGACGCGCACGTAGATGGCCGCCCCGTATGCCTGCTGCGATGCATCATAAAAGCCGTGGTACTGGAACGTACCTTATGGTCGGAAACGAACCCACCTTGGGACCCGGATCCGGTCCAGAGCGGGATAACTGCGCAAAAACTCGTTCCACTTTTGCTGCAGCTCGGAGGGGAGCGGGTCATCCCATCCGATTCCGCTGAGCCCGATTTCTTGCATAAAAATCTTGGAACGTACAATCATTGGGGCCAGCCATCCTGCGGGATCGAACAGTCTGGAAATCTGGGCCAGAACCTCCCGTTTGGTGAATGAGGACTTCTCCTCCAAAACGGATGCGATGAAAAGGAATTCATCATTGGTGGCCTTCCAGCGGATGCCCAGCGTCTTAGTCATGCTGGCATCCTCAATGTCTAGGAAGTCGGCGCGCAGCAGATGCTCTGGTGGTATGTCGCGAAGGATGTCCTTGTTGTTGGCGACCCACTTGCGCAATGGAAAACCTGCTGCGCTGAAGGCTTCTCGTATCTCTCGAATGGATGAGAGTGCTTCCTGCTTTACATACGAAGCGGCTAGGACGTCATCTACATACATGAAGTCCGTGAGGACCCGGCTGGCGAGCGGATACTGCGCCTTGGAGTCTTCGGCAAGCTGCAGGAGAACGCGGATGGCCAGGAAAGGCGCACAGTTCACCCCGAAAGTGACTGTGCGGAGCTCATAATCCCGCAAGTCACCTGCCGGATCGCGGAACAGGATTCTCTGGAAACGGGTATGTGCGGGGCCGACCAGAATCTGCCGATACATCTTGGTGATGTCGGCACTGAAAACGTGCTGGAAAAAACGCCACTTCAGCACCTGTAAAGTCAGGTCGGCCTGTAGGACGGGCCCCGTGTGGAGCACGTCGTTTAAACTATTCCCGTTGGACGACGGGTAGGACGCATTGAAGACCACGCGGACCTTGGTCGTGGTGCTGTCCGGCTTCAGCACCGCGTGATGGGTCAAGTAAAAGTTGGCGCTGTCCGTCGGAGGAGGGACAGGGCGCATGTGCCCTAAATCGAGATACTCGTTGATGACCGCGTCATACTGCTTCTTCAACGGAGCGTTCCTACGCAGCCGAGCCACGTTCTTGAGGAACTGGGCCATCGCGATGGATCTAGAATGGCCCAGTTGAATGTCCTGGGGGTCCTTGAAAGGCAGCGAGACCATGTATCTGCCATCCTGCTGCCGGCTGGTGGTCTGGAAGAAAAACTGTTCGCACACTGCGTCAGCCTCCTTCTCGCAACTCACCGGAATATCCTCCACCTCCCAGAACTTGGTGAGCAGCTGGTCCAAGGAAGGCTGTGTGCCTGGAGAAATGCGCGTGGTGAAGGAACGGATGGACGTCTTCTTTGCCGCCGCCACTGGCCCGGTCAGAATCCATCCAAAAATGGTCTCCTGTGCCAGCAGCGAGCCGCAGACGTTTGGTCGGGTGCCGCCAAGCAGCACCGCAGGCAGTATGTCAGCGCCGATGAGCAAATCAATGGTGGCGCTTCGGAAAAAACATGGGTCCGCCAACGGCAGGTCAGGAAGATCTCTCAAAGCCTCGTCGGATATGGGGAACGATGGCAGGGTGCCTGCCAGTTGCGGCAGCACGTATGCCGCCGTCTCGACTTCGCGCCTCGGTTGCGAGGAAGATGCCAGCTTGACACTGCACACCTTGGTCGCGAGCCCAGATGTGGTCGCGTTCAGTCCCGATACCTGAGCCTGCACCTTCTGGAACGGCAGCCGAAGAGTTCCGCGAGTTCACGTCCACTCTTCCAACCGCTGGTTGCGAATGTACACAGCGGTGAAGAGGTCCCTGAATGTGGGCCACTTCAGGTAGTCGCCAGTGAAAACCTCGGTGTCCACTGGTGGTAGGTTGCAGCCCCTGAATTGGTGCTCGGGAGCTGGAGTTGGCGCTGGAGTGGGAGCACTGCTCGGCTCGGACGCGTCTCGTATCAGCGTGGTAAGCTGAGTGGCGCACCGCTCATAGACGCGGTAGCAGTGCTCATATTTGGTTTGTAACGCCTGCTTGTCGGAGTCGCCAGACTCTGATTGATTCAGAGCCCGGGAACAGCGCCGACGCTCTTGCTAGACCTGTTCCCACAGGGCTTTGACCTCGTCTAGTCGGATCTGCTGCGTGACAAGCGACACGGCTGGGTCGGACGAAGAAACTAGCGCCTCATATTGGCACAGGTCATCGCTGACCGAAATGAATTCGTCCAACACCATTCTGATTGTTTGGGAAGCGATCCGAACAGCTGCTCGAGTAGACGGAACTGGTTTCGCAATTCTGGGCACCCTCACAGAGAGCTGTGGCGAACAGCTGGTCTTCCTTGGAGAGGGAGACGAGAATGCGTTCACGGACAACTGTGATTTGGGGCTGCGAAGTGGATGGGACGACCGAGGTAGACGGAAGGACCAAATGCTTCTTCGTGTCCTCCTCGCCTTCACTTGGCGTACTAGGCTCTCAACCGAGCCTGATAGAATGGGCCCACTTGAGGCAGATTGGATCTGAGTACGCCGGACAAGCGGCGTTGATGTCAACTTATGACAACCAAGTTCTGCGACGAGTTTTAATTGCTCTATTAATCTGCCTTATGCAGCTGGAGGCGCTGGACTGAGGAAATAAAGCCGCCCCACAAAACTTTCGGAATAAACTCGACCGATGAGAAAGACGGGAAAAATAAAGAAAATAGTAACTTCCTTTTTAAACTGATGAAAACGCAGCAACAAAAAAATACGTGCAATTACGTTGATGAAACCAGCGAGGGGCGCTGATATGGGACGGAGAATCCCAAAAAAACCAACAACAAACCCAATAATAAATTTGAATTTAATTTTGTTAGAATTTTTTGTTAGAAAACCAATAATAAACTTGTCTTTAATTTTATTAAAATTTTTTCCTTTTATAAAACCAATAATAAATTTGTATTTAATTTTATTAAGGTTTTGTGTGACAAAATCACTGCCGCCAGTAGAAATCACTTGTATCGAAATTCATTAATTCGTCTGCACTCGTGGCTGTGACTAGTATTAGGTCACACTGCAGTCTTCAATATTCTGATAACCGGCTTCGAAACAAATGCGCACCACTTGTTTACATTTAATGGGTGAGTAATTTTTTAAACGAAAATGGCAATGTTAAGCGAAAATGGCAAGGTTCGCCTTCGATTGCACGTCGCCGCCGGCGCGAGATGTCGCCCGGGCTGAATGAAGCGCCAACAGGAGTGTTGGCGAGCTGCTTGGAATCGTGGACCGACCAGGTATGTGGTATGTGTTGTAGGATTAATTGTTAGTACATAAGCAGGTGTAATATGTGTAAATATAAGCTTATGCGTGTGAATATATTTATTGTGGGTACCAAGCATATGTATAAGAGCATGCAGACGTATGTTTATTACGGATCCAGGTTTATATATGTACATAAGCATATGTGGATGTATGTTGATGTATTTGTGGCTTCAAAATATATACATATGTATATGTCAAAAGAAAATATATGGACATATATTCGTTGTGGTTGCAAATGTGTCGTGCAACACTGTATTTACCAAATATATCTTGTGCCACTAAATAGGTTGCATATGGAAACATGCAAGTGTTTATGCCGGAAAAAGGGTATGGATATGTTGGCATAAGTTTATGTATGTGGATACGTACATGTAAACATTTGCGTGCAAATATGTTTGGATAATTTTATGTATGTGGAAATGTACATGTAAATATATGCGTGTAAATATGGTTGGATATAACTACATATGTCAATATATATGGTTTCGATACTTTTAGTGTATGCGGTTATGGTTGCGTATGCCAATATAAATGTTGCGGACTACGTTTGATGTAGCTGCCAATATATAAATGGGTATGGATATATACGCAGCGGATGTATTGTATATCTGTGTATATGGGTGCACAATTAGGTGGTGATGGTTGAAATCGTGTATTTGTGTTTCATATATGACGGTGAGCGGGCACTAGAAGTGTGCAAGAGGTAAGACACGGTTGTGTTTCGCACTGGACACTTGTTGCATACTGGAATGCATATGCTCAAGTATGCCGAGATGCAGCCGCAAACGGACGGAGTTCGGTTTTATATTATTAATTTGCACCTTATTCTTCGTTTAAGCGCCACCGGCTTTCGACGAAATGGGGACGGACAGTGCGATGCTGATTCCGTTGTGGGGGTCGGCGGACAGACCGACAATGAAACCAATATGGCATAAGTATAAAGCCACAAGTAAATGGTTTACTTAGCTGCTTTCTCCTCGTAGGTATCCAACGCCAGGAACAAGCTGGGGTGAACGGGTGTCGGCTGCACAAAACGTGGGATGAGTGAGGAGGTGCAGACCTAGATCCGGCTCGAAGGACAATGTTGGCGTGGGGCGCTGGGGATGAGTCTCCAAAAAAACCCAGAGGAAAAAAAGATGGCGGTTGTTCAATTTCGTTTCTGTGCACTTGCAGCGCACGCACTTGTATTCACTTTGGTTTTCAACTTTGAACTGCCTTAACCAAATTACAAAGTCGCTTAGCTATACATATGAGAGAGAGAAGGGCCGCCGACGCTGGCAGCGCTCTGCCAGCAGATGTTGCTGGCGAGCGTTGCCACGTCAACACTGGCAGAGCGCTGCCACATCAACATATCGTATCCCCTCGATAACACATTATCGCCGGCCGCCCGCCGCTCTGGAAACCCGTCATCACCGCCCACATGTTTATGTTGTAATTGGCTTCCGGTCTTATGCTATTATTCCGCGTTTTGCCCAACCTCCTTTTTTGTTGTGCTCGTCCAGCTGCCCGCCCGGCACTTGCCCATCTGCTGCGCCTCTGGCATATTTGGCGGTGTGTGTGTTTCTCAGGTGGTGTGGTAATCTACGTCGCTTTACAAGGCCTGAAACGTAACAACAAACTTCGTTTAATTATGTTTGTAGGCTTACATGGGCATCTTCTTCGGCCAGAACGGCAGCTTTGCTGTTCCCGCTTTGGTGGACGCCGGCTGGATTGCTGTTGCTGCTGTCGTGGCTGTCATGCGGCTGCTGCGAAAGTGGCTGCTGTCGTCGTGCTCGTTGATGTGGCTGATTTTGTTGCCCGGACTGCCGTTGTGGCTGCTGTTGTGGTCGCTGAGGAATGGGCTGCTGTGGCCGCTGTGCAGTTGTCGGTGGCATGGCCCTGGGGACCATACTAACGCGGCTTCCGTCGTTGCTGCCTTCGTTGGCCTCGCTGTCCTCTGCATTCACCGCTTTCAAGTCTCGTACATGTGCCGTTCTACCTCTGCCGCCCGCTACTGGTCGCACACGCACTATGACTGGGGATATGAATGCCCGCACCGTGAATGGTCCATCGAAGCGAGGCGCCAGTTTGGCCGCAAACTGCTCGGCAGCGCTGGAAAGGTGGTGTTGCCGCACGAGCACCTCGTCACCCAGCGACCCACCACTCGCGTCTCGCAGGTTGTACTGGCGTGCCTGATCCTCGCTGGCCACCCCTTGGTTCCTTTTTGCGACTCGGGCAACGAACTGTAGCAGCGTCGCGTGTGTTTCTGGGTACCTGGTGTTGCCTCGGGGCCGTCCGGGTCTTCGCCGTACAGTGTGCGTGGCCGCCTTGGTCTCTCCCAAATAGGACGAAAGCAGATGAGTAGCCTGTTGCGTCTGACCGTGCTGTATTAATGGCCAATTGTGCTTCCGGCAGCTGCTCGTCCCACATGTTGTGTTGCCCGTTTGCCAGCTGCGCGATTAGAGTTTTGACGGTTCTATTGGTCCGCTCCGTGGGATTCTCCTGCGGCGTATATGGTGCCGTCAGCTGTTGCTGTATGCCTGTTTCGGCGAGGAACTGTTTCAGCGCGCGGCTCGTAAACTAGGCTCCGTTGTCCGTAATGAGCTTTTTTGGTGTACCAAAACGCGCCAGAATCCGTTCTCGTAAGGCCAGCTTCACTGCCGCTGCCGTCGCCTTGCGGATGGGGACCAATTCTGCCCATTTACTGAACTTATCCACCAGGACCAGTAGATACACGTTGCCTCGTTTGGACCGCGGCAGCGGCCCCACAAAATCGGCGCACACGACGTCCCATGCCGCCTCCGCTGGTTTGAAATGCATCTTGCCTGCCGTCAGCTGTTACTGGGCTTTATAGCGTTGGCACAACAGGCACTGGTGCACATACTTCGCTACGTCGCGATACAGACCAGGCCAGTGGTATCGGTCTGCAACGCGCGCACAGGTTCGACGTACTCCCATATGGCCCGCCGTTGCGTCGTCGTGGCATTCTCTCAACACCTCCTGTCGTAGAGGTGCGGCAACGCATAGCCTCCATGGTGACACCTCATCTTCTCCTAGCACGTGGGCGATGCAGCGGTACAGCCTGTCGTTCTGTATGACGTAATCTGGATACTTGCTGGGACTCTCCAACACCGCTGCCGTCAGCCGCTGTAACCATTTACAAGTTGGCGCTGCCTCTGGCTCCACGTGTGCACGGCCGGCCACCTCGCGCGGCTGTCGTGACTGCGCGTCGGCCACCACGTTCAAGGATCCTTTCCGGTAGTGGATATCGAAGGTGTACTGCTGTAGCTCCAAAGCCCAGCGTGCGATGCGGCCGGTGGGGCTCTCGATCGTGTTGAGCCAACGCAACGCCAAGTGATCGGTCACGATAGTGAAATGGTAGCCTTCCAGGTAGTGTCGCAGCTTTCGGATTCCCCAAACAATTGCGAGGCACTCCTTCTTCGTGGCGCTGTACTTGACCTCCGCTTTCTGCAGCTTCCTACTGGCGTAGGAAATCACGTGTTCGTGTCCGTCTATGTCTTGCGTCAGAACCGCGCCCAGCCCACACTCGCTGGCGTCCGTCTGTAGGCAGAAGCGTCGGGTGAAATCGGGGCACGCCAACACCGGAGCTTCCATCAGCTGCCTCTGGATACACTCGAATGCCTCCTGCTGCGGCATTCCCCAACGAAGCGTCGATACTACGAGGCCATTCCAATGTACTGCCGCAATTGTTTTAGATTTGATGGCGGCTTCAGCTCGTGGATGGCTGCTACCTTCTCCGGATCCGTTTGGATGCCCGCCTCCGTCACCAGATGCCCCAGGTACCTAATGGATTTACGAAAGAATTCGCACTTATCTCGATTTATTCGCAGATTGGCCGCCCGCAGTCGCCGGAACACCTCGCGCAAGTTGCTCAAGTGTTCCTCGAAAGTCCTGCCGACCACCACTATGTCGTCGAGGTATGCAAACGCGTGCCATGTCCGGGCCGATGCCGCTGTCCAACGCCCTCTGGAATGTCGCGGGCGCAGAGTGCAGGCCAAACGGCATCACACGCCACTGGAACAGCCCGCGTCCTGGCACCGTGAACGCTGTATATCGCTGGCTTTCGCGCTCCATCGGAATCTGCCAGTACCCATTCCGCAAATCGATGCTGCTTATGTATTTGGGCTGGCGCAGCTGCTCCAAAATGTGCTGGATCCGCGGAATTGGGTATGCATCTGGTTCTGAGCGTTCGTTCAGCTGCCGATAGTCGATGCACATCCTCCAGGCGCCTGTCTTCTTGCGCACCAACACGTTGTGTGCACCGCTGCCGACGAGACTCCTGTGATGCTCTCGAAGCTTGCCAGTTCCCCCTCGAGGAACCTGGCTGCCGTCTGGGTCTGCTGCTCCGTTAGGTGGGCGGCTATAGTGAGCGCCGCCTGCTCTCTTGTCACCAAATCTGCATGCCGGGCCCTGCGGTTCCGCCTCCGCCGCCTGCGTGGCCGTTGATCGTCCGCTCGCAGTTCTACATTTTGGCCGCCCACAGTCACCGCCCGTTGGCCATATGGACGTAATCTAATCCCAATGTGAGCTCATCTATGCATCCGGGAAGTGTGAGCAGCGGCAGTACTACGCGACTGTCGCCCACCGTGATCGTTGTCTTCGTTTCTTCACGGACCGTCTTCTGTGTCCCGTCAGCCATGGACACAGTCACGCTCACGGACCGTACATTTTCTCCGTCTGGCGCCCCCAGGCGTTGCGCCAGCCTCGGACTCGCGAAGCTGCGTGTCGCTCCGGTGTCCACGACCGCCTCTACTAGTACACCATCACAGTCTACTGATAGCGCGGCCGCTAACCTGCATGTCGTTGTTAATTGGAATTTGCCTGCGTGGGCTCGCCGGCTGTTGATGTGGGACGAGCCCCCCCAGATGGGTGGGCGGCGATGCGTGTCCGCTGGGCCAACAGCCACCGGCTGTGGGATCAGTGTAGGGTGTGTGGCGTTTGTCTCGTCATTGTCGGCCGCCTGTGACCGTGCTAAGACTGCTTGGTACACGCCATGTGCCGCCTGTACGTACCCATCGAGTGAGCTCACTTCTTCGCCCGCCAGGCGGAGGTTGGCGCGTATTTCTGGTAGCCCGTTGGCGTGGACAAGTCTCAGCTGCTCCTCTGCAGTCATCTCCGCGCCGCGCATCAGCCGTCGCATCGCTCGGACATACTCGATAGGGCCCTCTGATGCTCCCTGGACCCGGCTGTATGCTTCCCGCCGGCGCTCTTCTATGTGGGGGCCTGCTGGATACTCCTTTAGTAGGTCTTGGCGGAACTCGACCCACCGTTGTGCCAAATTGCGCCTTGACCACTCCCACTCCTTTGCCTCGCCGACCAGGACTTCCGGTAATACTGTCACCAAATCGTCTAGTCGCACGTTTCTCATATCTGCCTTATCTTCCAGATCCCGAAGGAACGTTCTTGGGTCCCCGCTGCCGTCAAATCGGACGCCCCACTGTGCTACCTGTGTCTTGAACGCGGCTCGTCTGTCAACGTTATCCATGTCGGCGTCCTCGTATACACAGCTAGCTTCTGTGCTTTTTCCCATCCTGTGTAGAAAGGCGCTAAAGTAACCGTGTCCCGTCATCATTTGTGTAATAATCGACTTCTCCATGTTTTCTCTGTACCCAGGTTCTGATGTCTGGTAGCAGTCTGGGCGTCCATCTCCCGGCGTCCTCGTTTTCCCATATCAGTTGCCGTCGATCCAGTGTCTCCATTTTGCATTGGTTAATCGCTTGTTTTGTTGCTCCTCCTGTTTTCCGTAGTGTATAGATGTCCTTCCGTTGTTTAGCCAATAGGTCGATCGGTATCACCTCTGCTATGACACGGGCTGCTGCTCTTGATACCGTTCGATATGCACTAATTATCCTTAGCGCGGAGGTTTCAGTCTGCGTTTTACTTTCAGGCTATCTGCCCATACCTCGTATCCGTATAGTAAAACGGCATTGTTGGCTTCCATCAGCAGAGTCCGCCTCGATTGTAGAGGTCCACCAATGTTTGCCACAAGGCGGCTTAGGGATTTCGTCACCTCTGCTGCCCTGGTTTGCACGTACTGTATCTGTGCTCCAAATGTGAGTTTCGGGTACAATCTGACGCCTAGGTATTTCAATGCTGCTTGCGTTCTTTTGGTGTCTTCATTAATTCTCATCTCAATTTGTGTCGGTATGTGCCGTCCAGTAACCAACAGTAATTCGGTTTTTTCCGTCGCCAGCTGTAATCCGTGTAAGTCCAGCCAATCTTTTACCCGCACCATTACTTGTGTCAGCTTCCGTTGTGCATACTCAGTGTTGCGCGCCGTAATGACTGATATGATGTCATCTGCGTATCCTACAAGAAATGTGTCCTCGGGCATTTCTATGCGTAGAATTTCATCGTAGCCGGTGTTCCATAGCTCCGGTCCTAGTATAGATCCTTGTGCAGCTCCTGAGGTTATCCCTATACATTTTTTACCTGCTCTGGTTCCATAAGCCAGTTTTCGGTTATAGAGGTAACTGAATCCTGAATCTCTGGGTAAGTGCATCCATCATGTTGGTCCATTTGACACTGTTAAATGCGTTTGTTACATCCAACGTTGCCAACAGTACAGTTGGTCGCGAGAAGTGGGATCCTTTTCGGGTTTTTACAGACGCGTTGACCACCTCCTGAATTGCGTCGATTGTAGACCTGCGTGGTCTAAAGCCGTATTGTCTCGGAGAGAGACCACCGGCACTTTCGACTGCAGCTGCTAGTCGGGGCTTTATTAGCTTCTCTAGCAGTTTTCCAGCTGTGTTAAGCATACACAGTGGTCGATAATTCGACGGGGTTGCGGGGTCTCCTTTGCCCTTGCTTATTAACACCAGTCGTTGCACCTTCCAAGGGTCGGGAAATATTCCATTCTGGATGCACGGGTTATACATATCTAGTAAGACATGAGGTCGGCTTTCAGCTATAGCTTTAAGCGCTTCTGCAGGTATGTTGTCCGGTCCTGGTGCTTTCCGATTTGTACGGCTCCTTGCGGCTTTTGTTAGTTCCTCCACACAATGGCTCCACGTCTTCTTCTGCCGTCTGTTGCCTTGTGTCCAGTGCTCTTGTTTGGTGGGCGGGGAAAAGTGCTTCGACTATGTTGTCTATTGTTCCTTCTTCCAGGTCACGCAGTGTTCTTTTGTTCCGTAGCTTTTTCATGACTATCTTGTATCCGAGTCTCCATGGGTCCGTATTTACGTCCTTCTTTTTATTCATGTGCACACAAACAACATTTTAGTGGTTTTGTGCGGCGTTTCATTTGGTGTCCCTTCTCTTCACACCTGATGCACAGCTCTCTTCGATCTGGTCCTTCGCAGTCCTTCTGTAAATGTCCGGCGACGAAGCATTTGAAGCAGCGCTTGATGTCGATACACCGTTTTACTCGGTGCAAGGCTGTGCAGATCCCTTATCTCTATCTTCGTTGTTGGTTTAATTACCTTAACTGTCGCTCCCTCCTTGAGCGTGTCTTTGATGGTCTCGTATAGCTTCTCTATCTGGCTTCCCTTGGTTAGTTCCAGAAGCATATCTCCTGACTTCGTTTTTCTGACCGAGCGAATTGTGCTGTCGGCTTGGTCTGGCTTGACGTTTCGTCGGAGGTTTCTTAAAGCCTCTGCGTAACTCTTGCCCTCTGCTGGCTTAACCAAGACAGCTTCTGGCCGTGTTCGCGTCCTAATTCTGTTGGGGTTTTCTCTTTCTTGACCTGCCTCTCTTTTTTCTTTTGGTTCTGTTCTAGCTTTTGTCTTCTTGTGCTTCACAATTTGAAATCCATCGTTGGGCTCCTTGTCTCTTACCTTCTTACTAGAGCCTTGTGCCGCGGGCCTGACAACTACTCTCTTATGTATGGCCGACGCTGCTGTGTGACTTTTTTCCCCGATCTGTGAGATTGCAGGTGTCCTATAAATTTATTTGGGTCTCTCCTTTTCCGCGGTAGTCCAGCTCCTCCTATAGCTTCTGATTACGTCGAAAAGCTCACTTAATTCTGATGTGCCGTCTTTTATTTCCATGCTCACGGTTCTCTGTTTTACTATGGCGTGCATCATTTTCCTTAATACTGCTTTGCATTTTGCCAGCGCGTCTTCTTCTAATGCTTGTATATTAGCTCCTGTCGTGGGGAGCTCTCAGTGTGTATTGCTACCTGGCTCGAGTCTGGAGTTCGCACTTCTTATGTTGGGACCGATGGTGGTAGAGTTGGTCCTTTTTCTTTTGGGCTGCCTTCCGTTGCAGTGGATGAGGACATGCTCTGGATTTCAGCTGTTCGGGGTGTCGTGCCGATTGGTGAGCGTGGGACTCTGCTCTTCTTCGGGAAAACGCTAGCCTCGCTTTCCATTTCCAAAACTCCCCTATTCTCGTCTATTACGTCGTTGTTGTTGTTTTTTTTTTATTAATCTTTTCAGATTGGTCCCAACTTCAAGCCGCTATCGCTATTGGAATGTATAGTTCCCTTTTATGCCCCCGTGGCTATCTATGCATGCAGGGAGGCCACGCTAGGGCTGACACAGATCCTTATGGGATTCTGTGTTCAGTGCCGGGGTGGATGTTAGGCAGGATTAAACTAAACTGCGCCTATACCACCAACCTAATATCGACGAAACAGCGAACGTACTTGAAGGCTTGCTAGGTTTTAGTGGGTCGGAGGCACCTGCAGCATTAGCCTTAAAGCCATTTCCACAGGATTTCACTCCAGTGTACTGAGGTAACAGAATACTGCAGAGGTCAGCTCGTTTACGTCAATTTTGTGTCGCGTTCCAGTATACCATAATCAAAACCTTACTGGTCTCGGTTTTGATGTCGCTGCTCACACAGTTAGTTCGCTCTCAACGGGTGTTGAGTAGCTATCCAGTGGCGCCGCGTGGAGGGCGTGTGACAGCTTGGTTTGACCAGTGACAAGGATCGCGAAACTGGCTATCCCCAGGTGGATAGCAATCAGTGCTTTACCTTGTTTGTTCGCACCCATACCACAACACAAACATACTGACACTTAAAATGCAATAACTTCACTTCCAATCGATGAAATGTCATAAAATTATCACTGGACAATTCGATAAAGATAGCAGATTCTAACGCACCAGTCGACATATAGATAGCGCCACCAGGGGGCGCCAGATTCCTGTTTACTTTGGAACGCTCCTGATACACATAAGAAGTTTCAATTCAAAAATATTGTACGGCTCAAGTCGGTATGGCAAATGCGAAGGTCCAAAGCTAATTATTTTACTTCCAAATGAAGTAAAATAAACAAATAGCAGGCTGCTTTTGGCTCGCACTGGGATTTTTAGAAAATTACGAGAAAGCGAACGGCACAATCTGATCTCAAGTTTATAAGCGAGTTTATTACAATATTCGCTTACTCTTATGCGCATGTGGATCACATTGAGAGAGCACGAGAGGGCAACATACATATCAGCTGTAAACAGACAGGGCCTAACAACTACATATATGCATTTCAAACAATTCATTTTCCATTACTTATATCTAAACTTTAAACATTCTTATAGCTAATTAAATCTATTTTGTTATGCCTCGTGGACGAGAACCACCGTGCTGACTTCGAGATCGGGCTGACCTAATGCCCACTTCATGCGCTGCTGCAGGCATAGCAGGTAGTCTTTGGACCAATCGGCCCAAAACCGCTGCTTGGTGCCGCAGATCAGCTGCCAAGTTTTGCAAGTAGACGGCAGCGCTTTGAGCATTTCTTGCCAATATTGGTTTATACCGAAAGCAATGTACACAATGTCGCACCGCTACAGGCTTGTCGTGCATTTACCATACAGCCATACTTGCTGACGAAGAACGCTGACAAGCACCCGACGACCAGAGTGGCAATTTGTTAAATGGAAATACTGTATGTACAAGGTAATAAACCGGCGTCCTTTCAGCATTAGCAACGGAAACTTTGCATTATGAGGAATTGATACTTTTAGTAAGCGACCACCCAATCGTACCAATGTAATATCATGTGGACCGTTCCGATGCGGGCACAGAAAAGGATTTAGTTTTTGGTACAAGGGCTGCAAAGTAATCTTCGAGATTTCGTCTGCAAAAGCTGTGTGCTACACTGCACGCACAACTGCCAAGAACGCGAATTCTAATTTCGCTGCAGTTAGCACAAGAGACGAGTGATTTTAGTCCTAGTTATAACACAGTGGGTCAAGTGGATCATATAGACGCGAAATAAACGGCAGAATTGCTCGTTTTGTAGGCACTACGTCTAGCGATATATTAGCTGAAGAATATTTAAGTGCGTCATCACGAGGATTCCACACAATGCTTAAAGCTTTTGTGTCCTTGTGATTTCCAATAACAGAAGGCTGGACTTCAAAATCCATACAATTTGATGACCAGTTTGCAAGAATAAACCCAAAACTGCATTAAGTTCGCAATCTAACAGCTGGAATTCTTCCACAGTATCTACGCCAGATACCTAATCACCTACATGAAAGTCAGAAGCTAATGACTTAGATGCAGTGGATGTGCTGGCCGTGCAGCTCACTCAAATATTTTAATTATTTATTTATTTATGTCAACAAACATTGACTGTCGACAAAGGAAATATAAAAAATATATAAAAAACATCTTATAAGCTAGAAAAGTCTAAGAAGGAGAAATCTAATCAAATTACAATAATATCTAATTAACGCCTGAGGGAATATTATTTGCCCTTCGGCTAGCTGTGCCCCGTCTCACAGCCAAGTGTGGTCAGAGGCGTCAATAGATCTACCAATAAAAAAAAGAAAAACTTAAGAGAGAAATACTTAAAAGCTAATTTTAAAAAGAAAAAAAAAATTGGAATCTCAGAGCCGTGGGGGGAAGATTTTTTAGCCAGTCCGGCAAACTATGCCCCGTCTCATAGCCGATCCTGGTCAGAGATTCCGGAGATGGATGAAAAGAGAGGCTTTTATTGTAGGAAGAGACATTTCAGTTGAGAGCAGGTGAAAATACTCATTGTAAGATGAGCATAAAACCCGAAAAGGATTGTGCGATGCATAATCAGTTGTACATCAATTAAGAAAAAGGGGAAGATCATTTTTTGTTGTTCTGGAAGGAACTAAGAAATTAAGACGACCTAATAGACAAGGAGAATCAACACTACCGGCAATCACTTTGTGGAGTAATACAGCTCCAAGGACAGTACTCCGATTAGCCAATGACGGAAGATTAATAAGCAGAAGTGTGCTCGAGTAAGGTGGCAAACGAAGGTTGGGATCCCAGCTTAAACCACGAAGAGCAAAAAGAAGGAATTGTTTCTGAACAGACTCAATTCGATCCTGATGCGTTTTGGACAGCGGACACCAAACGCATGAGCAGTATTCTAGAATAGGCCGAACCAGTGAGCTGTAAAGTAGTTTAGTGATATAGGGATCATCAATTCAAACCAAGCACCATCTCTGCATGCAGTTCCGATCATCCTGCAAACGAGTGTGGAAGAGATCCTCTCTCGTTATATGAAGGAATGAGCTTCACATCATTAGCATACATCAGTATGTGAGAATGTGACAGGATAGAAGGTCGTTTATAAAAAGAGTGAATAACAATGGGCCTAGATGACTACCTTGAGGTACACCCGAAGTAACACGCACAGGTTGAGAGATATCCGACCTGAGCAGTACTCTCTGGGTCCTATTTTTAAGATAAGACGAGATCCAAAACAAAAAAAATTGAAGGATCAAGCTTCAACAGGAGTAAGTCGTGATTCCCTGAATCAAATGCCTTACTGAAGTCAGTATAAATAACATCAGTTTGCATTTTAGCTAGGTTTGGATTTATCAATGATGTAAATTCCAGCAAATTGGATGTTGTCGAACGATATTTGATAAAACCATGCTGAATAGGGGAGATAACCGACTTACACAGATACTACAAAGTGGAAGAAATTATTTTTTTCAAATAATTTAGGAATGGCGGACAACTTAACGATACCTCGATAGTGGGATGTGTGCCTTACATCATATTTGTGGAGCGGAATAGTGAAAGAATTTTTTCAAATAGTTGGAAAAACTGCAGTGTCAAGCGATAATTGAAAAGCTTCAGCAATGGTTGGCATAGGGAGGTAGAACACTCCTTGAGCACACAACTGGGAATGTTGTCTGGCCCAGATGAGTATGAAGATTTGACAGACTTAATACCTGATAGAATGCTAATTATGGGTGAAAAAATATAATTAGAATAAGGAATATTATATGAATTACCATTGAAACTAATAGATGAATAAGGTGACTAAAAAACTGAGCGAATAAGTCAACGATAATTGCTTGCATTTTCATTATGTAGAAAAAACCAAGAAGGCAAAGGTGACGATTTACGTTTGCGGTTCACAAAATTGTAAAACTGATTAGGGTCTTGAACAAATTGAGCTTTACAGCGCTTAATACTCAGTGTAACACTAAGAATTGAGAAGAAGAAAGTTCGATTTGGCTATAGAGTATTTTGAATAGTCCAAACAAGATCCAGTTTGCTTGAACTTTTTAAAATACCTAGATTTCCTATTCTTTAAAGTGAAAAGTTGCCGATTAAGCCAAGGACGCTTAATTGAAGAATATGGTACAACGATATAGGGAATGCAGACATCGAAAAGGAAGAGAATGGTCTCATAGAAATGACCAATCAGTTTCTGATATTAATCTGTTGAGATTATTAAAATCGCCTTTCCGAAAACAACGGCATGTACTTTAATGAGCCAATGAGGGAGAGGCTTTAGTTTCGTAAAGAGAAATCGAGATTTCAATAGTAGGGTGATACGGATCTTTGAGAATAGATAGAGGTGAAGATCCAGAGATTACAGCATCTGTGCCCTCGTTTACAAAAATGAGGTCAAGCAGTCTATTTAGGTTATTAAAAATTTAATTAATTTGAACCAAAGACAATTCAAAGAGAGAATCAAGAAAGTCTTGATGTGATGAGGGAATAAGGTGATTAGAGCCATTAAAAAAAGCCCAGGGAAAATTTGGCAGATTGAAATCACCGACCACAATGAGGGCGTCATTATCCCGTAAAGAAGAAGAGACTTCGCTGATACAATGTATATGGTGCATATAAACTTAAAGATCAGCAGAAGGAGGAACTGATACTTTAACAGCAATAAATTCTACTTCAGCATATTTATTTATATTTATATTTATATTTACATAAACAAGTTCTAATCGTAGGGTGGATTTGACTGCGATCAGTACACCACCACCACGACGATTTGTGCGGGCACGTCTATAAATGGTAAAGATATTTGACAGAATTTCATAGTCAGAAACAGGGTCATTTAACCATGTTTCCGAAAATGAAATAATGTCAGATTCGAACGCTATGCTGTCTTTAAATAAGTTTTTAAGCTTACATAAAAGAGCTCTAACATTTTGGTAATGTCGAGTAAGCGCAACGTGAATATGGTCTAGTTTTTTGAGGCATTGTTAGTGGAAGGTTGAGAAGAGGGGGCAACAGGCAATGAAAAAGGAGCTAGTGGAGTTCTTTTTTTTTTGTTTGAACTCATGAACAATCATATGAGGAGGCCAAAATTTAGGGTCACAAATGATAGGAAACAGTTCAACGGAGACGCTAATTTTGAACGACGCTATTTCGCGAGGTTCAGAAAAATTAAATTAAGAAATTGAAACACTAGCAGAAGTTTTGCTAGCGATATAAGTTTTAATGGATTCGCAAGTCGTATCAGCGGATAACCTCGATACAAACAGTTGTTTCGGAGCGGCCACGACATTAAGAGTAAGAGGATTGGGAGCAGAAGCAGCAACCTCCGCTACTTTAGACTTTAAGTCTGAATCGCGTGCGGACCTTTTTGAAGCAGTACTCAAGACTGCTTTTTCATTGTTCGCAGGCGGAATGTTAACCAGCATCGATGAAACTTCAATTGGAGAAGGCAGGGGGTGCCATCAAATATATTAGGGGAAGGTGAAAGAAATAAAACTGGAGAACAAATCTCATAATGAGGAGTTGCCGGGAGGGGCAAATGTGGCAAGGTTGAGCCAGAAGGGATAGATGGCGGAACATTTAAAAATTGCGAATCCAACCGGCGTTTTGCTGGAGACTCAAATTTATACTTGCTTAGCAAGTAAATACCCAAATCGCTGGCAAGTTCCTTGAAATCTTGTGCAATTTTACAAAATGGTTTTTCACGCTGTTATACATACGTGAAAAATTGCAAATTGCATATCAATGCATACCGGGCATGACCATTGCAAGCCGCCGCAACCATTTTTGGCCTTAGCAATTACCTTGTCGCGGTTGAGCAACATCATAAGCATCCTTAAGAATGCAAGATTTCTTGCAGCACACCATATTCGGTTTTTTTTGAAATGGCTCTGTAGGGCTAAACTGCGCTGTTATTCTTCGATTTCAACCTGCCGGTACATTTCGGCAATGTCAACCGACAGTGCAAATGGCCGAAGTCGAAACCTCAACAAAGTGGAGTATAAACATGGTTGGATGGGTGAACCAACAATAAGAATCTTATTTAATGACTTCTGTGACGACGTCTTGCCTAGCTCGTCGAAAACTACTCGCAGCTTCGTTTAGGTGTTTTGTGGTCTTCACACACACTGGTATGGAATGAAATAGTGTGGCTCTCTCGGAATTATGTTGTCGGTAGCAGTCATATGGCCCAAAGATATACATTATTTATATTTCTGGCTGCTTAGCCATTCTTCTCTCTAGTGCCAAGAAACGCCTTTTAGCATTCTCGAAAAAGTTGCAAACAAGTGATTAGATTCACGAAATTACATTTGGAACTCCTTCAATTCGTTGTGGCCTATGAAATTACCAACGTTTATCACAGCCTTTTCAGACTGGTATGACGAAATAGTGCTCAAAATTCCGAATCCAGAATCCAATGCAAAATTGCCGCTGCGTGAAGCTATCGACGTTTGCCCGACATGTCTGACATCAGATTTCCGTTTACCTATACCAAGCAAGCTTATATGTATATTTTCGCTCCCATTTTAAATCCAATGATTTGGCCAAATCTTCCGTCATAAACTTAAATAGATAAAAGAATCGAGTAAGGCTCTGGCTAGTTTGAAAGATCCTGATTGATCCATAAATCAAACAGCTGCCGTAGCTAATATGACCTGGTCATGGACACAGTAGTTGCATGGTTAACAACCGAAGTTTGTGATGGCGATGCCGGCTGGGCATCTGCACACTTTTGTTGTATGACCATTTCTAAGGCAATTTATGCATACCTGAAACCGTTTCACAAAATTTAAGCGTTCGTCTCGAGCTATCGCTGCAAATTGGGTACATGAATGTATCTACCAGATGGCTGACTAGACTGAGTAACTGGTAGTGCGACTTTACTACCCTTTTTTGCATAATTGGCACCACTTTTTGACTAAGGCCAGAAGACGATTCTTCAGCGGACAAGTGCTGATAACGTCTATTGAGGGCAGCCTCGCCACCTTCCCAAGACGTAAGATGGCTGTAATCAAGGCCTCCCTCCCACTTTGAACGTGTAGTGGGGTCAACTTTGTTCATAACCAATTGTATGAGCATTACATAACGACAACAATGACTCGTAGCTGGCGCGAACATTATCAATTAATAAAGGCAACGATACAGCTGAAGGGCTTTGCAATTTGGTCAAATCAAAAAGTTTGGCAATGCTGTCGAATACGATAAGGTAACTATTATCGTGTACGCGCTTAGGCGCTGCAGGCGCTTTAGGATAATTATCCTCGGTTACCTGGTAGGCCTTTACGGTACCGAGCGCATCTTTTTCTAGGCATGGAAACAAGCGGTTAAGCTTTTCAATATTGGACAAAAATGGATCGTGGCCGACCAAGTTCTCAAATAGTGCAATGAAGTTTTTATAGTCGAAATAGTTTCCGCTAAATCTCGGTACCTTCATTGATGGAAGTTGCCAGCTATCATTGTGGATTTTTGGTTAAACTATCCATATGGAGTTTACCCCGTCGAGTTTGTTTTATTTTTTGATTTCTTCCCCACTTCCCCCCTATGGGGATTTTTCCGTAAAGCCGCTCGTGAAATCGCCTATTTCTCGAAGACTATAAGACCTAGAGTCATCAAATTTAAAGTCGAAGATTCCTTATGTGAATACACAGAAAATGTGTATTTTGGAATTCCCTTCCATCCTCTCCTTCCCCCGCAAACCGTGATTTTCTCTAACTCCCGTAATTCATGAAATTTCTAACTAAAATTTGGCAAATACCCTTACTTAGTGATTATGTGTATGCCAAGTGTCATTGTGGTAAGCCGATTTAACATGAAGTTATAGCCAGAAATATATTTGCTGCCCAAGCGCTGCCCGCAGCTGTTGTTGATGTTGGTGCTTTGGTTGACTGCAAACATGCTCACACAGACACGAATAGACGCGCATAGACATTCATACACTCAAATAGACGCAATTGTTTTGTAAATGTGGGTAGGTAGGTCCGGCAGCCAGAGCTTATGAAAAACCATGACTCACTTAGGCCGTGTTTATTTGGCCTTTTGTGGTACCGCGTGGACAAGTCCGCTTCCCATATCCCCGTGGTTGGCAGCATTTCTGCCATCCGGATGCCCGGATGAATTTAGAAATGTCTATCGGCTTTCTTTTTGCTAGCGCCGACAGAATTGGGAGGAGATGGCCTCCTAGAAAGCGTTGTCTGGTCCTACACAAGGCTGGGCAGTCGCATAAGAGGTG
Source organism: Scaptodrosophila lebanonensis (assembly GCF_003285725.1). Lineage (NCBI taxonomy): Eukaryota > Metazoa > Arthropoda > Insecta > Diptera > Drosophilidae > Scaptodrosophila > Scaptodrosophila lebanonensis. The sequence goes on along the minus strand of NW_022060580.1, from coordinate 507,932 downwards.
GGCAACTGTTTCCTCCTCTTCTTCGTCTCTACAACTTCAACAGAAGTCGTGTTGAAGTCCTAGTCTGGCGGCATGGAAGCCCACCAGCCAGTGCCCCGTGATGGCTCTGATTACAGCTGAGCATTGGCTTCTGCTCAGCTTACAGAGTTCTAAAGTCCGTTTCCTATCGCGGATGGGCCACGTTTGACGTGTGATGTTGTAGTGGTTTGTGTCATTGGTCCACATTTGATTTGCAATGAAATCGAAGTGGTTCCGAATGGACAGTTTACAGCTGGCCATCTGTATACCGATGCTCTCCTTGTCTGGGAGGAGGGGAACGGTGGTATCTTCTCTTGCCAGTTCGTCGGCTATGCAGTTTCCCTCTATGTCCCGATGGCCTGGGACCCAAATGAGGTAGACTGAGAACTGTGCTGCCATCGCGTGAAGAGATTTGCGACAGGTCTGCACTGACATCGAGTTCGATGTGATGTTGTCTAGGGATTTTATTGCCGCTTGGCTATCCGAATATATGCAGATTTCTCTGATGTCTGTGACTGAAATACACTGCAGTGATCCGGGAGCCTGAAGGCTTTTCTGATGCCGAGTTCTTCGCAGAAGACACCTCCGCGGGTTTCCAGCTTAGAACCGTCTGTATATATTTATATTAAATTTTCGGGGCCTGGAGGGCCAAAATTCCATTCATCTCTGGAGGGAATGATGGTGTGAAAGGGAGTGTCGAGGTACTCCTTTGGGGTACAATAGTCAGTGACTGAAGGGATTACGTCATTTCCTCCCTGGATTTTGGCGTGACCAACACATTCCTCTGACCATTGGTTGGTTTCTCCCATGCGAAGGGCCGCCAGCGTGGCGTTCATTTAGCCTATGAGATGTATTGGGAGTATTCCCAGAATCGCATCTAGTGCGTCGCTGATGGTGCGGAGTTCACCAGAGATCGTTAGTTCAGCTTGCCGTTGAACTTTATTTAGTCTCTGAATTTCTTGTCAGCGATGGCCACCATATAGAGATTCCATATAGAAGTATGGGCCTGATAATTGCAGTATATAGCCAATGGACAACGTAGGGGGCCATGCCCCATATCAGTCCAATGGATTTCCTACAGGTGTAGAGTGCGATTGTGGCTTTCCTCACTCTGTCTTCGATATTCAGGTTCCAGTCCAGCTTCCTATCTAGTATCAAGCCTAGATATTTGGCTGAATTGCTGAAGGATAATGGTACCACATTCAGTGATGGGGGGTGAAGAGTACCAGCTCTGTTTGGCTGGGGTTTACACTTAGGCCACTTGACGTCGCCCAAGTAGACAGTATGCTCAGTGCATCGGTCATGCGCTCGCACAGAGTTTGAGGGAATTTTCCCGAGAAGGAGATGGTCACATAATCTACATAAGCCACCGAGCGGCATCCCCCTATTCCATCCAAGGATCGTAGGAGTGTGTTGACTGCCACGTTCCATAGGAAGGGTGAGATAACACCGCCCTGAGGCGTTACGCTGCGTACATATCTGGATGATGTGGACAGTATGGATTTTATAGACCGCCTGGTCTGTAAGTGAGCTTTTAATGGCGTTGGTTTCCCAATGGGGCACAATTTTTGCAGCGCGGTTTCACATGCTGCACTGAACTTATTAATTAGGGTCGAAGTGAACTCGACTGAATCTGGACCCTGGGGAGGGTAGTCTGGTAGTAGCCTACTGATATGCTTTGAATATGAGGACCAATTTGTGCGTCTGGGATTCCTAGTCGCGATTGGTCTATCACTATTTAGAGATACCTCGAAATGAATGTATCTATAATACGAGAAAGAGTGTTCTGAGAGAACTCTCCACTTGGAAATGCGGTTATACAGTGCGTTTGATGCTAGAGTGAGATCGAAATGAATGTATCTATAATACGAGAAAGAGTGTTCTGAGAGAACTCTCCACTTGGAAATGCGGTTATACAGTGCGTTTGATGCTAGAGTGAGATCAAGAACCTGGCTTCGATTTCTTATCAGAAACGTTAAGCGTGGCTACCTCATAAGCCATGTAGGCGAAGCATATTCTTATAGGCTTTGGCTTAGCCTTTTATGCATACCGCTGAGTTGTCGCTAAAATTAGATACCAAGAAAATATTTATATTTTCGTCGTGGTCCCTTCCGGCTCCTCTACTTTGACCACACTCCAGTCGTCCGTCTTCATATGAGGGTTGCAGATCTGGAGAATTTTCAAAATCTCCTCTGGCTTTTCCGGCTTAGCCGATACCCTAACTCTGGCACGTGGTCTACTGGGTATGTCACACCAGTCCACTGCTACTAATTTTGCACCTGGGTACACTTCACCAAGCGCTATTATTGATTTCTTATACGCTTCGGCCGACCGCTTGTCGTGACAAGCAATGGCCGAGGTAAAATCGATAAAATTTTTTTTTTAATTTTCTTAATTTTTGTAATTTCTATAATTATATTAAACATATGTACAGAGTATTTCATAGTCAGGACACCCGACTTTAGCTTCCCTACTTGTTTTTTTTTTTTCAATCTTTATTAAAACTGTGCATGCATTTAATAATGTGACAATGTACAAATAATTGCAGTATATAAGCACAAGCCGACAATGAAAGTACACAAGGAAAGGAGTCCAGCGGCGAAGCCAGGAAAATGCAAAGTCCACCCGGTAGCGCCAAAATGTTCGGCTTAAGCCGGAAACTTTCCGGTATGGCAAAGGCGAAGGTCCAAAGCGAATTATTTTACTTCCAAATGAAGTAACAGCAACAGAGTTAGAATAACCAAACTTCGTATTCAGATGCTCCTAAGCCCGAGAAAGGACAAGTTTGTTTTTTTTTTTTTTTTGATGCAACCTACCAATACCCACCTAAAATTTGGTAAATTTTGTTGGTAATCAATTATAAAGAAAATTAGAGTCATATATGTAATCTCTGCACATGCTTTGCCCGTAGCTGTTGTGAAGCTTCGTGGCGATTTTCTGCTCATTTTAATATGTTTGACTGTCACTTTATACTCTGTTTATTAGTGTTTCAATGCCGATAAACACGAATAACGTTTGCAAATCTTTGGGGAAAGGCATCTACGTCTAGAGCCATCAAAACAAAACAAGAACGGAAAATGCGCGAAAGGGCATCCACATCTGATCCAAGAAACACCAACAGGGGGCAATGGACATCCTTTGCACAGACGTGTCGATGCAACGCAGCAGCGCCATCTAGCGGTACCGAGCGACGAGCCTGGGTGCCAAATGCAGTCGCGCAGGCAATGGCACCCCAAAGTAGGGAAACATCGCGACGGACGGATATCAAAAGGCCAAAGAAATCCGCAGACGCACGATATCCGGCCTATATAAGGCAAGCCGCAACACGCCATTCCTGTTTTTTGGGGCGACCGTTCAGACCAATGAGGCGGCGCCCTGTTTTTTGTGGTTATTTGAGTGCCGAGACCTACAATTAGAAAAAAAATGTGTTGAAAAGATAAGGACGTGTATCCACGAGAATATATGTAGAAATCAGAAGCAGTTCCAATCAAAAAGCCAAAGAAATCACAGTAAGCGGCAGCGCTAGCTACATCGTAGTAGCGGCCCCACCATCACCAACAGCAGCGTACGGAAGCCGACAGCGTGCCAAAGCCAGCAGCTTAGTAGCAACGGCAGCACCAGCAGCACCGTCATCAGCCACAGCAGAATCAGCCGCAGCGCAACAGCACGAGCAGCACAAAGCGCACCGGCGACACCATCGGCAGCCCGTACCAGCGTCGGCTAGGGCTGCATCATCAGCAGCACCGTCATTAGCCGCAGAAGCAGCAGCAGGGCAACAGCAACCAGGATAGCAGCAGGAGATAGAAAAGCCGGTGAGTCCGTTCCTTGGCCACGCGCCGTGCCTGTTGTTTGCGTTTGAGCTGCAACAATCAGGCAGATATCCCACGCGCCTGTCGTCCTGTTATTTTTATGTGAGCTGCATCTGGAAGGTCCCACGCGCCGCACCAAATCGTTGTCTGCAGAAAAAAAAAGAAGAAAAAAATAACATTTATATCTTTTAATTGAAATAAACACAAGAAGAGTGTGCACCAAGCTCTGTTTTGGTGCATCCATTTAATAAAAAAATATATACACATAGAAAGCACACTTAGATATTTAAGTAACAATTCAACAACTTCATAAAGATGTAAAGGAAGATTGACAATTGCAGTAGCGCGCAGTCATTTATATATTTTTTGTTTGAAATATTTATATTATTTTTATCGCACATATTTTCACATACACCTATATGCATATACATATATATATGTATATATTTATTTACCATATACATACATGTTGACGCACATAAAGTACCGCATTGGCCGTTGGCAAACATTCTTTGTTTCGCTGTTTACATTTTTTATTTCACACTCAATCGCATTAAAAAATATGTACATATGTATGTCTGTAGCCACGTAATTGAAAATTAATTCTTTTTTTATGGCCGCACTGTCCATAATGACACACTAAATCAGAATCAGTAGGGGCATGAGGCTCACCTGAGGCATGTCTTGGCAAATCTTGCCTTTGAATACAGGCGTGGGTACGCCTGGGATATCAACAGCTGCATCCCATATAATTGTCCGATGCCACCATTTCTGTCCGTCTGCAGATATGTAGGTCCTTTTTTTGTGACGTCCATATCCGTTTACTTTTTCCCGCATTACGTGATTTTATTTGATTTTAGTTATTTTGGGTTTGTTTACGTTTGAATTAATTTTTGTATATCGCGCGTCGAATTAATTGTAGTGATGGCGTTTTGTTTTTGCGACTCACGCGGGCATAGGGTTGGAACCACACACCCAAGGAGAAGTCCGATGAGCCAGCCGACGTTGCCCAAAGGGAAAAAGCGTCGTCGTAACAGTTTGAAATGTTTCCGTTTATATTGAAATTGAATGAGAAAAATACAAAATAACGGAAACTATTTTTATTGTTGTTCAACAAGGCGATCTGATATTATTAGTTCATTTTAAAATGCTTGCATGTCCAGATATTATTAGTTCATTTTAAAATGCTTGCATGTGCACGCCGGGCATTTTCGCTCAAATAAAAATGGGTGTATGGTTATATGTATGTACTAGCAGGTCTTGCCCGTCTTTGCTGGGCTAAGTAAAATGTGCTTAAAATTATAAGTTTAATTACTATGTGATATTCCTCTTTCGACGCTCTCTAATGTTTTTTAAAGAGTTCATTTTCCAAATAGCAAATATAGTTCAATAAGTACTATGTATGGTTATACGTACATACATACATAAGTACATATCTTCGTTACGCAACGGACGGGCTGCCAGACCTGACTTAACTGTGTGCTTCCTCAGCACGTTGTACGCACGGTCGAGTTATCCCCGAAAAGTCCGAAAAAGTTTGCAATGAAAGGATACTTGAGTCCAAATTTCATCTTCTACCGTTTGGGCTGTGCGTTGATCACCAATTAGTCAGCACAAACTGTTTTATATATAGAGATACCGCAACTTTTTAAGATGGACTATGTGCAAAAAAGGGGAATAATTATAATGGAATATCCTAATTTTAAATTCACATTTGAGTCTTTTCGTGCCATATTGAGTCAATACGGTCGCGCACAAACTCGGAATATGAAACACGGCACTCGTGTCAATGCCGTGCAGCGATGAGCCACGATCAAAAAGCACTGACAATTCTCATCTCAATTTGCTAGAGTAAAACTTTCGATAGTTGAAGCCACCGATACCATCAAAATATCGAAGTTTGAATGCAATAAGCAGAATATTTAAATAATAAAATCTAATTATTTATTGAGATCAATAAGAACAAATCATATACATACATACATCTGCCCGCAATGCGAAGCAGAATATGCGTAGCTCCGTTATTCGGTTTCTGCTTTACTATCGCTTACGCAGTCGTTGCCTAGCGACGGTAACTGTTAACTTTTGGCGTTTTGCCTTTGCAATTAACATTAAATGGTCACAACGAAAGAAGAAGAGCGAGCCAATGACTTGCAGTTGTTGTTGTTGTTTTGTATGTACATGCTACATACATATACAGGCATACACACATATGCATGTACATATGTATGTGTGCATGGGCACACATAGACACGAACTGTTGCTTGTTGCATGTATGTGTGAGTGTGTGTATGTGATGCCCCCAACTATTTGATATTTGATATATGGCAAGAAAAAAACATATTGCTATATTTTAATAGTTGAATGCCAATTTGATGATATAGTTATGTTGATTACATTACCCAAATTTGAAATCGATCGGACAAAACTTATAACACAAACTATTCATTTGAAAAAGTGAATAAATATTAAAACCCCAATAATAAAATTAAATGCGATATATCGAAAATATCGATACTTGTGTTGATATACATGTCGAATACAAATACATCGAAAAACATCGTTTGAGAGTTATTGATTATAATACTGTATTCGATTGTTCACTGTACACATACATACATACATACAAATGTATTTGTATGTGTACTGTAACTGTAAACTTTTGGCATTTTGCGTATGCAATTAACAGACGTAAATGATCAAAACGAAATAAGATTTGCGAGCCAATAACTTGTTGTTGTTGTTGTTTTAAAAATTTTGATTTGAAAACATAGAACACTATTTATTATAATTAAACAACGGATGGCCCACTGCATACATACAAACCTATATATGTATGTATATAGGAATTTATGAACGTACATACATATTTATTGATGCACATACATATGTACATACTATACATACAGACGTATGTACATATGTATGTACGTATGTAAACCATATGGTGCTGGTGTAATTCATAAAGCGAAATTCTTTCTAAGGGGAGCAATGTCCCCCCTGCCCAACCTGCGTACGCCCTTGTAGTCCGTTGTCCTAAAAACCCCTTATGCCAAATGTACTAAACAAAGAAAAAATAACAAAAATGTTTATGTTATAATGTTAACAATTTTTAATTAATTAACATTTCTTGCCCTGTCAGTGCAAGACGAATGTACTTTTATACATATGTATGTATGTATGTACATACATGTGTACAAATGAACATTCACACATTAGTGTCTCACATTTTGCTTTGGCTACTTCAACCGTTTGCATGCAACTACATGAACAGCTGCTTGTATGTATGTTTGTGTGTGTGTGTGTATATATACATAGTTGTCCCCAACTGTTTGATATTTTGTATTGTTTGTTCTGCCTGCATTTGTAAAATGCATATTTTAAAAATCGTTAAATGCAAAGTTTTAATTTTAGTTACGTAGATTATATTACCCAAATTTGAAATCGATCGGACAAAATTTATAACACAAACTTTTCATTTGAAATAGTGAATAAATATTAAAACCCCAATAATTCAAGCTCTAACACAAATTTAAAGTTGATCGATTCAGAAATGCAGAATTTTCAAACAAACTTTGGAGCTACTTTTCCCCCCTTTGGAGCTCGAATTTTCCAAAATCCCTTCTTAGTGCGCATCTACACCATGATAGGATAATTGAGTCCAAATTTCAGTTTCCTAGCTTTTACCGTTTGGGCTGTGGGGTGTTGATTGTGTTTCAATTTTTCCACGGAAACCCCCCCCCCCCCCTTTTTCATGCCCCAGGAAAAATGGTGAAAAACCAAGTATACAGTTTTTCTTGTATTCTTTTTGAGAGTATACAAACTAACTTGAAGTTAATTAATTGCAGCCCGTTTTCCCCCCTTTGGCGTTCGAATTTTCCAAAACCGCTTCTTAGTGCTCACTTTCACTATAAGAGGGATCTTGTGTCCAAATTTCAGCTTCCTAGCTCTTACCGTTTGGGCTGTGCGTTGATTGCCAATCAGTCAGTCAGTCAGTCAGGACAAACTGTTTTATATATATAGAGAAGTAAATATGGGTAAAACTATGTTAAATGTAGAGTGTAACTGTATACATAAATGTGACTAGTGTAGTCACTGTGACACAAAAAAATGAGGCAGTTACTTCGTCATGAGAGAAACTTACAATTTTGTCGTTTCTGTGACTCGAACTTTTAAATTTGATGGTAAATCACAGCTGATTTTAATATCGACCATCTCTAGTTCATTCGCACGTGCTCTTAATTAATCTTTGAATTTTTGAACCTTAAGCGTATATAAATGTTAAGAAAACATGCAAGGCAAAGGCGGGAATATCTACGCAAGAAGTCGGTTACTGAACGCCTTAAATCATCAGAGAAACTTAAAGAAAATCTCAATGGAATTATAAAGTTTAGTAGGCCTTCTAAAGGTTTAATGCCTAGGGCCATTCATTTGTATAATACACTCAAATATGATATTCAAGGTATGTGTTAAAGTTAAAGGGTTTTTATTATTACCTGTTTTTGTGGGCTAGGGGTACTCTCTTCCAAAACCAAACAATTTTGCAGAACGCTCACGCAGCGTATTGTGACATACATATGTATGTATGTATGTATGTACTTATGTACATATGTTCATATGTACATATTGTACATACTTATTCACATCATTATCTGTCACCGCCAATATGTAAGCTTGTGCTGAAAGTAATTTCTTAAGCTTTAAAACAAGTTATTGTTCATAGTTACATACATATGTATGTACATAAATATATGATTTCTAGGAGCTGCATAATATGTGCTCAAAGTTTGAATTTGTTGCCAGTGCAATATTTGCCTACGGAGTCGGCCAAGTTTTTTTATTTTTTACATCGGAAAGAAACATTTTACGATCAATTTCATTTAAAATGATTTTAATTTGTTAATTTGCTTTATTCTTGCATGTGTTTATACACCTATTTTTTAATTCCTATTCTTTGAGTCTAGGACTCCTCTGGCATTTATCAAATTAGTAGGCACTGATATGTTATAACAAGTAAAAAAGCTAAAGTCGGGTGTCCCGACTTTGAAATACTCTGTACATATGTTTACAATAATTATAGAAAATAAAAAAATATTTGATCGATTTTACCTCTCTCGGTATTCGAACTCACGTAAAGGGTGTATAATTGCACATTTACATAGCAATTGCGTCTGTGTGAGTGTATGTATGCCTATGCGCATCTATTCGTGTCTGTGTAAGCATTTTCGCAGTCAACCAAACAGCAACATCAACAACAACCGCGGGCAGCGCTTGAGCAGCGCTGCAGCAGCAAATATATTTATGGCTATAACTTCTTGTTAAATCGGTCTATCATAATGAAATTTGGCATACGGACACATAATAACCAACTGGGGGTATTTCCAAAATTTTAGTTCGAAATTCCAAGAATTACGGGAGTTACGATTTGCGGGGTAGAGGGGGGAGGGAGGGGAATTCCAAAATATACATTTTCTGCATATTCACATAAGGCATCTGGGACTAAAATTTGGTGTTCCTAGGTCTTATAGTCTCCGAGATATAGGCGATTATACGAATGGAAAATCGGGAAAACCCCCATAGGGGGGAAGTGGGGGGGAAAATCAAAAAAATAAAACAAACTCGTATAGAATACACACATAACGCATCTTTGTGCAAAATTTGGTGTCTCTATCTCTTATAGTCTCTGAGATCCAGGTGTTCATACGGACGGACAGACGGACAGTCGGACAGACGGACAGACAGACAGACAGGGCTAGATCGTCTCGTCATGCTGATCAAGAATATATATACTTTGTGGGGTCTGCCACGCCTCCTTCTGCCTGTTACATTTTTCAGCTCCCGCAAACCTAATATACTCTTGTACATTTCATGTACAGAGTATAAAAATTTGACCATGAAACAAAATTTTAGGAATGGTGGAAGTAATCTTTTCACAATACGAGTATTTAAAGCCTGTACCCAAAGGATGAAAGGCTATACTAGTTTTGTGCTAATGTATGTAACGGCCTTTTGCCTTTTGGCAGACCCCACAAAGTATATACATATGTAATTCTTGATCAGGGTGACAAGTCGAGTCAATATAGCCATGTCCGTCTGTATGAGCGCAAGGATCTGAGAAAGTACAAGAGCTAGAATGACCAAACTTGGTATTAGGGTTCCTCTGAGCCCTAGACAGGTCAAGTTTGTTTTTATAGCCTGTACCCAAAAGGGTGAAAGGCTATACTAGTTTTGTGCGAATGTATGTAACACACAGAAGGAGGCGTGGCAGACCCCACAAAGTATAAATATTCTTGATCAGGGTGGCAAGCCGAGTAGATATAGCCATGTCCGTCCGTCCGTCTGTATGAGCGCAAGGATCTCAGAAGATACAAGAGCTAGAATAACCAAACTTGGTATCCAGATTCCCATAAGCCCTGGCCATTTTTTTTTTTTTATTCTGATACACCCCCCCACTCCCTCGCAATTCGTGTTTTTTCCATAACTCCCGTAGTTCTTAGAATTTCGTATTCGTAAATTTGGTAACTTCATCCCGTTAGTGATTACGTGTCTGTATGCCAAGTTTCATCATGATAGACCGATTTAACAAGAAGTTATAGCCATAAATATATTTGCTGCTGCAGCGCTGCTCAAGCGCTGCCCGCGGCTGTTGTTGATGCTGGTGCTTTGGTTGACTGCACACATGTTTACACAGACACGAATAGATGCGCATAGGCATACACTCACACAGACGCAATTGCTATGTAAATGTGCAATTATAAACCCATTACGTAAGTTCAAATACCGAGAGAGGTAAAATCGATAAAAAAAATTTTTTTTTTTTTCTTAATGTTTTTTATTTTCTATAATTATTGTAAACATATGTACAGAGTATTTCAAAGTCGGGACACCCGACTTTAGCTTTTTTACTTGTTTTTTTATTCTAATTCACCCCTCAAAAAAGGAAAATTAAACAAATATATATATAATAAAAAATTAAATTATTAACAAAATTAAATTATTAAAAAAAATTGAATTAATTAATAAAATTAATAAAGAACATTTACTTAATACATACATACTTGTAAAAGACATGGTTATGTGCAGTTTTAACAGAATACATTTACATCATCGTGTCTATGCGTGTATTTATGCATCACAAAGTTGAACCAAAGCAGCAACAACAAAACAAGTAAAAAAGCTAAAGTCGGGTGTCCCGACTTTGAAATACTCTGTACATATGTTTACAATAATTATAGAAAATAAAAAAAATTAAGAAAATAAAAAAAAAAATTTGATCGATTTTACCTCTCTCGGTATTCGAACTCACGTAAAGGGTGTATAATTGCACATTTACATAGCAATTGCGTCTGTGTGAGTGTATGTATGCCTATGCGCATCAATTCGTGTCTGTGTAAGCATTTTCGCAGTCAACCAAACAGCAACATCAACAACAGCCGCGGGCAGCGCTTGAGCAGCGCTGCAGCCGCGCTGCATCAGCAAATATATTTATGGCTATAACTTCTTGTTAAATCGGTCTATCATAATGAAATTTGGCATACGGACACATAATAACTAACTGGGGGTATTTCCAAAATTTTAGTTCGAAATTCCAAGAATTACGGGAGTTACGATTTGCGGGGTAGAGGGGGGAGGGAGGGGAATTCCAAAATATACATTTTCTGCGTATTCACATAAGGCATCTGGGACTAAAATTTGGTGTTCCTAGGTCTTATAGTCTCCGAGATATAGGCGATTATACAAATGGAAAATCGGGAAAACCCCCATAGGGGGGAAGTGGGGGGGAAAATCAAAAAAATAAAACAAACTCGTATAGAATACACACATAACGCATCTTCATGCAAAATTTGGTGTCTCTATCTCTTATAGTCTCTGAGATCCAGGTGTTCATACGGACGGACAGACGGACAGACGGACAGACGGACAGACAGACAGACAGGGCTAGATCGACTCGTCTCGTCATGCTGATCAAGAATATATATACTTTGTGGGGTCTGCCACGCCTCCTTCTGCCTGTTACATTTTTCAGCTCCCGCAAACCTAATATACTCTTGTACATTTCATGTACAGAGTATAAACAGCTGCGGGCAGAACTCCAGACAGCGCTTGGGCAGCGATTTTATTTATGGCTATAACTTTCTTCAGAATTTACCTATCATGACCCCCCTCTCCCACCCGACTTTTGCTTTTTTACTTGTTTGTCAGTAATATTGCGAGCGTGTGAGGAATAATGTTCGTTATTATTGGTGTTGTTTATTGCGTCTATTGCAGAGAGTGAGTCGGTGCATATGCAAAATTTGCCTCTTCTATTGTTCAGAGTTTCTACTATTGCAATGAGTTCTGCAGAAAATACAGAGGAGTAGTGGGGCAGGAGGGATTTAATTGTTTTGGTTTCATTTGTGATAACGAAGGTGGTGTTATTTTGGGATCCGTCTGTATAGATATATGTGTATTTGTTTTTGTCTTTAGTTTTTATTTTAATAAATTCAGCTCGGTATATTTGTGGGTTTGTGTGTTTTTTTTTTATTAAAGCTTCTCAGTGTTGAGTCGGTAGTTATTTGGCTTATGTTCCATAGAGGGGTAGTTTGATGAATTAGTCTTGTGTGTTGAAAAGGTAGGTTGTGGTCTTTGCTTTGTTTGATTATGTGATATATTGTTCAGTTATATTGTATACGTCTAGGTGGTCGATATGTTTTGAGTATTTGTTGGTGGGGAGTGGGGAATCTTTTGCTGCAATCAGGGATTTTATGAGTTTGGCTGTTAGGAGTTCACGTCTGTCTTCTAATGTGGAAATTCTTGCTTCATACAAGTATTGTATGTTTTGAGTGGGCGTGGTTTTGAATGCTCCAAGAGCGATTCTAAATCCTGTGTTGAGTGAAGTTTTTATGGGTCGTAAGGTTGTTTTTGACAGTGCCCATAAATGGTTAATCTGTTTTTAAGGTAAGTATTGCTTTTGTGACGTTTATTAGTGTGGGAGTGTTGCAGTTGAATTTTGAATATGCCAGACATTTTATTATATTATTTTTTTTTTGAGCACACTGAACAGTGTCTATTCTGTGTTTGTTGTTAAAGTGAACGCCTAGAATTTTTACTGATGAGACATTCTGGATTTGTATGCTTCCTGTTGTTAGGGTACATTCACAGTTGTGTTTTCTGCAGACGTGCATGTGTCTGCACATGGTGGTGGAGAGCATGGCGCCTGAATAATCGGCCCAATCTAGTATGGTTCTGAGAATTGGGTCATTGATGTTTTTTTCTATTTTTTAGTTCTATTATTATGTTAAAATCATCTGCGTAGGCGCTTAGATTAATATTTGGGTGTAGGGTGATCATTGTGGTGAGTTTGTTATAGGCTATTATGAATAGGACTACTGAGAGTGGTGAATCCTGGGGGATGCCGTTATGGAGTGGGTGGAAAGGGGAGAGGGTGTTGTTTATTCGCACTAATTTTTCTGTTTGTCATGAAATTTTGTATGTAGTTTAGTATTTTTGGTCCCGTTTTCCATTCCGTGAGTTGGTCTAGTAGTGAGTGTAGTCCGATTCTGTCGAAGGCTTTTGCAAAGTTTAAGGATATTATAGATGTATGGTTTCTTCTGGAGATGGATCTTGCTAGTAGGTGGTCTATTAACAGTAGACTATCTATGGCCGATTTCCCCTTCTTGAAACCAGTTTGACTGTTATGGATAAGTTTATCGTTAGAAACAAACCACCAATCTCTTTGCTAATATTTTTCAAGTACTTTTCATAGGCATGATATTGGTCGGTAGGAGTTTAGTATAGTTTTGTCTGCGTTGGGTTTTGTGATTGGAATTATAATACTGTTTTTGAAAGCTTGGGGGATGTAATTGTTTAGTATGGAGTTTAAGAGGTTAATTATTCGGCATTTTGTTTTCCTGTCTAAATTTTTATAGCCTGTACCCAAAGGGTGAAAGGCTATATTAGTTTTGTGCGAATGTATGTAACAGGCAAAAGGAAGTGTGGCAGACCCCACAAAGTATATATACTCTGGATCACGGTGACAATATCCGTCTGTATGAGCGCAAGAATCTCGGAAGGTACAAGGTATCCAGGTTCCCCGGAGCCCTAGGCAGGTCAAATTTGTTTTTTTTTTTATTCTGATACATCCCCCACTCCCCCGCAATTCGTGTTTTTTCTTATAACTTCCGTAATTCTTGGATTTTCGAAACCAACCAAATTTTGGTAGTTACATCCAGTTAGTGCTTATGTGTCCGTGTGCCAAGTTTCATCATGATAGGTCAATTCTGAAGAAAGTTATAGCCATAAGTAAAACCGCTGCTCATGCGCTGCCTGCAGCTCTTCCGGCAGCGCTGCCCGCAGCTGTTGTTGTTGTTGCTGCTTTGGTTCAACTTTGTGCTGAATACATACACGCAGAGACACGATTCTGATGTAAATGTATGCTGTTGAAACTGTATATGAACATGTCTCCACTTTTCTATATACAAGGTGTTTTCCAAATTAAACAGGTAAAACAAGTAAAAAAGCTAAAGTCGGGTGTCCCGACTTTGAAATACTCTGTACATATGTTTACAATAATTATAGAAAATAAAAAATAAAAAAAAATTGGATCGATTTTACCTCTCTCGGTATTCGAACTCACGTAAAGGGTGTATAATTGCACATTTACATAGCAATTGCGTCTGTGTGAGTGTATGTATGCCTATGCGTATCAATTCCTGTCTGTGTAAGCATTTTCGCAGTCAACCAAACAGCAACATCAACAACAGCCGCGGGCAGCGCTTGAGCAGCGCTGCAGCAGCAAATATATTTATGGCTATAACTTCTTGGTAAATCGGTCTATCATAGTGAAACTTGGCATACGGACACATAATTACTAACTGGGGGTATTTGCAAAATTTTAGTTCGAAATTCCAAGAATTACGGGAGTTAGAGAAAATCGCATTTGCGGTGGAGAGGGGGGAGGGAGGGAAATTCCAAAATATACATTTTCTGCGTATTCACACAAGGTATCTTGGACTAAAATTTGGTGTGCCTAGGTCTTATAGTCTCCGAGATATAGGCGATTATACGAATGGAAAATCGGGAAAACCCCCATAGGGGGGAAGTGGGGGGGAAAATCAAAAAAATAAAACAAACTCGTATAGAATACACACATAACGCATCTTTGTGGAAAATTTGGTGTCTCTATCTCTTATAGTCTCTGAGATCCAGGTGTTCATACGGACGGACAGACGGACAGACAGATCGACTCGTCTTGTCACGCTGATCAATAATATATATACTTTGTGGGGTCTGCCACGCCTCCTTCTGCCTGTTACATTTTTCAGCTCCCGCAAACCTAATATACTCTTGTACATTTCATGTACAAGAACAAAGAAACAGAACAAATTGTTTTTTCGGCAAAATCAATTTATTTTATTCAAAATAGTCTCCTTCTGCTTCTGTATGTATGTATACATTGCTCGATTGTCCAATGTATACATACATACATACGAATGTACATACATGCTATATATGTACGTACACAGGCATACATACATACATATGTATGTACATATGCATGCATGTTTCTCTTTGCTTTTTCAACCGTACGTAGAGAACCGCACACATAGACACGAACTGTTGCTTGTTCTGTGTGTGAGTGTGTGTATATGATGTCCCCAACTATTTGATATTTGCGTTCTTTGTAATTTGTTTTTGCTGCATAAAGTTACTAATGAAAACCCTAATGCCAAATGTACTAAACAAAGAAAAAATTACTTTTAAAAATGTTAAATAATTTTTAATTAATTAGCATTTCTTGCTGTCAGTGCAAGACGAATGAACATACATACATACATAGATTTGTACATATGTATGTGTGTACATTCGCACATTAGTGTCTCACATTTTGCTTTGGCTATTTCAATCGTTTGCACGCAACTACACGAACAGCTGCTTGTATGTGTGTGTGTGTGTGTGTATCAGAGAACTGCAACAATTCGACCATCCTTGCTGAAAATTCAATCAAATCAGATCTTTGCTTGACTACAAACGAGCTCGAACGAGTTGAGTACTCTCAGCATTTTTCTTATGATCGAACTTGCATGAGCAATCTTTCTATTTTTACGAACAAGCACTGGCCTTGATTGGTTTGCTTTCAAACAGTTCAGGCTCGGTCACTTCGTTTAAGATGACTGGGTCCTGATCGAAGCAAACCAGACTTTGCAGAATGAGCGTTTGATCGAACGAGTATAGTGCCGTTATTGGTCGAGTATTGTTTGGGTATTGCGCGAGCTATACTCGGGTATTACTCGAGTATTGCGCAGGTTTTACCCGAGTATGACCATATGAAATATGCATGTATGTACATATTTACATATGTATTTGTGCGTGCATGTGTTGTTTGCAATTATGCGCAAACATGTGTATATGTATGTAGGTATTTTAAATAAAGAGGTACAGAATGAAAAGAAAACATATGTATACATATATTTATTTTTATATTATGATATTTAGCATGATTTTATTTCTTAAAAAAGGAACTCAAATATCTTAAAAAAAAGGAAAATAATATAAATTAAAACGGCATAACTTTTTTTAATTTAAATAAAAAGGAAGCTATTTCTTTTCGTTAATAGTTTTGTTGGCTTCTTTAATTTATATGCATTTACAAACTTGTATACGATGTTACTATTTAACTAATAGCCGAAAAAACAATAGAAAATGCGAGTGCACGTGCACGTGCACCTGCCAATATCATTGGTCATTTCGGTCATGCGGGCATGATTGTAAATACGACGTTCGATCATTTCTTGTACGCAGGCAAAAAGTTTCGGTCACCGCCGCTCATTCTGAGTATTTGCAGTTGTGAGTCGAACTGACTGGTTGGTTCGTTCACAACCGGTCATTGCTTGCATTCATGCAAGAAGTTTCGGGCACAACCGCTCACTTCTGAGTTTTTGCAGTTTTGATTCGAACTGAGTGTTCGTTGAGGGCTCGTTCGCAACCAGTCATTGCTTGTTACTATATCCAAATGAAATAATCATACCGAGTATGGGTAAATACTCGAGTATGACCGAAAATGTAGTACTCGTTGCAGTTCTCTGGTGTGTATGTATACTTAGTTGTCCCCAACTGTTTAATATTTTGTATTGTTTGTTCTGCCTGCATTTGTAAAATGCATATTTTGAAAATCCTTGAACGCAAAGTTGTAGATTTAGTTACGTAGATTACAGTCCCCAAATTTGAAATCGATCGGAAAAAATTTATAACACAAACTTTTCATTTGAAAAGGTGAATAAATATTAAAACCCCAAAAATTCAAGCTCCACCACAAATTTCGAAAATCCGAGTATGCAGTTTTGCTTAAAGTTGATTGGGGGAAAACTGAAGATTTTTCAAACAAACTTCGTTTTCCCCCCTTTGGAGCTTGAATTTTCCAAAATCCCTTCTTAGTGGGCACCTTCACTATAATAGGATCCTTGAGCCCAAATTTCAGCTTCATAGCTCTTGTGGGCTGTTGACGCGGTTTCCTTTTGTGCCCCATTTTTTGTACAGGAAAACTCCCATTTTTCTTGGAATTTTTCTGAGAGTATACCAACTAAGTTTGAAGTTAATCAGATGCAAATTGTAGATTTTTCATACAAACGTTGGAGCCTGTTTTCCTCTTCTTTGGAGCTCGAATTTTCCAAAATCTCAGTGGGCACCTACACTATGAAAGGATATCTGAGTCCAAATTTCAGCTTCCTAGCCTTTACCGTTTAGGCTGTACGTTGATCACCAATCAGTCAGTCAGGACAAACAGTCTAGAAAAAGAGCTACAGAATCAGAAAAAGAAAAGACACTAATCGAATTTACATCAGCCCTAAGTACATTAAAAGGAAATACACCTGAACTAGACAGAGTAAACTATTCCATGATAAACAAGAAAGGAACGCTAAAGTCGAGCGAGCTCAACTCTTAAATACCCTGTACCTCCCACCAAAAAGGAAAAAACGAAAAAAAATTAAAGTAATTTTAAATTTATATTAAATAAATTATTTAATTAAATTAAATACAAATTATTCAATACATATATAGAAAAGTGGAGACATGTTCATGTACAGTTTCAACAGCATACATTTACATCAGAATCTTGTCTCTGCGTGTTTATATGCGTGTAGGTATGCAGCACAAAGTTGAACCAAAGCAGCAACAACAACAGTTGCGGGCAGAGCTGCAGGCAGCGCATGGGCAGCGAGTTTATTTATGGCTATAACTTTCTTCAGAATTGACCTATCATGATGAAACTTGGCACGGACGGAATTAAAAAAAAAAATTTTGATCGTTTTTACCTCTTTTGGTATTTGAACTCACGTAAAGGGTGTATAATTGCACATATACAAGGGGGGAGGGAGGGAAATTCCAAAATACACATTTTCTGCGTATTCACATAAGGCACCTGGGACTAAAATTTAGTGTCCCTAGAGTGTCCGAGATATAGGCGATTATACGAATGAAAAATCGGGAAAACCCGCATAGGGGGGAAGTGGGGGGGGGGGGGAAATCAAAATAATAAAACAAACTTGCACAGCGTACACACATAAGGCATCTTTGTGCAAAGTTTTGTGTCTCTACCTCTTATAGTCTCTGAGATCCAGGTGTTCATACGGACAGACAGACAGGGCTAGATCGACTCGTCTCCTCATGCTGATCAAGAATATACTTGTATATACTTTGTGGGGTCTGCCACGCCTCCTTCTGCCTGTTACATTTTTATCTACCGCAAACCTAAAATACTCTTGTACATTTTATGTACAGAGTATAAAAACACGAATTGCGGGGGAGTGGGAGGGTGTATCAGAATAAAAAAAAAACAAACTTGACCTGTCTAGGGCTCAGGGGAACCTGGATACCAAGTTTGATCATTCTAGCTCTTGTACCTTCTGAGATCCTTGCGCTCATACAGGCGGACATGGCTATATCGACTCGGCTTGTCACCGATAATATATATACTTTGTGGGGTCTGCCACGCCTCCTTCTGTTTGTTACATTTTCAGCTCCCGCAAACCCACAAAGTATATATATTCTTGATCAGCATGACGAGACGAGACGATCTAGCCCTGTCTATCTGTCCGTCTGTCCGTATGAACACCTGGATCTCAGAGACTATAAGAGGTAGAGACACCAAACTTTGCACAAAGATGCGTTATATGTGTACGCTGTGCAAGTTTGTTTTATTTTTTGGTTTCCCCCCCCCCCCCCCCCCCCCACCTCCCCCCCTATGGGGGTTTTCCCGATTTTCAATTCGTATAATCGCCTATATCTCGGAGACTATAAGACCTAGGAACACCACATTTTAGTCCAAGATGCCTTATGTGAATACGCAGAAAATATGTATTTTGGAATTTCCCTCCCTCCCCCCTCTCCCATGCAAATTTTCTCTCACTCCCGTAATTCTTAGAATTTCGAATTTTGCAAATACCCCCAGTTAGTAATTATGTATCCGTATGCCAAGTTTCACTATGATAGACCGATTTGACAAGAAGTTATAGCCATAAATATATTTCCTGCTGCAGTGCTGCTCAAGCGCTGCTCCAGCACTGCCCGCGGCTGTTGTTGATGCTGGTGCTTTGGTTAACTGAGAACTTGCTTACACAGACACGAATAGACGCGCATAAACAGACATACACTGACATAGACGCAATTGCACGAGACATACACAGACACACACAAACACACACATACACGCATAATTATTCTACACATATGTACAGAGTATTTCAAAGTCGGGATACCCGACTTTAGATTCTCTACTTGTTTTCTTTTAATGCTTTTGTAGAAACTGCAATTTGTATAACTTACTTTTTACATTTTATTTCATTAAGCTGTAAAACTCACCACAAAAGTTTTAATCTTACTATGTGCGCGCCTTAAGAAGTATAGCTTTACTCACCTCAACAAC
Source organism: Scaptodrosophila lebanonensis (assembly GCF_003285725.1). Classification (NCBI taxonomy): domain Eukaryota; kingdom Metazoa; phylum Arthropoda; class Insecta; order Diptera; family Drosophilidae; genus Scaptodrosophila; species Scaptodrosophila lebanonensis. Next base: position 488,204 of record NW_022060580.1, on the reverse strand, counting down.
AATTTATGTATGTACTGGTGGTGAAGAAAATAGAACTTCCTTCTTTCTACACGTATCTCATGTGTGGTGATACATACTATACACGAAAATACGCATCAATCGACAAAATAAAACAATCGATTTATGTATTTATTTATGTTCATGTAAGAAAAGAGTTTTTCATCGTGAGAAAAGGTAGCAGATTTCTAATCGTGTTAGACCGAGACCGTAGTAAAAGGATTCGCGTAAAGCGAGGGCTAGGTGTATATAAATAACGTTATGTTCATATCTTATAACTGATCAAAATTATATCATTTTTTTAGGTACAAGCAGCAAAGCAGTTCCTGATGAATATGAGTTCGCTGGATGTGAAGATCCAAAAATTATGATAACAACTTCTCATGACCCATCATCACGATTAAAAATATTTGTAAAAGAACTGCGGCTAATATTCCCTAACGCTCAACAAATGAATCGAGGCAATTACCAAATAAACTCTATTATGCACGCTTGCCGAGCCAATAATGTGACTGACTTTATAATTGTGCATGAACATCGTGGAACACCCGATAGTCTTGTTATTTGCCATCTGCCATATGGACCTACTGCATTTTTCAATATTTCTGATGTCGTAATGCGGCACGATATTCCTGACATTGGTCCAATGACTGAGCAGAAACCACACTTAATATTTCACAACTTTAAGAGCGACATTGGCGTGAGGACGATGAAAATATTAAAATATTTGTTTCCTGTTCCTAAGGAAAAATCGCAAAGAGTAATATCTTTTATAAATAATGACGACCAAATCCTATTTAGACACCATCGATTTGAAAACATCAAAGGAGATTTGGATTTAAAGGAAATTGGGCCAAGGTTTCAATTAAAATTGTATCAAATTAAATTAGGGTCATTGGATAATATAAGAGCAGCTAACACCGAATGGGCTTACCGACCATATTTAAATACGTCATCAAAGCGGCATTTTATTTCTGCTGACAATGGAATATTAAAATCTTAAAATTCTCCCCCATTTTGGAAGATTAAATAAAATTTAATATTTTATTTCTCGTATCTGTTTATTTTGGGTTTAAAATAAAACAAGCAGCAACAGCTGCGGGCAGCGCATGAGCAGCGATTTTATTTATGGCTATAACTTTCTTCAGAATTGACCTATCATGATGAAACTACCAAAATTGATTTCAAAAATCCAAGAATTACGGAAGATATAAAAAAACACGGATTGCGGGGGAGTGGGGGGATGTATCAAAATAAAAAAAAAACAAATTTGACCTGCCTAGGGCTCAGGGGAACCTGGTTACCAAGTTTGGTCATTCTAGCTCCTGTACCTTCTGAGATCCTTGCGCTCATACAGACGGACATGGCTATATCGACTCGACTTGTCACCCTGATCAAGAATATATATACTTTGTGGGGTCTGCCACGCCTCCTTCTCCCTGTTACATACATTCGCACAAAACTAGTATAGCCTTTCACCCTTTGGTACAGGCTATAATTAAGAGAATTTAAAACAAGTAAAAAAGCTAAAGTCGGGTGTCCCGACTTTGAAATACTCTGTACATATGTTTAGAATAAATATAGAAATTAAAAAAAATTAAGAAAATAAACAAAAAAAATTTGATCGATTTTACCTCTCTCGGTATTCGAACTCACGTAAAGGGTGTATAATTGAACATTTACATAGCAATTGCGTCTGTGTCAGTGTATGTATGCTTATGCGCATCTATTCGTGTCTGTGTAAGCATTTTCGCAGTCAACCAAACAGCAACATCAACAACAGCCGCGGGCAGCGCTTGAGCAGCGCTGCATCAGCAAATATATTTATGGCTATAACTTCTTGTTAAATCGGTCTATCATAATGAAATTTGGCATACGGACACATAATAACCAACTGGGGGTATTTCCAAAATTTTAGTTCGAAATTCCAAGAATTACGGGAGTTACGATTTGCGGGGTAGAGGGGGGAGGGAGGGGAATTCCAAAATAAACATTTTCTGCGTATTCACATAAGGCATCTGGGACTAAAATTTGGTGTTCCTAGGTCTTATAGTCTCCGAGATATAGGCGATTATACGAATGGAAAATCGGGAAAACCCCCATAGGGGGGAAGTGGGGGGGAAAATCAAAAAAATAAAACAAACTCGTATAGAATACACACATAACGCATCTTTGTGGAAAATTTGGTGTCTCTATCTCTTATAGTCTCTGAGATCCAGGTGTTCATACGGACGGACAGACAGACAGGGCTAGATCGACTCGTCTCGTCATGCTGATCAAGAATATATATACTTTGTGGGGTCTGCCACGCCTCCTTCTGCCTGTTACATTTTTCAGCTCCCGCAAACCTAATATACTCTTGTACATTGTACAAAAAAGGTGGATAATTGCACATTTACATAGAAATCGCATCTGTGTAAGTATATGCATGTCTATGCGTGTCAATTCGTGTCTATGTGAGCATGTTTGCAGTCAATCAAACAGAAACATAAGCAGCAGCGGTTGGGCAGCAATTATATTTATGGCTATAACTTTCTGTTAAATCGGTCTATCATAATGAAACTTGGCACACGGACATAATCACTAATTGAATGCATTTCCTGAATTTGATTCAAAAATTCTAAGAATTACGGGAGGTATGGAAAATTACGATTTGCGGTTGAGAGGGGGGGATGGAGGCGAATAAAATAAAAAAAACTCGTCCTTTTTCGGACCTAGGAGAATCTGGATACCAACTTTGGTTATTCTAGCTTTTATAGTTTCTGAGATCCTTGCGTTCATCCAGACGGACGGACATGTCTAGGTCATGCTGATTCAGAATATATATACTTTATGGGGTCGGAGATGCTTCTTCTGTATGTTACATACTTTGCACAAACCTAATATACCCTTTTTACCCTACGGGTACAGGGTATAACAAGAGAGAACGCTACACCCGACAGTGTAATACCCTGTACCCAGGTAAACTTCCGTCACTGAGTTATATGCGCCCAAAGCAGCAGCAAAAAGAGGAAGAAGAAGAAGAGCGAACTTGTTGCTGCAGTTTGGAGGGGTTGTACTGGCGAGAATTTGTTTCGCTTCTTAGAATTGACCGAATTGAATAACATTTTAAACAACAGTAGATAATTATATATAAATTATGTGTGCAAGGTTTGGTTTAGGTAGCATTTGAAATGTGGACGCTATTGACGAAATTCTGTAGCGAGGGAAGGGGGGGAAAAAAATAAATAAACTCGTCCTTTCTCGGACCTAGGAGAATCTGTGTGCCAACTTTGGTTATTCTAGCTTTTATAGTTTCTGAGATCCTTGCGTTCATTCAGACAGGCGGACATGTCCGCCCTTTTTACCCTACGGGTACAGGGTATAAAAATGTTTGGCAGACCATTTCACTAAATTGTATAAAGAAATTATATGTCTCCTTACCGAACAGGGTGTACGAGGACATAGTAAACCGTGGTGGCGCAACAATTTATTAGTTATTTTTAATTAAGTTAAGAAAATGCAGTAATTCCCATACAAATTTGATTTAGGGGTCTTTAGTGCCCTTTTTCGTTGTTATGCGATATTTACATGTGCTAATCAAATGTCGCAAAAATAAAAGTGAATTTATGGTATTAAATTTAAAACTCAGTAAAAATATTATTTATAAAGCTAATACGAGAACTATTAATTTTCCTGGCGTATAATTTAATATATTTTTATTAGCTAAAGAGTTAATTTGAAGAACTTTATACGATTGGCTGATATTAAGGTTCATGCATTGGATATACATATATGACTGCGCTGCGCACTCTACGCTCTATCTCAAAAACGGTTATGAAAATTTGTTACACAAGTTTTAGAGAATTTTACACTCTACAACTTTGTGATAGGTGCAAATCTCATCCAAGGCAAACGAAGCGAGATATACGAGAAAACACGATTTCCATGACCTTTGACCTTGAATATCTTAAGACTGGCACGATAGTCACAGATAATAGTGACTTTTGAAACAACATAAAGGTGTATACAATTTTTCAGCTTAGTATTTTAAATTCCGATGTGAAACCCTAATTTGACTGGGCTATATTGAATTTAAATACGAGTACCATTTTGCACAATAACGCTAATTTGATCGGGTTTTGTACTTGTACAAAAAGGGGTTACATACATACTACTTAGTTTAGTGGGAATGTATGTAACATACAAGTACAAAAGGAGACCCCAAAAGTATGTACGTACTTGCTCGATTCAAAAAACACTGCATACTTGGTTTTCTGGGGCATGAAATATGGGGGTTTTCCTGTGAAAAAAATTGCAACAATCAATACCCCACAGCACAAACGGTAAAAGCTAGGATGCTGAAATTTGGACATACGATGAGATAACAAGCGGTTTTAGAAAATTAGAAATCCGATTAACTTGGTTTATTTACTCTAAGAAAGAATACTACGTAGCATGTTTTTTTTTAACTTTTTATTAAAGCGTACAACAAATAGTTATGATAATGAAGGTTGTTGTAACATTTATTTCTATTTAAATGTTGTGCAGTAACATAAGTTGACCAAAAATCGTTGCCAAATTATGCAGCTTTTAATTCAACAAATTACATGCCCAGAATACTACTATCATAATACATAAATATAAATATTAGTTATGAATGTACGTATGACCATAGTATACATTCCACTATCAGTGGTGCCACAGAAATCTCTTCCGCCCCAAAACCCATTCTCGGTGCCACAGATTTCAAATCTCGTTTGTTTTGCCAGGAGTTTTTATTAAAAACACTCAAAAAAAAATCATTGCGAGATAAACTTTATAGTTCTTCTGAACAATTTGATCAAAAATATTTTGCGTATCCTATGTAAATATTATTAAATTAGCAAATTACTAAATGTATACTTAAAGCATTAGTAGTTTCCAAAACAACCGCACAATAGAGATGCTCAATTGGCCCAAATAGAAAATTACATTTTTCGAACATCACATATTGTAAACTAGCAGGCCCGTCTTTGCTGGGCTCAGTATCTGTGCTTACAATTATACGTTTATTTACTATATGATATTTCTCTTTCGACACTAAAGTTTTTAAAGAGTTCATTTCCCAAACAGCAAATACTCTATACATATGTTTAAAATAATTATAGAAATTAAAAAAATTTAAAAAAGATAGATTTTACCCCTCTCGGTATTCGAACTCACGTAAAGGGTGTATAATTGCACATATACCAAGCAATTGCGTCTATGTGAGTGTATGAATGCCTATGCGCATCTATTCGTGTCTGTGTAAACATGTTTGAAGTCAACCAAAGCACCAGCATCAACAACAGCTGCGGACAGCGCTTGGGCAGCGCGTGGGCAGCAAATATATTTATGGCTATTTTTGTTAAATCGATCTATCGTAGTGAAACTTGGCATACGGACACATAATGACTAACTGGGGGTATTTCCAAAATTTGAGTACGAAATTCCAAGAATTGCGGGAGTTACGATTTGCGGGGGAGGTGGGAGGTAAATTCCAAAATACACATTTTCTGCGTATTCACAAAAGGCATCTTGGACTTTGGTGTTCCTAGGTCTTATAGTCTCCGAGATATAGGCTATTATACGAATGGAAAATCGGGAAAACCCCCATAGGGGGAAAGGGGGGGGGGGAAATAAAAAAAAAAAAAAACAAACTTGCACAGCGTACACACATAAGGCATCTTTGTCCAAAATTTGGTGTCTCTATCTCTTATAGTCTCTGAGGTCCAGGTGTTCATACGGACAGACAGACAGACAGATCGACTCGTCTTGTCATGCTGATCAAGAATATACTTGTATATACTTTGTGGGGTCTGCCACGCCTCCTTCTGCCTACTCTTGCACATTTCATGTACAGAGTATAAAAATGTGTTAAAAAAGCAGATATACAAACTATTTTATATATATTTTTTTATATAAAATAAACATATAATTGATTAATTGGCGCCCGAGCAGGGACCGCGGTAATAATACGAAAAAAAAAATTTATTACAGAAACTTACTGAACTTAATATCTAAGCTAAGCCCTAACGAAACCTCCGTTCCACGTTGATATGTCGACGTCGGCGTTTTAAAGAAACAGCAGGCAGAACAAACAATACAAAATATCAAACAGTTGGGTAAGTAAGTATACATACACGCACACACACACATACAAGCAGCTGCTCGTGTAGTTGCGGGCAAACGATTGAAATAGCCAAAGCAAAATGTGAGTTCGAGTTAGTTCCCCCCCCCTTGGAGCACCAATTTTCCAAAATCCCATCTTAGTGCGCACCTACACTATGATAGGATACTTGAGCCCAAATTTCAGCTTCCTAGCTTTTACCGTTTGGGCTGTGGGCTTTTGACGCGGTTTCCTCTTGTGCCCCAAAAAAGCCCCAATAATTCAGTCTCCAAGAAAAAATGCAAAAAACTAAGTATTCAACTTTCTTTGTATTCTTTAATTGATTTTGGAAACTAAGTTTTAAGTCGATCGGTTGAAAAATGAGGATTTTTCAAACAAACTTTGGAGCTAGTTTTCCCAACTTTGGAGCTTGAATTTTCCAAAATCCCTTCTTAATGCACATTTACACTATGATAGGATACTTGACCCCAAATTTCAGCTTTCTAGCTCTTACCGTTTGGGCTGTGGGCTGCTGACGCGGTTTCCTTTTGTGCCCCAAGAAAACCCCAATAATTCAGTCTCCAAGAAAAAATGCAAAAAACTAAGTATTCAACTTTCTTTGTATTCTTTAATTGATTTTGGAAACTAAGTTTTAAGTCGATCGATTGAAAAATGAGGATTTTTCAAACAAACTTTGGAGCTACTTTTCCCCCCTTTGGAACTTGAATTTTCCAAAAGCCTTTCTTAGTGTGCTCCTACACTATGATGGATACTATGAAAGGATACTTGAGTCCAAATTTCATCTTTTACCGTTTGGGCTGTGCGTTGATCACCAATTAGTCAGGACAAACTGTTTATACTCTGTACATGAAATGTACAAGAGTATATTAGGTTTGCGGGAGCTGAAAAATGTAACAGGCAGAAGGAGGCGTGGCAGACCCCACAAAGTATATATATTATTGATCAACGTGACAAGACGAGTCGATCTAGCCCTGTCTGTCTGTCCGTCTTTTCCCCCCCACTTCCCCCTATGGGGGTTTTCCCGATTTTCCATTCGTATAATCGCCTATATCTCGGAGACCATAAGACCTAGGAACACCAAATTTTAGTCCAAGGTGCCTTGTGTGAATACGCAGAAAATGTATATTTTGGAATTTCCCTCCCTCCCCCCTCTCCCACGCAAATGCGTGAAGTTATAGTCATAAATATATTTGCTGCTGCAGCGCTGCTCAAGCGCTGCCCGCGGCTGTTGTTGATGTTGCTGTTTGGTTGACTGCGAAAATGCTTACACAGACACGAATTGATGCGCATAGGCATACATACACTCACACAGACGCAATTGCTATGTAAATGTGCAATTATACACCCTTTACGTGAGTTCGAATACCGAGAAAGGTAAAATCGATCCAATTTTTTTTTCTTTTTTTTATTTTTTTTTTATTTTCTATAATTATTGTAAACATATGTACAGAGTATTTCAAAGTCGGGACACCCGACTTTAGCTTTTTCACTTGTTTTTTTAAATTTCTATAAATATTCTACACACATGTACAGAGTATTTTAATGTAGGGACAGCCCCTATTCCACTTGCTTTTTTTTATTTTCTATAATTATTGTAAACATATGTACAGAGTATTTCAAAGTCGGGACACCCGACTGTAGCTTTTTTACTTGTTTATATATAGAGACTAGCAGGTATTGCCCGTCTTAACCCGGCTCAATATAATGTTTCCAATTGTATTTATTTTGTGTGTGCATAACCTACCCATATGTTTTCACCTTAAAGGTTACCAGTAGGAAGGCATTTAAGGTATTTAAATGAACATTTTCTGTTCTTGACAAAAAATTATATTTTTTAAAGCTCGTTTTCCCCCCTTTGGAGCTAGAATTTTCCAAAAGCCTTTCTTAGTGTGCTCCTACACTATGATGGATACTATGAAAGGATACTTGAGTCCAAATTTAAATTTACATTTGAGTCTTTTCGTGTCATATTAAGTCAATACGGCCACGCACAAACTCGGAATATGAAACACGGCATTCGTGTCAATGCCGTGCAGCGACGAGCCACGATCAAAAACCACTGGCATCGATACCATCAAAATATCGAAGTTTGAATGCAATAATCAGATTATTTAAATAATAAAATCGAATTATTTATAGAGATCAATAAGAACAAATCATATACATACATACATACATCTGCCCGCAATGCGAAGCAGAATATGCGTAGCTCCGATATTCGGTTTCTGCTTTACTATCGCTTACGCAGTCGTTGCCTAGCGACGGTAACTGTTAACTTTTGGCGTTTTGCCTTTGCAATTAACATTAAATGGTCAAAATGAAAGAAGAAGAGCGAGCTAATGACTTGCAGTTGTTGTTTTTAGAGCATTAATTTATTTACAATCAAACAACTGTGTTCGATTGCCCAATGTATACATTAATACGAATGCGAATGAATACATATGTATGTTTCTCTTTACTTTTTCAACCGTACGTAGAGAACCGCACACATAGACACGAACTGTCGCTTGTTGTGTGTGTGAGTGTGTGTATGTGATGTCCCCAACTATTTGATATTTGTTGTTGCTGCATAAAGCTATTAATGAAAACCCTAATGCCAAATGCACTAAACAAAGACAAAATTACTTTAAAAAATGTTATATAATTTTCAATTAATTAACATTTCTTGCTCTGTCAGTGCAAGACGAATGTACATACATACATATGTAGATACATATGTACATACATAGATGTGCACATACATATATTTATTTTTAAAATCATATTTTTCACACGAGTGAAACTTTTTGACCAGTACTGGATTTTTTTACCTTGTACCCGTAAGGTAAAAAGTATATACATATTAGGTTTGCGCAAAGGAAGCATCTCCGACCCCATATCTATATATATAAAACAGTTTGTCCTGACTGACTGACTGAATGATTGGTGGACAACGCACAGCTCAAACGGTAAAGGCTAGGAAGCTGAAATTTGGACTCAAGTATCCTTTCATAGTCTAGGTCCCCACTAAGAAGGGATTTTGGAAAACTCGAGCTCCAAAGGGGGGAAAACAGGCTCCAATGTTTGTATGAAAAATCTACAGTTTTCATCTGATTAACTTTAAACTTAGTTTGTATACTCCAATTCCAATTCCAAGAAAAACTGTATACTGTATTGGTTTTTTGTTTTTTTTTTGGGGCCTAAAATATGGGAGTTTTCCTGTAAAAAAAATGTTGGGGCACAAAAGCAAACCGCGTCAACAGCCCACAGCCCAAACGGTAAAAGCTAGGATGCTGAAATTTGGGCTCAAGTATCCTATCATGGTGTAGATGCGCACTAAGAAAGGATTTTGGAAAATTCGAGCTCCAAAGGGGGGAAAACGAGCTCCAAAGTTTGTTAGAAAAATCCGCATTTTTTAGCCGATCGACTTAAAATCAATTAAAGGATACAAACAAAACTGCATACTCGGATTTTCGAAATTTGTGTTGGAGCTTGAATTATTGGGGTTTTAATATTTATTCACTATTTCAAATGAAAAGTTTGTGTTATAAATTTAGTCCGATCGATAAAATTTGGGTAATGTAATCTACGTAGCTAAATCTACAACTTTGCATTCAAGGATTTTCAAAATATGCATTTTACAAAAGCAGGCAGAACAAACAATACAAAATATCAAACAGTTGGGGACAACTAAGTATACATACACACACATACAAACAGCTGTTCGTGTAGTTGCGTGCAAACGATTGAAATAGCCAAAGCAACATGTGAGACACTAATGTGTGAATGTCCATACATATGTGCACATCTATGTATGTACATATGTATCTACATATGTATGTATGTACATTCGTCTTGCACTGACAGAGCAAGAAATGTTAATTAATTGAAAATTATATAACATTTTTTAAAGTAATTTTGTCTTTGTTTAGTGCATTTGGCATTAGGGTTTTCATTAATAGCTTTATGCAGCAACAACAAATATCAAATAGTTGGGGACATCACATACACACACTCACACACACAACAAGCGACAGTTCGTGTCTATGTGTGCGGTTCTCTACGTACGGTTGAAAAAGTAAAGAGAAACATATGTATGTACATATGTATGTATGCCTGTGTATGAATATAGCATGTATGTTCATTCGTATTAATGTATACATTGGGCAATCGAACACAGTTGTTTGATTGTAAATAAATTAATGCTCTAAAAACAACAACAACTGCAAGTCATTGGCTCGCTCTTCTTCTTTCGTTTTGACCATTTAATGTTAATTCCAAAGGCAAAACGCCAAAATGTTACAGTTACCGTCGCTAGGCAACGACTGCGTAAGCGATAGTAAAGCAGAAACCGAATAACGGAGCTACGCATATTCTGCTTCGCATTGCGGGCAGATGTATGTATGTATGTATATGATTTGTTCTTATTGATCTCTATAAATAATTCGATTTTATTATTTAAATAATCTGATTATTGCATTCAAACTTCGATATTTTGATGGTATCGATGCCAGTGGTTTTTGATCGTGGCTCGTCGCTGCACGGCATTGACGAGTGCCGTGTTTCATATTCCGAGTTTGTGCGTGGCCGTATTGACTCAATATGGCACGAAAAGACTCAAATGTGAATTTAAATTTGGACTCAAGTATCGTTTCATAGTATCCATCATAGTGTAGGAGCACACTAAGAAAGGCTTTTGGAAAATTCTAGCTCCAACGGGGGGAAAACGAGCTTTAAAAAATATTAGTTATAGTGGTCATGTTCGTTTAACGAAATAGTTTGTCAAGAACAAAAATGTAACGGATTACTGAACAATTTTTTGTCAAGAACAGAAAATGTTCATTTAAATACCTTAAATGCCTTCCTACTGGTAACCTTTAAGGTGAAAACATATGGGTAGGTTATGCACACACAAAATAAATACAATTGGAAACATATTGAGCCGGGTTAAGACGGGCAATACCTGCTAGTGGTGTATATATTCTTAATCAGCACGACGAGAGAAATCGATCAAAGTATGTCCGTCCGTCTGAAAACGGTTGAGCGCACATTAACCAAATAAGCAACATAAACCATATTTGCAAAGATAATTTATATATACATAAATTTTTTTTTTTCAATTTTTATGAAAATCGGTTAATTCTAAGTTACCGAAACAATTTTACTCCAGTACTACATCGGCAAATTGCAGCATCAAGTTTTCTTCTGCTAGGGACGCATAAGCTCATTGCCGGAAGTTAGTCTGGGTACAGGGTATTTCACCGTCGGGCTTGCTCTGCGTTCTCTCTTGTTATTTATAATGTCATTAAATTGTCCGCAACTGCCAATATTATATATTAAAAGAAATGTGTCCACTTTTAGTGACGTTAGCAATTATCAATGAAAATAAAAATAGAGAAGGTACTGGATGATAGATAGGCAATTTTGCATTGGTATTCCTTTTTCTCTTAGATTATTAAGCACCTCAATTCACCGCTGTTTTGTCAAACAGGAGAGCAGGAGGAGGAGATGCAGTAGACAAGAACAATGGTTTTCTATCTCTTCCTCTATTATATTATGTATTTTAAATGTCATGTTGGTAATGCGGGACATGCGGGACGCGTTTTAGGTTTTTCGGGACTATTTTATTCGATTTTTCAATGCGGGACAACACCTGTCAATGCGGGACTGTCCCGCACAATGCGGGACGGTTGGCCGCCTTAGTTCTTAGATTTAGTTACGTAGATTACATTATCCAAATTTTAAATCGATCGGACTAAATTTATAACACAAACTTTTCATTTGAAATAGTGAATAAATATTAAAACCCCAATAATTCAAGCTCCAAAACAAACGAAAATCCGAGTATGCAGTTTTGTTTGTATTCTTTAATTGATTTTAGAAACTAAGTTTTAAGTCGATCGGCTAAAAAATGCGGATTTTTCTAACAAACTTTGGAGCTACTTTTCCCCCCTTTGGAGCTCGAATTTTCCAAAATCCCTTCTTAGTGCTCATCTACACCATAATAGGATACTTGAGCCCAAATTTCAGCTTTCTAGCTTTTACCGTTTGGGCTGTGGGCTGTTGACGCGGTTTCCTTTTGTGCCCCAAGAAAGCCCCAATAATTCAAGCTCCAAAACAAATTTCGAAAATCCGAGTATGCAGTTTTGTTTGTATTCTTTAATTGATTTTAGAAACTAAGTTTTAAGTCGATCGGTTGAAAAATGCGGATTTTTCAAACAAACTTTGGAGCTACTTTTCCCCCCTTTGGAGCTCGAATTTTCCAAAATCCCTTCTTAGTGCTCATCTACACCACGATAGGATACTTGAGCCCAAATTTCAGCATCCTAGCTTTTACCGTGTGGGCTGTGGGCTGTTGACGCGGTTTGCTTTTATGCCCCAACATTTTTATACCCTGTACCCGTAGGGTAAAAAGGGTATATTAGGTTTGTGCAAAGTATGTAACATACAGAAGGAAGCATCTCCGACCCCATAAAGTATATATATTCTTGATCAGCATGACGAGAGAAATCGATCTAGACATGTCCGTCCGTCTGTCCGTCCGTCTGTCCGTCCGTCTGGATGAACGCAAGGATCTCAGAAACTATAAAAGCTGGAATAACCAAAGTTGGTATCCATATTCTCCTAGCTCCGAGAAAGGACGAGTTTATTTTATTTTTGGGAATTTCCCCCCCCTTCCCCCGCTACAGAATTTCGTCAATACTGTCCACATTTCAAAAACTACATAAGCCAAACTTTGCACACGCAATCTATATACAGTTATCTACTTTTGGTTTAAATTTGATCCAATTCGGTAAATTTTAAGAAAAGTTATTAGCGAAACATTTTCTCTCCGGTACTACGCCCACAAGCTTCAGCACCCGAACTTCGTCAACACTGTCCTCATTTCGAAAACAACATAAACCAAACTTGGTATGCAGACTCTCATAATACCTAGGCAACACAAGTTTGTCTTTTTTTATTTCCTCCCCCCTCCCCCCGCTACAGAATTTCGTCAATACTGTCCACATTTCAAAAGCTACATAAATTAAACCTTGCATACATAATCAACATAATTATTTATTTTGTTTTCTTCGATCAATTTTAAGAAAAGTTATAAACGATACGCATAACAAACTGAAGCAGTGATTTATTATACCCTGTACCCGTAGGGTAAAAAGGGTATATTAGGTTTGTGCAAAGTATGTAACATACAGAAGGAAGCATCTCCGACCCCATAAAGTATATATATTCTTGATCAGCATGACGAGAGAAATCGATCTAGACATGTCCGTCCGTCTGTCCGTCTGGATGAACGCGAGGATCTCAGAAACTATAAATGCTAGAATAACCAAAGTTGGCATCCAGATTCTCCTAGATCCGAGTAAGGACGAGTTTATTTTATTTTTTTTAATTTTCCCCCCCTTTCCCCGCTGCAGAATTTCGTCAATAGCGTCCACATTTCAAATGCTACCTAAACCAAACTTTGCACACATAATTTTTAAATAAATATCTACTGTCGTTTAAAATTTTATTCAATTCTGTCGATTTTAAGAAAAGTTATTAGCGAAACAAATTCTCGCCAGTACCACACCCCCCAAACTGCAGCAACAAGTTCGCTCTTCTTCTTCCTCTTTTTGCTGCTGCTTTGGGCGCATATAACTCAGTGACGGAAGTTTAACTGGGTACAGGGTATTACACTGTCGGGCTTGCTCGACTGTAGCGTTCTCTCTTGTTTTTACAGGAAAACTCCCATATTTTAGGCCCCAAAAAAATATCAAAAAACCAAGTATACCGTTTTTCTTGGAATTGTTCTGAGAGTATACAAACTAAGCTTAAAGTTAATCAGATGAAAACTGTAGATTTTTCATACAAACGTTGGAGCCTGTTTCCCCCCTTTGGAGCTTGAGTTTTCCAAAATCCCTTTTTAGTGGGGACCTAGACCTCGAAAGGATACTTGAGTCCAAATTTCAGCTTCCTAGCCTTTACCGTTTGGGCTGTGCGTTGATCACCAATCAGTCAGTCAGTCAGTCAGTCAGTCAATCAGTCAGTCAGTCAGTCAGGACAAACTGTTTTATATAGATAGATAACGCAACGTTTTCAGATAGACTATGTGCAAAAAAGGGGAATAATTATAAGGGTATATCCCAATTTTAAATTCACATTTGAGTCTTTTCGTGCCATATTGAGTCAATACGGTCACGCACAAACTCGGAATATGAAACACGACACTCGTGTCAATGCCGTGCAGCGATGATCAAAAAGCACTGACAATTCTCATCTCAATTTGCTAGAGTAAAACTTTCGATAGTTGAAGCCACCGATACCATCAAAATATCGAAGTTTGAATGCAATAAGCAGAATATTTAAATAATAAAATCTAATTATTTATTGAGATCAATAAGAACAAATCATATACATACATACATCTGCCCGTAATGCGAAGCAGAATATGCGTAGCTCCGTTATTCGGTTTCTGCTTTACTATCGCTTACGCAGTCGTTGCCTAGCGACGGTAACTGTAAACTTTTGGCGTCTTGCCTTTGCAATTAACATTAAATGGTCAAAACGAAAGAAGAAAAACGAGCCAATGACTTGCAGTTGTTGTTGTTTTTAGAGCATTATTTTTTTTACAATCAAACAACTGTGTTCGATTGCCCAATGTATACATTAATACGAATGTACATACATACATGCTACATTCATAAGTACACAGGCATACATATGGATGTTTCTCTTTACTTTTTCAACCGTACGTAGAGAACCGCACACATAGACACGAACTGTTGCTTGTTGTGTGTGTGAGTGTGTGTATGTGATGTCCCCAACTATTTGATATTTGTTGTTGCTGCATAAAGTTATTAATGAAAACCCTAATGCCAAATGCACTAACAAAAGAAAAAATTACTTTTAAAAATGTTATATAATTTTCAATTAATTAACATTTCTTGCTTTGTCAGTGCAAGACGAATGTACATACATACATATGTAGATACATATGTACATACATAGATGTGCACATCTGTATGGACATTCACACATTAGTGTCTCACATGTTGCTTTGGCTATTTCAATCGTTTGCACGCAACTACACGAACAGCTGTTTGTATGTGTGTATATGTATACTTAGTTGTCCCCAACTGTTTGATATTTTGTATTGTTTGTTCTGCCTGCTTTTGTAAAATGCATATTTTGAAAATCCTTGAATGCAAAGTTGTAGATTTAGTTACGTAGATTACATTACCCAAATTTTAAATCGATCGGACTAAATTTATAACACAAACTTTTCATTTGAAATAGTGAATAAATATTAAAACCCCAATAATTCAAGCTCCAACACAAATTTCGAAAATCTAAGCATGCAGTTTTGATCTGCCCGTAATGCGAAGCAGAATATGCGTAGCTCCGTTATTCGGTTTCTGCTTTACTATCGCTTACGCAGTCGTTGCCTAGCGACGGTAACTGTAAACTTTTGGCGTTTTGCCTGTGCAATTAACATTTGGAATTTCCCTCCTTCCCCCCTCTCCCATGCAAATGCGTTTTCTCTAACTCCCGTAATTCTTGGAATTTCGAACTAAAATTTTGCAAATACCCCCAGTTAGTAATTATGTGTCCGTATGCCAAGTTTCACTATGATAGACCGATTTACCAAGAAGTTATAGCCATAAATATATTTGCTGCTGCAGCGCTGCTCAAGCGCTGCCCGCGGCTGTTGTTGATGTTGCTGTTTGGTTGACTGCGAAAATGCTTACACAGACACGAATTGATGCGCATAGGCATACATACACTCACATAGACGCAATTGCTATGTAAATGTGCAATTATACACCCTTTACGTGAGTTCGAATACCGAGAGAGGTAAAATCGATCCAATTTTTTTTTCTTTTTTTTTTTTATTTTCTATAATTATTGTAAACATATGTACAGAGTATTTCAAAGTCGGGACACCCGACTTTAGCTTTTTTACTTGTTTTTACAATCAAACAACTGTGTTCGATTGCCCAATGTATACATTAATACGAATGTACATACATGCTATATTCATACACAGGCATACATACATACATACATATGTATGTTTCTCTTTACTTTTTCAACCGTACGTAGAGAACCGCACAC
Source organism: Scaptodrosophila lebanonensis (assembly GCF_003285725.1). Taxonomy (NCBI): domain Eukaryota; kingdom Metazoa; phylum Arthropoda; class Insecta; order Diptera; family Drosophilidae; genus Scaptodrosophila; species Scaptodrosophila lebanonensis. Next base: position 472,000 of record NW_022060580.1, on the reverse strand, counting down.
ATAGACACGAACTGTTGCTTGTTGTGTGTGTGAGTGTGTGTATTTGATGTCCCCAACTATTTGTTATTTGTTGTTGCTGCATAAAGTTATTAATGAAAACCCTAATGCCAAATGCACTAAGCAAAGAAAAAACAAGATAGAACGCTACAGTCGAGCAAGCCCGACAGTAAAATAGCCTGTACTCTTCACAAAAAAAAAAAATTAAAAAAAAAAAAAATTTTTTAAAATTAAATTATTAAAAAAAATGAATGAATTAATTAATTAAAATAATTAATTAAATTAAATTAGAATACATGTATATGTTCAGTTTAAACAGCATAAATTTACATCACGTTCCTATGCGTGTTTATATGCGCGTATGTATGCTGCACAAAGTTGAACAAAAGCATCAACAACAACAGCTGCGGGCAGCGCTGCCGACAGAGCTGCAGGAAGCGCATGAGCAGCGATTTTACTTATGGCTATAACTTTCTTCAGAATTGACCTATCATGATGAAATTTGGCACACGGACACATTAGTACTAACTGAATGTACCTACCAAAAAAAATTCCGAGAATTACGGAAGTTATAAGAAAAAATACGAATTGCGGGGGAGTGGGGGGGTGTATCAGAAAAAATAAACAAACTCGTTCTGCCTTGGGCTTATAGGAACCTTGATACCAATTTTGGTTATCCTAGCTCTTGTACTTACTGAGATCCTTGCGCTCATACAGACAGACGGACATGGCTATATCGACTCGTCTTCTCATCCTGATCAAGAATATATATACTTTGTGGGGTCTGCCACGCCTCCTTATGTGTGTTACATACATGCGCACAAAACTAGTATAGCCTTTCACCCTTTGGGTACAGGCTATAAAAATTACTTTTAAAAATGTTATATAATTTTCAATTAATTAACATTTCTTGCTCTGTCAGTGCAAGACGAATGTACATACATACATATGTAGATACATATGTACATACATAGATGTGCACATATGTATGGACATTCACACATTAGTGTCTCACATTTTGCTTTGGCTATTTCAATCGTTTGCACACAACTACACGAACAGCTGTTTGTATGTGTGTGTATGTATACTTAGTTGTCCCCAACTGTTTGATATTTTGTATTGTTTGTTCTGCCTGCTTTTGTAAAATGCATATTTTGAAAATCCTTGAATGCAAAGTTGTAGATTTAGCTACGTAGATTACATTACCCAAATTTTATCGATCGGACTAAATTTATAACACAAACTTTTCATTTGAAATAGTGAATAAATATTAAAACCCCAATAATTCAAGCTCCAACACAAATTTCGAAAATCTAAGTATGTAGTTTTGTTTGTATTCTTAATTATTAATTGATTTCAGAAACTAAGTTTTAAGTCGATCGGTTGAAAAATTCAGATTTTTTTAACCAACTTTGGAGCTCGTTTTCGCCCCTTTGGAGCTCGAATTTTCCAAAATCCCTTCTTAGTGTGCTCCTACACTATGATGGATACTATGAAAGGATACTTGAGTCCGAATTTCATCTTTTACCGTTTGGGCTGTGCTGTGTATTAGTTATAGTGGTCATGTTCGTTTAACGAAATAGTTTGGCAAGAACAAAAATGTAACGGACTACTGAACAATTTTTTGTCAAGAACAGAAAATGTTCATTTAAATACCTTAAATGCCTTCCTACTGGTAACTTATAAGGTGAAAACATATGGGAAGGTTATGCACACACAAAATAAATACAATTGGAAACATTATATTGAGCCGGGTTAAGACGGGCAATACCTGCTAGTATATAGATAAACTTGTAATTGCAAAAATACTTAGAGCCCAGCAAAGACGGGCAAGACCTGCCAGTTTCAATATTTTTATTTGAATTGGTAATTCGTTCCAAATGCTAATAGCATACATAGAAAACTGTCTAGAAGACACTAAAAGTCTGTTCCGATGGCATACTGAGTTTTGCGTTTATTGATGTGGAAAATGTAATCTTTTGATAGAGGTATGCTGAATCCTTGTGTTATTTTAGTGAAAATTATAGAACCCTAAAGTTAATGCAAGACTTAAAACTTAAGTCAAAAAATTTGTACGCTTAGCTGGTAATGTGATTAAAGCGCCTTAGAACGAAAACTTATCGAGCAACACTATTGTATGCTACTTTGAGCGTTTGAACTGTAATTGCGTACACCCCAACACCATGGAAAAGGATAGCAAGTATAAATGTTTACACTTTCTACATGAAATTTACAAGAGTATATTAGGGTTACGCGAGCTGAAAAATGTAACAGGCTAAGTACATATATTCTTGATTAGCATGACAAGACAAGTCGATTTAGCCCTGTCAGTCTGTCTTAATGAACACCTGGACCCAAAGGGTGAAAGGCTATACTAGTTCTGTGTGAATGTATGTAACAGGCAGAAGGAGGCATGACAGACCCCACAAAGTATATATATTCTTGATTAGGGTGACAAGCCAAGTCGATATAGCAATGTCCGTCTGTATGAATGCAAGGATCTCAATGTATAAGAGCTAGAATAATCAAACTTGGTATACAGATTCTCCTAAGTCCGAGAAAGGACGACTTTCTGTTTCTTTTCCGATACACCGCCACATTCCCCACTATTCGCAATTTTCTATAACTCCCGTAATTCTCAGAGTTTTGAACTCAAATTTGGCAATTACATCCCGTAATGATAATGTGTCCGTATGCCAAGTTTCATTATGATAGGTCAAACATGAATAAAGTTATAGCCATAAATATTTTCTCTGTCTAGGCTCTGCCAGCAGGTGTTGTTGTTGTTTCTGCTTTTGTTAAACTGTGTGCTGCATAAATACACGCATAGACACGAGTCTGAAGTAAATGTAAACTGTTGAAATTGTATATAAACACTTATGTATATATGCATTAATTAATTACATGAAATGTACAAGAGTATATTAGGTTTGCGGGAGCTGAAAAATGTAAGAGGCAGAAACGTCTCTTTCAGACCCCACAAAGTATATATATTCTTGATCAGCAGATTCCAGAGACTATAAAAGATAGACACCAAATTTTTGCATGAAGATGCCTCATATATGCTACACGAGTTTTTTTTATTTTTCTGATTCCCTCACTTCTCCCCTATGGGGGATTTCCCTATATTCCGTTCTTATAAGCACCTATATCTCAGAGACTATAAGACCTAGAGCACCAAATTTTAGTCCGAGATGCCTTTTGTGAATACGCAGAAAATGTATATTTTAGAATTTCCCTCCCTCCCCCTTCTCCGCCGTAATTAGTGATCTTCCGTAAGTCCCGTAATTCTTGGAATTCAGAACTCCTTTTTTGCAAATACCCCCAGTTAGTGATTATGTGTCCGTATGCCAAGTTTCACTATGATATAACGGAACAGGAAGTTATAGCCATAAATATATTTGCTGCACGCAGCTGTTGTTAATGCTCGGGCTTTGGTTGACTGCAAACATGCTCACACAGACACGAATAGACGCGCATAGACATACATACACTTACATAGACGCAATTACTTTGTAAATGTGCAATATGTGCAAATGCAACACCCTTTACATGAGTTCGAATACCGAGAGAGGTAAAATCGATGAAAATTTTTTTTTATTCCCTTAATTTTTTAAATTTCTATAATTATTCTAAACATATTTACATAGTATTTCAAAGTCGGCACACCCGACTTTAGCTTTTTATACTCTGTACATGAAATGTACAGAAGTATATTAGGTTTGCGGGAGCTGAAAAATGTAACAGGCAGAAGGAGGCGTGGCAGACCCCACAAAGTATATATATTCTTGATCAGCATGACGAGACGAGTCGATCTAGCCCTGTCTGTCTCTCTGTCCGTCTGTCCGTCCGTATGAACACCTGGATCTCAGAGACTATAAGAGATAGAGACACCAAATTTTCCACAAAGATGCGTTATGTGTGTATTCTATACGAGTTTGTTTTATTTTTTTGATTTTCCCCCCCACTTACCAAGAAGTTATAGCCATAAATATATTTGCTGCTGCAGCGCTGCTCAAGCGCTGCCCGCGGCTGTTGTTGATGTTGCTGTTTGGTTGACTGCGAAAATGCTTACACAGACACGAATTGATGCGCATAGGCATACATACACTCACACAGACGCAATTGCTATGTAAATGTGCAATTATACACCCTTTACGTGAGTTCGAATACCGAGAGAGGTAAAATCGATCCAATTTTTTTTTCTTTTTTTTTTTTATTTTCTATAATTATTGTAAACATATGTACAGAGTATTTCAAAGTCGGGACACCCGACTTTAGCTTTTTTACTTGTTTTTAATTCTTTTTTTGTGGGGTGGGTAGTCTAGCATTCCTTTCTTGTTTTATTTAATTAAATTAATTTTTATACTCTGTAGCCGAAGGGTTTTGTGCGAATGTATATAACAGGCAGAAGGAGGCGTGGCAGACTCCACAAAGTTTATATATTCTTAATCAGGGTGACAAGCCAAGTCGATATAGCAATGTCCGTCTTTCAGAAGAAGATTTGCACGAGCTCGTTGTTGATTAGCTTGTCCGATTCGTAGCTGCTACATTGGTAGTTGTTGTTGTAAGTGGCACTGTGCCTGTTCCTGTACTTTGTGGGGTCTGTTATTATACAAACTGTAACTTTTTATGCTTTTATAATAATGAAAAGAACTATTGAACTCTGTATGTTTAAAAATTCATTGTCTTATATACAGCTGCCGTCATTGACACTGGTGAATTGACACATAATCGCGAAAGATTCACAGCTAAGAAAAGATTATTTCAAACCAATTTTAGAATTACTCCCAACATCATATGAACCCAAAATATTTCGGATATTCTTATCGGTTTAAGGTAAATTTAAAACAACTAATGATTGGACCAGAAAGACTAAAACGAGAAAATACATTTTATAAGAATATATATCATTGTCTGACCTATTAAAATCACTGCTCGCTCTGGAAAATATTTAAATAATGGAGTGATTTTCTGTTTCTCAAGTTTGGAATTTAATGCTAAATGAGTTTGTACGGTATGCAGCGCTATTTATGTTGGTATCGTTCTAGCAGCTAGTACATATTAAAGGTAACATTTTAACTTGTACAAATATATTAATACCAAACATCTTTTGTATTATATACTTTTAATAGTTATTTTATATAACAATTCATGAATATAAATATATGTTTAACAAACACTTTATACATTCATTCTCTAAAACCAAACTTATTAAAAATAATGTTATGGTGGCTTATGTTATTTATAATCATAAATAAGAACGGCCTTTGTTTAAAGCATAATGAAACAATAAAATTTAATAAAAATGACCATGATGTTAAAAACAGAACCAGTAAGTTTTTATTCGATACTATTTTTCGAATTGGTTCAGGAGTTTCGAATGCCTTTGGGTACGATGCCGATGAAGATACTGATATCAATGAAAATATTAACATTAAAACGTGTGATTGTGGTAAGTTATTATATTGTTAAAGCATTTTTCTTCAATTGTATATTAAACTACTTATTGTGATCAGAAACGCCAATAAAAATTGTATTTACAAGTAGAGAAGCTAATTAAGATGCTTTCTTGGGTACTCACATAGTTGGATTATATTTGATGGTTTTTGTTTACAAATACATACTTTTAAGAGGAGTAGTGATTGACACAAACAAACGGAGGTCGCTGATGTGATTCGTCTATAACATGTAGTTTCCTATTTTTCTTTATGGTTGCTATTAGGTAATATACCATAAACAATTGACCTTTATGGTTGATTTACATTGCTTATGACCCTTTTACAGCAAGGGAAACAAAGCCGTTTTTAATCATTTTTTGTGCTCACTTAGTGATCAATCAACAGCTGATTCGTATGTGTTAAGTTGAAGAACGTAAATGTAATTGCATTAAATGTACCTATATGACAGAACTTCATATTTACAGATATTTGATTTTTTCGATTGATTGCTTTAGAGCAGTTTTGATCAAATGGCTGTATTTAGACCGTTTATTTATGGAGCTTAAAATTGTAAATATGTTGTATGTATCGAATTCTATTAATGAGGACAGAAAAGAATGAAATAGTGCTGTCTCTTCTCTTAAACCCTATATCCTATGGGCCTAGAAAATCAATTTAAAACCAGTGGAAAAGCTAAAGTCGGGAGTCTCGACTTTGGAATACTGCGGGCAGTGCTTGGGCTGAGATTATATATTGCTATAACTTCCTGTTTATCGGCCTATCATAATGTAACTCGGCATACGGACACATAATCACTAACTGGAGTTATTTGCCAAATTTGACTTTGAAATAACGGGAGTTATGGAAAATCACTTATTGCGTGGGAGAGGGGCTAGTAAGAAAAATTCCAAACCATTTTCTGCGGATTCATGAAAGGTTATTTAGAATAGAATTTGGTGTCCCTAGCTCTTATAGTCTCCGAGATATAGGTGGTTATACGAACGGCGTTACGTATAAACCCCATTATCGGGAAAGTGTGGGGGAAAATAAAAAAAATGAAACAACAATATAAATTTTGTGTCTGTATATCCTATTTTTTCTTCAGATCTAGGGGATTATACGGACGGTCAGACAGACATAGATCGACTCGTCTTGTCATGCTGATCAAGAATATATGTACTCTACCACGCCTCCTTCTGCCTGTTAAATTTTTCAGCTCGCGCAAACCTAATATACTCTTGCACATTTAATGTAAAGAGTATAAATACACATGAGCACGTACGGACACATAATCACTATCTGAGTGTATTCAAATATGAGTTCAAAATTACACGAACTACGGGAGTTAAGAAATAATTACTTATAGCGGGGGAGTGCTTCAGTGCTTAGGAGAATTTGCATACCCAGTTTGGTTATCTAGCTCTTATACTTTCCAATATGCTTGCGTTCACACAGGGAAACGGACAGACCCATCGACCCGTCGTGTCACCCTGATCAAGAATATATATACTGCCATACCTTCCTCTACCTGTTACAAGATGACTTATATGAATATATATATGATTATGATTGCGTGTGCCACGTTTCAGTATGATAGGCCTATTTTGAAAGGAAGTTATAGCCATATAAGTAATATCTGCCAAAGCGCTGCCTACGGCTGTGTTTATTGTTGCTGCCTTAGATCCACTTGTTACTGGGTACATGCTCATACACAGACATGCATATACTCACATAGACACAAATACCAAAGGGGGTAAAATTGTTTTAAAGTTTTGGTTGTTGTTTTTTTGTTTTTAATTTTTTTAATTTGTTAGTTTCTGTAACTATTCTACATAGTCTCCAAGGTGATTATATATTGGTTTTATTTAAAATTTGGTTTATCTATGGATCTCTCCCGTTTTCAAGAGAGGCTTTAGTACGAATTTTCAAAAAAAAAAAATACTGTCCATGTCCGGTAAAGAGAGTATCCGCACGAGAGAGGTGGACTTGTAAAAAGTAGCCCAAAACGAAGTCAGCTAACCAAGTTTTATATAACCAATAAGACCGACTTTCACTAACTTCGGTATGAGGTGAGCGTATATTAACCAGGGCTCGTAAAATGCGATGCAAAACTCATTCGGACACACGAGAAATTCTGCCGCGACTCGCCGTCATCCGCTGAGTTGCCATGAGCCGTGTAAGCCGACCGTGAGTCGCCGTGAGCATCGTGAACCGCTGCCGACAGCAGATGAATGTCGTAATAGCCAGCCTGTTTCATCCCTTATAGCTTCATCTAGCTGTTTTGTCTGCGTTTGCATAGTGGTACCTGATACTATATTTCTGAATGAATGTATTTCGATTTGTTGGCTATAGGAAATAAATATATAATTTGCAAATAAATAAACTAACATATTTTATACTATTCTAAAGAAGTATACGAGTTGACTGTAGGTTTTATTGGTATGGGAATAAATAGGTAGTAAAGTCCCATCAAATTAAGTTGCAACGCCGCGGATCTTTAAAAATAGTATCAGGTTCTACTGTGCCAACGTAGGCAAAACAGCTGGGTCAAGCTAAGACGGAGTAGGCAGCAGGAACAGAGTGAAAGGGATCGCGCACATTTCGCCTTAACAAATATGTACACAAAAGCATACCATCATAAAAATTTCAACATTACACATACAATATATATGCTTGCGTTCCACTAAAGAGCGCTCGGCGTCTCCAGGCCGGCTCGTATGAAACTCAGCTGCTGTCGGCAGCGACTCACGATGCTCCCCGCCTCTGCCGGCAGTGGCTCACGAATATTCGCGGCAGAATTTCTTCTGGGTAGCAGCGAGTAGTGAGCACATATTAACCAAACTTGAAAGCTACATAATCCAAACTGTGGACACATAATTAATACACAACTATCTACTTTTGTTTTAAGTTCCAAGTCGGTCAATTTATAGAAAAGTTATTAGCGAAACAATTTAACTTCAGTACTACGCCTTTAAATTTGTTTTTTTTCGCTTCTGCTATGGGCGCATATAACTATTTCTGGCACTGGGAAGAAATTTGTCTGGGTACAGGGATTCGGGATTGCTGGACTGTAGCGTTTCAATCAATGCTCAAAATGACCATCAAGTCTTAACATGGTTGTAGCAAAACAATTCGTGTGTTTTTTTGAATTTCTATAGAGTTTCATTACAACTCGGCTAGTGGCTTTTAATATAATTGGCGAAGGCTTTTACTTTTCCGATATCAACATAGTATTATGTTCATCTATGACTTTTACATTAATTTTCTGCAATATAGTATATACCTCTTAAATGCGTTTTCTGAGTCGATGTTGGTGCTCTAAATGTCAATAATTTCTACGTGCACAAACACGAGTTTTGCTGCAATGAGAGCGATTTTTTCGAAAACGGGCAAAATCGAGCAATGGAGACTTCATAATTATGAATCTGTGTACTTTTGTTAAGACATTGACATTGTTAGCTCCACGCTCTGACGCGCTCTGCGAAAGTAATACTCCACAAAACACAATTACTTTTGTTATACATTCCTGCTAAATAGACACACACAAAATACTGGATAACACGAAAACACATACAATGACGTCACGATATGGCTTAGAAATTGATTCTACATACCTTGATCTTTGCTTTCCATACTTATACTTTTATTTTTAAACAAATAAAACCACTTTCAGGATAATCGAAAGCTGGCAAAAAGTTTCCTCCAATTTGCAAATTCCAGGGCTGTCATCGATCAGCTAAATTCACAATCGTGGCAAATTAACAGGGTTGCAACAAAGCTAAAAAAGGTTTGTTCTAATTGGGGTGTCTATTTATTAAAATTGTATTTATATCCCGAAAATATTTTCAGAAATTTTTCGATTTTAAGCCGCTGTGGGACCATAGTGCAGTGTAGAAATGCCCACTGGGCCCACACAAAAATTGCATTTTCCCATTTTCCTGAGTTAAATCTTATTTTGCGATTTAAAATAAAGGCTGTTAGTCTTGTCATCATCAGTCAAATGAAATCTGAAATGAAATGATATCTTTCGAAGTTCCGTGGTACCGATTTTTTAAGATAAGCAGTGATATTCAATAACTGTGCAATCATTATCTGTGTTCCATTTGGAAGTTAAATCTGCTTCTGGCTTACAATATGCGTACGTTAGCCTTGCATCGCCGGTGTTTGCACCGTCGGATGGCTTCGCTGGAGCTCTGTGACCTCTCGCCGTCGCATCATCGACTCATCATTGAGCTCATCATTTGCTGCATTTTTCTTCTTTTTTTGCGGTATAATAATAATGAAAAAATCGTGTTCGCAATAGTAGATACATACATGCATATTGGAATGTGCGTGCGTCGTGTACAGAGAAAAATGAAGTAAAGAAACGGTTAATGTATGTATATGTGAAGCAAGCGGTTTGGTAGCGAAAATATGCAAATTTCATGTCAGAAATATCAAAGAAAAAAGTCGTTACAAACGAAATGTAGATTAACGGGGTTTCCGTTATCGGGCAAAGAAGAATTTATAAAAAGATTTAGTGACGAGGAATATGCCAGATTCGAAAACAAATCTATGCAAGAAACAAGTAAAAAAGCTAAAGTCGGGTGTCCCGAACTTAAAATACTCTGTACATATGTTTAGAATAATTATAGAAATTAAAAAAATTTAAGAGAATTAAAAAAATTTTTGATCGAATTTACCTCTCTCGGTATTTGAACTCACGTACACAATTGCACAATTGTGTATATGTGAGTGTATGAACGTCTATGCGTGTATATACGTGTCTGTGTGAACATGTTTGCAGTCAACCAAACAGCAACATCAACAACAGCTGCGGGCAGCGTTTAGGCAGCAAATATATTTATGGCTATAACTTCCTGCTAAATCGGTCTATCATGATGAAACTACTGGCATACGGACACATAAGCACTAACTGGGGGTATTTGCAAAATTTGAGGTCGAAATTCCAAGAATTACGGGAGTTTAAGATTTGCATGGGAGAGGGGGAAGGGAGGGAAATTCCAAAATACAAATTTTCTGCGTATTCACATGAGGCATCTTGGACTAAAATTTGGTGTACCTAGGTCTTATAGTCTCCGAGATATAGGCGATTAACAACGGAAAATCGGGAAAACCCCCATAGGGGGAAAGTGGGGGAAAATCAAACAAATAAAACAAACTTGCACAGACACACATAACGCATCTTTCTGCAAAATTTGGTGTCTCTATCTCTTATAGTCTCTGAGATCCAGGTGTTCATACGGCCAAACGGACGGACAGACAGGGCTAGATCGACTCGTCTCGTCACGTTGATCAAGAATATATATACTTTGTGGGGTTTGCCACGCCTCCTTCTGCCTGTTACATTTGCAGCTCCCGAATACCTAATATAGTCTGTACATTTCATGTACAGAATTTAATAATTAATTAGTTGAATAGAAAAAGTGTGCGAATTGCACGAACGATCATTTCAACCGTACTTAATTTCGTCACCACTGGCGATCGTCATGAGAGCGCGTTGCGGCAAGTAGCGCTACCAGGCGTTGTTTTGCTAACGACAACACTTAGGAATGTCGAATACCAACCAATTCAGGACAGTGTCGTGCAGCTGTATCGTCACAGCGGCCAAATCTAAATGTGTTTGTATTTTCACATCAACAACCAATCGTACACATACGTCGATCATGTGGTTGCACTCGAATCACATGCGGGAACGTGTGTTTTTGTGTGTGTTTGCATGACGATAATGCAGAGTCATCCCAGCTGCATTTGGCAACACATTGCGGAAACATTGCTAGAGTGTCCCAACATTGAAATACTCTGCTACACATATGTGTAGAGGAATTATAGAAGTTTTAAAAATTAAGAAAATAAAAAAAAAATCTACCACCCTTGGTATTCGAACTCACATAAAGGGTGTATAATTCGACATTTACAAAGGAATTGTGTCTATGTGAGTGTATGCATGTATACAAATAGGCTCCAAAGTTTATATGAAAAATTGGAATTTTTTAACCTATCGACTTGTATACTCTCCTAATAATTCCATGAAAAACTGCATTCTTGGTTATGCAATTTTTTTTGGGGCTTGAAATATAGGAGTTTTCCTGTAAAAAAATGTTGGGGCGCAAAAGGAAACCGCGTCAACAGCCCATACGGTAAAAGCTAGAAAGCTGAAATGTAGACTCAAGTATCGCTTCATAGTGTAGGTGCCCACTAAGAAGGGATTTTGGAAAATTCGAGATCCAAAGCGGGTGAACGATATCCAAAGTTTGTTTGAAAAATTTTCAGTTTTTCACCGATGAACTTCAAATTTGGTTTTTGCAATCTATAAAAGAATGCAAAAAAACAGCTTATCCGGTTTTTTTTAAATTTGTCTTGCAGCTTGAATTATTGGGGTTGTAATATTTCTTCACTATTTTTCAAATGGAAAGTTTGTTGGAGCTTGAATTATTGGGGTTTTAATATTTCTCACTATTTTTCAAATGGATAGTTTGTGTTATTAATGTTGTCCGATCGATCAAATTTGGTATCCGTAATCAACATAACTATATCTACAAATTAGAAATATAGAAATATTTTTATAGCCTGTACCCAAAGGGTGAAAGGCTATACTAGTTTTGTGCGCATGTATGTAACACACAGAAGGAGGCGTGGCAGACCCCACAAAGTATATATATTCTTGATCAGGATGAGAAGACGAGTCGATATAGCCATGTCCGTCTGTCCGTCCGTCCGTCCGTCTGTATGAACGCAAGGATCTCAGTAAGTATAAGAGCTAGAATAACCAAACTTGGTATCCAGGTTCTCCTAAGTCCGAGAAAGGACGAGTTTGTTCATTTTTTCTGATCCACCCCCCCACTTCCCCCCTATTAACGAATTTCTATAACTCCCGTACTTCTTGGAATTTTGAACTAAAATTTGGTAGTCACATTAGGTTAGTGATTATATATCCGTATACCAAGTTGATAGAATGATTGGAAAAAAAAGTTATAGCCATATAACCAGGCCCAATGCACACATGCATACATATGTACAAGTACACAAACACGCATAAGGCACGATTCTGATGTAAATGTATGTATGCATGTATGGAATATTTAATATTTAATTTAGTTAATTAATTAAATTAATTTAGTTAATTAATTAAATTAAATTAATTAATTAATTTAATTACTTTTTTGTGGGGTGGTACAGGGTATTTAAGAGTTGAGCCTGCTCGACTTTAGCATTCCTTTCTTGTTTTTAATAATTTAATTTTAAAAAAAAAAATTTTTTTTTTAATTTTTCTTTTTTGTGGAGAGTACAGGCTATTTTACTGTCGGGCTTGCTCGACTGTAGCGTTCTATCTTGTTTTTACTTGCCATATGCAGCAATAATAAATAACAAAGAAACCAAAATATCAAACAGTTATGGACACACATACATAGTGACACACTCACAGACACAATCAGAGATGGGCAAAGTCGGTGCTTTTGATTGTTCGTGGCACAACGCTGCATGGCGTGGACACATAGATCGTGTGTGCAAAGTTTGGTTAATATAGCTTTTGAAATATGGACAGTATTGACGAAATTCTGAAGCGGGCAAAGGGGGGAAAATTCCAGCAAAAAAATTACCTCGTCCTTTCTCCGACCTAGGAGAATCTGGATACAAACTTTGGTTATTCTAGCTTTTATAGTTTCTGAGATCCTTGCATTCCTCCAGACAGACGGACAGACGGACGGACATGTCTAGATCGATTTCTCTCATCATGCTGATCAAGAATATATATGTACATACATACATATATACTTTATGGGGTCGAAGATGCCTTCTTCTGCCTGTTACATACTTTGCACAAACCTTATATACCCTTATATACCCTATAAGGAATGCTAAAGTTGAGCAGGGTCAACTCTTAAATACCCTGTACCACCCCACAAAAAAACAAGTAAAAAAGCTAAAGTCGGGTGTTCCGACTTTGAAATACTCTGTTTACAATAATTACAGAAAATAAAAAAAATTAAGAAAATAAAAAAAAAATGTGATCGATTTTACCTCTCTCGGTATTCGAACTCACGTAAAGGGTTTATAATTGCACATTTACATAGCAATTGCGTCTGTGTGAGTGTATGTATGCCTATGCGCATCTATTCGTGTCTGTGTAAGCATTTTCGCAGTCAACCAAACAGCAACATCAACAACAGCCGCGGACAGCGCTTGAGCAGCGATGCAGCAGCGTTGCAGCAGCAAATATATTTATGGCTATAACTTCTCGTTAAATCGGTCTATCATAGTGAAACTTGGCATACGGACACATAATAACCAACTGGGGGTACTTCCAAAAGTATTTCCATTTTAGTGCGAAATTCCTAGAATTACGGGAGTTGCGATTTGCGGGGTAGAGGGGGGATGGAGGGAAATTCCAAAATATACATTTTCTGCGTATTCACATGAGGCATCTGGGACTAAAATTTGGTGTTCCTAGGTCTTATAGTCTCCGAGATATAAGCGATTATACGAATGGAAAATCGGGAAAACCCCCATAGGGGGGAAGTGGGGGGGAAAATCAAAAAAATAAAACAAACTCGTATAGCGTAGTCTCTGAGATCTAGGTAATCATACGGACGGACGGACAGACAGACAGGGCTAAATCGACTCGTCTTGTCATGCTGATCAAGAATATATATACTTTGTGGGGTCTGCCACGCCTCCTTCTGCCTGTTACATTTTTCAGCTCCCGCAAACCTAATATACTCTTGTACATTTCATGTACAGAGTATAATTAGTACGGACACTTAACACTAACTGGAGGATTTGAGTAAAAAATTCAAAGAATTGCAGGAGTTATGGAAAATCATGAATAACGTTGGTGAGGGGGGAAGGAGGGGGTAATCAACAATCTAAAACAAACTCGTAAAGTGTTCGCACATAAGGCATCTTTGTGCGTAATATGTGCGAATTTGGCAAAACATACTGCCGCAGTTGGCAAAACATACTGCCACATTTGGCAACACATTGCGGCAACATTGCGTTATCAGCAATACGTCCGTCGCCCAGCAATGTGTTTGCCTGTCGATCATGGAGCGTCGTCTCAGCCGCATGCAGCGACATATTTTGGAAATATGCTTCGCACCTTCGCACCACGAACTACTTTGCGATATATTATCATACGAAGCTCATAATAAAATCAAGCGTAGTACTTTCAGCACAACCAAAAACCAACGCCCAAGCGAACCAAGGAAAAGAAGGGTGACAACATAAAATGTTTTAATTGCAAAGTAACACAGCCGCAACGTAAACAATGATGTGATGATTACACGACACCGCGAACTGTCCCGAGAAAGCGAAGCCAAGCACCTCGTAACACTGAACGAGTTCGGTGGTGGAAAATTCTTTTGCACCCGAAAGCTTGTAGCGAAAATCGTAATTGTAGAGACCATTTTCGAAATCAGTATGTTAATAGTCAATGATAACTTACTTTTTGAATACGTGGTATTGGGGAAAGATATTTTGTGTCGCGATGGTAATAAACTAACTATCCATGAATGCTTCGTTGAGAAAATTCGGAAACCAATTCAATTCCATTTCCATCAATTTCAATGATGATTTCGGCTGATTTTTGAATTCACGCACAGTTTCGATGGAATTTTCGGTGATCACGAATTTTGATTGGCCCACATGTTGATCGTCATTTATGTCCTCACGACCACTTTGAAAACGTTGAAACCACTCGTGCATAGGCAATCATCGCCATAAACTTGTGCCATCAATTGAAACGTTTCGGTAAAAGTTTTATCAATTTGAAAACAAAATTTAATGTTGGCTCTTTGTTCGAAGCTCATTTTCGCACCGATAACACAAACATACTGACACTTAAAACGCAATAACTTCACTTCCAATCAATGAAATGTCATGAAATTCTCACTGGACAATCGATAAAGATAGCAGATTCTAACGCACCACACACATCGACATATAGATAACGCCACCAAATTTGGGGACAGGGGGCGCTAGATTCAAAAAGTCCTGTTTACTTTGGAAAGCACCTTGTATTGATTGACCATCGTGATTGTAAATTTAAACAAGTAAGTCGGGTGTCCCGACTTTGAAATACTCTGACATATGTGTGGAATAATTATGCGTGTATGTATGTTTGTGTCTCGTGTGCCTGTGCAAAGCAGTAACAACAACAACAGCTGCGGGCACTGCTTGGTCATCTATATATAGTATATATATAAAACAGTTTGTCCTGACTGACTGATTGGTGATCAACGCACAGCCCAAACGGTAAATGTTAGGAAGCTGAAATTTGGACTTAAGTATCCTTTCATAGTGTAGGCTGGCGATCAGAAGGGATTCTGGAAAATTCGAGCTCCAAAGGGGGGAAATCGAGCTCCAAAATTTGTATGAAAAATCTACAATTTACATCTGATTAACTTCAAACTTAGTTTGTATACTCCCAGAAAAATTCCAAAAAAACTGCATACTTGGTTTTTGAAATTTTTCTTGGGGCCTGAAATATGGGAGTTTTCCTGAAAAAAAAATGTTGGGGCACAAGATGAAACCGCGTCAACAGCCCACAGCCCAAACGATAAGAGCTAGGAAGCTGAAATTTGGGGTCAAGTATCCTATCATAATGTAGGTGCCCACTAAGAAGGGATTTTGGAAAATTTGAGCTCCAAAGGGGGGAAAACGAAGTTTATTTGAAAAATCTTCAGTTTTCCATCAATCAACTTTAAATTTGATTTTTATAATCTATAAAAGAATACAAACAAAACTACATATTCGGATTTTCGAAATTTGTGGTGTAGCTTGAATTATTGGGGTTTTAATATTTATTCACCTTTTCAAATAAAAAGTTTGTGTTATAAATTTTTTCCGATCGATTTAAAATTTGGGGACTATAATCTACGTAACTAAATCTACAACTTTGCGTTCAAGGATTTTCAAAATATGCATTTTACAAATGCAGGCAGAACAAACAATACAAAATATCAAACAGTTGGGGACAACTAAGTATACATACACGCACACACACACATACAAACAGCTGTTCGTGTAGTTGCGTGCAAACGATTTAAATAGCCAAAGCAAAATGTGAGACACTAATGTGTGAATGTACACACATACATATGTACAAATCTATGTATGTATGTATGTATGTATGTATGTATGTTCATTCGTCTTGCACTGACAGAGCAAGAAATGGTAATTAATTAAAAATTATTTAACATTTTTAAAAGTAATTTTTTCTTTGTTTAGTACATTTGGCATTAAGGTTTTCATTAGTAACTTTATGCAGCAAAAACAAATTACAAAGAACGCAAATATCAAATAGTTGGGGACATCACATACACACACTCACACACAGAACAAGCAACAGTTCGTGTCTAAGTGTGCGGTTCTCTACGCATGTATGTACATTCGTATGTATTTATGTATGTATGTATACATTGGACAATCGAGCACTGTTGTTTGATTGTAATAAATAATGTTCTATGGTTTTAGGTCAAATTTTTAAAACGAAAAAAAACATCAACTGAAAGTTATTGACTCGCGCTTCTTCTTTCGTTTTGATCATTTACGCCTGTTAATTTCAAAGGTAAAATGCCAAAAGTTTACAGTTACCGTCGCTAGGCAACGACTGCGTAAGCGATAGTAAAGCAGAAACCGAAAGCGGACCTACGCATATTCTGCTTCGCGTGCGGGCAGATGTACATATGTATGTACGTTTGTATATGGTTTGTTCTAATTGATCTCAATAAATTATAAGATGTTATTATTTAAATTTTCTGTTAATTGCATTCAAACTTCGATGAAATTATTGATTGTATCGACGGATTCAACTATCGATAGTTTTGATGCTCTAGCACATAGAGCATACAACACATGCCCATCTCTAGCATCTCAGCTGATCGCATATTTACAGCGACTTACCGTTTTACTATTAGCTAACAACGCTACAAATGTATTCTGAACAAATCTAAGAGTCATTTACCGTAAAGCCTATTTTCTGAGTGTATTCATGCGATTTACAAAAGCAGAAACACACATTTTACATCCACAACAATCATCATATAAATCAAAATTAAATGTCCCGCGTCGGACCTTTCGGGGATAACTCGACCGTGCGTACAACGTGCTGTGAAAGCACACAGTTAAGTCAGGACTGGCAGTCCGCCCGGGTCGTAACGAAGATATGTACATATGTATGTATATACGTATAACCATACATTGTACTTATTGTACTATATTTGCTATTTGGAAAATGAACTCTTTAAAAAACTTTAGAGAGCGTCGAAAGAAGATCATATAGTAAATAAACTTATTATAATTAAGCACATTTTACTTAGCCCAGCGAAGACGGGCAAGACCTGCTTGTACATACATATATGGCTATAACTTCCTTTTTAATGGGCCTATCATGATGAAACTTAGCATATACTTGTAGACTCATAATCACTAACTGGGGGTATTATGGAAAATCACTAATTGCGGTGGAGAGGGGCGAGGGAGGGGAATTCCATAAAACACACTTTCTGCATATTCACATAAGGCATCTCGAATTTGGATTTGGTGTCCCTAGCTCTTATAGTGGCCGAGATATAGGCCATTATCCGAATGGAAAATCCCCCCCATAAGGGGGGAAGCGGGGGGAAAATCAAAAAATAAAACAAACTTGCACAGCGTACACACATAATGCAAAATGTGGTGTTTCTAGCTCTTATAGTCTCTGAGATTCAAGTGTTCATACGGACAGACTGACAGACAGGGCTCGTCTTGTCTTGCTGATCAACAATATATATACTTTGTGGGGTCTGCCACGCCTCCTTCTGCCTGTTACATTTTTCACCTCCCGCAAACCTAATATACTCTTGTACATTTCATGTACAAAGTATAAAAATATACTTTGGATAAATTAGCCAGATGAACCACTTCGCACGTAGGAGCTCTACACATATTTGGCCGATCTTCACGCGCATGGTTACAAGCTTGGATTAGATGCAATCAAATGAAACAATTGAACGATTGCGAAAGCGCAAGCTACGGAGATTCTGGGCAAGGAGAAGTTTGAGCCCGCAAAGTGGCTCTCGAGTTGGAATTGACATAAGACCAACGACTCGGAATTGTGTTGTCAGGCTTCCGGCCAAAGCCTTTCTTCAACGTTGTGATCAAAGGGGTTAGTTTATCTGTGTCATCATCGTTGTTTGATTAGGACTGGTTACGCCTATCATTATTATTGCCAAGATCATTCTACAGAAATTATGTATAGTCAAGATGCAGTGGGATCAGACTGTTCCACAAGACCTTTGTCAAGCTTAGACAGCGTTCTAAGCATCTCTCACCACACTTAAACAAATAGCAATACTCCACTTTTGCATGCAACCGAATGCACATGAGTTACATCTGTATTGATGGTGTTGTATATACGCGCGCACGGTATCTACTGATGGCAAGGCACGGCTAATCACATCAAAGTGTAGAGTGGAGCCAACACGCAGCAAACCTAAAATACTTTTAAACTGTAGTACACAACAAATCTATAGAGCGATTCATAGGTAGTGTTGCATTGGATACGGCAACATTTTAGAAATCGGGTTGCTGAATTATAGGAACATACACAGAATTGACATATTCCAACAATACTTAATCCTGCTGACTTGGTATCTAGAGGAAGCACATCATTGAATTTGCTAGATTTAATCTGGTTTTTGTGGTCAGCATATTTGACAAAAGGCTCAAGCATGTGGCCGAAGGATGCGAGAATTAAGCAGGATGCTGGAGTAGTAGCGTTTTGGGATGCGCAGGTAGCCAAACAAGAATCACTTGATCGACGGACCACGATATATAAGCTCTCATCGCCGATGCTAATTTATTGTAACAAGGAAACCAGAAATATAGCTAAGTATCACACGACATAACTCACGCCTCATGAGCTGCAACGTTCCTTACACTGCATTGTGTGGAACCAACAACAGCAACAATTCACTCTCATCAGAAGAAAAGACAAATATCAAACTGCATTCAATTTCTGAATCCTTTCTTACTGATGGGTATCATCTGTAATAGGTTCGGCCGTTTGAAATTGAATTTAATGTGCCTGAAGCTCAAAAATTTCCAATACTACTCCGAACTAAAGATGACTGTGTTCGACGCTAAGATTTCTTCGTATTTAGTAGTTGTACTCTGTACATGAAATGAACAAGAGTATATTAGGTTTGCGCGAGCTGAAAAATGTAACATGCAGAAGGAGGCGCGACAGACCCCACAAAGTATATATATTCTTGATCAGCATGACGAGACGAGTCGATCTAGCCCTGTCTGTCTGTCTGTCTGTCAGAGACTATAAGAGCTAGAGACACAAAATTTTGCACAAAGACGCCTTATGTGTGTACGCTGTGCAAGTTTGTTCTATTAGTTGGGACACCTGACTTTAGCTTCTCTACTTGTTTTTAAATTGCATATCTTTGTCAGCCCTAATAATTAATTTGTATGTACACTTACACGCACAGTTGCATATCTGATGTTACGAAACCTTGGAATAAACGGTTGTACATGTGCATACAACGTGCTGAATTTATATATGCGGTTTCGTTAGAATATTATTATATTGAACAGGAAAACGCTCCTGATCATACAGTCGGGGCACCCGACTTAAACTTCTCCATTTGTTAACTCTGGACTGTCGGGCAGCTTGTACAAAGCAGAGACAAGTCGTTAAAGTTTGCTCACGATATTGAGCATAGTTTAAGCTCTCCCTCTACTTGTAACTGCTGTTCAATCGTTTTTGTACAAGGTTTAATTATTGGCTAAGTTGTTTTGTTTATTTAAGTTTTGTTGTAAATGTATGTATAGTGTACGGACTGGTTAAAGCTCCCGTTTTGTGTAAAATGCGTAGACGGATGATACTCTTTTGGACTCCAATGAATACATGGTATATTAGGTTTTCGCAAACCACGCTACAGAATTTCGTAAATAGTGTCCACATTTCAAAAGCTGCATAAACCAAACTTTGCAAACATAATTTAGTATATACAAATCGGTCAAAACTTGGCGTGTGGACGCTCCTAGTCCCTAGTCTAGTACTACGTCCACAAACAACAGCATCAGGTTGGCTCCTCTCCTTCTTCTTTTTGCTTCTACTATGGGCGTATATAACTTAGTGTCGGAATTTTATCTGGGTACAGGGTATTTCACTGTCGGGCTTGCTCGACTGTACCGTTCTCTCTTGTTTTTTTATACTCTGTACATGAAATGTACAGAAGTATATTAGGTTTGCGGGAGCTGAAAAATGTAACAGGCAGAAGGAGGCGTGGCAGACCCCACAAAGTATATATATTCTTGATCAGCATGACGAGACGAGTCGATCTATCCCTGTCTGTCTGTCTGTCTGTCCGTCCGTATGAACACCTGGATCTCAGAGACTATAAGAGATAGAGACACCAAATTTTGCACAAAGATGCGTTATGTGTGTCTGTGCAAGTTTGTTTTATTTGTTTGATTTCCCCCCACTTCCCCCCTATGGGGGCTTTCCCGATTTTCCATTCGTATAATCGCCTATATCTCGGAGACTATAAAACCTAGGAACACCAAATTTTAGTCCAAGATGCCTTGTGTGAATACGCAGAAAATGTATATTTTGGAATTTCCCTCCCTCCCCCCTCTCTCCCGTAAATGCAATTTTCTCTAACTCCCGTAATTCTTAGAATTTCGAACTAAAATTGCAAATGCCCCCAGTTAGTTATTATGTGTCCGTATGCCAAGTTTCACTATGATAGACCGATTTAACGAGAAGTTATAGCCATAAATATATTTGCTGCTGCAGCGCTGCCCGCGGCTTTTGATGCTGGTGCTTTGGTTGACTGCACACATGTTTACACAGACACGAATAGATGCGAATAGGCATACATACACTCACACAGACGCAATTGCTATGTAAATGTGCAATTAAACACCCTTTACGTGAGTTAGAATACCGAGAGAGGTAAAATCGATCCAATTTTTTTTATTTTCTATAATTATTGTAAACATATGTACAGAGTATTTCAAAGTCGGGACACCCGACTTTAGCTTTTTTACTTGTTTTTTTTTTTTAATTTCGGTAATTTTTATGAATAAATATAGGTTTTGAAATTTATAACCATCGATAGCCACATTTACCATTTGATTTCGGTGCAAATCAGTTGATCCAATCCAGCAATAATTTAATTAAAATATTTAAGCATTAAGATTTGTAAGTTTCAACAAACCTATATCGTATAGAAATTGTACAGAAAGTAAAGGGCAACAATATTTACATTTTCCTTGTATTTTTAGATTGTGGGTTTTCAAACGAAGAAATACGAATAGTTGGTGGAAAACCAACGGGAGTGAATCAGTATCCTTGGATGGCACGGATTGTATATGATGGAAAGTTTCACTGTGGAGGATCACTGCTAACTAAGGATTATGTAATTACTGCCGCTCATTGTGTTAAAAAATTACGAAGATCAAAAATACGAATAATATTTGGAGATCATGATCAACAAATCACTTCAGAATCCCAAGCTATACAACGGGCAGTTACTTCTATAACAAAACACAAGAGCTTCGATCCTGATACATATAACAACGATATTGCATTGTTAAGATTAAGAAAACCAATAGTATTTTCAAAAATAATTAAGCCAGTTTGTCTTCCTCGATACAACTACGACCCTGCAGGTATTTAAATATTTTAATTTTACACATATAATCTAATCATATATCAGAAAATACACATACACACACAGTTTGAGATGCCATCGAGTGTAGACGCGTTCTTGCTACGAATAATTGTGTTTTTTTTTAGATAATTGGAGGCGATAAGATACTACATGAAGCTCGAATGCCTTACACAAAGGCATAATACTGATCAGATTAAAAAATGCAGCTTGAAATTAATTTCATTCCGGCCCATTTATTTTTCTGTTTCAAAGAAACAGAAACGTTCAGCTATAACAGCCGCTAGCCTAAATAGTCGTAGATCAGGCAACAGAATCAAACGGGAGGAATTCTTCCCTCACGATCTATAAACTGATAGGGCCTTATTTCAACAGTATGGGGACGCAATTATTAACTAATAAAGGCGATGCCCCTAACAAATTGCTCTATTACAACATTCGGCACCTGCGGGCCAGTTGCGAAACGACGGAAACAACCAACAAGAGATGAAAATGCAACGCAATATCCCAATATCAAGATATTTATCGGAATTGCCATTGTAAGGCAAAGCAAGTTGTTTCGCTGGAAAAACTGACAAAAAACAACATTGCAGAAGGCATCCAATCTTCACATATTGGGTGCTGCCATGAATGTTGCAACAATGGAACAGACTGCATTATTTACCCAAAATGCTGACGATTTTTGAGATCCTGTAGTTGATAATAATACACTGCTTTGCAGCCAATGACCTAATGCGCGAAACACCGGCTCTGAATCAAATGATTACATTGGATGTGCAATCTTTTGAATAGACATGGCGTTTTTCATATATACGGCCAGCGACCATAACGCGATACTTCGCCAGACCCGCTGAAATGAACAGCAAATAGGATGACCGAAAAGAAACTATAAGACACGTTAAGTGCAGAAGTACCCAAGGCAAACGGGACCTTGACCACTTACAAGCCAAGTACATAGTGTTCTTTGGAAAATTCTATAAAAGGCCATTTTCGAAAGCAAGAACGAGTGTCCAACTAATAAAAGAATTGGATAACTGATACGAATTCCAAATTTCCATGGAATCTGTATAGCGTAGTAAATGCCGTTGGACGAGATCTGGAAGATACTAAAACATCAAGGCCAGATAATATTCTAAAAAGGGCTATAAGCATTAGCATTAGTTCTATGCCAAGCTACTTTGGAAGGTACATTCCCGACCTAAATGGAAGGTCAAAAATTGATCCCAAATCAGGGAAGAAGGACTTTAGCAAACAGGCTGATCGGCTTGCGGGCACATTGTACTAGTTTTAGTAGCCAAACAAGTCATATCAGAAATGCGTCCCAGTTGTCTCTTCTGTGAAGAGTATACGATATGCAATCAAACAATTACTTTTATCACAAGACTTTATCAATTGTTAATTTATTGAAACTTAATTATCTCATGCCAACGTTAGGCAATATCAAAAATTTACTATAATTTCTATATACTTATAATTTGATCTAGCTCTGAAATATTATCTAATATATTATCTAATTAAATTTTACTCTTCATTTTAGGACGCATTGGAACAGTTGTTGGTTGGGGTCGCACATCAGAAGGAGGAGAATTGCCGTCTATTGTTAATCAAGTAAAAGTTCCAATTATGTCAATTACCGAATGCCGCAATCAAAAATATAAGAGTACTCGAATAACTTCAACTATGCTGTGTGCAGGGAAACCAAGCATGGATTCATGTCAAGGAGATAGTGGAGGACCGCTTTTATTATCTAATGGAGTCAAGTTTTTTATTGTTGGTATTGTGTCTTGGGGTGTTGGATGTGGCCGTGAAGGTTATCCAGGTGTCTACACTCGCGTAAGCAAATTTGTTCCGTGGATTCAATCAAATTTGGAAAACTCTTGCTTATGTACATAATAACTAGTAAGTAGTTTCTTAAAATTAATTTCAGAATTTTGTAAAGACGTAAATAAATATTAAAACTTTGTTTGTGAATTAATTTCCCTATTGACTATTCCTTAAACCAGCTTTGCATAATCGCCGCGTCAGGTTAGGCCATCGATCAAATTATGTAGGTACTATGTATGTTTAAATGGTTTGTACAAATATTTTTCTTACCATAATTGTTTTTACGAAAGTTAAAAGCAAGGTGGGATGCGAAGTAGCGATATCGGCCGACTAATCCGCTTGGTAACTTTTAAATCGTGAACAGAATAATTACCATTGGTAATGTGTTAGGAGGAGGGTGGTCTAGCTAAGTGCATTATCACTATATCGGCAACGTGGAGACTTCACTCATACCGGCCCCGCACTTATCGTAATAAAAGTCACGTGTATAGTTTAACACTGCAAATTTGTTGAACAATTCTTGTCTTATATGGCATTGCTCAAAACTACTACTGTAATTTTACATTATATTAATTAATGCAACACTTTAATCATAATATGGGGCAGCACCGCCCCTGTGTGAGCAGTGTAAGTTTGTCTGCTAGCTGTTTCAAAATGTTTCACCAGTACAATGAACTTAGTATTGCACTAGCAATCTGCTGATGCATTGACTTCTGAAGATATCCAATCATATAATTTTATTCAGCTCGCGCAAACCTAATAGATATACTCTTGTAAATTTTATGTAGAGATTTAAAAATTGCGCCCGATCGATTTCAAATTAGATCTAGATCTACAACTTTGAATTCAACGATTTTAAAATATAAAGATATGTGTAGTGGGGCAGTTGCTGACTACGGTAGGGGCCCGTTTCATTCCCAAAGCAAGAAGTCGGCTGGTTAACGTGGTGATTTTGTATTGGTATTTATTGGTGATGTTTGGTGTACACTGTTGCCTATATGTCCGCCCCGAGCACTAGCGGGACCGTGGCTGGCCAGTGGAAATTGGGATCAGCTAAGACCAGCGCCGCAAAATCGTCCCGGACCGCTCCATTCATCGCTCTTTCGGGAGTCCGCAGCTGGAGATTCGAAGCCACTTGGGCAACTGATTCCGCCAATTAATAGGCGTGTACCTATCCTTACATGAGCCTGGCTTTACACCTTGCATGCTGACTGGGTTTTGTGACTCTGTGGATTCAGCCGCAGTCGGAGTTGATGGCGTTGTACTTTTTGAAGACACTACTCCCAGCTTCTCTGGGAGCTTCTGCGAATTGGTGTCACTTCTCAATGCGATCTGCGTGGAAAACGATACAATAGATTTAGTTTTGGAAGTCGCTACTGGGCCGTTCAATATCCAATAGCGTGCCGCAAATGTTTCGCTGGAAACATATCTTCACCGATAAGTATGTCTATTTCCGAACTTCGGAAGAAGAAGGGGTCAGCCAATGGTAAGTTTGGCAGATCTCTCAATGCGTCGTGGGGGATCGTGCAAGATGGTAGATTCCCTACTAAAGTCGGAAATCGGAGTTGTGGCAGCCGTAGCGTGCGTGGAAGCACTTGTAGTTGGGAATGATGTTGATGAGTGAGCATCATGTGGATGTACAGTGGTGGACTGTGTGTTAAAGTTTGAATTTGGAGCAGCTACAGCGTGTGTGGATGCGCTTGTAGCTGGGAACAATGGAGGAGCACCACGATGCAGAAGTGTATGGTGGCGCTCATTGCACGTGAAACATTTATGGACTAGTGTGCTTCCTTAACTGATGCCTTTTGGAAAAACAGTAAAGGCACAGTTTTTTCTGTTTAATAGCACCAGCCCTCTCATCGACGTTCATTTGGAGGAACCGAGAGCATTATCGGATTGGATGATTTTCCTTAGCTCATGGTGAGCACGTTGGTGCGTTAACGTTAATCTTTGCTTCGAAAGTCTACACTTTTGAGTTCAAACACTTTCTGAAGAGGAGGTTTGGATTGATGCTGCGCGTTGCGAGAACGTTTTAAAACCTCCATAGACTCCAGAGCCCGATGGCGCTCTAAAAGTAATGAATTCAACTCAGCCCAAACTGGGATAATGGATTTGTCCTTTAAGGAATGCTGCCATAAAGATAACATCATATTCGGAAGCTTGGATGAGCATAATAACACCAGTATAAAAACCCAATTAGTGGTGTCAACCTATGAATGCTCCAAAGCTGTCAAACCGACTCCTTAAATTTGCCAATGCGGATTCAAAACCATCGTTGGTGAGTCGGGATTTGGCGACAATTTCCTCTACCTCACCCCTGGTTTTGTTGTTGAGGAGAAATAGCTTCTCAACCGGAGATATGCTTGGATTGTCTATGTAGAGTGGGTCACAGTTTGATGTCGCTCGCTTTAGTTTTATGTGTGTGTGTGCGCGCTAATAAGGGCCAGAGAGTGACAAAACGGCCTTTGAAACATACAACAAGGCCAAGTTTGACTTGGAGGAGTTCGCGCTCGGAAACGAGAGTCTCTCTCTCAAAGGAAGGAAAAAAGTAGATCTATATATATGTTGGAGCACCCTACTTAGTTTTTAAGCCTTTCTATTACACTCTCTATGGCGCTCTCCGTTCCTATGCTGGTCCACTGACTTGTGGCGGCAGCAAGCGAATTACTCGTTGGTTAATACTCGCACTTTAAACATCGTTTTGTATAATTCCAAGCCATTAAAGCCATATTCATATTCAAAGAATTCCGCGTGTCATTTATTTAATAGAAATTAATTTCTAGCTAAAGCTAGCGATTTTTCATTGGCGACCGAGCAGGGACATCGGTTTCTAAGATTTTTCCCGCTTTCGTTTGCGGTCTTTGTGGCTTGGTTTTGTGCGCGGTCGTGTGATATACTATACATTGTTTGAATTTGGAGTCTGGTGTCGTGCTGGATACCATCCCCATACTGCAACTACTCGTTTGGACTTCGAGCTGCTATCTGGTTACCATACCCCTGCCCTACTTGTCGTATTATTGTTTGGCCTGCCTAATGGGTGATACTACGCGCTGGTCGGAATCCAGGGAAGTTTCAGTGGGCTCTTTTGAGAGCTTGAAAGCTATGACGCTTCAGGCAGATTTGGATAATCTCAATCCAAATAACGATAGTAGAGGGCTTGAGGATTTGTGCATTTCAACTAAGGCGTTGTATGTTAAGGCAACGAAAAAAAAAGTTGAAAGTCAGACATCTCATGACTGTTCTATGTCAACGATCACAAAAAACAAAAATGCGGCTGCCTACATTCAGTGGAGGGCATGCCGAATTTAAGAATTGTATGTGCTTATTTGAAAGCCTAGTACATGACGATCCTTCGTTGACCAACGTCGAAAAGTTCAATTATTTGGTGTCGTGCTTGTCAGGCTCGAAAGCCATTGCCAGCTCTAAGTCTGTATACGACAACAAATGTTTGATATTTTTCGACACTATCTCGCAATTGTTTGACATCCCAAGTAAGACCAAACCTTCTGCGTCTAGTTTGCGGTCCATCATTGACACTGTTTCTGCCATTTATGCGTCTTTAACTTCGTTGGGGAGTGAAAAAGATAATTCGAACGCAACGATTATTCATATGGCTATGGCCAAAGTCGATCACGTAACCAAATCTCGGTTTGAAAAACAGCTCGATTATGACGAGTTGCCGCCTTGTGATGATTGCGATACGCAGTTAAATACCAATATTTAGCAGCTGAAGAGGCAACTCGAGCTAAAAACAAGTAAAAAAGCTAGTCGGGTGTGCCGACTTTGAAATACTCTGTACATATGTTTAGCATATTATAGAAATTAAAAAAAGTAAGAGAATTACAAAAAAAGTTTTTGATCGATTTTACCTTTCTCGGTATTCGAACTCACGTAAATGGTGTATAATTTCACATTTACATAGCAATTGCGTCTGTGTGAGTGTATGTACGTATATGCTCGTATATTCGTATCTGAGTAAACATGTTAGCAGTCAACCAAAGCACCAGCATCAACAACAGCCGCGGGCAGCGCTTGGGCAGCGCTGCAGCAGCAAATATATTTATGGCTATAACTTCTTGTTAAATCGGTCTATCATAGTGAAACTTGGCATACGGACACATAATAACTAACTGAAGGCATTTGCGTTCGAAATTCCAAGAATTACGGGAGTTAGAGAAAATTGCGATTTGCATGGGAGAGGTCGGAGAGGGAAATTCCAAAATACACATTTTCTGCGTATTCACATAAGGCACCTGGGACTAAAATTTGGTGTCCGTAGGTCTTATAGTCTCTTAGATATAGGCGATTATACGATTGTGCAAAGTTTGGTGTCTCTAGCTCTTATAGTCTCTGAGATCCAGGTGTTCATACGGACAGACGGACAGACAGACAGACAGACAGGGCTAGATCGACTCGTCTCGTCATGCTGATGAAGAATATATATACTTTGTGGGGTCTGCCACGCCTCCTTCTGCCTGTTACATTTTCAGCTGCCGCAAACCTAATATATTCTTGTACATTTTATGTACAGAGTATAATAAACAGCGAGTCGAACCAGCAAGAAACAGTAAAGCTTCGTTTTCTGGCACAAAGGGTCCTTCAAAGCCTTCAAAACCGGTTTCGAAGTGCACATATTGTAGTTCTGCGGACCACAATATTTATTCTTGCCCTTCCTTCGGTTCTATATCTGTTATGCAGCGATTTGAGTTTCCTAAGACTCAAAAAATGTGCCCCAATTGCTTGAATGTGGGTCATATAGTTTCCAGTTGCAAAGCTTCCAAGTGTCGGGTATGTTTAAAGGCACACCATTCGTTGTTGCACAGATACTCTGTAGCTGTGCCAAACTCACCCGTACTTAGGTCATGTCTTAAGTGCCGATCAAGTAATTATTGCCACAGCATTGGTAAATATTAGAGATAGATTCGGCCAATACCATCCTGCTCGTGTGTTGCTTGATGGCGGCTCACAGTTAAATCTCATGCCTGAGAACCTCGCTCGGCGCTTGCGACTAAAACGTGAAGACACTGCTTTGAGTATTTCAATGGCAGGTGGGACCACAACTGATAGTAAGCACAAGGTCTGTGCTGCTATTGAATCTCGTTTGAATGCACACAACTTTGCCACTGATTTTTGGGTTCTTAAATCCATATCCACTTGTCAGCCACTTGTAACTTTTTGCCCACAACGAGTTGGAAAATACCCGAAAATCTCGAGTTGGCTGACCCAGAGTTTTAAAAACCAGCCAAAGTTCTTTCTTCTAGGCGCTGAATTCTTTTACGGATTGTTGTGCGTAGGGCAAATCGAGCTCAATTCTGGTCTTCCATTGTTGCAGAAGACCTTGCTGGGATGGGTTGTTGCTGGTAGATATACAGGGCAAATACCTCGTCAACAACTCAGTGTTAACGTTGCCTCTCAAGTTAATGATTGTTCTTTCGACACTTTAGTTCAACGCTGTGACTGTGCGCCAGACAGCTGAACAAATGGCCTGTGAAGCTCACTTCACAAAATCGGTACAGCGCCTGTCTACAGGTCGTTTTCAAGCCGAACTTCCGTTCAAATCTGATCCCACTGTACTAAGCCTTTACTTTCAAACTGCTGATAGACGATTTTTGCAACATGAGCGCAAACTCGCAAAAGACAAAACTCTCCATGACATGTACCATGACTTCATGAGAGAGTATCGCGATCTTGGGCATATGTCAGCTCTTAAATCTCCTCCTCCAGGACAGCACTACTATATTCCTCATCAGTGTGTCCTGAGGCCTGAAAGCACCACAACCAAGTTGCGTGTGGTGTTTGACGCTTCTAGTAAGACGTCAACGGCTCTATCATTAAATGATACTTTAATGGTTGGGCCGACTATTCAGAGGGAGCTTTATTCAACACTTGTAAATTTTCGGTTGAATAAATACGCAATTACTGCCGACATATCCAAGATGTACAGGCAAATAAACGTGTCTGAACAAGAAAGGAATGCTAAAGTCGAGCAGGCTCAACTCTTAAATTCCCTGTTACACCCCACAAAAAAATAAATTACTTAATTTAATTTATTAATTAATTTAATTAAATTAATTTAATTAATTAACTAAATTAAATATAAAATACTCCATACATGCATACATACATTTACATTTTCATCAGTATCCTGTCTATGCGTGTTTGTGTACTTGTATGTATGTATGTGTGCATTGGGCCTGGTTTTATGGCTATAACTTTCTTTCTGATCAACCTATTATAATGAAACTGGTATACGAATATATAATCATCTATCTGGACGTGTCTACCAAATTTTAGTTAAAAATTCTAAGAATTACGGAAGTTATAGAAAATCTTGAATAGGGGGGGAGTGGGGGGTTGCATCGTGAAAAATGAACCAACTCGTCCTTTCTCGGGCTCAGGAGAATCTAGATACCAAGTTTAGTTATTCTAGCTCTTATACTTTCTGAGATCCTTGCGTTCATACAGACAGACGGACAGACAGACGGGCAGGCGGACATGGCTATATCGACGCGGCTTGTCATGCTAATCAAGAATATATATACCTTGTGGGGTCTGCCACGCCTCCTTCTTGTGTTACATGTACACTCGCACAAAACTAATATACCCTTGTACCCTTTGGGTTCAGGGTATAAAAAGATAGAAATTTCCAGCTCATTCCCTGTCGCTTCAAATGTCATTAAAAATTGCATTTATGTGGACGACATGCTGGCAGAAGCAGATTCTTTAGATGAGCTTAAAAAATCTGTAATCAAGTACAAGAGGTACTAGATTCAGGAGGGTTCCCTTTGGCAAAGTCGGCATCAAATTGTCAGGCCTTGTTCGGTGATGATGGCAACATCACCGAAAAGGCAATTAAGTTTGACGACTCCAACTCAATTAAAACGCTTGTTCCCCACAAGATGATGTATTTCGGTACCATCTAGATGTGGATAGCTTTATTTCTTTAAAGCCAAACAAGTAAAAAAGCTAAAGTCGGGTGTCCCGACTTTGAAATACTCTGTACATATGTTTACAATAATTATAGAAAATAAAAAAAATTAAGAAAATAAAAAAAAATTTGATCGATTTTACCTCTCTCGGTATTCGAACTCACGTAAAGGGTTTATAATTGCACATTTACATAGCAATTGCGTCTGTGTGAGTGTATGTATGCCTATGCGCATCTATTCGTGTCTGTGTAAGAATTTTCGCAGTCAACCAAACAGCAACATCAACAACAGCCGCAGGCAGCGCTTGAGCAGCGCTGCAGCAGCAAATATATTTATGGCTATAACTTCTCGTTAAATCGGTCTATCATAATGAAACTTGGTATACGGACATATAATAACCAACTGGGGGTATTTCCAAAATTTTAGTTCAAAATTCCAAGAATTACGGGAGTTAGAGAAAATCGCATTTGCGGGGTATAGGGGGGAGGGAGGGAAATTCCAAAATATACATTTTCTGCGTATTCACATAAGGCATCTGGGACTAAAATTTGGTGACCATAGGTCTTATAGTCTCCGAGATATAGGTGATAATACGAATGGAAAATCGGGAAAACCCCCATAGGGGGGAAGTGAGGGGGAAAATCAAAAAAATAAAACAAACTCGTATAGAATACACACATAACGCATCTTTGTGCAAAATTTGGTGTCTCTATCTCTTATGGTCTCTGAGATCCAGGTGTTCATACGGACGGACAGACTGACAGACGGACAGACGGACAGACAGACAGACAGGGCTAGATCAACTCGTCTCGTCATGCTGATCAAGAATATATATACTTTGTGGGGTCTGCCACGCCTCCTTCTGCCTGTTACATTTTTCAGCTCCCGCAAACCTAATATACTTCTGTACATTTCATGTACAGAGTATAAAAAGCGAAACATCTTATCGGTAGCGTCTCGTTTGTTTGACCCACTTGGGCTGTTGTGCCCCATCGTCACAAGGGAATAAATTCTGTTGCAAGAGTTGTGGCGGTTAAAAGTAGATTGGCATGAAACAATTCCAACGAGTATGCATACTTCGTGGAATAAGTTCACTGAGACTCTGCGTGATTTGCTTACAGCCAAATCTAGAGTGGCACCACTCAACGTGAAGAAGATTCCTAGACTCGAGTTGTGTGCGGCACTCTTACTAGCCAAACTCTGGCAGCATGTTTGCGCCACGTTGAGTAAGTTTGATATACAAAGTGTAAACTTCTTGTCAGATTCTCAGATAGCGTTGTATTGGTTGGAGAGAGACTCATCCACATTGTCCACATTCGTGGCAAATAGAGTGGCTGAGATCCAAGAGGCTTCTGTGAATACTGTTTGGCGTCATGTGCCTACGGACTGCAATCCTGCTGACCTAGTTTCTTGTGGAACTGACATAGATGAAATTGTGTCATCACTGTGGTTTAATGGCCCTTATTTTCTAAAATTCGCCGAAAGTGATTGGCCCAATCTTGATCATGTTGAATTATAGTCAGCTATTAAGGCATCTGAGGATAAAAAGAATGCGGCATTACTTACATCCATTCGAACAGATGTAGTGTCAAATTCCATTATACCTTATGTTGAGACCTTCATCCTTTCCTAAACTAGTTCGAATATTGGCATATGTTTTGCGATTTTGCTACAGGAAAAGTCGCAGTGATTCTCTAGTTGTGTCAGCTTAAGAACGAAGATTGTCGTTTTTTAAGGTGATTGAAGTGCTGCAAGCTGATATATACAGCAGTCACGTCTTTACAAAAGTCGTGGCCACTCCCCCAAGTTTGCAATCTTTTAATCCCTTTATATATGAGTTCGAAGACACTGGGATTAAGTTTCGTTTGATTCGAGTAGGTGCAGGTGCAGGTGATTCAGGGGCGCAGGCAACACGAACCTGACCAGAGACGACCTAGAAACGCACCTGGTGGACGTGGAGGCGATCCTCAACTCCAGGCCTATGGTGGCAGGCGGCAGCGATCCCAACGACGGAGAGGTGCTCACTCCGGACAGCCTCGCCTTTCTCTGCCGCACGAAGACGGGCACGAAGGTCGTTCGATCAGAGTCGGGTCCGGATGACGACAACTTTAAACATCGTTTTGTATAATTCCAAGCCATTAAAGCCATATTCATAATCAAAGAATTCCGCGTGTAATTTATTTAATAGAAATTAATTAGAAAAATGTAACAGGCAGAAGGAGGCGTGGCAGACCCCACAAAGTATATATATTCTTGATCAGCATGACAAGACGAGTCGATTTAGCCCTGTCTGTCTGTCTGTCCGTCTGTCCGACTGTCCGTCTGTCCGTCCGTATGATCACCTAGATCTCAGAGACTATAAGAGCTAGAGACACCAAATTTTGCACAAAGATGCCTTATGTGTGTACGCTATACGAGTTTGTTTTATTTTTTTGATTTTCCCCCCCACTTCCCCCTATGGGGGTGTTCCCGATTTTCCATTCGTATAGTCGCCTATATCTCGGAGACTATAAGACCTAGGAACACCAAATTTTAGTCCAAGATGCCTTGCGTGAATACGCAGAAAATGTATATTTTGGAATTTCCCTCCCTTCCCCCTCTCCCCCGCAAATGCGATTTTCTCTAACTCCCGTAATTCTTGGAATTTCGAACTAAAATTTAGCAAATACTCCCATTTAGTTATTATGTGTGTATTATGTTATGTTAGTTATTATTATGTATCCCTATGATAGACCGAATTAACAAGAAGTTATAGCCATAAATATATTTGCTGCTGCAGCGCTGCTGCAGCGCTGCCCACGGCTGTTGTTGATGTTGCTGTTTAGTTGACTGCGAAAATGCTTACACAGACACAAATAGACGCGCATAAACATACATACACTCACATAGACGCAATTGCTTTGTATATGTGCAATTTTACTTGAGTTCGAATACCGTGAAAGGTAAAATCGATCCAATTTTTTTAAATTTTCTTATTTTTTTTTTTTCTATAATTATTGTAAACATATGTACAGAGTATTTTAAAGTCGGGACACCCGACTTTAGCTTTTTTACTTGTTTGAGATGAAAGACGTTGAATTTAAAATTTAAAAGGTAAACTTTATGCCTGCCACGCTGATTTTTGAATCTAAACCATCCACGGCGTCACCCAAACGCATACAAAAACATGTAGAGAAGCTAAAGTCGGGTGTCCCGACTTTGAAATATTCTGTACAATATTATTCAAGACAATTATGCGTGTATATGCGTGCTTGTGTATGTTTGTGTGTGTATGTGTGTCTGTACAAAGCAGTAAAAACAAGAGAGGAATGCTAAAGTCGAGCAGGCTCTACTTTTAAGTACCCTGTACCTCCCACCAAAAAGAAAACAAGATAGAACGCTACAGTCGAGCAAGCCCGACAGTAAAATAGCCTGTGCTCTCCACAAAAAAGAAAAATTAAAAAAAAATATTTAAAAATAATTAAATTATTAAAAAAAATGAATAAATTAATTAATTAATTAAATTAAATTAGAATACATGTTTATGTTCAGTTTTAACAGCATACATTTACATCACGTACCTATGCGTGCTTATATGCGTATGCAGCACAAAGTTGAACCAAAGCAGCAGCAACAACAACAGCTGCGGGCAGCGCTGCCGGCAGTGCGGCAGGCAGCGCATTAGCAGCGATTTTACTTATGGCTATAACTTTCATCAGAATTGACCTACCGTGATGAAATTTGGCACACGGACACATTAGTACTAACTGGATGTAACTACCAAAATTCCATGAATTACGGAAGTTATACAAAAAAACACGAATTGGGGGGGAGTGTATCAGAATAAAAAAATAAACTTGACCTGCCTACGGCTTAGGGGAACCTGGATACCAAGTTTTAATTAATTAAACAAAAAATTATATTAATTAAATTATTTAATTAAATTAAATACAGTTTCAACAGCATACATCAGAATCGTGTCCCTGCGTGTTTATATGCGTGTATTTACTCAGCACAAAGTTGAACCAAAACAGCAACAACAACAGCTGCTGGCAGCGCTGCGGGCTATAACTTGCTTCAGAATGGACCGATCATAATGAAACTTAACATACAGGCACATAATCACTAACTGGATGTATATGCCATATTGGAGTTCAAAAAGAATTACAGGAGTTATGAAAAACATGAATTGCGGGGGAGTGGGGGGGTGTATCAGAAATAAACACAAACTCATCCTTTCTCGGACTTAGGAAAATGGAGATACCAAGTTTGGTTATTCTTGCTCTTGTACTTCCTGAGATCCTTGCGTCATACAGACGGACGCGTTCGTCCGTCCCAAAGGGTAAAAGGCTATAGTAGTTTTGTGCGAATGTATGTAACATACAGAAGGAGGCGTGGCAGACCCCACAAAGTATATATATTATTAATCAGGATGACAAGCCGTGTCGATATAGCCATGTCTGTCTCTCCGGCAAAAGGAGGCGTTGCAGACCCCACAAAGTATATACATACATATATTCTTGATCAGCACGATAAGACAAGTCGATCTAGCCCGATCTGTCTGTCCGTCCAGATGAACACCTGGATCTCAGAGACTATAAGAGATAGAGACACCAAACTTTGCACAAAGATGCGTTATGTGTGTACGCTGTGCAAGTTTGTTTTATTTTTTGGATTTTCGTATAATCGCCTATATCTCGGAGACTATAAGACCTAAGAACACAAAATTTTAGTCCCAGATGCCTTATGTGAATACCCAGAAAATGTGTATTTTGGAATTTCCCTCCCTCCCCCCTCTCCCATGCAAATCGTGACTTTCTCTAACTCCCGTAATTCTTGGAATTTCGAGTTTAAATTATAAATACCCCCAGTTAGTAATTATGCGTCCGTATGCCAAGTTTCAATATGATAGACTTCTTGAACAAGAAGTTATAGTCATAAATATAGTTACTGCCCAAGCGCTGCCCACAGCTGTTGATGCTGGTGCTTTGGTTGACTGCAAACATGCTCATACAGACACGAATAGACGCGCATAGACATTCATACACATTCATACACTCACTATGTGAGCAATTGCTTTGTAAATGTGCAATTATACACCCTTTACGTGAGTTCGAATACCGAGAAAGGTAAAATCGATCAAAAATTTTTTTTTTTAATTTTCCAAATTTTTTAAACTATTCTATTTTATTCTATTCTATTCTATTATGCTAAACATATGTACAGAGTATTTCAAAGTCGGGACACCCTAGCGGCTGCTTAGCCGACGGGAAGTGGAGCAACTGCCAGGTCCGTGGGTGAGCTCCACTAGGGCCCATCGTTGCCGCAGTTGAGCCACACGTTCGCAATAGCCCAACAGGATTTTAGCTTTGTGGTGGCCTGAGAGATATTTGGTGGTATTAAGTGTGCGAAAAAAGAAGTATGTTTTGGGTTTGTTTACATTCCGCAGAGACGGCCTGGCATGGTGCCGCGTCAGGCGGAAGATCCCCATCTCACCCATGTCCAATGCTGAGCCTGTAATTGTGAGAGTTTAATTTCCTTGGATTTGTTTTTTATTTATTTGCATAGCCGCAAATAAAGGGATCAGAGAGGCAGTATCAGCGCTCAGCATGGAGCAGGTCCCTGTTGTGCAAGAGCGGCGGAGGACAGTGTCCCGGCGGTCACAGAAAAGGAGGTTGCGAGTGGCGAAATATTGACACCACCTACTCGTCGTTTATGGGAGAGACCGACGCTGGAACTAGTGCAGAACAGCAAAGGGACAAATTTCGGGGCAAACGAGCGGTGGAAACGGAGGCACAAAGGCTAACGGCGAGTTGGGCACAGGTCTCTATAGCACAACTGCATGGTCCATCCAAAATGCAAAAAGCAACGACTGATGCCCGGTTTCCTCAGTCAGAGAGCATGAAGGTCATCTCAGGGTGTGGGCGGTGGCCTACGTTGGGCACAAAGTAGCAGAACAGCGCCGCACTGTTTCCACTCCTATTTCCTGCGTTTGCCCGAAACCGTAGTGTGCTGTTATGTGTGACAATCCACCAACCACCAATAACAAGGTATGGTAGTCGTGAGTGAGTGGCAGGGCAAAGTGTTACCAAGCAATGTGGGGTAGCATTAGGAATCGGGATGAGGGAAATTATCGGTTCCACCAAGAATGGCAGGTCGTGCCCTTTGTTAAGGGCACAAGAGAAAATAAATTGAATGGAGTGTCAGGTAGAAATATGTTAAGGCGCGAAAATTTATTAAAAGTGACCGGAAAATATATTTGATGCAAATTGAAGATCTAGAAAAATGGAAAAGGAGGGATTAAACAAAGGGCGTACACGCAGAGGATAAAAGGCAGAGCGCGAAGACAACACCAATATTTATATACACCCTAAATATATCTACATAGCCAGTTCACATACACCAATGCAAACATATAACCCAAGATTTATAGAAATACACATTTTCCATTCAAGCATACAACACGATATTTTTATACGCCACACACTAATATATACACTCCATAAATATTCACATACACCCAATTCGAACATACCACACAAAAATTATATACATTTCACACAGTCATACATAATCCATGCACCTACACTAATTCAAACATAGAACTCCAAGTTGTATTCATCCCATAGCCCACATAATAGCCACATAACAAAAAATACAAAACAGAAACGCAACACCAAACAAATAACCATATTGTAAAACACGCACACACTAATAGCTTGGATATTTGTATTAATTGTATCGGCTAGTTTAAAGGCCTCCGAACCGGCTTAAAACCGGCAACTTTGTAAAGCCTACAAAAATGTAACAGTGGCCAATTTAGTGGCGCACGTGGATATATATACATAGGTCCACACCTACCCATAGTATTATAAATTTTCAAATGTATACTTAAAAAAAACCCACAAATGTAAAGAAATGTATAAAACTAGTTAAGAAAAAGAAAATAATGTTGTAATGCGTCTTGGGGCGGCGCAGCTTATTGTTTGTAATCCAAGCTAACCACATACTTGAGTATAGGTAGGTTGGGAGGTTCGTGAATTACATAGTACAAATTGGCACAAAGAGCCAGCCATAACTGCAGCGTCCCCAAAACCCAAAAGATACAAATTTGAATTTAAAATTAGGATACACTCTTATAATTGTTCCCCGTTTTGCACATAGTCTATCGTAAAACATTGCGTAATCACTATATATATGTAAGATGGGAAGGCAGGATAGTGAGAATGGCGGAACACCTAGAAGCAGCATCGCCATCGGTACTCGGTACTCATTTTGGTTTTAAGCAGTCAGTAGAAATGTACTTAGTAGTCAGTAGTAAGTTGTCAGCCGCATTACAAACACAGTCGTCAGCCGTAAAGAAAGAAGCAGAAGTCAGCAGTCAGAAGAAGAAGCAGAGAGAAGCCGCCGAACCAGAGTGCATTAGCTGCATATGCTAATATTCGCCATCATCATTTTACATTATATTCCTATTTTAAACTATATCATATATCTTGGTATCGTTATCAATTATAAACAATTCAAAATTCCCCCAACATGTCGGGGGCATTTATAGACGTTATTGTACAGCTTTTTTGTAGGCTTTCTTATCTTGTAAGTTCAGACTTTGTTATATTAATCATATTTGTATTTTTAAATCTTAATATATATATATATATTATGTTAATACTTATATATTGTTTTTGAATAAATCGACAGAACCACTTTTTGATTTAAATAAATAAATAAAAAAAAAATTCCTTGGACCAACGTTTAATGAATCCAAGTAATCCCTTAGCCTTATTGACAATACTAGATATTTGAAGGTTGAAGTTCAATTTGGAATCAAAAAAAACCCCAAGGTCTTCAACAGTCGATATACGTTGCAATGGCACATTGTCAATCGTATACGTGACTATATGGGGCAAAGTTCGGTGAAATGTCATGAACTTACACTTAGCGCAATTGAGGTACAAGTGGTTAGCTAAGCACCACGATTGCATGCAGTTCAGATCATCCTGCAGGCGATGAAAATGAGTATGGTTTTTATAAGTCAGAATAAGTTTCACATCATCACCATACATAAGAATATGAGAGTGTGACAAGGTAGAGGGGAGGTCATTAATAAATAATGTAAAAAGTAAGGGGCCAAGATGGCTACCTTGAGGCACACCTGATGATGCAAACACGGGCTTAGAAATGTGCGACCTAAGCAGGATCCGTTGGGTCCTATTTTTTAGATAAGACGAAATCCAACTCAAAAAAGCGGAGGGAAATCCTATACGACTTAGCTTAAAGAGCAGAAGATCATGGTTCACAGAGTCAAATGCTTTACTGAAGTCAGTGTAAACGACATCAGTCTGCATTTTTAGAATAAATGCTTCATTTACTAAGGAAGTAAATTCCAGCAAATTGGTCGTAGTAGACCGTCTCTTCATGAATCCATGTTGAGCTGGAGATATGACGGATTTACAGAGGTGCTGCAAAGTGCTGCAAACTATTTTTTCAAATAATTTTGGTATGGCAGACAACTTTGCAATTCCTCTGTTGTTTGAAATATCAGACTTACCACCCTTTTTATAAAGAGGAATAATAAAAGATTCTCCAAAAAGTTGGAAAGATTGAGGAACCAAGTGACAGATTAAAAAGTTTAAGTAATGGTTGTAAAAGGGAACTAGAACACTCCTTGAGAACATAACTAGGAATGTTGTCTGCTCCAGGAGAGTATGAAGATTTTAAGGATTTGATAGCAGAGAGTAGACAGCTATCAGAAATTATGGGAGCGTAAATAGTGTGGGAAGATGAAATGCTATAAGGATAAGAGGTATTACTAATAGAGACAGAGGAATATGTTGATTGGAAGAAGTGGGCAAACAAGTCAGCAGCTTCAGAATCGTTGCTGGCTTTTTTGTCACCAAGGAAAAATGACGAAGGAAGGGAAGCAGATTTACGTTTAGAGTTAACGAACTTATAGAATTGTTTAGGGTCCTGTGCAAATTGTATCTTGCATCGGGCTAGGTAATTATTATAACATTGTGAATTAAGAAGAACAAAATTGGATTTCGCTAAAGAGTATTTATAGAAGTCCATAGATAGGCCCGACTGCTTATACTTTTTAAAGCATCTAGATTTTACATTTTTAAAGTTTGAAAGTCTTGGTGAAAACCAAGGAGGTTTTGATGACGCAGACGAAATGACACTTTTTGGGATGCAGACATCAAAAAGAGCATTAATAGTGTCATAGAAACACTTTACGGCTATGTTGATGTCAACAGCACTATACAAATAGGACCAATTAGTTGCTGCAATAAGTTCGTTTAGCAAAGAAAAATTTCCTTTGCGAAAGCACAAACTAGTATTTTTGGGAATAAGTGCTGGAGTAGAGGTAGAG
The DNA here is from genome assembly GCF_003285725.1 of Scaptodrosophila lebanonensis. Taxonomy (NCBI): domain Eukaryota; kingdom Metazoa; phylum Arthropoda; class Insecta; order Diptera; family Drosophilidae; genus Scaptodrosophila; species Scaptodrosophila lebanonensis. The sequence goes on along the minus strand of NW_022060580.1, from coordinate 431,790 downwards.
TATGAAATTAAGAGGGAAATTTGCAAAGTAGGGTGGTAAGAATCTTCAGGCAGTATAAGGGGAGAAGACCTACAGATAACTGTACTAGCAGGGTCGGTGACAAAGACGAGATCAAGTATTCTGCTTAAGTGATTAAGTATAGAATTAATTTGGAACAAGGAAAGGTCAAACAAGCAGTCTAAACAGGCATGCTCTGCCGAGGGTACCAAATAATTAGACTGATTGAAGAATGACCATTCAATGTTAGGCAAATTAAAATCACCTACCACAACGAACGCGTCACTGTCACGTAGGAGATTAGAGATTCCTTTTATACAGGTTGTATGTTCCATATAGACCTGTATATCAGAAGAGGGAGGTATATAAGAACAATAGATGTATAGTGCAAAAGACGGAAAAGATACTTTTACAGCAACAAATTCAACTAGGTACATTTACATCAATTATTTCCGACCGATAGGAGGAATTGACTGCAATCAGTACGCCTCCGCCACGTCGAGCCGGACGATCTCGTCGAAAGATACAAAAATTATCTGATAAGATTTCGTTATCAGAAATCGTGGGATTTAACCACGTCTCTGAGAACGCAATAATATCAGATTCAAACGAAAAACTACTACGAAATAAACTACTGAAATTGCCGTCGACACATCTACATTTAATAGCGAGGGAATCGGAGAAGCTATCTGAGCCGAGCTAGGTGGCACCTCTAAGAATTGAGGTTCAAGCCTACGCTTGGGAGGAGATTCGAAGTTATATTTACAAGCAAGCAAGTCGGTCCCTGTGTCAAACTCACTTGAGAGTTGCTTAGTAATTCTATGCAAGCTCAAAAATTTATTTCTCACATTGTCATACATACGAGAGAAATTAAATTGTATGTCTATGCAAACAGGGCATGACCATTTCAAACCACCACAACCTTTTTTAGGCGAGTAAATTTTATCAAGGTCACGACCACTTAGTCCAGCACACTTAATGTGCATAAAATTCTCGCACAACCAACAACTTACAAATCGTTGTTGTTCGGAATCAATTGCATCCTTAGTTGTGCATGACTTATTGCAGCACGACATTATGACACGAGCAAGTAGAGGGTTAGAAATGAAAGTAAATGCAAGAGCACACAGAAATGAAATTACGGTAAATGAACAAGAATATACTATCACTGAGCGGCGATATATGTGGCAAAAAATAACACAAAATGCGCGGGAGTAGCGATGCACCAAAAACAAATTATGGACAGCGAACAAACGCACAAACCTTTAACACAGCTGCCGGGCGCCAAAGCAAAACAGGCAAAATAAATGCACAAACAACAAATACTGAGATGACGCTGTTTATATTAAATTACATTAATTTACCCAAACAAATGAACGCAATAGATGCACAACTTCTTGCACTAAGCACAATATTAATACTTTAGAAATTGAGCACAATTTAATGCTTAAATTCAAAGAGTAAACACGAAAAATTAAATAAATTTGCGGAGCACAGATAAAACACGTCGATTACACTCAACAGAAATCTCTCTTTAATGACTCTTATACCACTAAGCTTCTTTATACTGCTCTTGTACGCCCTGTGCTTGAATACTGCTCATGCGTTTGGTCTCCGCAGTATAGAAAGCATCAGGAAAGTATTGAGTCTGTCCAGCAGCTATTCCTTCTTTTTGCTCTACGTGGTTTAAGCTGGGATCCCAATCTCTGCTTGCCATCGTACTCTAGTAGACTGATGCTTATAAACCTTCCTTCCTTAGTAAATCGTAGGACGGTTCTTGGAGTAGTTTTTCTCCACAAGTTGGTTATCGGTGAGGTTGGCTCCTCTGCCCTCTTAGGTCGCCTTAATTTTTCAGTTCCTTGTAGACTAACAAGGAATTATTTGCCGTTCATATTGGCAATATGCACAACTGATTACGCTTTGCACAATCGTTTTCGGGTCATGTGCAGGACTCTTTCTCTCTGTTCTATAAAAATTATTCTTTATAATTATCTTCGGGGAAATCTCTGACCACTTACTGCTGTGAGTTGGGGCATAGCTTGCCGGGCTGGCATTTAAAATTTCCCCCACCGGGTTGGAGATTTCCCTCTTTTTCTTTTCTCTTTCCACCTTTATCTTTTTCTGTTTCTCTATCTCTCTTTCCTTCTTTCTTTTTCTCTTTCTCGTTCTACTTCGTCCTTTTTTAATTTGTTAAATAGAATTAATTTTCCACCTTTATCTACTTTTGTTTAGTTTTTTAGGTCTCCAATGTCTCTGACCACATATGGCTGTGAATCGGGGCATAGCTGGCCAATTGGCAAATAAAATTCTTCCAACGTGTCGGAGGCATTAATAGACGTCATTGTACAGCTTTGTGTTAGGCTTTCTTACCTTTTAAATATAGTTTAATTTGTTATATTAAGTTTTATAATATAATCGACATAATCGGAATAATTAAAAATCTACGATGATAGCCGGAGGGAGCTGCGGTGCCAGCCATATCGATATCGGCTCCAACAGCGCCCACAGCAGCCGTAGCGGCGCCAGCAGCGATCCCAGTGTCATCTACGGCAGATCTGACACGGGCAATTGCCGACTCACTTGCAGCGGTGCTAGCCCAACATACCCAACGGTTGATACAGCAGATGGAGACCCTAGGATACGGTCTCTAGAGACTGTCTGAGCAGATCACCGCGACGGCAGCTACTGTTGGCGCACATGTCGTCGATAGACCAACAGCCGGCTGTGCATCGCCCACAGTCACAGCACTGACTCTAGCGCCGCCTCTTGCGGATACACAAGCGGTGACAGCACAGCGTACGCTGACGCCAGCCGAACGAGCCGCTCTGAAGAATGAAGTGGCACAGTGGGGCATCCAATTAGACGGTAGCGGAGACCCCAGGACGTTCCTTCAGGACCTGGAAGATATGGCGGAGATGAGCGACGTACTATCAGATGATTTGGTGACAATGTTACCAGTAGTCCTGGTGGGCGAGGCAAAGAAGTGATCGAGGCGCAATTTGTCGCAACGATGGGCTGAGTTTCGCGAGGACCCGTCGGAGACGCCTGACGAGTATGTCCGGGCAATGCGACGGCGGACAGTGATCGGGGGTAGCCAGACACTGAAACTGCGGGATGCGGAAGAGCGCCAGCCACTTGAGGTGGCCGGTCGAGTCCACGTGGAGCAGAAGGCAGCATTGGCTTGCAAATGGCTGCAGCACTGTTGGAGAGCCCCGGAAAATATCCCGACTACGCTATGCAGAATGGCCGACTGTACCGACGCAGGGCACACGTCCATGAAAGGAGATTGTGTCATCACGGAGACTGTGCATGGTCGCGCCACTACGACAGAAGCTGTTGGAAGTATGCCACTGAAACGGCCATATGGGAGTGCGTCGAACAAGTGCACGAGTAGCAGACCAATATCACTGGCCTGGTCTATATCGCGACGTCACAAAGTATGTGCGCTAGTGCTGGTTGTGCAGGCGCTACAAGGCCCAGCAGCAGCTGGAAGCGGACAAGGTGTACTCCAGGCCAGCGGAGGCAGCGTAGGACGTCATAGTGCGCTTGAGACCAGTAACGGGCGGTAGAGGTAGAACGGCACATGTGCGAGATCGGAAGGCGTTAAATGCAACAGCGGTGAAACGACGATCGCGCCGATGCGTCCACGGAGGCCAAAACAGCAACAGCGGTAGCGGCAAAACACAAAGTATGTTGACGCGCCAGCAGCGACGTCAGCAGCAGTGACATACCAGCAGCAGCATAAGATATACGCAGAGCTTTAAACAGCACGGGCATACCGCTGGCACATAACCAGCCGTACTACATGTAGTCCATCGGCGGCAGGCCATGCAGTCTACGACTAGAAGATATGGTCAGTACTTTCGGCTCGAGATGCAGCTCGTTGCCCCGCAATCACCAACATATTCCGCACACCGGAATTTGAATTCAAACACGCGGCGGAAATGGTGAGCTGCCAGAGTGAAGACAACGAAGCGACAGAATGGCAGCGCGAGCAGCTGACTGTGAAGTTTCAGGTGGCGTCGGCAGGTGGACAAACGCGAGGGGTGGCAGCTCTACGACCCAGCTGTGAGATATCGGCCTTTCGATTATGGCGCGATACTAGCAAAATTCGAAAACACAACCGATCGGACCCGTTCGGCCCCGTGGGGAAAGGGGGAGGTGTAACAACGCGCTAGCTGGATGCTGCGACATGCAGAGCGAGATGGCTGTAGGCGCATAAGGCGTGGATGTAGTAGTAAGCCTAGTTTATAAGTTTAGTATATAACTAGATATGTATTGAATTCTGTAGTAGGGTAAGTAAGAAACGTGGCTTGAGTTTGGTTTTAGGTTAGTCGGAGTCTGGATGCGTTCAGCAGTGGACGTGGAGGCAATATTTATTAATTAAAGTACACTTTCACTGTTTGAACTTTGGGGTGCCTATAAATTAAATTTCAGCACACTCTGGCCGGCGAGTATACTCGCGGCAGAGTAGCATCGTTACAAGTTTGTGTTCTAAATTTCGTCCAATCGATTTCATATTTGGGTAATGTATTCTACGTAATTTAATCTATAACTTGATGTTCAACGATTTTACAAATATACAAAATAAGTTTTCGCCTTGCAAATGCAGCAACAACAAATAACAAACAACCCTTAATATCAAGCAATTAGGGATATCACAAACTCACAGACATAGCAAATAATAGAGCATGGAAAATATCGTGACACTATTGATACTACCTGCAGGTTTTTATAATTGACTCGAACATTCAATTAATTTCTGATTGCTGATGTTTTTCTTATGCCACAAACAGGGGATAAACTATTGTTTTTAATACAAATTTTGATTTATTCGAATTCATCTCAATAAATTATAAAAAGTTATTATTTGTAAGACAATTATATCCGTCTATGTTCTTTACTCTACGATGACTCTAGACAGTAACCATACACCATTTAGATGCTTCATTTCATACAACGAAAACGTCCCATCAAAATTATGAGCGACAGCTCCCATAGCTGTTCGGGTATTTGCCGAATGGGAGCTGTCGCACTTCGGCTAACCCGACTGGGAGCTGTAGTATTCGTGCTCTCTGTTAGCGAATTTCATTTCGTTTGCAGAGAGACAGGCAACAGAGCCGGTCGGTCCGCGGCACTTATGCTCTTTGAATGTGTGCGTGCACATATATACATAAATATGTTTATATGTATTTGTGCATTTTGTTCTTTTGCTGTTTTGCGAGCAGCAGCTTCAATTTCGTTTTCAGATTTTACCTGCTACATGGACATGGGAATTTCATACACTGTTTCCATCTTCTGTCGCATTGTATTTTGGGATGCATATAAAAGCACACATACTACACTTCTACTAACGAATTTTCAATACGATTTTGTTACAAAGGGGGCTTAATTTTGATTTGTAATCTTATTTATAAAGCTAATTGTTTTTATTAAATACAAAAGGTTTTAAAACAAACGATGAAGATATGGCTTCTTTAGAGTTTATTACCCTACGTGATGGATCCGGAGATAAAGCTTCTATGTAAAATGGAAATTCAATTTAAAATATGTAAAATGTTGTATCATAAATACAATAAATCAATTCACCACAGCGTGCGATATTGCGCTGCAGAAATCATGCCCCACTGGGAAACCAAGAGGAAAACTCAAGCCTTCCTGGTGGACTCCACAGGTCAGTGAGTCAAGAAAAAAGGCCAGGAAACTCTTCAATGCTGCCAGATCCCAAGGGGGAGAGCAACACAGGTATGCATACAAACAAAGCCTGTCTGAGTACAAGAAAATACTCAGGCAGGCAAAACGATCTTCATGGCAGAACTTCTGCTCAGATATCGAGAACACCTCCGACGCCGCAAGGTTAAGGAAAGTCCTCTCAAAAACTCCTTCAACGCTAGGTTACCTTCAGAAGCCAGACAAGACTTGGACGACCTCGAGTCAAGAGTCTCTAGAGCTGCTTCTAGGCACCCATTTTCCCAGCTCTATAAGCATCAAACCAACCAGCTATTCAGCAGGCGCTGGTCCATCTCAAACGCCACCCTATCTACTATCTGAAAATAATATTAGGTAGGCAATAAAAAGCTTCAAGCCCTATAAGTCAGCAGGGCTGGATAACATCATTCCGGCGCAGCTAATTCACACAGGAAATACTGCCATCAGATGGCTGGCAGATATTTTTCACAAAATCTTCCTGACAAGGAATATCCCAGAAGCTTGGCTTAGATCAAGAGTGATCTTCATACCCAAAGCAGGTAAAGCCTCGCACACTACCCCGAAAGATTTCAGACCGATAAGTCTCTCATCTTTTCTATTAAAGACATTCGAGAGACTAGTGGGTCTCTATTTAAGAAGCAAGATCCCGCTCTCAGAGTGTTCAATTCTAACGAGATCCTAAGTAAATGTAAATTAATTGATAAGCTAGATTTGCTCTGTCTAGACCACGAATGGTACATTATCATATTGTTATAGATAAAACCTCGATAAACAGACATGCTCTCTTATACAGATAATAATGAGTTCGGCCTTAGATGCCGAACATAACACCAACATTTTCGTAGCTGGCAGGCGCCAGCTTAATAGATAAGGATGTGTAAGTACACAAATCATTAGCTCAGGCTCGCCACCGCGCTGGATGAGCATGCTGCGGCTGGCTAACATGAGCTACCTGATAAAGTACGCACACATGGTAGAAGATAAGGAATCGATGATAGTATGTAGGCGATAGCATAAGAACTAGGATAAGAATTTATATATAAATAAAGCAGTCGAGCTATCGACGTTGTTCATTCATCCACAAAACTTTGTCGCGTATTATTATCCTCCCACCAATCCTGCTCCGCTCAATACATTGGTGACCCCTCGAAAAGTACACGCGAGTTAAATAGTGTTGTGTTGTGCTGTGTTAATATATTGTCCTTAAAAAATAAAAAGGACACAAGTGTAAGAAGTGCTGCGTTGTGTCCCTAAAAATAAAAATAGTGGACTAAAACATCCAGCTCTCAAAGAAAATTAAAAAGTGTTATGTTGTGTTGTGCTGCGTTGTGTCCCTAAAAATTAAAATAGTGGACTAAAACATCCAGCTCTCAAAGAAAATTAAAAAGTGTTGTGTTGTGTTGTGCGGTGTGTATTTATATTGTCCTTAAAAATCAAAAGAAGGACTTATAAGCCCAGCACCCGTGCGAATTTCAGCCAAAAAATTAAAAAGTGTTGTGTTGTGTTGTGCTGCCGTGTGTCCCTAAAAAGTAAATAGTGGACTTAAACACCCAGCACCCGTACCAACAGCAACCAAATATATATATAAAAATAATAATAAAATCATTTATACCAATATAAAATTATTAAATATTGTGCGGAAATTTAAAAGTACTGCACTAAAAATCAATATGGCAAACGAAGCCCAAATAATAAAAGAGCAAGAGGGCATTGGAAGAGTTTTGGAGGCCATTTACAATGCAGCGGCAAAGTGGGATGGATCGGGTCAGCAGCTGGACCAGTGGAACCGCAAGGTAGAAGAGCTGAGGATCCAGTTCGAGGCAAATAAAATCGGACTGCAAAATCCTTCAGCGACAATATTGAAATCACCATATTTTAAAGAAAAATTTGGAGAAAAGGTAAGTGAACTTTTTACAGTTACTTACTCATTATTGGGGCAAATGAATAAACAGATAAATAGGAATGCTGATTTGCTAGAATCGCAGTCATTAGTAGGCCCAGATAATACAAAAAGTACGGCTGTTAGAAAGATAGAACATGCATTAAAATGTTTTAAGATGTCCTTAAAAAGATATGATGGAAAAGATTTAAGTGAAATCAAAACAGCTAAAACCCGTGCAGATGATCTTTATTATCAATATTCAAATGAATGGGGTATAGGAGAGTTAGAAGAAAAGTTTGAGAGGTTAACAGACCAATATTACGAATTGGATATGAATCCGGAATTAAAAAAGGAAAATATGAACTTCGACTTGCCAAAAATTGAAATACCGTGTTTTTATGGAAGCTATACAGAGTGGAATACGTTCAAGGAACTTTTTATGCAGTTGATTGGCTCAGCAAACATTTCGAACACACAAAAAATGTGTGCCTTGAAAACCAAAGTAAAGGGCGATGCTGCAGCAACAATAGAAAATTTGCCGTCAACAGAGAACAATTTTGATTTAGCATGGTCCCTGTTAGATAGCAAGTTTACCAACCCTAGAGCAACATTGGCTATTTATTTGAACAACATAGTTGAAGCTCCCTCGGTTAGTGAGTCCGTAAACAGCGTAAAGCAATTTTTATGCATAATTAACAAAAATATTCAGGCTATAAAAGCAATGAAGTTGTCTGAAGAACTCATCCTACAAAGCCTTTTTAACACATTACTAGTAAAAAAAATGAACGAAAATCTTAGAACTAGATATGAAAAATCCCTGGAAAACCCTAAAACTGTTCAAAAAATTGACCCCCTGTTAAAATTCTTAGAGCATGAATGTTCTGCATTAGAAGCTTGCCAAATGGATGGTAACAGCAATGCGCAGAAGAATAAAAATGAAAAGCCAAGTTTATATCACAAAATAGAAAAAAAGACTTGTGTTTTGGAATGCAATTATAGTCACCCCGTATATAAGTGTCAGAAATTTAAAAAACTAACAATAAGAGAAAGATGGCAAATAATAAAAAAGAACCAAATTTGTGGAAAATGCTTGCAGATGGGACATTCCTTTGCTACCTGTAATTGGGTTTGTCGCACATGCAGCGGTCCACATCATATGCTTTTACACATAGACAATTCAGTAGTGACTAGCTCAAAATGTTTCAAAAAGGAGAAAAAATGTGTTTTGCTATCAACAGCAGTCGTTGAAGTATTAGATGGAGAAGGCAAATGGCAAAACTGTAGAGTATTATTAGACAGTGGCTCAGAAGTAAATTTCATCACTACAGAGTTTAAGCGAAAATTAAAATTAAAGGCAGAAAAGGTACAGGAAACAATTGAAGGGTTTTCAGATAACTTTTCTCAAATAAACGAAGGTATGAGTGTTCAGATTAGATCAAAAACCACAGAATTCAACACCGAAATTGAGGTATTAATTAGTAAAAAAATTGTATCTAATATGCCAAAGAAAAGGTTTGAAATTGGAAATATTCAACATCACATAGAGTTAGCGGATCCACAGTTCAACATTCCACAAGGTATTGATATGCTTCTCGGTATAGATCTGGTGCATGAAACGGAAAAATCCGGAAAGATTCAATTGAACGAAGGAAGATTGCGTTTACGAGAAACGCTTTTTGGTTGGGCTGCTTACGGTAAAATAGAGTTAGAGAGTCCTTCAAAAGAAGGTCGAGTAGTGACCTATTCTGGAGTTGGAATTGAACATCAACTTAAAAGGTTTTGGGAAATTGAAGAAAAAATGACAGAAAACATTACATTATCAAAGGAGGAGGTAGAATGTGAACAGGAATTTGAACAAAATGTGTCAAGAGGAGCGGATGGACGATATATTGTTGCTCTGCCATTTAAAAATACACCGAAAAACTTAGGATATTCTGAATCTCAAGCAAAAAGACGTTTTTCGGCATTAGAAAGAAAATTCAATAAAGACCCAAGCCTAAAGGAACAATACACAAATTTCATAAAAGAATATATCGAATTAGGGCATATGAAGATAATTGCAAATGCGGAAAAGTTGGAATCAAAATATTATCTCCCTCATCACGCTATTTTACGGCCGGAAAGCACTACTACCAAGCTGAGAGTCGTGTTTGATGCATCATGCAAAACGTCTAATGGTATAGCATTAAACGACGTATTGCATGCAGGTCCAAGACTGCAGGAAGATTTGTTTAACATATTACTTCGATTCCGAAAACACACTTATGTCATTACAGCAGACATAGAAAAAATGTATAGACAAATTTGGATTAAGCCAGAGGATCAAAAGTATCAGCTTATATATTGGAGATGGGAACAGGGAATGCCTTTAAATACATACGCTTTGCAAACAGTAACGTATGGAACAAAAGCTGCGCCATATTTAGCAGTAAAATGTTTGAAAAAATCCGCAGAAAAAATAAAAAATAAATGGGCTAAGGCGGCTGAAGCAATTGAAAATGACTTCTACATGGACGATTTAATGACTGGGGCAAATACAATAAAAGAACTAAAAGAAGTACAAAAACAAATAACTGGCACTCTTAAAAAAGATGGATTTCATTTAAGGAACCAATGTTCAAATAGCGTAGACCTTTTAAAATCAATGTCAGTAGCAGATAGAGGGATGAAAGTAGAATTTAATATAGAGCAAGCTAATCCCATTAAAGCATTAGGAGTTGCCTGGTTACCAGAAACGGATGACTTCTCGATTAAATGCAACTGGGAATGTGATAGTAAGGTAACCAAACGCAGCATTCTGTCAGACATTTCGAAAATATTTGATCCCTTAGGTTTAATAAGTCCAGTGACAGTGACAACGAAAATTCTGATGCAAGATCTATGGAAATCCAAGTTAGACTGGGACCAAGCGCCTTCAGAAGAAAGTGTAAAGGCATGGGAAAAAATAAAAAAAGAACTCCCAATACTAAATGAAATGAAAATACCCAGAATGTTAATTGGAAACAACGCCAAAACAATAGAGTTGCATGGTTTCGGTGATGCATCTGAGAAAGCATATGGTGCAGTAATCTATATTAAATCAATAGATTGTAACAATAAAATTAGAATTAACATAGCCGCGTCCAAATCCAGAGTAGCGCCAATTAAACTTTTAACAATACCAAGGCTTGAATTATGCGCCGCAGTACTTTTAGTTGAGTTAACGAAAAAGGTTAGAGATAGTTTGAAAATCAAATTCAGCAAAATTCTCTACTACAGCGATTCACAGATTGTGCTTAGCTGGTTAAAACTTGACCCAGCGTCATTAAAAACATTTGTGGCAAATAGAGTTAACTTTATTCAAACAGAAACAAAAATTGCATGTTGGCAGTTTGTTGAGTCAGAGCAGAATCCAGCGGACATCGTGGCTAGAGGTAAATACCCATCGGAGTTAATAGGAAACCAGCTGTGGTTTCAAGGGCCATTATTTTTAAAAAGTAATAATCACCAGGTTCGACATAATTCAGTTACATTAAAGGAAATCCCGGAAATAAAAAAAATTACATATAATGCGTTACTTGTTAAAACAGGATCCATATTTCATGAGATCAACCACAAAAACAATTTTGATTTTTTACAAAATGTGCTGGCAATGATAATAATGTTTACAGAGAAGTGCAGAAAAACAGAAGTAAAAACATGGATAAGCTATAAAAAGGAAGCGCTAACACTAATAATTAAAATTGTGCAGAAAAACCACTTTCCAAAGGAGTTATCTCTTCTGCAGAATAAAAAGGAGTTGCCAGGAAAGTCAAATATCAAGTCCTTGGCTCCATTCGTAGATAACAAAGGGATAATAAGAGTAGGGGGACGAATTCAAAATTCGCAGTTGTGTTTTGAAGCCAAGCATCCAGTTCTTTTGCCGTATGCAGATAAATGGGTGGAGCTCCTAGGAACTAAACTTCATAAAAAACATTTGCACATAGGACCTCAAGGGTTACTTGCAATAATCAGGCAGCGGTTTTGGCCCTTGAGAGGGAAGCAAATAGTCAGCAAAATTACAAAAAATTGTATCCGCTGTTTTAAGGCACACCCAAGACAGATACATCAGTTTATGGGAAACCTGCCCGAAGATCGAGTAATTCGAACACGTCCGTTTTTGAATATTGGAATAGATTTTCTCGGGCCCATAGCCATTCATCATAAAATCAGAGGAAAACGAGTTGACAAAGCCTATGTGTGTGTATTTGTTTGTTTTGCTACGAAGGCAGTGCATTTAGAAGTTGTGTCAGATATGACTTCTGCAGCCTTCATAGGGGCTCTGAAAAGATTTGTAGGTAGAAGGAGCTGTCCACAAAAAATTTACTGCGATAATGGAACGAATTTTATAGGCGCAGCAAATAGTCTGAATGAAATATATAAATTATTCAAAGACCAAATTCAGATAGATACAATAGACAAGTTTTGTGTGGAGCGGCAAATTGAATGGGTAAATATTCCTGCTAAATCTCCCCACATTGGGGGACTCTGGGAAGCATGCGTGAAGTCCGTTAAAAAACATTTTACGCGTTCTATAGAAGGAATAATGACCTTTGACGAAATGACCACACTAATGATAGAAATAGAAGCGATACTAAATTCAAGACCATTAACTCCGCTGTCAGAAGATCCAAATGATCTTCAGGTTCTAACCCCAGGGCATTTTATATTGGGAGAGTCTTTTTCTACAATAGTAGACTCAGTAGACAGTAAAAGTTATAAAGGGTTGCGAGACCACTGGAAGGCAGTTCAAGAAAACAAAGAACAGTTTTGGAAAAGGTGGTCGTTAGAATATCTGTCCGAATTGCAAAAGCGTTACAAGTGGGATAAAGTAATGCCAAATTTAAAACCGGGAACCCTTGTATTATTAAAGGAAGAAAATCTGGCCCAAATGCATTGGAAGAGGGGCAGGGTCACAAAGACCATTGTAGGTAAAGATGGCCTTTGTAGAATGGTAGAAGTAAGGACAAGCAATGGAATATCGCTGAGGTCGGTGCACAATGTTTGTCCTTTTCCTGCCGAAGACGAGGATAACTCGTCAACTGCGGTAGTTACAACCGCAATACAAACAAGTAACCCAAATAAAATACAAAATAGTTATGAAAATGAACAGTATAAACCCAAGCCTGTAAAGTTAAAAAATAAGAATGTAATTTTATATATTTTAACATTTTTGTCGATATTTAACAATGTTAAGAGTCAAAAAATAGAATATTTAGAAAATAAGGCAGGGATATTTTTTGAGAACGTTGGCGACGTGGGATTAACGCGGACATCATGGAATATAATTATTCACGCAGATCTGGATGAGTATTGGGCATTTAAGCATCGAATAGAAGCATCTTGGTCCGTATTACTACATCTTAAGGAGAAGATTCAAAAAGACACAACTCTAGACTCAACGATGAAGCTGTTAGAAAACAAATTCAATAGGCTAGAACAAAATAATGACATTATTGTTCAAAATCAGAGGAGCAAGAAAGAACGACAACCTCGAGCGCCGCTCAGTTTCATGGGCAACGTTTTCCACGCCGTATTTGGATTAATGGATGAAGACCATGCGGACGTATTGCTCAACAAAATCAACCAGAGCAGAGACAACGAGGAGTATCTCCGGGACCTAATTCGTAACCAGTCATCAGTGCAGGATTCTACAATAACCATTATGCGGAAACAGAATGAAGTCATTTGGGACAATTTCAAAGTTATTAACAACACGATGTATACGTTGTCAAGTGCTATAAATAAGAAACTAGACAACGATAACATTCTTTCCGCATTAGAAAGCTTTTCAATTGGAATGGATGCCTTCGAAGAGTTGCAGCGGGACATCATCGCAGTAGTCTGGAACACTAAGGGGAATTTTCTGGGGAGCTTGATGCCGTTGAAGCAATTTGAGCAGCAGATTCAAGTCATGGCTCTAAATATGCCTGAGGGCGTCCAATTACCAGATACGGATCCCGTCGAGCTGGGTAAAATTGCAAAAATAACGACGAGGGCTACAAGTACCTCACTGTTATTTAACATAAGAATCCCATTAATAAATCACAACAAAATGAGAGCTTATGTAATCTATCCATATCCCACATTACACGATGGAAAATTCGTCAGTATTCAGCCCGAATTTACTCAAATACTCGTCGATGACAACTCAGCCAGTTTCTATGGACTAACAGAAGGAAATCTGAATTACTGCCAAAAGATGGAAAGGCTGCTATTATGTCCGCAAATCCACCCAATATACAACGTTAACGCTGCTACAAATTGCGACATATTACTTTTACAAAAAACAAAAACGCTACCGCCGACCTGCCAGGTAAACGTGATGAACCCGCGAAATTATTGGGCTCAACTTCACAAGGCTAACTCCTGGATATTTTCCCTGCCAAATAAAATAACAGCGGAAATGCATTGCAAGGAAAATATCACAAGCCTCACCATATTTGGTCAAGGGATCCTTCAACTTAATACAGGATGCTTCCTACAAACTGAAGAAGCCAACTTGTGGGCATACGAGGATACTACTATGGATGTTAACTTCCGTCTACCAACAGTAAATCTGTCCAGCCATTTGCCTGAAATAAGCCATATGCAGGTAGAGGGTGAAATCAAAACATATAAGGTACGCGATATCCCAAGGATCAAAACAATCTTCGATTTCCCGATTCATCTCGATACGCATCAAATGGCACTTTACGGTATCAGCATCACCTCCTGGATTGTCGGATTTTGTCTCATCGTGGCGATCGTTATCATCTTTAAAAAGATGTGTCAACTTTCTACCCAATTTCTACCCGTAACATTTGCCTTACCACGTTTATCCTAAAAACTAAGAAAATATATGTAATCGTGTATAATTAAAATTAACCTTAAGAAACAATACTAGTTGAAAGGGAGTCCTTTCAAGGTGGGGAGCATGTTCAATTCTAACGAGATCCTAAGTAAATGTAAATTAATTGATAAGCTAGATTTGCTCTGTCTAGACCACGAATGGTACATTATCATATTGTTATAGATAAAACCTCGATAAACAGACATGCTCTCTTATACAGATAATAATGAGTTCGGCCTTAGATGCCGAACATAACACCAACATTTTCGTAGCTGGCAGGCGCCAGCTTAATAGATAAGGATGTGTAAGTACACAAATCATTAGCTCAGGCTCGCCACCGCGCTGGATGAGCATGCTGCGGCTGGCTAACATGAGCTACCTGATAAAGTACGCACACATGGTAGAAGATAAGGAATCGATGATAGTATGTAGGCGATAGCATAAGAACTAGGATAAGAATTTATATATAAATAAAGCAGTCGAGCTATCGACGTTGTTCATTCATCCACAAAACTTTGTCGCGTATTATTATCCTCCCACCAATCCTGCTCCGCTCAATACACAGAGCTTTCAAGCTCTCAACACGCCTACTGCAAAGGCAGATCTACAGAAACGGCACTCCATGCTGGCACTTCGGGCATCGAAAAGGCTCTCAAAATCAAACAATACACACTAATCGCCTTCCTAGACATAGAAGGTGCTTTCAACAATGTGTCTCCAAGCGCCATCACAAGCTCCGTCACAGACCTGGGGATGGACAACTCCATTGTGGAACTGGTATGACAGCTTCTCACTAGGCGGGCCATCAAGTCTACACTGGGGCTGTCCACGGTATCCAGATATGTGAGTGGCGGAACGCCTCAGGGAGGTGTACTCTCACCCTTCGTATGGAACGTGGCGGTCAACTCACTCCTACGATCCTTAGAAGGGATAGGGGGATGCCGCGCGATAGCCTACGCAGATGACGTGACCATTTCCCTCTCGGGTAAATTCCCTCAAACTTTGTGCGATGCATTAAGCACACTTTCAACTTGGGCAACGTCAAGTGGCCTAAGTGTAAACCCCAGCAAAACAGAGCTGGTATTATTCACGAGGAAATACAAAATCCCACCTCTTCGTCCCTCATAACTAAATGGGGTACCATTATCCTTCAGCAGCTCAGCCAAATATCTAGGTTTGATACTAGATAGGAAGCTGGACTGGAACTTGAACATTGAATACAGAGTGAGGAAAGTCACAGTCGCACTCTATACCTGCAGAAAATCCATTGGACTGAAATGGGGCATGGCCTCCTATGTGGTCCACTGGCTATGTACTGCAATAATCAGACCCATACTTTTATATGGTGTCTCCATATGGTGGCCATCACTTACGAAAAACTCTTCAGAGACTTAATAAAGTTCAGCGACAGGTTGAACTAACGATCTCGGGCGCACTACGCACTACTCCAAACGATGCACTATATGCACTTCTGGGAATACTCCCAATACATCTCATGGGGAAGATGAACGCCACGCTGGCGGCTCTTCGCATGAGAGAAACTAACCAGTGGTCAGAAGAATGCTTTGGTCATGCCAAAATTCTGAGAGGAAACGACACTATTCCCTCAGTCACTGACCACTGCATCCCAGAGGAGTATCCCCATACTCCATTTCACACCATCATTCCCTCTAGGGAAGATTGAAACTTCGGCCCGCCAGGCCCAACCAATTCCATCAAAATATATACAGACGGTTCTAAGCTGGATAACCGCGTAGGCGGGGGTGTCTTCTGCGAAGAAATCGGCATCAGAAAAGCCTTCAGGCTACCGGATCACTGCAGTATGTTCCAGGCGGAAATCATAGCCATTCAAGAAGCTCTTCTTATACTGCCAAGCCCAGCCACACATATCAGAGAAATCTGCATATACTCGGATAGCCAAGCGGCTATAAAATCCCTTAATGCCATCACGTCCAACTCGATGTCAGTACAGAACTGTCGCAAATCTCTTCACGAGATGGCAACACAGTTCTCTATATACCTCATTTGGGTCCCAGGCCATAGGGATATTGAGGGAAACTGCATAGCCGACGAGTTGGCAACACACGGTACCACCGCCTCCCTCCTTCCAGACAAGGAGAGCGTCAGTACACCGATGGCCAGCTGTAAACTGTCAGTTCGAAACCACTTTGATTCGGTTGCTATTTGGGTTGTTCATTAACGGGCGATCAAATTATTCATCGCTTGTGCCCACTGCGTCTGAATTGCATTACGCATTTTTGGCTGTTGTACATGCAATACAACACACAGCTTTTGCAGACGAGGTGTCAAAGCTAGACAAGTCGATGATCCTGCAACCCTCCTATCAAAAACTGAATCGTAGACTTATATCTAAAAGATTTACAGATTTTCAATTGCCACGCTGGTCTACGCACACTTGTACCCACAACTTTGGTTGATAAGCGCGCGCCAGGCTACATGGTTGTAGGCCGTTCGAAGTTAGCGGAGTGGACTTCTGCGGCCCAATTCCTGTCTCGTTGGGAATACGTGGCCGAGCCCCGGTGAAAATGTACGTGGCGGCGTTTATTTGTTTTACGTCCAAGGCATATTGACCTCTTCACTGATCTGACTACTAATTCGTTTTTAATGTGTTTATCCAGATTTGTTGGTCGCCGTGGACCTGTCAAGCGCATCCATTGCGATAATGGGACCAATTTTGTGTATGCGGCGACGAAAGGGATAACGTTCGTCTTCATCCCTCCGAGGGCGCCGCATTTCGGCGGTCTGTGGGAGGCGGCCGTAAAGGCAAAAGGCGGGGCACTTCTACGGCAAGACTAGCTAACAACAATCTGGAGCAATCTGGAACAGTCGTGATAGTGCACGACGACTACGCTCCGCCTCAACAGTGGATGCTAGGGACCGTCGAATAAGCGATCCAAGTCGCCGATGCAAAGTGCGCGTAGCAACAGTCCACACTAAGACCGGGCTGTTTAAACGAGCAATTCACCGGCTGGCCCCACTACCAACTTCAGTATCTTGAAGACCTCCTATTGTTTGGAAACTATTAATTTTTAAGTATAATGAAGTTAAAATATTGCCATAGTTTCTAAGTCCGCCTTCTGCATCTGAACAACAATAACATAAGAACGAAATGTTAAGTTTTCTGCGCACAGCTTTCTTCGCGCTGTTATGGTTCTCGCGCTCTCATGGGCTAACACAGCGCCCACAACAAATTTGAAGTTAGGCTTAAGCTAGATTTAATTTGAATACAAACTTGTTAAATTGACGAGCTATCGAGCAGTCGTTTTATTCGTTCGACACACATACGAGTGTAATATTTCTGTGGTTACATTTCGGAACAATCCAAGTGTTCAGCAAGTTATGGCAGCCAGTCTGCCAACCTTGTTAAATATATATATATATATATTTTTTTTTTAATTTGTATATATATATATATATATATATATATATATATATATATATATATATATATATATATATATATATATATATATATATATATATATATATATATATATATATATATATACAAATATACATACAATACATACGCACATCTTCGGTACATAGAAAATTTACCGCCTTTCTTACTTACTGTAAATTAATGGCGCCACTTCAGCGCGTCATAAAAGGTTCAAATCGCCTTTCTCTACCGGCTTTCTTTGCAATTCTCTCATTATTGCCCCGCTGTTCTAGCTCGCTCAGAGAAGCTGATAAGAGAAGCCCCGATAAGTCCGGGAAAGTGCTAGTCCCTAGAAAACGCTGTCCCATCCTTAATATGGCTGGACAGTCGCAGAAGAGGTGGGTAACAGTTTCCTCCATTTCTACATCTTTACAACTTCTGCAGAAGTCGTTGTGATAGAGCCCCAGTCTGGCGGCGTGGGTGCCGACCAGCCAGTGCCCAGTGATAGCTCTTATTGTGGTTGAGCATTGGATTCTGCTTAAATTGCAGACGCGTAATTTTGCTGGAGTCTGAACCTTAGGTCCACATTAGATCTGCTACAGATTCAAAGTGGTTCCTAACTGATAGCCTGCAGCTGGCCATTGGTATACCGATGCTCTCCCTGTCCATCTCGTGAAGAGATTTGCGACCGTTCTGCACTGACATCGAGTTCGATGTGATGGAGTTTAGGGATTTTATTGCCGCTTGGCTATCCGAGTATATACAGATTTCTCTGGGATTTGCTGCTGAGAATTGCAGTGTAAGAAGAGCTTCTTTTATGGCTAGAATTTCTGCCTGGAACACACTACAGTGGTCTGGAAGTCTGAACGATTTTTCGATACCTAGTTCTTCGCAGTAGACCGCCTACGCGATTCTCTAGCTTAGAACCGTCTGTGTATATTTTTATGGAGTTGCTGGGACCCGGTGGGCCATAGGGCCATAGGCCATGCTAGGGCTTACACTTAGGCCACTTGACGTCGCCCAAGTTGACAGTGTGCTTAATGCATCAGACATGCGTTCGCACAGTGTTTGGGGGAATTTACCCGAAAATGAGATGGTCACGTCATCTGAGTAGGCTACATCTTGGTATCCCCCTACTCCCTCCAAGGATCGGAGAAGTGTGTTGACCGCCACGTTCCAAAGGAAGGGTGAGAGAACGCCGCCCCGAGGTGTTCCGCAACTTACGTATCTGGATATAGTGGTCGACCCCAACGTAGCCTTGATGGACTGCTTGGAGAGCAGCTGTCTTATCAATTCTGCGATGGAGTTGTCTATTCCCAGGTCCGTAAGGGAGTTCATGATAGCGTTTGGGTACACGTTATTAATAGCGCCTTCTATGTCTAGGAAAGCAGTGATGGTGAAGTGTTTGATATTGAGAGATCTCTCAAAGACGAAAGACTGATAGGTCTGAAGTCTTTGATCAAAGCCAAGGTTCTGGTATACTTCCTGTTAGGATTATTTGATTAAAGATGTCGGTCAGTCATCAGATGGCTGTATCTCCTGCGTGCAAAAGCTGTGCCGGAATAATGTTATCCGGCCCCGCTGATTTATATGGCTTGATGCTTTTAATTGCCCAGCTGATATTATTTTTAGATAATACGTCAGAGAGCATGTGAGATGAACCCGCACTTGGCGCGCTGGTGGATGGTTTAACGCTAGTGGAGCTGGACGTAATCAGGCGTTGAAGGTGTTTTCAAGAGAACCTTTCGAAGCCTTGCGGCGTCAGTGGTGTTCTCAATGTCAGAGCAGAAGTCCTGCCAAGACGAGCCTGTCTGAGTATTTTCTTGCACTCTGACAGACTTTGTTTGTACGCACACTAGTGTAGCTCCCCTCCCTGGGATCTGGCTGCATTGAAAAATTTCTCATTGACTCATTTATTTGTGGAGTCCACCAGGAAGGCTTGAGTTTGCTTCTTGGTTTCCCAATAGGGCATGACTTCTACAGCGCTATTCCGCATGTAGTAGTGAATTTGGTAATTAGAGTCGAGGTGAACTCAACTGTGTTTGGGCCCGAGGTGGGTATTCTGGTAATAGCTTGTCTATTTGATTTGAATACGAGGACCAGTTTGTGCGTCTAGGATTTCTTGTCACTACGGATCGTTCGTTCTTAAAAGATACTTCGAATTGAATGTATCTGTGGTCAGAAAACGAGTGTTCTAATAGAACTCTCCATTTTGAAATACGATTATAGAGCGCGTCTGACGCTAGTGTGAGGTCGATAACCTGGCTTTGATTCTTTATCACGAAAGTGGGATCTGAACCCATGTTACATAGCAATATGTTGGTTGATAGGATGTAGTTAAAAAGTGACTCACCCCTTTCGCTTACGTCAGTGCTTCCCCACTGAGTGTGATGTGCGTTGGCATCGCATCCAATGAGCAGATCAATTTTATTCTGCCTGCTGTCATCTATGACTTGTCTTGTCAGAGGAGGTGGAGGATTCGCTTTCTCATACGCCATGTATGTCGAGCATACTCACAGAGGCTTTGGCTTTGCCTCTATGCATGCCGCTGTGTTATCGCCATCGC
This sequence comes from Scaptodrosophila lebanonensis, assembly GCF_003285725.1. Taxonomy (NCBI): domain Eukaryota; kingdom Metazoa; phylum Arthropoda; class Insecta; order Diptera; family Drosophilidae; genus Scaptodrosophila; species Scaptodrosophila lebanonensis. The sequence goes on along the minus strand of NW_022060580.1, from coordinate 411,383 downwards.
TAAAATTAGGTAGCAGAAAAATATTTATGTTTTTCTTTGTTATAATGCAGGTGCGTGTCTTGCCTGTGTTTACTGGTACAGTTAGCTTGTACTCTTTCGTCCTCAACCCAGAAACTTTGCCTCTACAGATCCAAGGATCCTGGATGAGGTAGTCCTCATCGACTTCGTCTTGGCTTAAACGATATTAATCTGCAGAAACCTCAGAGGCATCTACATCCATATCCATCACTGTCTTGTCGGCGTCCTTATCGTCCAGGATGGAATCGTCATCCTCTTGGCCGAGCGTAGCGAGCCCTCGTACAAGCTCTGATGTCTCGGAGGAATACCCTTCTAGGATATCCTCCTCTTCTTCAGACGCCACTTCCGTGTCTGGAACGACTGGTTCCGCGTCCATTAATTCGGCAGCGTCTTGAGTGGTGGTCTTGCCACTCGTTGCGTCGGATCGGTAGACCCGTATGGCTATGGATTTGAAGCCATACCTGGCCAGCCCACCGTTCCTGGTCAGCTCATCTGCCGACTCTTTGCTTATTGTGAGGACGATCTGACGTGTGGTACCTTCTGCCTCCTCTACCTTGACCACACTCCAGTCGTCCGTTTTAAGTTGCGGGTTACAGATCTGAAGTATCTTCAGGATCTCTTCCGGTTTCTCCAGTTTGGCCGACACCCTGACCCTGGCTCGAGGTCTGCTGGGTACGTCGCACCAGTCTACCGCAACTAACTTAGCGCCAGGATACACCTCTCCTAGTGCCGCTATGGACTTTTTGTAGGCTTCGGCCGACCGCTTGTCATGGTGCCAGCCTGCATGATCGCAAATCGGTGGTGGTCCTCCATTTGTGGCCAGATCCAACAGACCCCTGGCCATTTGTGCCTTGGGATAAGACCCTCTTGCTGCCCATGTCGTCACTTCGCCACTTCTGCAAGCTGGCGGAGCTGGTTGGAGCTGTGGTCACGTTCGCTCCGCTGGCTGTGGCGGTGCTTCTTTTGCCGACCTCTGCCTTTTCGAGGCAATCCTATAACGTTTATCGGAATTGCTGGCTTGAATTCCGGTAAAATTTCATTGGCCCACTCTACCATCCTTCGACCATCTGGTGACGTCTCCGAAATGGTGTGGTGCTTCTGCAGTATGGCTGCTGCGCGTTTCTTGTCTTGAAACTTTGTCCTGGGCTTTGGGAGCATCATCGCCGAAGTGCCTGGCTCTGCAGAATTGCCAGCCACCTCCACTCAGATTTATGGCTTGGCAACTTGGCTTAGCTGCTTCGCCTTCGAAGTAGAGGGGGTCTGAATATCTACAGATTCTGAGGCAACTAATTGGCTTGTCAGATTGGCTCCACCTGCACTGACAGCGATGGGGTGAGAGCTGGAGGCTCCCATCCTATTTACGGTCAAGTCTATAACCGTTTGAAAAAAAGGATTTGTGGTCCCGTCCGGCTTATGGCGAGTTCCGGTCTCGGTTATTGTTTTTGTTTTTAAATTTTTATTTTTAGAGTTTTTCATTATTTTGATTCCCATGAGTAGTCGAGAAAGGGTGGTCACTCGTGGCATAGCCCAGTTACCGTGGGAAGCCTGACTTAAAACTGGAGGTCGGCAGGTATCCAGAGTTCGCATAGTAGGGACTGAGCACGCCCTTAGCCACGCATCCATCGGCCGAAGCTGTTCTGCCTTGGATTGGATAAATTTTTTTAGAGTTTTCAGCTCTCGTCCGACTACTATTGGTCAGCACCACGAGGCAGAGACATGACCGTGCCAAGGGCCTGCTTCCAGTCGCCCTCGCGAGGAGACTATAGTCACACTACCAGTGGTGTGCCACAATTACGGCGCGTACAACTTGGCTTGGTGGTTACACGTGATCCCATTGTGATAACCATTGGCTAACGGCCCTTTTATAGATTGCACAAACTCAATTTGAATCCAATCAAATGAAAATTGTAGATTTTTCATACAAATGTTGGAGCCCGTTTTCCACCACTTGCAGCTCGAATTTTCCCTTCATGGTGCTCACTTTAACTTTAAGAGGGATCTTGTGTCCAAATTTCAGCTTCCTAGCTCTTACCGTTTGGGCTCTGCGCTGATCACCAATCAGTCAGTCAGTCAAGACAAACTGTTTTATATATATAGATAAGCATAGCCGATAGCATATTTTTTAGTGTTAAGTTAATTTCCGCTAGCTAAAAAACCATTCAGGTTCAAATTCGTCCTCCTCTTCTTCTTTCTGACTATGGCATCGGCGCACATCACCGACTATTTTCGGGACAAATTCATTCTCGTTATCGATGGTCGAATCCTGGTGTGGGAGGATTTCGCATTCGTCAGACACTCGGCGCATCTTTCGGAGTATATGCGCGTAGTGGAGGAGACAGACGGCATGAGCGACATGTTTCCACAGTCGCACATGAAAAGGCTTCTGAGCGTAGATACTGCTTATCTCGGGAATTTGCTCGACTCGTTGGGCATACACCACAGGGTAGCTAAAAGTTTGGATTTCCTGGATGCCAGACGCAGAGGATTTGGAAAGAATGAAATTAACGGAGATACAACTTGTGAATTCAAATAATAGGCAGATAGATCAGATTAATAAACTCACCGCAACTGTCAATCAATTTCTGAAATCAGCAACAAAAATTCACAAATCGACACTGACCACTTGTAAGGCACACTACTTGCTCCGAATAGGATGGTCACGATCGAGTTCAAGAACTTAATGCTCGCCGTAGCGTTTGCAAAAGTCAACATAGTTAGCCCATATATTCTAGACCATACAGACTTGGAAAATGTTTGGCTTGAGGAGCCCACCGACATCCCTATTAGGGATATCTTGCCCGTTGCGTTCGTAAAAGTCCTTCAATCCACTAACATTTTACATTTTATTATTAAATTTCAAAAACTTAAGTTAGCATGTAAGAAAATCACGATTTTTCCCGTGGCGCATCATAATGTGATGTTGCGTGAGACCCAGTCGAGCGATCTGCACCCAATTACTTGTGTCGACGAAGGAATCATCATTACCAACGACCGGTCGGCGCAGGTACGAGTGGACAACGGGACCAGCGTCTGGATGCACGGAACGCATCTCGTCACCTTTAGCGAGCACGCCACCATCAACGAAACCTTGTTCATCAATCATGATACGGCCCAAAAGAAGATGCCGGGGGTGGCCCTCACTGAACCCCACCCTTCACCATTTAAGTGAACGTAACTTGGAGTACATTCAGAAGTTCGGAAAAGAAATCAACGCAAATCGGATGCACCAGGTGGCGCATATTGCAGGAGCAATATGTTGCATGTTGATTTGTGTCGGTCTCACCTATCTGCGACTCACCAGGGCTAGAAGATCTACGGCCCATCTAATGTACAAAGAGAGAGCGATAACAACAACAGCAACTGCCGCTAGCAACGAAATAACCAGCCACTGACTGTCGAAAATCGTGGCAAAGATCAAATGCATGATTACCAGTGCATGAACATATATGTATATGCCTATGTAATGTAACAGCAGCTTCTCTGAGCGAGCTAGAACAGCGGGGCAATAATGAGAGAATTGCAAAGAAAGCCGGTAGAGAAAGGCGATTTGAACCTTTTATGACGCGCTGAAGTGGCGCCATTAATTTACAGTAAGTAAGAAAGGCGGTAAATTCAATACATACGCACATCTTCGGTACATAGAAAATTTACCGCCTTTCTTACTTACTGTAAATTAATGGCGCCACTTCAGCGCGTCATAAAAGGTTCAAATCGCCTTTCTCTACCGGCTTTCTTTGCAATTCTCTCATTATTGCCCCGCTGTTCTAGCTCGCTCAGAGAAGCTGCTGTTACATTACATAGGCATATACATATATGTTCATGCACTGGTAATCATGCATTTGATCTTTGCCACGATTTTCGACAGTCAGTGGCTGGTTATTTCGTTGCTAGCGGCAGTTGCTGTTGTTGTTATCGCTCTCTCTTTGTACATTAGATGGGCCGTAGATCTTCTAGCCCTGGTGAGTCGCAGATAGGTGAGACCGACACAAATCAACATGCAACATATTGCTCCTGCAATATGCGCCACCTGGTGCATCCGATTTGCGTTGATTTCTTTTCCGAACTTCTGAATGTACTCCAAGTTACGTTCACTTAAATGGTGAAGGGTGGGGTTCAGTGAGGGCCACCCCCGGCATCTTCTTTTGGGCCGTATCATGATTGATGAACAAGGTTTCGTTGATGGTGGCGTGCTCGCTAAAGGTGACGAGATGCGTTCCGTGCATCCAGACGCTGGTCCCGTTGTCCACTCGTACCTGCGCCGACCGGTCGTTGGTAATGATGATTCCTTCGTCGACACAAGTAATTGGGTGCAGATCGCTCGACTGGGTCTCACGCAACATCACATTATGATGCGCCACGGGAAAAATCGTGATTTTCTTACATGCTAACTTAAGTTTTTGAAATTTAATAATAAAATGTAAAATGTTAGTGGATTGAAGGACTTTTACGAACGCAACGGGCAAGATATCCCTAATAGGGATGTCGGTGGGCTCCTCAAGCCAAACATTTTCCAAGTCTGTATGGTCTAGAATATATGGGCTAACTATGTTGACTTTTACAAACGCTACGGCGAGCATTAAGTTCTTGAACTCGATCGTGACCATCCTATTCGGAGCAAGTAGTGTGCCTTACAAGTGGTCAGTGTCGATTTGTGAATTTTTGTTGCTGATTTCAGAAATTGATTGACAGTTGCGGTGAGTTTATTAATCTGATCTATCTGCCTATTATTTGAATTCACAAGTTGTATCTCCGTTAATTTCATTCTTTCCAAATCCTCTGCGTCTGGCATCCAGGAAATCCAAACTTTTAGCTACCCTGTGGTGTATGCCCAACGAGTCGAGCAAATTCCCGAGATAAGCAGTATCTACGCTCAGAAGCCTTTTCATGTGCGACTGTGGAAACATGTCGCTCATGCCGTCTGTCTCCTCCACTACGCGCATATACTCCGAAAGATGCGCCGAGTGTCTGACGAATGCGAAATCCTCCCACACCAGGATTCGACCATCGATAACGAGAATGAATTTGTCCCGAAAATAGTCGGTGATGTGCGCCGATGCCATAGTCAGAAAGAAGAAGAGGAGGACGAATTTGAACCTGAATGGTTTTTTAGCTAGCGGAAATTAACTTAACACTAAAAAATATGCTATCGGCTATGCTTATCTATATATATAAAACAGTTTGTCTTGACTGACTGACTGATTGGTGATCAGCGCAGAGCCCAAACGGTAAGAGCTAGGAAGCTGAAATTTGGACACAAGATCCCTCTTAAAGTTAAAGTGAGCACCATGAAGGGAAAATTCGAGCTGCAAGTGGTGGAAAACGGGCTCCAACATTTGTATGAAAAATCTACAATTTTCATTTGATTGGATTCAAATTGAGTTTGTGCAATCTATAAAAGGGCCGTTAGCCAATGGTTATCACAATGGGATCACGTGTAACCACCAAGCCAAGTTGTACGCGCCGTAATTGTGGCACACCACTGGTAGTGTGACTATAGTCTCCTCGCGAGGGCGACTGGAAGCAGGCCCTTGGCACGGTCATGTCTCTGCCTCGTGGTGCTGACCAATAGTAGTCGGACGAGAGCTGAAAACTCTAAAAAAATTTATCCAATCCAAGGCAGAACAGCTTCGGCCGATGGATGCGTGGCTAAGGGCGTGCTCAGTCCCTACTATGCGAACTCTGGATACCTGCCGACCTCCAGTTTTAAGTCAGGCTTCCCACGGTAACTGGGCTATGCCACGAGTGACCACCCTTTCTCGACTACTCATGGGAATCAAAATAATGAAAAACTCTAAAAATAAAAATTTAAAAACAAAAACAATAACCGAGACCGGAACTCGCCATAAGCCGGACGGGACCACAAATCCTTTTTTTCAAACGGTTATAGACTTGACCGTAAATAGGATGGGAGCCTCCAGCTCTCACCCCATCGCTGTCAGTGCAGGTGGAGCCAATCTGACAAGCCAATTAGTTGCCTCAGAATCTGTAGATATTCAGACCCCCTCTACTTCGAAGGCGAAGCAGCTAAGCCAAGTTGCCAAGCCATAAATCTGAGTGGAGGTGGCTGGCAATTCTGCAGAGCCAGGCACTTCGGCGATGATGCTCCCAAAGCCCAGGACAAAGTTTCAAGACAAGAAACGCGCAGCAGCCATACTGCAGAAGCACCACACCATTTCGGAGACGTCACCAGATGGTCGAAGGATGGTAGAGTGGGCCAATGAAATTTTACCGGAATTCAAGCCAGCAATTCCGATAAACGTTATAGGATTGCCTCGAAAAGGCAGAGGTCGGCAAAAGAAGCACCGCCACAGCCAGCGGAGCGAACGTGACCACAGCTCCAACCAGCTCCGCCAGCTTGCAGAAGTGGCGAAGTGACGACATGGGCAGCAAGAGGGTCTTATCCCAAGGCACAAATGGCCAGGGGTCTGTTGGATCTGGCCACAAATGGAGGACCACCACCGATTTGCGATCATGCAGGCTGGCACCATGACAAGCGGTCGGCCGAAGCCTACAAAAAGTCCATAGCGGCACTAGGAGAGGTGTATCCTGGCGCTAAGTTAGTTGCGGTAGACTGGTGCGACGTACCCAACAGACCTCGAGCCAGGGTCAGGGTGTCGGCCAAACTGGAGAAACCGGAAGAGATCCTGAAGATACTTCAGATCTGTAACCCGCAACTTAAAACGGACGACTGGAGTGTGGTCAAGGTAGAGGAGGCAGAAGGTACCACACGTCAGATCGTCCTCACAATAAGCAAAGAGTCGGCAGATGAGCTGACCAGGAACGGTGGGCTGGCCAGGTATGGCTTCAAATCCATAGCCATACGGGTCTACCGATCCGACGCAACGAGTGGCAAGACCACCACTCAAGACGCTGCCGAATTAATGGACGCGGAACCAGTCGTTCCAGACACGGAAGTGGCGTCTGAAGAAGAGGAGGATATCCTAGAAGGGTATTCCTCCGAGACATCAGAGCTTGTACGAGGGCTCGCTACGCTCGGCCAAGAGGATGACGATTCCATCCTGGACGATAAGGACGCCGACAAGACAGTGATGGATATGGATGTAGATGCCTCTGAGGTTTCTGCAGATTAATATCGTTTAAGCCAAGACGAAGTCGATGAGGACTACCTCATCCAGGATCCTTGGATCTGTAGAGGCAAAGTTTCTGGGTTGAGGACGAAAGAGTACAAGCTAACTGTACCAGTAAACACAGGCAAGACACGCACCTGCATTATAACAATGAAAAACATAAATATTTTTCTGCTACCTAATTTTAGCGATGGCGATAACACAGCGGCATGCATAGAGGCAAAGCCAAAGCCTCTGTGAGTATGCTCGACATACATGGCGTATGAGAAAGCGAATCCTCCACCTCCTCTGACAAGACAAGTCATAGATGACAGCAGGCAGAATAAAATTGATCTGCTCATTGGATGCGATGCCAACGCACATCACACTCAGTGGGGAAGCACTGACGTAAGCGAACGGGGTGAGTCACTTTTTAACTACATCCTATCAACCAACATATTGCTATGTAACATGGGTTCAGATCCCACTTTCGTGATAAAGAATCAAAGCCAGGTTATCGACCTCACACTAGCGTCAGAAGCGCTCTATAATCGTATTTCAAAATGGAGAGTTCTATTAGAACACTCGTTTTCTGACCACAGATACATTCAATTCGAAGTATCTTTTAAGAACGAACGATCCGTAGTGACAAGAAATCCTAGACGCACAAACTGGTCCTCGTATTCAAATCAAATAGACAAGCTATTACCAGAATACCCACCTCGGGCCCAAACACAGTTGAGTTCACCTCGACTCTAATTACCAAATTCACTACTACATGCGGAATAGCGCTGTAGAAGTCATGCCCTATTGGGAAACCAAGAAGCAAACTCAAGCCTTCCTGGTGGACTCCACAAATAAATGAGTCAATGAGAAATTTTTCAATGCAGCCAGATCCCAGGGAGGGGAGCTACACTAGTGTGCGTACAAACAAAGTCTGTCAGAGTGCAAGAAAATACTCAGACAGGCTCGTCTTGGCAGGACTTCTGCTCTGACATTGAGAACACCACTGACGCCGCAAGGCTTCGAAAGGTTCTCTTGAAAACACCTTCAACGCCTGATTACGTCCAGCTCCACTAGCGTTAAACCATCCACCAGCGCGCCAAGTGCGGGTTCATCTCACATGCTCTCTGACGTATTATCTAAAAATAATATCAGCTGGGCAATTAAAAGCATCAAGCCATATAAATCAGCGGGGCCGGATAACATTATTCCGGCACAGCTTTTGCACGCAGGAGATACAGCCATCTGATGACTGACCGACATCTTTAATCAAATAATCCTAACAGGAAGTATACCAGAACCTTGGCTTTGATCAAAGACTTCAGACCTATCAGTCTTTCGTCTTTGAGAGATCTCTCAATATCAAACACTTCACCATCACTGCTTTCCTAGACATAGAAGGCGCTATTAATAACGTGTACCCAAACGCTATCATGAACTCCCTTACGGACCTGGGAATAGACAACTCCATCGCAGAATTGATAAGACAGCTGCTCTCCAAGCAGTCCATCAAGGCTACGTTGGGGTCGACCACTATATCCAGATACGTAAGTTGCGGAACACCTCGGGGCGGCGTTCTCTCACCCTTCCTTTGGAACGTGGCGGTCAACACACTTCTCCGATCCTTGGAGGGAGTAGGGGGATACCAAGATGTAGCCTACTCAGATGACGTGACCATCTCATTTTCGGGTAAATTCCCCCAAACACTGTGCGAACGCATGTCTGATGCATTAAGCACACTGTCAACTTGGGCGACGTCAAGTGGCCTAAGTGTAAGCCCTAGCATGGCCTATGGCCCTATGGCCCACCGGGTCCCAGCAACTCCATAAAAATATACACAGACGGTTCTAAGCTAGAGAATCGCGTAGGCGGTCTACTGCGAAGAACTAGGTATCGAAAAATCGTTCAGACTTCCAGACCACTGTAGTGTGTTCCAGGCAGAAATTCTAGCCATAAAAGAAGCTCTTCTTACACTGCAATTCTCAGCAGCAAATCCCAGAGAAATCTGTATATACTCGGATAGCCAAGCGGCAATAAAATCCCTAAACTCCATCACATCGAACTCGATGTCAGTGCAGAACGGTCGCAAATCTCTTCACGAGATGGACAGGGAGAACATCGGTATACCAATGGCCAGCTGCAGGCTATCAGTTAGGAACCACTTTGAATCTGTAGCAGATCTAATGTGGACCTAAGGTTCAGACTCCAGCAAAATTACGCGTCTGCAATTTAAGCAGAATCCAATGCTCAACCACAATAAGAGCTATCACTGGGCACTGGCTGGTCGGCACCCACGCCGCCAGACTGGGGCTCTATCACAACGACTTCTGCAGAAGTTGTAAAGATGTAGAAATGGAGGAAACTGTTACCCACCTCTTCTGCGACTGTCCAGCCATATTAAGGATGGGACAGCGTTTTCTAGGGACTAGCACTTTCCCGGACTTATCGGAATTAGCTGAAAAGAAACCGAGGAACATTTTCAAATTCATCCAGGCATCTGGATGGATGTAATATAAGCGAAAACACGCAGTTAACCACGGGAAACTGGGAATTGGATCAGTCCACGCGGTATTACAATGAGCCAATCTTCAGGGCCTAAGTGTGTCAGGGTACTTCACCCTGGCTGCCGCATCTAACCTAACCTAACCTCAATCTATAAAAGAATTCAAACTACAGTGACACTACAGTCGAGCAAGCCCGACAGTAAAATAGCCTGTACTGGCAATTAAAAAAAAAATTATATTATTCAAAAAATTATATTATTCGACTCGTCTCGTCATGCTAATCAAAAATATATATACTTTGTGGGGTCTGCCACGCCTCCTTCTGCCTGTTACATTTTTCAGCTCCCGCAAACCTAATATACTCTTGTACATTTCATGTACAGAGTATAATTAAATTAGAAGACATGTTTATGTTCAGTTTAAACAGCATACATTTACATCAAGTGTGTATGCGTGCTTATATGCGTGTATGTATGCAGCAAAGGGTATATTAGGTTCGTGCAAAGTATGTAACATGCAGAAGGAAGCATCGCCGACCCCATAAAGTATATATATTCTGAATCAGCATGACGAGAGAAATCGATCTGGACATGTCCGTCCGCCCGTGCGTCTGTCCGTCTGGATGAACGCAAGGATCTCAGAAACTATAAAAGCTAGAATAACCAAAGTTGGCATCCAGATTCTCCTAGGTCCGAGACAGGACGAGTTTATTATTTTTTTTTTTTTAATTTTCCCCCCCTTTCCCCGCTACAGAATTTCGACAATAGCGTCCACATTTCAAATGCTACCAAAACTTAACCTTGCACACATAATTTATGTATAATTATCTACTCTTGTTTAAAATTTATTCAATTCTGTCAATTCTAAGAAAAGTTATTAGCCAAACAAATTCTCGCCAGTACAATCCCTCCAAACTGCAGCAACAAGTTCGCTCTTCTTCTTCCTCATTTTGCTGCTGCTATGGGCGCATATAACTCAGTGACGGGAGTTTACCTGGGTACAGGGTATTACACTGTCGGGCTTGCTCGACTGTAGCGTTCTCTCTTGTTGAAATTGGTCTTGGAGCTTGAATTATTGGGGTTTTCAGATTTCTTCCCTTTTTTTCAAATGAAAAGCTTGTGTTATTAATGTTGTCCGATCGATTTCAAATTTGGTATCCGTAAGCAACATAACTATATCTACAAATTGTCATTCAACGATTTTCGAAAATTTGTTTTTTACTTGCCAGATGCAGCACCAAAAAAAAAAAAATTGGGGACATCACATAAACACACACAGTGACACACTCACAGACACAAACAGAGATGGGTAAAGTCGATGCTTTTATTGTTCGTGGCACATCGCTGCACTGCGTGGACACGAGTGCCGTGTTTCATATTCCAATTTCGTGCGTGTTCGTGTTGACACAATATAGCACGTAAAGACACGAACGTGAAAATGCGATAGAAACAAAAAAAAAACACGACCAAAATATAATTTACAGTTAGGAAATATTCTAATATTTATTCCAGTTTTTTCCACAAAGTCTATCTTAAAACATTGTGTTATGTACATATACTATGTATTTTATTGTTGAAAAAAGCAAGGGATTTGGAGCGCATAGCCAAAAAAATAACAATGTTAATGTTAGCAACATTTGCAAAAAATAAATTAATATTTTACGAAAAAGTAATATTATGTATGTACATATATCGGTCCTTGGAAATTGGACTACCGACACATGCCCATCTTTAGCATCGCAGCTGATCGCATATTTACAAGCGATTTACCGTTTGTGTTAAACGGTTGCGTCAGCTAACAACGCTACAAATGTATTCTGAAGAATTCCGGGAGACATTAGCGTTAAGCTTATTAAGTGAATGTAGTCTTCCGATTTACAATAGCAGAAACACGCCTTTTACCCTCACAACATTCATATTCAAAAACACATATGGATAGCTGTTTAAGTGTACAATTGAATACATACACTTACATACAAACATGTATGTATGTACATATAGATATGTATGTATATTCAGTTGAGGATAGATTAACTTTATACTTGGTTTATGTATTTACTACTCTGAGAAAGAATACAGAATAAACTGCATTGTATTTTTGTAATTTTTCATTAAAGAGTAGAAGAAATAATTATGATATACTTGTATGTATATGTACATATGTGTGTATGCTCATTTAAATGTTGTGCAGTTGCATAAGTTGACCAAATATCTTTGGCAAATTGTACAGATTTTAATTCTAGAAATTACTTTCCTTGATTTATCCCTATTTACTACTCTGAGAAAGAATACAGAATAAACTGCATTGTATTTTTGTAATTTTTCATTAAAGAGTAGAAGAAATAATTATGATATACTTGTATGTATATGTACATATGTGTGTATGCTCATTTAAATGTTGTGCAGTTGCATAAGTTGACCAAATAACTTTGGCAAATTGTACAGATTTTAATTCTAGAAATTACTTTCCTTGATTTATCCCTAGCATACTATATACATAAATATACATATGTATGTGTGCACATATAACCATACATAGTATTTATTGTTCTTTATGTCCTTGCTCTCGAAAGTAAATTGCTATTTGGGAAATGAACTCTTTCGAAACTTTAGAGTGTATATATGTATATATATATATATACTAGCAGGTATTGCCCGTCTTAACCCGGCTCAATATGTTTCCAATTGTATTTATTTTGTGTGTGCATAACCTACCCATATGTTTTCACCTTAAAGGTTACCAGTAGGAAGGCATTTAAGGTATTTAAATGAACATTTTCTGTTCTTGACAAAAAATTGTTCAGTAGTCCGTTACATTTTTGTTCTTGACAAACTATTTCGTTAAACGAACATGACCACTATAACTAATATTTTTTAAAGCTCGTTTTCCCCTTGTTGGAGCTAGAATTTTCCAAAAGCCTTTCTTAGTGTGCTCCTACACTATGATGGATACTATGAAACGATACTTGAGTCCAAATTTAAATTCACATTTGAGTCTTTTCGTGCCATATTGAGTCAATACGGCCACGCACAAACTCGGAATATGAAACACGGCACTCGTCAATGCCGTGCAGCGATGAGCCACGATCAAAAAGCACTGGCACCGATACCATCAAACTATCGAAGTTTGAATGCAATAAGCAGAATATTTAAATAATGAAATCGAATTATTTATTGAGATCAATAAGAACAAATCATATACATATATACATACATCTGCCCGCAATGCGAAGCAGAATATGCGTAGCTCCGTTATTCGGTTTCTGCTTTACTATCGCTTACGCAGTCGTTGCCTAGCGACGGTAACTGTAAACTTTTGGCGTTTTGCCTTTGCAATTAACATTAAATGGTCAAAACGAAAGAAGAAGAGCGAGCCAATGACTTACAGTTGTTGTTGTTTTTAGAGCATTATTTTTTTTACAATCAAACAACTGTGTTCGATTGCCCAATGTATACATTAATACGAATGTACATACATGCTATATTCATACACAGGCATACATATGTATGTATGTTTCTTTTTACTTTTTCAACCGCACGTAGAGAACCGCACACATAGACACGAACTGTTGCTTGTTGTGTGTGTGAGTGTGTGTATGTGATGTCCCCAACTATTTGATATTTGTTGTTGCTGCATAAAGCTATTAATGAAAACCCTAATGCCAAATGCACTAAACAAAGAAAAAATTACTTTTAAAAATGTTATATAATTTTCAATTAATTAACATTTCTTGCTCTGTCAGTGCAAGACGAATGTACATACATACATACATATGTAGATACATATGTACATACATAGATGTGCACATATGTATCTATGGACATTCACACATTAGTGTCTCACATTTTGATTTGGCTATTTCAATCGTTTGCACGCAACTACACTAACAGCTGTTTGCATGTGTGTGTGTGTGTGTGTGGGTGTATACTTAGTTGTCCCCAACTGTTTGATATTTTGTATTGTTTGTTCTGCCTGCTTTTGTAAAATGCATATTTTGAAAATCCTTGAATGCAAAGTTGTAGATTTAGTTACGTAGATTACATTATCCAAATTTTAAATCGATCGGACTAAATTTATAACACAAACTTTTCATTTGAAATAGTGAATAAATATTAAAACCCCAATAATTCAAGCTCCAAAACAAATTTCGAAAATCCGAGTATGCAGTTTTGTTTGTATTCTTTAATTGATAATTGAATAGAAACTAAGTTTTAAGTCGATCGGTTGAAAAATGCGGATTTTTCAAACAAAATTTGGAGCTACTTTTCCCCCCTTTGGAGCTCGAATTTTCCAAAATCCTTTCTTAGTGCTCATCTACACCATGATAGGATACTCGAGCCCAAATTTCAGCATCCTAGCTTTAACCGTTTGGGCTGTGGGCTGTTGACGCGGTTTCCTTTTGTGCCCCAAGAAAACCTCAATAATTCAAGCCCAAACGGTAAGAGCTAGGAGGCTGAAAATTTGACACATGTTGTCTTCAGTGGTGTAGGTGAGCACTAAGAAGCGGTTTTGGAAAATTCGAACGCCAAAGGGGGGAAAACGGGCTCCAACGTTTGTATGAAAAATCTACAATTTTCATCCAATTAACTTCAAACCTAGTTTGTATGCTCTCAAAAAGAATACAAGAAAAACTGTACTTGTATACTTGGTTTTTGACCATTTTTCCTGGGGCATGAAACACAATCAACACCCCACAGCCCAAACGGTAAAAGTAAGGAAATTGAAATTTAGGGTCAAGTATCCTGTCATAATGTATGTGCTCACTAAGAAGGGTTTTTGGAAAATTCGAGCTCCAAAGGGGGGAAGTCGTGGTCCAAAGTTGGTTTGAAAATTCTGCATTTCTGAATCGATGAACTTTAAATTTGGTTTTTATAATCTATAAAAGAATACAAACAAACATACTCGGTTTTTCGAAATTTGTGTTGGAGCTTGAATTTTTGGGGTTTTAATATTTATTCACTATTTCAAATGAAAAGTTTGTGTTATAAATTTAGTCCGATCGATTTAAAATTTGGGTAATGTAATCTACGTAACTAAATCTACAACATTCATTCATTCAAGGATTTTCAAAATATGCATTTTACAAAAGCAGGCAGAACAAACAATACAAAATATCAAACAGTTGGGGACAACTAAGTATGCATACACACACATACAAACAGCTGTTCGTGTAGTTGCGTGCAAACGATTGAAATAGCCAAAGCAAAATGTGAGACACTAATGTGTGAATGTCCATAGATACATATGTATGTGCACATCTATGTATGTACATATGTATCTACATATGTATGTATGTATGTACATTCGTCTTGCACTGACAGAGCAAGAAATGTTAATTAATTGAAAATTATATAACATTTTTTAAAGTAATTTTTTCTTTGTTTAGTGCATTTGGCATTAGGGTTTTCATTAATAGCTTTATGCAGCAACAACAAATATCAAATAGTTGGGGACATCACATACACACACTCACACACACAACAAGCGACAGTTCGTGTCTATGTGTGCGGTTCTCTACGTACGGTTGAAAAAGGAAAGAGAAACATACATATGTATGTATGTATGCCTGTGTATGAATATAGCATGTATGTACATTCGTATTAATGTATACATTGGGCAATCGAACACAGTTGTTTGGTTGTAAAAAAAAATAATGCTCCAAAAACAACAACAACTGTAAGTCATTGGCTCGCTCTTCTTCTTTCGTTTTGACCATTTAATGTTAATTGCAAAGGCAAAACGCCAAAAGTTTACAGTTACCGTCGCTAAGCAACGACTGCGTAAGCGATAGTAAAGCAGAAACCGAATAACGGAGCTACGCATATTCTGCTTCGCATTGCGGGCAGATGTATGTATGTATGTATATGATTTGTTCTTATTGATCTCAATAAATAATTAGATTTTATTATTTAAATATTCTGCTTATTGCATTCAAACTTCGATATTTTGATGGTATCGGTGGCTTCAACTATCGAAAGTTTTACTCTAGCAAATTGAGATGAGAATTGTCAGTGCTTTTTGATCGTGGCTCATTGCTGCACGGCATTGACACGAGTGCCGTGTTTCATATTCCGAGTTTGTGCGTGACCGTATTGACTCAATATGGCACGAAAAGACTCAAATGTGAATTTAAAATTAGGATATTCCCTAATAATTATTCCCCTTTTTTGCACATAGTCTATCTTAAAACGTTGCGTTATCTCTATATATAAAACAGTTTGTCCTGACTAATTGGTGATCAACGCACAGCCCAAACGGTAAAAGATGAAATTTGGACTCAAGTATCCTTTCATAGTATCCATCATAGTGTAGGAGCACACTAAGAAAGGCTTTTGGAAAATTCTAGCTCCAAAGGAGGGAAAACGAGCTTTAAAAAATATTAGTTATGTTCGTTTAGCGAAATAGTTTGGCAAGAACAAAAATGTAACGGACTACTGAACAATTTTTTGTCAAGAACAGAAAATGTTCATTAATAATATATATATATATATATATATATATATATGTAGGATGGATTGTACTACCGTTTATTGGTAAATGCAAATCAATCAAGTATATAATGAATATAATATATAGAGCAGTTAAGAGAATAGTAAAAGTTCAACGCGACTAATACAATTGTGCGAGTTTACAACGGTTATTAAGATTAGACGACGGCTGGTCACTGAAACGACTGACGGCTGAAACGACTGACTGCTGCTCTTCAATACGGCACGACTGCTGACGACTTTATTACACGACCTGCTGATGACTTGCTGCCACGAACTCTCGTTGACGACTCTTTTCAAACTCTGCTTCTGCTGTATCGGGATGCCATCTTGCTGCTATAGGTGCCTGGTTGCCACCTTACACTCGGCCATCCTGCTCTTCATCTGTCTCAGATGAATCTGTATCGGCTTCTTCGTCCTGTGTTTGCTTTTGGTAGCGCCACAACTTCATAAAGTCGGCGCTGGTTGTTGTCAGCTGGGGCCCCTGAAAATCAGAAACTTTTTTGACTTCATACCTTCCGTTACGTTTCACCTTGACAACGTCGTATGGGCCGATATATTTGTTTGCCAACTTCTTGCCGGTAACGAATTGGGTGACCTTAATTGCCACAAGATCGTGTAGCTGATAGCCATGATGACCTTTGCGCCTCTTGTCAAAGTTGTTTTTATAGGTCTCTTGCGCCTGCTGTATCTGCATCTTAACATCGTTTCGGATTGTGATACGCTCGGTTTGTAGACCCATAATAAATTCCTCTTCCAATATTTTGATAATTTCGGTATCTGCTTCACAACGCATTTTCACTCCAAACATAACTTCAAAAGGAGTATACTTTGTTGACGAGTGTACATGCGCGTTGATAGCCTGTTGAACTTTTGACGTGTACTTGTACCATTTGGTCGGCTCTGCTGCTGATGTCTTTGCCAATACTGAGAGAATGACTCTATTCACTCTTTCGATTTGGCCGTTACCCCTGGGAACACCTGTGGTCGTTTCCACGTGCTCGATCTTATTCGCTGCGCAGAACTCCTTAAACATCTTCGAAGTGAATGCAGCACCTTTATCGCTTATTATGCGCTGCGGACTGCCGAATATGCTGACCCAGGACTCGACGTGTTTAATGACCTCTTGTGCATCTGTCGACTTTGTGGGGTATATCCAAGTGTATTTAGAGAACCCGTCTACCATCGCAAATATGTACTTATAATTTTTTGTTGTAGAGTCCAGCGTGCCCAAGTGATCGACATGTAGTGTAGCCAATGGACTATCTCCTTTATCGATGCAATGCAGGAAGTCGTCCTGCTTGCCCAGCTTTCTATTGTGTATGATGCACTCTACACAATTTTCGATTAACTCTTTGACCTTTTTTTCCATGTGCGGCATATAAAAATCTTGACGTATTGAGTGCATTGTTTTTTGAACACCCATATGTCCGAAATTGTGAGCGCTCCTTATGATTTCTTTTTCCATACTTTTTGGTAAAGCCAGTAAATCTTGACCTTCCATCTGTTTGTATACCAAACCATTTTTAAGTTTATAATCTGCATAAGGTTTTGTTTTTATTATCTCTGCTACGGCTGCTAGATGTTGGTCCTTCTGTTGCGCTCGTGCTATTTGCGCGTGAACTTCCGTTGATATGACCATAATTGGGTATCGGCTGAGACTGTCGACGTGCTTCATTCTGTTGCCTGCTCGATGCTCGATCTTGAACTGGAAGTCTTGTAGGTACATAAGCCACTGAACAACTTCTCGGGGTACTTCTTTCTTGGAGTTTGTCTGCTTAAACGCGGCGCAATCAGTCACTAAGTCGAACTTGATTCCCATAAGGTAGTGACGTAGTTTTCTCGTAGCTAAATATGCGGCTTTTACCTCCAACAGATAACTGTGCAACTTTTCTTCTGACGGCGATGTTTTCTTACTCCAGTAGAATACGGGGTACCACTTATTTTCATGCTGCTGCAATAAAGTTGCGCCGAAGCCGTCTTTGGATGCGTCGACATGCAACTGTGTTTTGACATTCTGATTGAATATTTTCAGCACCGGCTCCGTTGTTAATGCCAACTTTAGCTTATCGATCGCTTGCAATTGTGGGCCCTCTATTTTAAATTCGGCATCCTTTTTTAACAACTCGGTTAGCGGCCTAGCTAGAACGGCATACTCCTGTACAAATTTTCTAAAGTATCCAGTTAGTCCAAGGAATGCTTGAATACTTCTTATATTTTTAGGCAACGGAAAATTTTTAACTGCTTTCAACTTTTCTTGTCCTGGTGACACAGAACCATTTTCAACAACGTGGCCAAGGAATGAAATTTTCGTTTTCAAAAATTGGCATTTGGACCAGTTTATTTCCAAACCATACAGCTCTGCCTGTTTTAAAACGGTACGCATGTTCGTTAGACATTGTTCAGCGGTGTTTCCAAAAATAACAATATCGTCTACGTATATCTCCATTATGCCATCATTTATCAGCTGTTGAAAAATATAGTTTATATATCGAACAAATACGGCTGGCGAGTTACAAAAGCCAAATGGGGCTTTATTAAATTCAAATAGACCCTCCTTCGTTACAAAAGCAGTAAATTTTTTACTCTGCTCGTCGACTTCAACATGGAAAAAGCCATTGTGCAGGTCCATGACTGTAAAATACCTGGCACTCTGCATTTTTTCAAGAACCTCTTCCACGATCGGAACTGGAAATCTATCTTTGGCAACTAGTGTGTTCAGCTTGCGAAAATCAATACAAAGCCTGTGCGAGCCATCTTTCTTTTTGGCCAGTATGACTTTGCTTGCTATGTCGGAGTACGATTCACGGACGATACCCTGCTCCAACCATTGCTCCACCTGCTTCTTGACAACTTCTCTTTCCACATTTGACATGCGGCTTGGGTTCTCTCGAAAGGCTATGACGCTTCCATTTGGTACGATGCTCAACTTAATAGGACAGTTTGCGTGTACATTTTTCGGCTTGTAGTTGTTTACCATTTGCTCAACTGCTTTCTTGTATTTCTGATCAACGTCAATTTCAGCCTTCGAACTCACTACATTGTAAACTTCATGCTCGTTTTTATCCTCGCATACGTCTGTCTTAGGCTGTGTGAATTTGTAGCCTTCGCTGTTTAACTGGACTGTAAACTTTCGAATAAAATCGTAGCCAACAATAACATCAATGTTAAGCTTGACATCTGGAACGACAATAAAATTATGTTGTGTGTGTAATTCATCTACGCTCACCGTGGCTGAAAATTCGCCCAACGCTGCTGTTGTTACATTGCCCAAACCATACAACTTCGCATAACATTTCTGCAATCTGCACCCAGCAAATTTGTCGAGATAAATCCGTTCGCGCATCAGGGACACGTCAGCACCAGTATCCACTAAGCATGATACCTGAACATTGTTTATATCCATCTGCTTGTTACGGCTTTTGTCTACCACAATTTTGACATTTTGTTTCGATACTTCGCAGTTTTTGGCCACATGCCCGGCGCCGTTGCACTTGAAACATTTGGTTTCCTCCCTGCACTCCGCTCTCTTGTGTTGCGTCGATCCACAATTGAAACAATGCTGTTTGCGCTCGTTCTCTTTGCTTCCCTTTTCTGCTGCTTCGCTGTTTTCACGCTGGTAACCGCTTTGTTTACGTTTGGTAGAATGATTTCTGGTCAACTTTTGAATTAATTCATACGCCTGCAGCAGCTCCTTATACGTAGTGGCTTTATACAATGGGTATTTTAAGTCCTCACGTAACTCGACACCATCAGCTATATAACTCATCAGGGATTCATCGTCAATGACACCTAATGCTGCAATTTTACGCATTTGTAGTACATACTCGTGGAAGTTTTCATTTATCTGCTTTTTGCGCTGTCGTAACTTTTTGTGTAACTCTGCACTATTCAGCTGTTGATCGAACTCGTTTATTAAAATAGTACACAAAGATTCGAAGTTAGACACAGTTGTGGTCTCCAGAAATAGTTTTGCTGTTCCCTTCATCTTATTACGTGCATTTACATATTTCTGTTTTGCACTCAATTCGTAAGCGTCTGCATTTTCTATAAAATTGGTAATCCACTGTCGGATCGGAATTGTAACACCATCGTAGTCTGGTACGACCTTTGAAAAACATTCAACTGAAATATTGTAACCTCTGGTAGCTTCCTCTTGATTAAGTTTTTCTGCAAACAATTTAACCAAATCGCCGACTTCGCTGCTATTGTACGTAGTTTTGTAATATTGTTTTTCGGCATTCTCCTTTTGACCATCCTGTGCACCCTGTGTTGATGTAGTTCTATATTCTGTTTGCACTTCTGCTTTTGTCGTTGTGGTGAATTTCTCGACACCTACTGTTGTCTCGGTCTCATGCATGGACTCGGCACGGATCTTGCTGCTTTGCTCTTCTTCTGTAATTTCTGCTGTGTGTGACATTTCAAAATTTAACGACTGCTTTTCGGTGTCCATTTCTATTTCACCACTATCTTCTCTTTCTTCACACTGTTCGGCGTCACTTTCGTGTAATTGCTTCTGTACTCGTTTCTTGCCTTTTTTTCTATTAGAATGAATCATTTCATATAACAAATTTCACTGTTTTTCAACAAAAACTGCTTTTCACTTTTCTCTAAGTTGGCTTGCTCTTCGGTTGAGCCCCCATGTAGGATGGATTGTACTACCGTTTATTGGTAAATGCAAATCAATCAAGTATATAATGAATATAATATATAGAGCAGTTAAGAGAATAGTAAAAGTTCAACGCGACTAATACAATTGTGCGAGTTTACAACGGTTATTAAGATTAGACGACGGCTGGTCACTGAAACGACTGACGGCTGAAACGACTGACTGCTGCTCTTCAATACGGCACGACTGCTGACGACTTTATTACACGACCTGCTGATGACTTGCTGCCACGAACTCTCGTTGACGACTCTTTTCAAACTCTGCTTCTGCTGTATCGGGATGCCATCTTGCTGCTATAGGTGCCTGGTTGCCACCTTACATATATATATATATATATATATATATATATATATATATATATATATATATATATATATATATATATATATATATATATATATATATATATATATAAAGTCGCCTAAGGCTCATGGAGGTACTGGTACTACTCCTCAACAATGGAGAAAATCTGTCATCACAATGATTAATAAAGCCGGTAAGCCTTCGACCGCGTTTGGCTGGATGGCCTAATTCACAAAATCAAAATATTACTCCACAGAGTATCGGTAAAATACTGTAGTCCTACCTACAGCAAAGAAGTGTCGCAGTTAGATGCAAAGATTTCCTCTCCGAATACCATCCAATTGCAGCTGGTGTACCCCAAGTGAGCGTGCTTGGGCTGTGTATGTATACATACCGAGAAACAGTCATAAAACAATTTCGACATTTGCTGATGATACTGCCATCCTAAGTCGCTCCAACAAGAGCAACAGAATTCTTATCATCTCACCTCGTGGCCATAGAAGAATGGCTAGCAGACTGGCGCATACATGTAAACGAGCAAAAGTGCAAGCATGTCACCTTTACCCTAAACAATCATTGTCGCTAAACAACATCAATATTCCACAAAAAAACGATGAAACTTACCTTGGTGTCCATTTGGATAGACGGCTTACTTGGCGCAAACACATCGAAGCGAAGAGAGATCAACTGAAACTAAAAGCTATTAATTTACATTGGCTTATTAACGTCCGTTAACCACTAAAACTGGAGTAAAAAGTATTCTTCTACAATGCAGTTCTTAAACCAATGCTATGTAGCAATGTAATGCCACGTAACTACTCTTGTGCATCGGCAAGTAGCATTTCGTCATGTAGTGTAACCAATTGGATAGTATTGGATATATATATATATATATATATATATATATATATATATATATATATATATATATATATATATATATATATATATATATATATATATATATATTTTTTTTTTTTTTATATATATATACCACTTTTATTAATTATTGACGTTGTTAAATTGTGTTAGTCAAAGCTGTCCAACACATTAACTACATATATATGTATAATAAAAAAGCCAAATGCCAAATAAATTGCAGCCCACTCTATTTGCCAAAGCATGTATGTACTTGTATGTACATATATTTCGAGTGCTAATTATTTTTAATGCACTATAAGTATGTATATGTACATATGCACAAGCAAAAGTTGGCCACTATTTATTCCACACTTGTTACCTGTGAAAAACTTCCCTGTAGGTGGTTACACTACATGACGAAAGGCTGGCACCGGCATACTGGCGGCCATACCGGCGAACGAGCTAAAACACTCCTTTGACATGCTTTTGGATCGTGTAAAAAGCTGTATTGAAGCAGAAGGAGACTATTTTGAATAAAATAAATTTATTTTGCCGAAAAAAACCATTTGTTCTGTTTTTTTTTAAGTCCTGTTTACTTTGGAGAACACCTTGTATATACATATATGTTCATGCACTGGTAATCATGCATTTGATCTTTGCCACGATTTTCGACAGCCAGTGGCTAGTTACTTCGTCGACAACAGCAACTGCCGCGCTGTTGTTGTAATCGCTCTCTCTTTGCACATTAGATTGTGCGCTCGTAATTGCAGCTGCAAATTACATTGCTAACCGATCTGCTCTCACTGAGTCGCAGTCACAGCTTTAAAATTTTAACAGCGTGCGTCGCTGCAGCCGTCTTTGCACATTCGTTGTTGCATCCCCACTGCTATCGTGCAGTGCAGATCGCTGTTAATTTTGTTAAACAGCTGTTAGACTTGATGTTAGCATAATCAGTGCACTGTTAGTAACATTAGAGCTGTGGGTTTTTTCTAAATAACTTGCGCCAGCTGCATATTTTGCAGCGGCTGTAGTTGTTATTGCAGTGTACAAATTTATAAATATTTATAAAATAACGGTGCATATTTTGACAATGTTATCAGTAAAATGCCTGGAAAACGCAGCAAGCATAGCCAAAGCAAGACAAATGATGAATTCGACATAGTAAAGCTCGATTTGTTGTTGCAATGTAGTAAAAGATATTCAGCACATAAAAGATGCACTTCATAAAGGCCCTGGCAGTATCGAGCCAGTCGAAATGGAGTGTCGTCTATGAATTTTAACACGCTATGTTGATAAAGCGTTTAATGTGCAAGAGGAATTAGATCAAATAGATCATGGGTTAGTGTCTAGGGCAGATCTAGAAACGTTGTGCATCACAACAGAGACCCTGCTACTGAGTAAAGGTGGTCGACCTAAAGTTCAAAAGGAAAAGCCGGCCTAATTCCACAATGTTTGGATCAGGCTCGCATAGTAAGCAGCTGCCCTCTATAAAATTTCCGAAGTTAACTGGAAACTATTCGGAGTATACAAATTTTATACGTCTATTTCGAATGTTGAAATGTTCAACCATTTGTTGTCTTGCTTAGACAAGGAAGCGCTAGGCACAGTAAAGGTCTATCAAGTCACCGATGCTAACTATCCAAAGGCATTGGCGGCATTAACGTGGGTTTATGACAACAGTTACCTGATAGTTTTCGACATCATCGCAAAGCTTTTTGATTTGCCAAAAATGGAAAAAGGAACCTCAGCTTCATCTTTGCGCTTCTTAATTGGCAATGTTCGGGTCAGTTACGAGTCACTTTTGTCTTTGGGTGACGAAAAGCAGATTTCAAATGTCATGCTCGTTCATTTGACAATGAGCAAGGAGGATCCACACAGTCGAAATGGGAAGAGGGCCTTTATTACGTTCAGCTTCCGTCATGGGAAGACTGCGACGCTGCTCTCAACAAACGATACCAGCACTTGTTAGCGGAGGAATCGCCGACTGGGCGGCCGAAGTCTGCAAAATCTAATTTCGAGCCAAGTTCCTAGTCCGAAGTGTCCGTTCTGCAAATCGTATGACCACTTCATTCGTGCGTGTTCCTCATTCGCTGCAGTGACGAGCGCTTTAAGTTCGATAAAAGGTGCCCATTGTGCATAAACTGCTTAGGCAACGGCCATAGTACAAAGGATTGCAAGCCTGGTCGTTTGAGAGTGCCACTTCACTCGCTTTTACATAAATATGCCCCAGACTCTTCGCAAGCGGCAGTGGCTAGACAGTCCTTTGTGGCACAAGCTGCCATATCAGCTCGAACGTCTTCTGTCAACCATGCTAGTGAGGCAGCTGATCAAGTAGTGCTAGCCATTGCTGTCGTTAGGATCATGGACCAGTCCGGATCCTAACAGCTAGCCAGAATCCTTTTAGATTCCGGCTCTCAAGTAAATTTCATGATAGAGGATTTAGCCAGAAATTTGCAACTTATACGTGAGCGCAAAGATATACATTTGCTAGGCATTGGTAAACACAAATCTATTGTTCGTCATGTGGTTCAGTCGTTGATAATGATTTTCAAGCTTATAGTAGAATTTGCAATTCTCAGTACAATCCAACCAAACCAAGATGTCAGTCCTCTCAATTCTATCGATTCACTTATTCGCAAATTCTGGGAATTGGAAGAGGTTTCAAACTTATCAAGTCATAAGGTCATTTGTGGAGTCGGTCACACGTCTTTCCTCGGGTCGGCTCAGCGTTGCATTGTCATTAAAGTCGAGCCCACTTTGTCTTGGTGGTTCGTGTGAGACAGCGTTGTGACGTTCTCTGGCATTAAAAAGGCGTATGGCTAGGTAGGTAGGTAGGTAGGTGCGGCAGCCAGAGCTTATGAAGACCCTGACTCATTTAGGCCGTGATTATTTTGCCCGTTGTGGTACCGCGTGGACAAAGTCCGCTTCCCATATCCCGTGGTTGGCTGCATTCCTGCGCAAATTGTTACACCCATCCGGATGCCCGGATGAATTTAGAAATGTCTATCGGCTTTCTTTTTGCTAACGCCGACAAATTTGGGAGGAGGCCATCTCCTAGAAAGCGTTGTCTGGTCCTACACAAAGCTGGGCAGTCGCAGAAGAGGTGGGAAACTGTTTCCTCCTCTTCTTCGTCTCTGCAACTTCTACAGAAGTCGTTGTGTTGAAGTCGTAGTCTGGCGGCATGGAAGCCCACCAGCCAGTGCCCCGTGATGGCTCTGATTACGGCTGAGCATTGGCTTCTGCTTAGCCTACAGAGTTCTAAACTCCGTTTCCTATCGCGGATGGGCCACGTTTGACGTGAGATTTCCCTCTATGTCCCGATGGCCTGGATTCCAAATGAGGTAGACTGAGAACTGTGCTGCCATTTCGTGAAGAGATTTGCGACAGGTCTGCACTGACATCGAGTTTGATGTGATGTTGTCTAAGGATTTTATTGCTGATGTCTGTGACTGCGCTTGGCAGTATGAAGAGAGCTTCTTGAATGTCTGTGATTTCGGCCTGGAATACACTGCAGTGATCCGGGAGCCTGAAGACTGGAGTAAAAAGTATTCTTCTACAATGCAGTTCTTAAACCAATGCTATGTAGCAATGTAATGCCACGTAACTACTCTTGTGCATCGGCAAGTAGCATTTCGTCATGTAGTGTAACCAATTGGATAGTATTGGATATATATATATATATATATATATATATATATATATATATATATATATATATATATATATATATATATATATATATATATTTTTTTTTTTTTTATATATATATACCACTTTTATTAATTATTGACGTTGTTAAATTGTGTTAGTCAAAGCTGTCCAACACATTAACTACATATATATGTATAATAAAAAAGCCAAATGCCAAATAAATTGCAGCCCACTCTATTTGCCAAAGCATGTATGTACTTGTATGTACATATATTTCGAGTGCTAATTATTTTTAATGCACTATAAGTATGTATATGTACATATGCACAAGCAAAAGTTGGCCACTATTTATTCCACACTTGTTACCTGTGAAAAACTTCCCTGTAGGTGGTTACACTACATGACGAAAGGCTGGCACCGGCATACTGGCGGCCATACCGGCGAACGAGCTAAAACACTCCTTTGACATGCTTTTGGATCGTGTAAAAAGCTGTATTGAAGCAGAAGGAGACTATTTTGAATAAAATAAATTTATTTTGCCGAAAAAACCATTTGTTCTGTTTTTTTTTAAGTCCTGTTTACTTTGGAGAACACCTTGTATATACATATATGTTCATGCACTGGTAATCATGCATTTGATCTTTGCCACGATTTTCGACAGCCAGTGGCTAGTTACTTCGTCGACAACAGCAACTGCCGCGCTGTTGTTGTAATCGCTCTCTCTTTGCACATTAGATTGTGCGCTCGTAATTGCAGCTGCAAATTACATTGCTAACCGATCTGCTCTCACTGAGTCGCAGTCACAGCTTTAAAATTTTAACAGCGTGCGTCGCTGCAGCCGTCTTTGCACATTCGTTGTTGCATCCCCACTGCTATCGTGCAGTGCAGATCGCTGTTAATTTTGTTAAACAGCTGTTAGACTTGATGTTAGCATAATCAGTGCACTGTTAGTAACATTAGAGCTGTGGGTTTTTTCTAAATAACTTGCGCCAGCTGCATATTTTGCAGCGGCTGTAGTTGTTATTGCAGTGTACAAATTTATAAATATTTATAAAATAACGGTGCATATTTTGACAATGTTATCAGTAAAATGCCTGGAAAACGCAGCAAGCATAGCCAAAGCAAGACAAATGATGAATTCGACATAGTAAAGCTCGATTTGTTGTTGCAATGTAGTAAAAGATATTCAGCACATAAAAGATGCACTTCATAAAGGCCCTGGCAGTATCGAGCCAGTCGAAATGGAGTGTCGTCTATGAATTTTAACACGCTATGTTGATAAAGCGTTTAATGTGCAAGAGGAATTAGATCAAATAGATCATGGGTTAGTGTCTAGGGCAGATCTAGAAACGTTGTGCATCACAACAGAGACCCTGCTACTGAGTAAAGGTGGTCGACCTAAAGTTCAAAAGGAAAAGCCGGCCTAATTCCACAATGTTTGGATCAGGCTCGCATAGTAAGCAGCTGCCCTCTATAAAATTTCCGAAGTTAACTGGAAACTATTCGGAGTATACAAATTTTATACGTCTATTTCGAATGTTGAAATGTTCAACCATTTGTTGTCTTGCTTAGACAAGGAAGCGCTAGGCACAGTAAAGGTCTATCAAGTCACCGATGCTAACTATCCAAAGGCATTGGCGGCATTAACGTGGGTTTATGACAACAGTTACCTGATAGTTTTCGACATCATCGCAAAGCTTTTTGATTTGCCAAAAATGGAAAAAGGAACCTCAGCTTCATCTTTGCGCTTCTTAATTGGCAATGTTCGGGTCAGTTACGAGTCACTTTTGTCTTTGGGTGACGAAAAGCAGATTTCAAATGTCATGCTCGTTCATTTGACAATGAGCAAGGAGGATCCACACAGTCGAAATGGGAAGAGGGCCTTTATTACGTTCAGCTTCCGTCATGGGAAGACTGCGACGCTGCTCTCAACAAACGATACCAGCACTTGTTAGCGGAGGAATCGCCGACTGGGCGGCCGAAGTCTGCAAAATCTAATTTCGAGCCAAGTTCCTAGTCCGAAGTGTCCGTTCTGCAAATCGTATGACCACTTCATTCGTGCGTGTTCCTCATTCGCTGCAGTGACGAGCGCTTTAAGTTCGATAAAAGGTGCCCATTGTGCATAAACTGCTTAGGCAACGGCCATAGTACAAAGGATTGCAAGCCTGGTCGTTTGAGAGTGCCACTTCACTCGCTTTTACATAAATATGCCCCAGACTCTTCGCAAGCGGCAGTGGCTAGACAGTCCTTTGTGGCACAAGCTGCCATATCAGCTCGAACGTCTTCTGTCAACCATGCTAGTGAGGCAGCTGATCAAGTAGTGCTAGCCATTGCTGTCGTTAGGATCATGGACCAGTCCGGATCCTAACAGCTAGCCAGAATCCTTTTAGATTCCGGCTCTCAAGTAAATTTCATGATAGAGGATTTAGCCAGAAATTTGCAACTTATACGTGAGCGCAAAGATATACATTTGCTAGGCATTGGTAAACACAAATCTATTGTTCGTCATGTGGTTCAGTCGTTGATAATGATTTTCAAGCTTATAGTAGAATTTGCAATTCTCAGTACAATCCAACCAAACCAAGATGTCAGTCCTCTCAATTCTATCGATTCACTTATTCGCAAATTCTGGGAATTGGAAGAGGTTTCAAACTTATCAAGTCATAAGGTCATTTGTGGAGTCGGTCACACGTCTTTCCTCGGGTCGGCTCAGCGTTGCATTGTCATTAAAGTCGAGCCCACTTTGTCTTGGTGGTTCGTGTGAGACAGCGTTGTGACGTTCTCTGGCATTAAAAAGGCGTATGGCTAGGTAGGTAGGTAGGTAGGTGCGGCAGCCAGAGCTTATGAAGACCCTGACTCATTTAGGCCGTGATTATTTTGCCCGTTGTGGTACCGCGTGGACAAAGTCCGCTTCCCATATCCCGTGGTTGGCTGCATTCCTGCGCAAATTGTTACACCCATCCGGATGCCCGGATGAATTTAGAAATGTCTATCGGCTTTCTTTTTGCTAACGCCGACAAATTTGGGAGGAGGCCATCTCCTAGAAAGCGTTGTCTGGTCCTACACAAAGCTGGGCAGTCGCAGAAGAGGTGGGAAACTGTTTCCTCCTCTTCTTCGTCTCTGCAACTTCTACAGAAGTCGTTGTGTTGAAGTCGTAGTCTGGCGGCATGGAAGCCCACCAGCCAGTGCCCCGTGATGGCTCTGATTACGGCTGAGCATTGGCTTCTGCTTAGCCTACAGAGTTCTAAACTCCGTTTCCTATCGCGGATGGGCCACGTTTGACGTGAGATTTCCCTCTATGTCCCGATGGCCTGGATTCCAAATGAGGTAGACTGAGAACTGTGCTGCCATTTCGTGAAGAGATTTGCGACAGGTCTGCACTGACATCGAGTTTGATGTGATGTTGTCTAAGGATTTTATTGCTGATGTCTGTGACTGCGCTTGGCAGTATGAAGAGAGCTTCTTGAATGTCTGTGATTTCGGCCTGGAATACACTGCAGTGATCCGGGAGCCTGAAGGCTTTTCTGATGCCGAGTTCTTCGCAGAAGACACCTCCGCGGGTGTACAGCGTAGAACCGTTTGTATATATTTTTATTGCATTTTCGGGGCCTGGAGGGCCGAAATTCCATTCATCTCTGGAGGGAATGATGGTGTGAAAGGGAGTGTCTAGGTACTCCTTTGGGGTACAATAGTCAGTGACTGAAGGGATTATGTCATTTCCTTCCTGGATTTTGGCGTGACCAACACATTCCTCTGACCATTGGTTGGTTTCTCCCATGCGAAGGGCCGCCAGCGTGGCGTTCATTTAGCCTATGAGATGTATTGGGAGTATTCCCAGAATCGCATCTAGTGCGTCGCTGGGGGTGGTGCGGAGTGCACCAGAGATCGTTAGTTCAGCTTGCCGTTGAACTTTATTTAGTCTCTGAAGAGACGAATTTCTCTGGCCACCATATAGAGACTCCATATAGGAGTATGGGTCTGATAATTGCAGTATATAGCCAATGGACCACGTAGGGGGCCATGTCCCATTTCAGTCCAATGGATTTCCTACAGGTGTAGAGTGCGATTGTGGCTTTCCTCACTCTGTCTTCGATATTCAGGTTCCAGTCCAGTTTCCTATCTAGTATCAAGCCTAGATATTTGGCTGAACTGCTGAAGGATAATGGTACCACATTCAGTGATGGGGGGTGAAGAGGAGGAATTTTCTATTTCCTTGTGAATAGGACCAGCTCTGGCTGGGGCGGAGCATATTCTTATAGGCTTTAGCTTAGTCTCTATGCATGCCGCTGAGTTGTCGCCGTCGCTAAAATTAGATAGCAAGAAAATATTAATATTTTTCTTGAATAAAATGCAGGTTCGGGTCTTGCCTGTGCTGTTTGCTGTGATCAGCTTGTACTCATTCGTTCTCAATCCAAAAACCTTGCCTCTGCAGACCCAAGGTTCCTGAATGAGAACAACGTCGACATCGTCATTGCTAAGACGATGCAGTAGGGTAGCTGTAGCTGCTTTGGTTCCATCAGAAAATGACCCTGCAGCTCGTTTTCGACTCCTGCCCATCTGTGCCTCGGGATAAGACCATCTTTGCTGCCCATGTCTAGGACACCAATGAGGATCTTATCCTTTGCCACTTCTGCGAAGGTTCGATGCAGAGTCTGCGGAGGCCGTGTTCGCTTCGCTGGTTGTGGCGGCGTGTCTTCTGCCGACCTGTGCCTTTTCGGGGCATTTTTGTGTCTTCTTAACGGAGCTGGCTTGAAATCCGGTAAGATTTTCTTTGCCCATTCTACCATCTTCCGACCATCGGGTGACGACTCGGGGGCAGAATGGTGCTTTTGCAGTATGTCTACTGCGCGTCTCTTATCGTCGTTTTCGTTTTTGGTGGTGGCATCGCCGAAGTGCCTGGCTCTGCAGAGTTACCAGAAACCTCCCCTTCGACTGCTGGCTTAGCAGCTTGGCTTAGCTGCTTCGCCTTCGACGTGGAGGGTGTCTGATGCTCTCCAGATTATGAGACAACCGATGGGAGCTGCTAAGAGTTCCCATCCTGGCGACAGTCAAATCTATGACCATCTGGTTAGAGGGACTTGAGGTCCCGTCCGGCTTATGGCGAGTTCCGGTCTCATTGTTTTGTTTTGTTAGTTTATTTTGTTTTTTGATGTTTGGTTTCATGTTGGTCCCACGAGTAGTCGGGAAGGGTTGGGTTACCCGTGGCATATCCCGGGTACCACGGGAAGCCTGACTTAAACTGGAGGTCGGCAGGTATCCCGAGTTCGCATAGTAGAGACTGAGCACCCCCTCAGCCACGCATCCATCGGCCTAAGCTGTTCCGCCTTGTTTCGCCCGACCACCATTAGTCAGCACCGCAAGGCAGAGACATGACCGTGCCAAGGGCCTGCTTCCAGCCGCCCTCGCGAGGAGAGTATAGTCGCACTTCCACTGGTGTATCACAATTACGGCGCGTACCACCTGGCTTGGTGATTACACGTTGATCCCCTTGTGATACCCATTGGCTGAAGGCCAGGCGTATGGCTAAGCAGCCCGCCACTGAATCAATGTACATTGCTTTCATGCAAGAATACATTTCAATCGGTCACATGAGCCAAGTTGACAACATTGTCCACAAAGTTACGAGTCGTTTTCGACGCGTCATGTAAGGCGTCGTCGCAAATGTCCCTAAACTGCATCCTTATGATGGGTCCTACGATACAGCCATGTCTGTACTCGGCTTTGTTGCGATTTCGACTGTACCTGTTCGCGTTGTCGGCAGACATTGCCAAAATGAACCGAAATCGTCGAAATCGATCGACGCAGCGCAATTTTCAGTTGATTATTTGGAAAAAAAAACGATGCACAACCACTTCAAATAATTCGTTTGAATACGGTAACATACGTTACCGCCGCAGCACCATTCTTGGCCATTCGGCGCTTGAAATATTTGAGTGAGCTGCATGCCAGGACGACATTTATCTGGTGCAGATTCTGTTGAAGAATTGCGACTTTTGCAAAATTAATTGGTTTCAGTGTTAACCATTCGGGTTCACACTGGCAAAATGGTCCTCGAATCCGCCACCAAGAAGATACAAAGACTTTGGGGGTCATCTGAAGTCCATGCGACGACGCGTTTAAATATTCGAAAACCAATATGTCTTTGGATATTGTACTCACAAAACGAGCAACTTTATCGTTTGAATCACGCTTATACGACCCGCTTGGCCTATTGTGTCCAATAGTCACTAAAGCGAAAATCTTGGTGCCGGAAATTTGGTTGCAAAAATCAGCTTGGGATGACCAAATACCTAACCATTTACTTCATGACTTGAAAACGATCCAGAAGTCCTTCGATGAGTTAGAGTCGATTCGCATACCCCGGTACGACGGCGTCACAAAAGGCACCAAATACCAAGTCCATGGTTTTGCTGACGCTTTGACTAGGGCGTCGACATCTTATTTAAAAATTCTCCATTTCGTTTCGTATATGTCTTGTTTCATTAACGGGCGATCGAATTATTCATCGCTTGTGCCCACTGCGTCTGAATTGCATTACGCATTTTTTTGGCTGTTGTACATGCAATACAACACACAGCTTTTGCAGACGAGGTGTCAAAGCTAGACAAGTCGATGATCCTGCAACCCTCCTATCAAAAACTGAATCGTAAACTTATATCTACAAGATTTGCAACGTTCCAATTGCCACGCTGGTCTGCGCACACTTGTACCCACAACTTTGGTTGATAAGCGCGCGCCAGGCTACATGGTTGTAGGCCGTTCGAATTCTTGTCTCGTTGGGAATACGTGGCCGAGCCCCGGTGAAAATGTACGTGGCGGCGTTTATTTATTTTACGTCCAAGGCATATTGACCTCTTCACTGATCTGACTACTAATTCGTTTTTAATGTGTTTATCCAGATTTGTTGGTCGCCGTGGACCTGTCAAGCGCATCCATTGCGACAATGGGACCAATTTTGTGCGTACGGCTCGCAAGCTGAAGGAATTCAAAGCCAGCTTCAACTCCAACAAAGATGGCATTGTGGAGTATGCGGCGACGAAAGGGATAACGTTCATCTTCATCCCTCCGAGGGCGCCGCATTTTGGCGGTCTGTGGGATGCGGCCGTAAAGTTGGCCGAAACGTTGCTACTCAATAAGCAAAAGGAGGGGCACTTCTACGGCAAGACTAGCTAACAACAATCTGGAACAGCAATCTGGAACAGTCGTGATAGTGCACGACGACTACGCTCCGCCTCAACAGTGAATGCTAGGGACCGTCGAATGAGCGATGCAAGTCGCCGATGCAAAGTGCGCGTAGGAACAGTCCACACTAAGACCGGGCTGCTTAAACGAGCAATTCACCGGCTGGCCCCACTACCAACTTCAGTATCTTGAAGACCTCCTATTGTTTGGAAACTATTAATTTTTATAGCCTGAACCAAAGGCTGAAAGGCTCTACTAGTTTTGTGCGAATGTATGTAACAGGGAGAAGGAGGCGTGGCAGACATCACAAAGTATATATATTCTTGATCAGGGTGACAAGCTGAGTTGATATAGCCATTTCCGTCTGTCCGTTTTTCTTGTGCTGGTCCGCTGACTTGTAGCGGCAGCAGGCAAAATCACATGTCTTGTAATGTCGGCAGTGTGAACCTCGCTTTGTACAATTATCCAAGCCATTAAAGCTATACTTATAATCGAAGGATTTCCGCGTCTCATTCTGTTAATTAATTAACTTCGTTTGTCAATCGCTAAAAAGCTAGCGATTTTTCATTGGCGCCCGAGCAGGGACTTCGGTTTTCTTAAGATTATTTTCTCGTTTGTTTGCGGCCTTTGTGGCTTGGTTTTTGTTCGCGGTCGGGTGATTACTACTCGTTTGCTTACATTTATTTGGATTTGGAGCTTGGTGCCTTGGTGTTCTGGATACCATAAACTACAACTGCTCGTTTGGACTGTGGAGCTGCTGTTTGCCCTACTTATGGTACTGTCGTTTTGCTTGGCTAATGGTTGATCGTCGCTCGGAATCCAGGGAAGTTTCGGTGGACTCTTTTGAGCGCTTATAGGTATTCTGTGCCAACAATTGAGCATAAAGCTCTAAGAAGTTTAATTGCTGCAAATTTGTGCAAGCGAAAGATGTTTAAAACCTATTCACATACGTACATACATATGTATATATAGTAGGTGTATGCTTATGCGGACTCAATTTTTGGCACTCAATTTATTTTGTGCAACCACATTACATACACAAATACATAATCATACATACATACTCGCCACTGCATGATAATATTATATACATACATATACATACGCACATACACCACACCTTGCATAAATTAACAAATTATACACCCTCATAAACATACATAACTACTAACAAAACCTCGAGGCAAAACAAACCACAACAATTAAAAAAGGGCTACTAAGCTGATTTTTAACATAAAAAACAAATATTTTAAAGTTATTTTTGTTTATATTGTGTTGGTTATTTAGGTAGATGTTTGTTGCATCAGCTGCATACATACATGCAAACATAGCTTTGTTGTTGCTTGCGCCGCTAGCGTAGCAAAAGAATTTTGTCGCTCTTTCCTTTGTGCGCGCCTTTTTCGGCTATACTTGTCGCTGGGCCAACGAACTTCCCCCCGCTACCCGTTTGAATTAGCGTTGCCTACAAGCGTGCATGCGGTAATCGACGCCTATTTTCTGAGTACAGCTGAGATTGCTTGCAGATTTCGTTGTTGTTTGTGCGGTCGCTTGGACTGCTACTTTGCTTGCGTGCATACTGTATTGAGTGCGTGTGTACGTAATCTGTGTGCATTTCAGTTGGTCTCTTGCTGTTTTAGCGCGTTGTTATTTGCGAGGGCTGTTAGGAAAGTTCGGTGCTCATTTTCTTTGATTTGCAACTTGTTTAGAGTTTATTTTGGTTATACTCTACCATGTCAGAATCTGAGAAGCAACAAGTAGTAGTAAATCTAGTTCTAAACTAGTACAATGCTTGCAGAAATTTGATAAGGTTAGCGCTGATATTGCTCGTATGAGAACAGCATTTCAGTTAAAGACAATTTCGTTCGAACAAACAGAACTCGAGTGCCGTCTCGAGCTGTTGGAAGGTTACATAACGAAAGCTATGGCGCTTCAGGCAGATTTGGATAGTCTCAATCCAAGTAACGATAGTAGAGGGCCACTTGAGGATTTGTGCATTTCAACTAAGGCGTTGTATGTGAAGGCAACGAAACAAAAAGTTGAAAGTCAGACTTCTCATGACTGTTCTATGATGGCCAGTCAACGGTCACAGTTACCCAAAATGCGGCTGCCTACATTCAGTGGAAAGCATGCCGAATTTAAGAATTTTATGTGCTTATTTGAAAGTCTAGTTCATGACGATCCTTCGTTGATCAACGTCGAGAAGTTTAACCATTTGGTGTCGTGCTTGTCAGGTGAGGCTCTAGGAGTTGTGAAACCGTTTAAATAGACGTTACCAATATTTAGCGGCTGAAGAGACAACTCGAGTTCCAAATAAACCGCGAGGAGAACCTACAAGAAATAGTAAAGCTTCGTTTTTTGCAAAAAGGGTCCTTCAAAGCCTTCAAAACCGATTTCGAAGTGCACATATTGTAGTTATTCTTGCCCTTCCCTCGGTTCTATATCTGTTATGCAGCGATTTGAGTTTGCTAAGACTCAAAAAATGTGCCTCAATTGTTTGAATGTGGGTCATATAGTTTCCAGCTGCGAAGCTTCCAAGTGTCGGGTGTGTTCAAAACCACACCATTCGTTGTTGCACAGATACTATGTAGCTGTGCCAAATTCACCCGCTCCACACGCAGTCGCACCTCCAGAAGCGTACTTAGGTCACGTTTTAAGTGCCGATCAAGTAATTCTTGCCACAGCAGTGGTAAAAATTAAAGATAGATTCGGCCATTACCATCCTGCTCGTGTGTTACTTGATTGCGGCTCACAGTTGATTAAAGCGTAAAGGCACAGCTGTGAGTATTGTAATGGCAGGTGGAACCATTACTGGTAGTAGGCACAAGGCGTGCACTGATATTCAATCTCGTTTGAATTCTCACAGCTTTGGCACTGATTTTTGGGTTCTTAAATCCATATCTACTTGTCAGCCTGGTAACTTTGTGCCCACATCGAAATGGAAAATACCCGCAAACCTTGAGTTGGCTGACCCAGAATTC
Organism: Scaptodrosophila lebanonensis; assembly: GCF_003285725.1. Lineage (NCBI taxonomy): Eukaryota > Metazoa > Arthropoda > Insecta > Diptera > Drosophilidae > Scaptodrosophila > Scaptodrosophila lebanonensis. The sequence goes on along the minus strand of NW_022060580.1, from coordinate 375,659 downwards.
TATAAGCCAGCCAAGGTTGATATTATCCTAGGCGCTGAACTTTTTTACAAGTTATTATGCGTTGGGCAAATCGAGCTCAATTCTTGTCTTCCATTGTTGCAGAAGACATTGCTGGGATGGGTTGTTGCTGGTAGATATACAAGGCAAATACCTCCTCAACAATTCAGCGTTAACGTTGTCGCTCAAGTTAATGATTGTTCTCTCGACACCTTAGTTCAACGCTTTTGGGAACTCGATCGGACCCCAAATGAGTCGAAGGCTGTGCGCCAGACAGCTGAACAAAGGGCCTGTGAAGGTGTGCTTCACAAATTCAGTACAGTGCCTGTCTACAGGTCATTTTCAATTCGAACTTCCGTTCAAACCCGATTTCACTGTACTAGGCCTTTCCTTTCGACCTGCTGAAAGGCGGTTCCTACAACTTGAGCGTAAACTCACAAAAGATAAAACTCTCCATGATATGCACCACGATTTCATGAGAGAGTATAGTGATCTTGGGCATATGTCAGCCCTTGAATCTCCTCCTCCTGGGCAGCACTATTATATTCCTAATCAATGTGTCCTGAGGCTTGAAAGTCACACAACCAAATTGCGTGTGGTGTTTGACGCTTTTAGTGAGACGTCAACGGCTCTATCATTAAACGATACGTTAACGGTTGGGCTGACTATTCAGAGGGAGCGTTATTCAACATTTGTAAGCTTTCGGTTGAATAAAAACGCAATAACTGCCGACATCTCCAAGATGTACAGGCAAATAAACTTGTCTGAGAAAGACAGAAATTGTCAGCTCGTTCTCTGGCGAGAAAGTGCCTCGCATGAGCTGCATTCCTTTAAGTTGAACACTGTCACATACGGGACTGCATCAGCGCCATTTTTAGCTGTGCGCTGTTTGTTTGAATTGGCCAATATTTATGCTCGATGTCACCATGTCGCGTTAAATGTCATTAAAAATTGTTTTTATGTTGACGACATGCTGGCTCCTCAATATGATGTATTTCGTTATCATCTACATGAGGATAGCTTTACTTCGTTGAAGCCGACAAAGCGTTTGTCTGAGCAACTTGGAAGGCCAAAACTCTGTGGCAAGGGCTGTGGCGATTTAAGATGTTAGTTGGGCTGCTAAAGCAACAGATTTGGGTGATAAATAGTCGTAGGTCTTGCTCAGCAGTTTTACATAACTGCCTTCGATGCAAGCCCAAGTTAGTTGAGCAAATAATGAGAAATTTGCCAGGTGATCGCCTTCGAGAAGGTCGACCTTTCAGGGTTTGTGGATTCCAACTTTGCGGCCCATTCCATGGTAGCTATCGCATACGCGGAAGACCGCCCTTTACAAATTACGTAGCGGTATTCGTGACGAACTTCGCGGGAATAAGCGGCTTGCTGAGAGACCTGCCGTCGGCTTTCGAGCGGAGAAAGGACGCCCTGACGGACTCTGTGGCAGAGCGACGAATCGATTGGTGGTTCATTCTTCCCCGACCTCCTCACGTAGGAGGATTGTTGTAGGCAGCGGCGCTGCTAGGTGACCAGTCCACGATGTTGGCGGTGCTCCGTGTGGATTTGAAAGACCGGGAGTCCTTCAAAGGGGCCGGAATGTTGGAACCCTACTTAGCTTCTAAGCCTTTCTTTTGCGCTCTCTATTGCTGCGCTCTCTGCGGCGCTCCCTTTGTACGTTTTTCTTGTGCTGGTCCGCTGACTTGTAGCGGCAGCAGGCAAAATCGCTTGTCTTGTAATATCGGCAGTGTGAACCTCGCTTTGTACAATTATCCAAGCCATTAAAGCTATACTTATAATCGAAAGATTTCCGCGTCTCATTCTGTTAATTAATTAACTTCGTTTTTCAATCGCTAAAAAGCTACCGATTTTTCAATATTCTTGATCAGCGTCACAAGACGAATCGATCTATGTCTTCCTGCCTGTCCGTCCGTATGAACACCTGGATTTCAGGGACTATAAGAGATAGAGACACCAAATTTTCCACAAAGATGCGTTATGTATGTACGCTGTGTTTTATTTGTTTGATTCCCCCCACTCTCCCCCCTATGGGGGTTTTCCTGATTTTCCATTCGTATAATCGCCTATATCATGGAGACTATAAGACCTAGGGACACCTAATTTTAGTCCAATTTTATGTGAATACGCAGAAATTGTGTATTTTGGAATATCCCTCCCTCCTCTCTCCACCACAAATCGAACCTCCCGTAATTCTTGGAATTACTCACTCAACTCAAATTTTTCAAATATCCAGTAAGTGATTATGTGTCCGTGTGCCAAGGTTCACTATGACTATGATAGCCATAAATATATTTGCTGCCCAAGCGCTGCCCGCAGCTGTTGTTGATGCTGGTGCTTTGGTTGACTGCAAACATGTTCACACAGACCCGAATAGACTTGTTTAATTTTGTATGTGTATGATGTATTTAGTAAAATAATTTAAAATCAAAAATATGATATATTCATATCGAAATTACGACTTTATGCCAAAATTGAATTAATTAGTTGAATTAATTGAATTAAATATAAAATATTCAACACATGAATACATACATAAGTGTTTATGTACAATTTAAATAGAATAAATTTACATCAGAATCATGTGCAGTGATTTTATTTATGGCTATAACTTTCTTCAGAATCGACCAATCATGATGATAACATACGGACACATAATCACTAACTGGATGTAATAACCAAATTTGAGTTTAAAAATTAATATATTTGTTTGATTTTTTTTTTTCGTATTTTATTTAAAACTATCCATCATGTACAATCATTAAATTGGATAAAGATAAACTTTACAGTTTATTATTTCATTTAGAATGTGGTTGTAGTATTCGGCTAGTCCTTGGGGAGGTCCAGAGGATGGGTCCTGAGCAGCCTCCTGGTCCGTTCGCTGTTGTCCAGCAAGTTCATCGCCAAGTTGTTGGGGTGGTCATGTAGCCTCTGCATGTACCGCTTGCTGATTTTCTTAACTTCGTCCTACACCCAAGGGAAGCTGAGGACTTCATGAATGGTGTAGTTGTCGTGCAGAGGATGAGCGCTGGTGGCGATGCGGAGAGCTTTGTTCTCGAATGTCTGTATAATTCGGACATTAGTTTTACAGGCGGTGCCCCACAATTGGATACCATATGTCCAGATTGGCCTGATGATCGCCTTGTATACAAGAAGCTTTGATGACGTCGGCAGCTTGTTGATTGACTTGCATATTAGTTTAGAAAAATATTTGGTCAAAATGTCAGTTGGCATTTAAATCAAAATATTATTTAATTCATTTAAAAATATTAATTTATAATTATTTTATTCATTTTATGTTTTTGGTAAAAATGTCGGTGAATATATGAATTTGTAAAACTGGTGTGATTAAATAAATAAAACAAGTAAGGAAATTAAAGTCGGGTGTCCCGACTTTGAAACACTCTGTACATATGTTTAGAATAAAAATATAAATGAAAAAAATTAGAACAAGAAAAGAATGCTAAAGTCGAGCAAGCTCAACTCTTAAATACCCTGTACCTCCCACCAAAAAGGAAAAAAAAATTTTTTTTTTAAATAATTAAAAACAAGAAAAGAATGCTAAAGTCGAGCAAGCTCAACTCTTAAATACCCTGTACCTCCCACCAAAAAGGGAAAAAAGAAAAAAAAAACTTGGCAGACAGGCACATAATCACTAACGGTTACCAAATTCTAGTTCGAAATTCCAAGCACTACGAGAGTTATGGAAAAAAACACGAAGTGCGGGGAAGTGTAGGGGGGGGTGTATCAGAATAAAAAAAATAAACTTGACCTGCCTAAGGCTTATGGGAATCTGGATACCGAGTTTGGTTATTCTAGCTCTTGTACCTTATGAGATCCTTGCGCTCATACAGACGGACGGACGGACAGACGGACAGGCGGACGGACGGACATGGCTATATCACCCTGATCAAGAATACATATACTTTGTGGGGTCTGCCACGCCTCCTTCTGTGTGTTACATACATTCGCACCAAACTACAAGTAGTATAGCCTTTCAACCTTTGGGTACAGGCTATATAAATTAAAAACAAGATAGAACGCTACAGTCGAGCAAGCCCGACAGTAAAATAGCCTGTACTCTCCACAAAAAAGAAAAATTAAAAAAAAGAAAATTAAATTATTAAAAAAAATGAATGAATGAATTAATTAAAATAATTAATTAAATTAAATTAGAATACATGTTTATGTTCAGTTTAAACAGCATACATTTACATCACGTACCTATGCGTGTTCATATGCGTGTATGTATGCAGCACAAAGTTAAACAAAGGCAGCAACAACGGGCAGCGCATGAGCAGCGATTTTACTTATGGCTATAACTTTCTTCAGAATTGACCTATCATGATGAAATTTGGCACACGGACACATTAGTACTGGATGTACCTACCAAAATTGATTTTAAAATTCCGAGAATTACGGAAGTTATAAGAAAAAATACGAATTGCGGGGGAGTGGGGGGGGGGGGGGGGGGGTGTATCAGAAAAAATAAACAAACTCGTTCTGCCTAGGGCTTATAGGAATCTTGATACCAATTTTGGTTATCCTAGCTCTTGTACTTACTGAGATCCTTGCGCTCATACAGACAGACGGACAGACGGACATGGCTATATCGACTCGTCTTCTCATCCTGATCAAGAATATATATACTTTGTGGGGTCTGCCACGCCTCCTTTTGTGTGTTACAAAACTAGTATAGCCTTTCACCCTTTGGGTACAGGCTATAAAAATAAAAAAAAAATGATCGATTTTACCTGTCTCGGTATTCGAAAGGGTGTATAATTGCACATTTGCATATCAATTGCGTCTGTGTGAGTGTATGCATGCCTATGCGTGTCTATTCGTGTCTGTGAGAGCATGTTTGCAGTCAATTAAGGCACCAACATTAACAATAGCTGCGGGCAGTGCTTGGCAATTATATTTATGACTATAACTTCCTGTTAAATCGGTCTATCATAATGAAACTGGGCCAACCGACTCATAATCACTAATTGAATGTATTTGAGTCAAAAAATTCAAGAATTACGGGAGTTATGGAAAATCACGATTTGTGGGAGAGAGGGAGGGAAATTCCAAAATACACATTTTCTGCGTATTCACAAAAGGCATTTTGGACTAAAATTTGGTGCTGCTAGGTCTTATGGTCTACGCACGGAAAATCGGGAAAACCTCCATAGGGGGAAGTGGGGGGGGAAATCAACAAAATAAAACAAACTTGCACAGCGTACACACATAAGGCATCTTTGTGCAAAATTTTGTGTCTCTAGTCCTTATGCAGGGGTGCCACAGAAATCTCTTCCGCCCAAGTTTCGCCTCAAAACCAATCTCGGTGACACAAAAATCGCTCTTGGGAGGTTTAAAATTTTGTTCGTTTAGCCAGGAGTTTTGATTAAAAATACTAACAAAGGCGTTTTTCCTAAAAAAAAGAATATAACCTTATAATTTTTCTGGACAATCTGCATTAAAAATATTTTACATATACTATGTAAATATTATTTAATTAGCAAATTACTAACTGAAACTTAAAACAGCAGCATTCACACACAGAATCCAAACCAACCGCACAATAGAGATGCCTAATTGGCCCAAATAGAGAATTAAATTTTTCGAACATCACAACTTGATGAGTCAAGTCGAAAGTTGTTAATCAAACGAAAGTTAAAAATAAAATAAATATTTAAAACTACAATTCGTACCAGTAAAACAAGATGCAAGTAAATTTTTGTAATTTATGAATTCAATTTCAAATGCTAGTTTTTTGCAGGGGAAAAGAGAAATCGCCACAACAGGACGCAATTTTCGTGCAATTTAGGGAAGCATACCCTGACATTGCGCAAAATTCCATATGATGTTATAAAAAATCTTACAAATAAATTTAATATATAATAAGCAACATAAGTGGAACTCTTTGTTTCGCCAAATTGGGATCAGATCCACTTCTCAAACATTTTCAACATTTTATTGGCGTTTCCGCAAATTCTTCCTGGCTAATATTAACGCAAATGGCATATTTGGTTTTATTTCACTTAGTAAGTTACAGGATTTTTACAGAATTAGTCAGTTAAATGTAGTCGTCGACAGTCAGCTGTTGCTGACAGCTGGCTTGGAGGGGAACTTCGAAAAATGAAATCTTTTGAAGTTCTGTGGCACTGACGGATTTTTTTTTAGATTTAAAAAATAGCATTTGCGGAAACCACCGGAGTTTTCTGTGGCAACCGTGTATGTGCTGACTTTGTCGAACCTCTACCTAGGACCAAACACGGTAACACTACTTTGCTAGTCTTCTTTGATTTGTTCTCGAAATGGGTTGAATTGGTCCCCCTTAAAAAGGCGACTGCCACCCATCTGGTACGAGCATTTAGCAAACGAGTCCTCACAGCAGATTTGGAGTCCCAAAACTCTTCGTATGTGATAACAGCACACAGTTTACGAGTCGAATATTCAATAACTGCCCAAAAGAATGGGGAGTCGAGCATTCACCTTCGTACTGCCTTCAAGAGAACCCCACGGAAAGGGCAAATCGGACAATAAAAATAATGATATCGCAGTTTATAAGCGGTGATCAAAATACCTGGGACGAGTTGCTACCAGAGATTACTCTGGCCATCAAATCCAGCGTCTCAAGCTCCACTGGTTTCAGTTCAGCCTGAGTAATACAAAGGCGAGAGCCAAGACTCCCAAACGTTTATTCTAAACTATAAACAGCGAAATCAGCAGCTTGCTGAAGGATAACATAATTATGCAATCTAGATCACCCTATAATAATCCGGTGTGGGTAGTGGATAAAAAGGGGATAGACGAACAGGGATACACGATAAAACGTCTAGTTATAGACTTTAGGAAACTACATTTAAAAACCACAGACGATAAATACCCTCAAAATCTCGGGAAAGCCAGGTATTTTACAACACTTGATCTAAAATCGGGATTTCATCAAATACTACTTGCGGAAAAGAATAGAAAAAAAATGATGATGTTCTCATTTTGTCGAAAAACATGGAAGACCACGTAAAACATATTGCATAGGTGTTGGAGAAACTCTATTATACAAATACTTTTTTAAATAAAAAGTAGATTTTCTTGGATTCGTGGAACCGCAGTAAAGTAGAGGCAATCAGCAGATTTATACAGCCAATCACATTGTTCCACATTAGATCATTTTTGGGTTAAGCAAGCTAGTATAGATGCTTTATAAAAGAAAGAAGTTAATAAACGAATCTGCATCCGTGCGGTTCGGCCGTTCATATTCGTCCTCGTTGGCGTTCGCGCTCCAATCTACGTAGCTCTACCATGAGTAATATGCTCCCTTGCCTTGGCCCGCGGATGTTTGACATAATACGCGCTAGTGCTCTCGATGCTGTGGCGGCCTTATTGCTAGCATAGGCGAGGTACTCCCGGAAGCACAACCTGGTATCCAGCATCACTCCCAGGTACATGATCGCCCGCTTGGAGGCAAAACCGCGTTTCCAACAGTAACATGTGCTATTTCGACAGCCTTGCGGCTGCTGATTTAGACGGCCTCAGCCGAGGAAAAAAATTGACTACAGTGAATCTCTGCCCATTTATAGGGCGGATTCAACAAACGGCAGTACTCATAGTTGGCGTCCGCATAAGTGACTTCGGTGACCGGCAGGTTGCCGAGTGCCCAACCTGCCAAACTTCACGACAAACCGCCATAGTATAGCACCGAGCTAGTTGCGACACTTACCCAGCGCATCACCGGTGGCCATGCACCCATCTGCGCGGATTGCACCATTGCCCTCGCCGCTCACTTCGAATTCGCTCTCTTCTTAGGGGTAAAACACCGTACCTTCAGCAAACACATGTACGTACCGCTGTCTCACATCATCATACACGTTTAAACAAATATTACCGACATATTTCACTGGCTATTTGCAGTATTTTAGTGAGCCAAATTTTATGTGTCTTCACTCTACTACTACTCACATTCTCCTCTTGTGTACATACAGGGTGCGTCATCTTTTATGTCGGTATGTAAACATTGAATATCTTTGAAAATAATCAACCGATTTTCAAGTATGAGATATTTTTATTTAATTTGGTTCTGCACAATTTCTTGAACTGAGGTTTTCAACACTGGTCTACTCAAATCAATCGGTTCACTAATGACAAAGTTATTCAATATTTACATACCGACATAAAAGATGGCGCACCCTATATGTATGTCCATACATATGTATGTATGGGTTTTGTTTTGTTTCTCTTTACTGTTTTAACCGTACGTAGAGAACCGTGTATGTGTAGTCCGTCAAGGGCGTAAAATTTTGATTAAATAATGCACGATGCATTTAAATATAATTTATGCATATGATTAATAAAAAAAACTTCAACAAATTCAACTCAGTCCATTTTAAGGCAAAAAGAGTCTTCATAATAATGAATGTGTGGTCGACTTCATATTGCTACATTTTTTCTAGGGGGGCAACGGCCTTTGCTTCCCTACGTACGCCCTTGTAGTCCGTTAAAAATTGTTCGTTAATTTTATAGTGTATAGAGTAAAAAAAAATTCGATTTTCACTCATTCGATTTTATTTTCAAAATTATGTTATGCATTTGGCTCTAGTTACTATGTTTAATATGTACTACAAATTTGCTGACCGTCGAAAAAAAGTATTACAACATATCATATGAAAACAAGAGATAACGCTACAGTCGAGCAAGCCCGACAGTAAAATAGCCTGTACTCTCCACAAAAAAGGAAAATTAAAAAAAAAATTTTTTTAAATTAAATTATTAAAAAAAATGAATGAATTAATTAATTTAATTAAATTAGAATACATGTTTATGTTCAGTTTTAACAGCATACATTTACAACACATACCTATGTGTGTTTATATGCGTGTATGTATGCAGCATAAAGTTGAACCAAAGCAGCAACAACAATTTTATTTATGGCTATAACTTTCTTCAGAATTGACCTATCATGATGAAACTTGGCACACGGACACGTAAGCACTAACTGGATGTAACTACCAAAATTTCAAAATTCCAAGAATTACGGAATTCATAAACAAAAACACGAATTGCGGGGGAGTGGGGGGGGGGGGTGTATCAAAATAAAAAAATAAACTTGACCTGCCTAGGGCTTATGGGAATCTGGATACCAAGTTTGGTTATTCTAGCTCTAATACCTTCTGAGATCCTTGCGCTCCTACAGACGGACGGACGGACATGGCTATATCGACTCGGCTTGTCACCCTGATCAAGAATATATATACTTTGTAGGGTTTGCCACGCCTCCTTCTGTGTGTTACATGCATGCGCACAAAACTTCCCGTAATTTTTAGAATTTTGAACTCAAATTCGGTAATTACATCCAGGGATTATGTGTCCGTATGCCAAGTTTCATCATGATAGCTCAATGTTGAAGGAAGTTATAGCCATAAATAACATCGCTGCCCACGCTCTGCTTGTAGCGCTGCCGGCAGCGCTGCCCGCAGCTGTTGTTGTTGTTGCTGATTGGGTTCAACTTTGTGCTGCATACATACACGCATATAAACAAGCAGAGATGTCTGCGTGTACATCTCTGATGTAAATGTATGATATTGAAACTGTACATGAACATGTCTTTAATTTAATTAAATAATTAAATTAATATTATTTTTTTTTAATTATTAAAAAAATTTTTTTCATTTTTTCCTTTTTGGTGGGAGGTACAGGGTATTTAAGAGTTGAGCTTGCTCGACTTTAGCATTCTTTTCTTGTTTTTTATTCTATTTATTAACAACTTATAGTTTCCCATACAATGTAGAGAACTTAAATTAAAGGGGGTATTAAAAAAGGTCACAATACTCGTGCGGGACGGCCGCTAAGCATTGCTTCGCACGAGTTGTGGCCTCCTTTTACATCTCTACTGCTCTACTGCTCAGTCTCTCTCCAGTCGCCTAAGCTTGGCGTCCCATCCATGCTGGCTGTCGAGCATCTTCTCCACAATCCGCCGAGATAGGGGCGCCCAGGTCGTTTTCCAGCACCCCCCGGATGCATCCGAACCTGGGGCAATTTAATAAGACGTGTTCCGCCTCTTCTGTCACGCCTTTATCGCACCAAGTGCATTCCGCCGAAGAGTCATGTCCAAATCTGTGTAGATCACTACGAAAGCAACCATGCCCGCTAAGCAGCTGCGTAAGGTGAAAGTTGATGTTGGGAATTAGTTGGGATGTTGGGAATTAGACGGTATGTCCATCGTCCTTTAGTCGAGGTTTCCGAACGCCGTTGCCATCGACCCAAACTCTGACGCCTTACCTCCTGGCGCAGTGTGGGCGCTGATCGAGTGTCTAACACTGAGGCACGCGCACCATCGAATCTAGGCTTCGCCTCCAAAGCTCCTCGAAGGGTATCATGCCTGCTAGCACGAGTGCAGCTTCATCAGAAATTGTCCTGAATCCGCTGCTGATCCTGATCGCGCTTAAACGATATGTCGCATCGGGGCCGCGTCTGTAGAACCCGTTTTCCATGGCGTGGGCCCAAACTGGAGCAGCATAAAGCATGACAGAGCTCATTACGCTTGTTAGCAGTACTCTGCGGTTTTGTTTCGGTCCTCTACAATTGAACACAATTCGTGCGACCGCTCATCCAGACTCTGCTGCCTTCCGGTTTGCGTACTATAGTAACTCTTGAACGCAGACTTTGGGCCCAGCATATCCAAGGACGGAAAAGCTTTTTAGCGGCATTAAGTTGCGGTTCCAATCTGCTGTATTGAATGCGCTGCGGATGTCCAACGTTGTTACTAGGTAATACCTTTTTAAGCCATCCCTTTAGTGCGAACCCGCTTCAGTAGCGATGTTTGTTGATGGAATCCACTGTTGACCTCGCCTAATGGATCCCAAATTAGGATAGGTGATAATCTGCCGGCACTCTCCAGGGCCACGCTTAGCCTGAAGCTTATAATTTTTTCCAACACCTTTGCTATCGAGTCCGATTGGCCTATATGATGACGCTTCTTCGGTGGTTTTCCAGGCTTTGGCAGTAGAAGAAGTAGAAGAGTAGAAGAGTCTGAGCCTGGCGCTTTGGACGACTTAAGGTTGCGGGCAATTGCTAGCAGTTCATGAGACGTTATCATTTCGATGGAGAAGGGTGGGCCACCGCATCCATACAGGGCTGCACTTGATGTAACGTTTGGCCAGAGTGGGGAGAGCACTTCCACTATGTGTGTTACGGACGGAGCATCTGATGGTACCGTCGAGGCGCTGCGGCCGACCCTCTTAATCACGAGCTGGTATGCTTTACCCCAGCTCGCCACAGAAATCTCTTCCACCCAAGTTTCGCCTCAAAACCAATTCTCGGTGATTCCTCTGTGAGGTTTTCTCGTATGTTTTGCCTGGAGATTTGATTAAAAACACTAACAACAACATTTTCAACATAAACAAGATAGAACGCTACAGTCGAGCAAGCCCGACAATAAAATAGCCACAAAAAGGAAAAATTAAAAAAAAAAAAATCTTAAAAAAATTAAATTATTAAAAAAAATGAATGAATTAATTAATTAAAATAATTAATTAAATTAAATTAGAATACATGTTTATGTTCAGTTTAAACAGCATACATTTACATCACGTACCTATGCGTGTTCATATGCATGTATGTATGCAGCACAAAGTTGAACCGAAGCAGCAACAACAACAACAGCTGCGGGCAGCGCTGCCGACAGAGCTGCAGGCAGCGCATGAGCAGCGATTTTACTTATGGCTATAACTTTCTTCAGAATTGACCTATCATGATGAAATTTGGCACACGGACACATTAGTACTAACTGGCGTGGGAGACCTCACAAAGTATATATATTCTTTATCAGCATGACGAGACGAGTCGATCTAGCCCTGTGTGTCTGTCTGTCCGTATGAACACCTGGATCTCAGAGACTATAAGAGGTAGAGACACCAAACTTTGCACAAAGATGCGTTATGTGTGTACGCTGTGCAAGTTTGTTTTATATTTTTGATTTTCCCCTTCATTTCCCCCCTATGGGGGTATTCCCAATTTTCCATTCGTATAATCGCCTATATCTCGGAGACTATAAGACCTACGTACACCATATTTTAGTCCCACATGCCTTATGTGAATACGCAGAAAGTGTGTATTTTGGAATTTCCCTCTCTCCCCCCTCTCCCATGCAAATCGTAATCCCGTAATTCTTGGAATTTCGAATTCAAATTTTGCAAATACCCAGCTATGTGTCCGTATGCCACGTTTCATCATGATAGACCGATTTAACAAGAAGTTATAGCCATAAATATATTTGCTGCTGCAGTGGTGCTCAAGCGCTGCCCGCGGCTGTTTTTGATGCTGGTGTTTGGGTTGACTGCGAACATGCTTACACAGACACGAATATACGAGCATAAATATACATACACTCACATAGACGCAATTGCTTTGTATATGTGTACGAATACAAAAAGAGGTAAAATCGATCAAAAAAAAATTCTTTAATTTTCTTACTTTTTTTAATTTCTATAATTATTCTAAACATATGTACAGAGTATTTCAAAGTCGGGACATCCGACTTTAGCCTTTTTACTTGTTTTTTAATTTGAATTATGGTCTGACGTGACGTTATCTGACGTGACGGTACATAATTTCCGATAGAAAATTTGTAATTAGTATTGTTGTAGATACTTTTACACCTTGAAATGAATAATAGGCAGTCTTGGGACACTTGAGCTAGTCCTTCAACGATTCCGTATGTTCATGCCTGAACATTCTTCGGGGGGCCAAAATAGTATCTACTAAACATTGCCTATATTGCATACATCTTATTCTAGCATAAATTGTTATAATTATAGTATTATTACTAAAATTAATGATAGACGGCCCAATTTATTTTAGTCGCCAGCAGCTACTTTGTTGAGCATATCGTTCAGGGTGGCTTCTGGCTCCGCTTCAGGCTCCGATTCACGCTCGGTAATGACATTATCGACTTTGTCCACATCGTGGAAGTCAATCCAAATTGGTCCTGGTCTTTGTTTTAATTGGACTCTTTTCCAAGTGAGCTGCTGGTCCAATATGACTGATTTCCTCCGAGGCTTTCGCTTCTCTCTCTCCAGTTTGCCGCCCTTATGCTCCACATTTTCCAAATCGCTCTGTCGGCGAACCTTAATGTTTGTAGCAACCATGCTGTGCGTTGTATCAGTCTTTACCTGATCTGTGTTGTTGTCAATGAAAATCAGAATAACATCAGAATTGGATTGCTGAATGAATAGGCGTGACTCTTCCAGCTCGATTTCGTTGTCAGCGGTTTTATAAGATGCGATTAAGCCCTTCTGAATAGCTTCCGCTTCTGAGAATTTCTCCATTTTGTGTTGCATATATATTTTTGGATCAGGTGATTTACTGTCCCAAAAAGTGTTCCAGTTCATGCTGACGTACTGTTGTTGCGGCAGTGATTACTTTACTGCGCGGTTTTACAGTTATATTTCCAGACATTATCCAACCGAACTTTGTCTTTTGACCTAATATTCGTTTGACGGTTTTCACATTTCCCATAATTATAAATGGAAATAGGTCTGCTCCTATAATCATGTCAATTTTGGCTTGTTGAAGTTTGGATATGCCAGAATGCACTTCTTCCAGTCTATCTATTTTCCTATGCCCATATCAAAACCTTATTCTGGTAGCACTCTCTGTAACTTTGGCATTACCAATGCCTTAGTTCGTGTCTCGAATTTTCTTTCAAATGTGGGTTTTATCTTTAACTGTATGGTGTTTCTCAATATTTCCGTGCCACCTGTACAAATTCCTTCTATTTCTACAACTTGCTTTACTCTTGGAAGTCGTAGGAGTCGTGCTGCTTCTTTGGCGATGAAAGTTCTTTGCGATCATCCATCCATAAGAGCTCTAAGCAGTTCATAGTTTCCCCTTGCATTTACTTTCATTAGAGCTGTGGCAAAAATTGTCTCTTGACCATTTGTTTTGGTCATGTAGTTGACACATTCCTTCTTCACTTCTTCATGCAACAAGGTGTTGTGACCTTTATCACAGAATTGACATTTCCATTCTTTCTCACAATTCCTGATATTATGATTCCCAAAGCATCGGAAGCAAAGATGTTGATTTGAGGTAAGCTCCATCCTTGCCTTAAACGGTTGACATATTGCTATGTCGTGTCCAGTAATGCCACAGTAGCGGCATTCCTTTTGTTGCTGGCTTGAAATCGCTTTTTTTGACGTCCTTTTGTGTTCATATAACTGTAACGACTCTTGTGGTTATTTTCATATCGCTTGCAAATTAGCTCCCATGCTGAATCATAGTTTGCTGCTGATCCGTTCAGCAGGTGGCCAACTACCATCTTCGCCTCTCCCTTGAGCCAAGTCTTTAGATAATTAAGTTTCCTTGCGTTGCTGAGATCTTTTCTTTCGTGTATGACCTCCTTGAACAGCTCGTAAAATATTGGCCAGTCTTCCGAGTTGCCGTTGAAATTGGGAAGCTCTATTTTGGGGAACTCTGGGACCTCTGTGTTGGAGTACCCTACTTAGCTTCTAAGCCTTTCCTTTGCGCTCTCTATTGCGACCTTTACTGCGCTCTCTGTGGCGCTCTCTTTGCACGTTTTTCTTGTGCTGGTCCGCTGACTTGTAGCGGCAGCAGGCAAATCACCTTGCTAAGTAATACTCGCACGTTTAACATCGTCTGTACAATTTTCCAAGCCATTAAAAGCCATATTAATAATCGAAAGAATACCGCGTCTCATTTAATAACTAGTTAAATATTGTTTGTTGCAATCGCTAAAAAGCTAGCGATTTTTCATTGGCGTCCGAGCAGGGACTTCGGTTTTCTTAAGATAATTTTCTCGTTTGTTTGCGGGCTTTGTGGCTTGGTTTTTTGTGCGCGGTCGTGTGATTAGTACCTCGTTTGATTGGATCTGGTGTCGCTTGGATACCATATACATACATTTATTTGGATTTGGAGCTTGGTGCATTTCTGGATACCATCAACTACAACTGCTCGTTTGGACTGTGGAGCTGCTGTCTGCCCTACTTGTGGTAATGTCGTTTGGGTTGGCTAATGGGTGATCGTCGCTCGGAATCGGTGGCAACAATTGAGCATAAAGCTCTAAGAAGTTTAATTGCTGCAAATTTTTGCAAGCGAAAGATGTTTAAAACCTATTCACATACGTACATACATATGTATATATAGTAGGTGTATGCTTATGCGGACTCAATTTTTGGCACTCAAATTATTTTGTGCAACCACATTACATACACAAATACATAATCATACATACATACTCGCCACTGCATGATAATATTATATACATACATATACATACGCACATACACCACACCTTGCATAAATTAACAAATTATACACCCTCATAAACATACATAACTACTAACAAAACCTCGAGGCAAAACAAACCACAACAATTAAAAAAGGGCTACTAAGCTGATTTTTAACGTAAACAAGTAAAAAAGCTAAAGTCGGGTGTCCCGACTTTGAAATACTCTGTACATATGCTTACAATAATTATAGAAAATAAAAAAATTAAGAAAATTAAAAAAACAAAATTTGATCGATTTTACCTCTCTCGGTATTCGAACTCACGTAAAGGGTTTATAATTGCACATTTACATAGCAATTGCGTCTGTGTGAGTGTATGTCTGCCTACTGCATACATACACTCAAACAGACGCAATTGCTATGTAAATGTGCAATTATACACCCTTTACGTGAGTCCGAGAAAGGTAAAATCAATCATTGAATTTTTTTTTATTTTTTTAATTTTTTTTATTTTCTATAATTATTGTAAACATATGTACAGAGTATTTCAAAGTCGGGACACCCGACTTTAGCTTTTTTACTTGTTTTTATTTATATTGTGTTGGTTATTTAGGTAGATGTTTGTTGCATCAGCTGCATACATACATGCAAACATAGCTTTGTTGTTGCTTGCGCCGCTAGCGTAGCAAAAGAATTTTGTCGCTCTTTCCTTTGCCTTTTTCGGCTACACTTGTCGCTGGGCCAACGAACTTCCCCCCGCTACCCGTTTGAATTAGCGTTGCCTACAAGCGTGCTTGCGGTAATCGACGCCTATTTTCTGAGTACAGCTGAGATTGCTTGCAGATTTCGTTGTTGTTTGTGCGGTCGCTTGGACTGCTACTTTGCTTGCGTGCATACTGTATTGAGTGCGTGTGTACGTAATCTGTGTGCATTTCAGTTGGTCTCTTGCTGTTTTAGCGCGTTGTTATTTGCGAGGGCTGTTAGGAAAGTTCGGTGCTCATTTTCTTTGATTTGCAACTTGTTTAGAGTTTATTTTGGTTATACTCTACCATGTCAGAATCTGAGAAGCAACAAGTAGTAGTAAATCTAGTTCTAAACTAGTACAATGCTTGCAGAAATTTGATAAGGTTAGCGCTGATATTGCTCGTATGAGAACAGCATTTCAGTTAAAGACAATTTCGTTCGAACAAACAGAACTCGAGTGCCGTCTCGAGCTGTTGGAAGGTTACATAACGAAAGCTATGGCGCTTCAGGCAGATTTGGATAGTCTCAATCCAAGTAACGATAGTAGAGGGCCACTTGAGGATTTGTGCATTTCAACTAAAGCGTTGTATGTGAAGGCAACGAAACAAAAAGTTGAAAGTCAGACTTCTCATGACTGTTCTATGATGGCCAGTCAACGGTCACAGTTACCCAAAATGCGGCTGCCTACATTCAGTGGAAAGCATGCCGAATTTAAGAATTTTATGTGCTTATTTGAAAGTCTAGTTCATGACGATCCTTCGTTGACCAACGTCGAGAAGTTTAACCATTTGGTGTCGTGCTTGTCAGGTGAGGCTCTAGGAGTTGTGAAACCGTTTAAATAGACGTTACCAATATTTAGCGGCTGAAGAGACAACTCGGGTTCCAAATAAACCGCGAGGAGAACCTACAAGAAATAGTAAAGCTTCGTTTTTTGCAAAAAGGGTCCTTCAAAGCCTTCAAAACCGATTTCGAAGTGCACATATTGTAGTTATTCTTGCCCTTCCTTCGGTTCTATATCTGTTATGCAGCGATTTGAGTTTGCTAAGACTCAAAAAATGTGCCTCAATTGTTTGAATGTGGGTCATATAGTTTCCAGCTGCGAAGCTTCCAAGTGTCGGGTGTGTTCAAAACCACACCATTCGTTGTTGCACAGATACTCTGTAGCTGTGCCAAATTCACCCGCTCCACACGCAGTCGCACCTCCAGAAGCGTACTTAGGTCACGTTTTAAGTGCCGATCAAGTAATTCTTGCCACAGCAGTGGTAAAAATTAAAGATAGATTTGGCCATTACCATCCTGCTCGTGTGTTACTTGATGGCGGCTCACAGTTGAACCTCATGACTGAGAACCTTGCGCAGCGCCTTCGATTAAAGCGTAAAGACACAGCTGTGAGTATTGTAATGGCAGGTGGAACCACTACTGGTAGTAGGCACAAGGTGTGCGCTGATATTCAATCTCGTTTGAATTCTCACAGCTTTGGCACTGATTTTTGGGTTCTTAAATCCATGTCTTCCATTGTTGCAGAAGACATTGCTGGGATGGGTTGTTGCTGGTAGATATACAGGGCAAATAGCTCCTCAACAATTCAGCGTTAACGTTGTCGCTCAAGTTAATGATTGTTCTCTCGACACCTTAGTTCAACGCTTTTGGGAACTCGATCGGAGCCCAAATGAGTCGAAGGCTGTGCGCCAGACAGCTGAACAAAAGGCCTGTAAAGCTCACTTAACCAAATCAGTACAGCGCCTGTCTACAGGACGTTTTCAAGTCGAACTTCCGTCAAATCCAGTCCATAATACAGTGGGATCTACTGTACTAGGGCTTTCCTTTCAAACTGCTGAAAGACGATTTCTGCAACTTGAGCGCAAACTCGCAAGAGACAAAACTCTCCATGGCATGTATCATGACTTCATGAGAGAGTATAGTGATCTTGGGCATATGTCTGCTCTTGAATCTCCTCCTCCAGGACAGCACTACTATACTCCTCATCAGTGTGTCCTGAGGCCTGAAAGCACCACAACCAAATTGCGTGTGGTGTTTGACGCTTCTAGTAAAACGTCAACGGCTCAAAAATTACCAGCTCATTCTCTGGCGAGAAAGCGCCTCTCATGAGCTGCAGTCCTTTAAGTTGAACACTGTCACATACGGGACTGCATCAGCGCCATTTTTAGCTGTGCGCTGTTTGTTTGAATTGGCCAATATTTATGCTCGATGTCACCATGTCGCGTTAAATGTCATTAAAATTGTTTTTATGTTGACGACATGCTGGCTCCTCAAGATGATGTATTTCGTTATCATCTACATGAGGATAGCTTTACTTCGTTGAAGCCGACAAAGCGGAATATATTATTTCGTTTGTCTGAGCAACTTGGAAGGCCAAAACTCTGTGGCAAGAGCTGTGGCGATTTAAGATGTTAGTTGGGCTGCTAAAGCAACAGATTTGGGTGATAAATAGTCGTAGGTCTTGCTCAGCAGTTTTACATAACTGCCTTCGATGCAAGCCCAAGTTAGTTGAGCAAATAATGAGAAATTTGCCAGGTGATCGCCTTCGAGAAGGTCGACCTTTCAGGGTTTGTGGATTCCAACTTTGCGGCCCATTCCATGGTAGCTATCGCATACGCGGAAGACCGCCCTTTACAAATTACGTAGCGGTATTCGTGACGAACTTCGCGGGAATAAGCGGCTTGCTGAGAGACCTGCCGTCGGCTTTCGAGCGGAGAAAGGACGCCCTGACGGACTCTGCGGCAGAGCGACGAATCGATTGGTGGTTCATTCTTCCCCGACCTCCTCACATAGGAGGATTGTTGCAGGCAGCGGCGCTGCTAGGTGACCAGTCCACGATGTTGGCGGTGCTCCGTGTGGATTTGAAAGACCGGGAGTCCTTCAAAGGGGCCGGAATGTTGGAGCACCCTACTTAGCTTCTAAGCCTTTCTTTTGCGCTCTCTATTGCTGCGCTCTCTGCGGCGCTCTCTTTGTACGTTTTTCTTGTGCTGGTCCGCTGACTTGTAGCGGCAGCAGGCAAAATCGCTTGTCTTGTAATATCGGCAGTGTGAACCTCGCTTTGTACAATTATCCAAGCCATTAAAGCTATACTTATAATCGAAAGAATACCGCGTCTCATTTAATAACTAGTTAAATATTGTTTGTTGCAATCGCTAAAAAGCTAGCGATTTTTCACTCTTCTTTCAGTGTCTTGATGTTATTTGTCTTTCTGTCGATTTTCCGGCAAAGAAGGCTAACTTCTTCTCTTAGCAAATCGATTTCGTCTATATTAAAGGCAAAACTTTCATATTTGCTTTCCAATTTGTCGAGCGTGGTTTTTACAGTTGACCATAAGATTTGCACCCGGTCCTTGGCATCTAGAAGCTCCTCGATGTCATTACCCATCAGGCATTTGTGCACCTGTGTAAGGTATTGCCTGAGCCGCTCTGCCCGCTTATCTGCTATCTCTCTAGTTGGGCTTGAATTACGAGATGCACATTTAAACTGCACTTCAGGTACTTCTGAATGGCGTCCAATTTCAACCTCCCCTTCAGGTACTTTTGAAGCGGGTGGAATTTCTCTCCATGAATGACTCCCTATATTGTTGGGTGCGAGCCATGGTGGAGTCGAAGATCCTCTCGTTAAAATACTGGTGGTTTATCACTCCACCTTTAACGAGGGCTGAGTTGTTTGAAACGAACTTCGTCGTTTTCGACTCAATCCTAGACAAGTCTCCTTTTAGAGATATTATTTCTAAAAGGCCTCATGGTCGCTTGCTGTGTAGTCCAGACCAAGGTTCGAAGTGGAGGATGGGAACAGAGCGCTACTAACAAATGTAAGGTCTACAATTGATCCGGTACCGGCTCTGCTGAAGGTGTTTTGTGACCCAGTATTCAGCAGTGCAATGTCCAGCGTCGCGAAGGCCTCCATTTACGTTCTGCCTCTAGCATTCGTCGAGACACTGCCCCATTCTGTTGACAATGCATTGAAGTGTCCCGCATTAGTGACGCGATTGCGGCTCATAGCATCCTATACTATTGAATCCATAATTAAGGAAAACTCGCTAAGAGACAAACTTGGGGCCAGGTAGCAACTGTAGACCCAGAAGCTGCTGATTTTCGCCCGCACAAAGCCCATCTCCTAGTAGAATGCAGCTGCTTATACTGATTTCCGCATAGCCATATTGCTGCCTGTTTGCTAGGATTGGACACCCAGTCGGAATTACTTCGCACTCTATACGGCTCGCTGAGGATCGCCAGGTCAGCTCCACGCTCTGTAACGGTTTACGCCAGCAGGCCGCTGCGCAATGATTTAGGTTTAGCTGCATTATCCTCATCAGTGATTTGGTAAGGCACTCTCAGTCTCCAGCGGACACACATACGTCGGCGGGGCCTTTATTGCTGCACCGGAAGCATATCGCGCTCCCACTGCATTCGGCAACGTTATGGCCGGTTTCTCCACATTTGAAGCAGCGATTGCTTCTGTTCGCTACCCCATTGCAGTTTCTAGCTATGTGGCCAGGCTCCAGGCATCGGTAGCACCTTCCGACTTTGAGTTTCCCCAGTCTAAGAAGGCTCTCGGCAGCTTTGCCTGGCACGCTAATTACAGTTCGTCCAGGTCCCTAATCTCGAAACCGTGCACCTGGACAACGGCCTGAACTGCCAGCGTCTCGCCAAGGGCCTGCCCGATGCTTTCTTTCAGCTTTCAGACTTCTAGGAGTAAGTCACCGTTACACATTTTTCTGACCTTGCTGATGTTTTCGCTTACGCCCTGTAGCTTGTCGTCGTCGCGTCTGGTGACCATTCGCAGGATATCGCTGTAGGATAGGCTCTCCCGATGTTCAATAATGATGGCCAGCTCGTATTGGCTCTGGTGGTTGCTTACGAGTTACTCTACTGCGCCTATTTTTTACCTCGTACCATATCTGATCTGCAGGTTCTCCAGAGGTGGTAGGTACTGCCTTAGCGGCCACGGGCGGCTTTGTGGAATGCTCCGTTTGGCGTGACATGCGAAGCAGCACTTGCAGTAGCCAAAGCGAGGTTGGCGTCTTTATTACTCCGTTTATTAGGTAGTGGTGATTTCTACGCGGCAGTCTGTATGCCGACGTCGGTGCTCGTTGGTTTCACTCCAATAATTGTCCAGTCCAACTTGCTGCAGATTGAGTTGTGCAGCCTTAGCATCTCTCTCTAGCTCTTTATCCTTCTGGCTAACATGCCGCTTTTGCTGTCCTTCGAAGAGGCGGCAGACCAACTGTAGGTACCCAGCTCCTGCATCTCCACTTGGACGGTGGACTGCCGGTTGTCCTGTAGGCCTAATTGGCGCCCCCACTGAGCTTGGCAAAGGCGCCGCCATCGGTGTGGAAAAGGGCGTGGTCGCTGCCTCGGCAGCATTTGCTGCACACCACGATGCTGCAGGTGAGCATAGCAAAGGAAAGCTCTGGATTGGCACTGTAGATGGAGCAGATTTTGGTGGAGATTTAGCTACGAGCGATCGCCGCGCGAAAGTGTTTTCGCCCATACTTCCTCATTGGTTTTCAGCCAGGCTTCGTCACACATAGGTGTTAACGGCCCCTGCCAAAGCGAAGGCGGCACCTCCAAGCGCACTTTTGGCTGGATAGTCGCACCTCCTACTTTCGCATTACGACTCGCTGTCAGTACAGCCGAATTCTGCCTGCCGGTGGCTGGTCGGTGGGAGCCACCTTCTCCGATCCCTTTGGTTGCGTGTCGGTCATCGAGGCGAGTAGAAGCGAGTTCCCTCGATGGCCAAGTATTTACCTTGACGGGATGGGGGTTATCCCGCCCCTTTTCGGTCACCAGAGCCCCTTTTAGGTACACCGCCGGAGTACCGTCCGCCGCGACCCGTCGACCTGCCCCGTGCAAGTGTTGTACCTTGTTAAAAGTGAGGGTACAAAGTCCACGGTTTAGCCGGGAAGATCCGAGATGTGGAAGGTATCTTACCAACCCTTATGCGGCGATGGTAAGTGACGTCAGTGCAGCCAACTTGCTTTCACTTTCACACCGTGTCCTCGCACACACGTATGCATTTTATGTTGTTTGTTCTGCCTACATTTGTAAAGCGAAACCCGTATTTATATATTTTGAAAATCCTTGAATGCAGAGTTGCAGATTTAGTTACGTTACGTTTCTCCTACTTGGAGCTTGGACAATTTACCAAAATCCCTTCTTAGTGCTCACCTACACTATGATAGGATACTTGAGCTCAAATTTTAGCTCCCTAGCTCTTACCTTTTGGGCTGTGGGGTGTTGATTGTGTTTCAATTTTTCCGTTCGAATTTTCCAAAATTGCTTCTTAGTGTTCACCTACACCATAAAAGACAACTTTTGTCAAAATTTCAGCTTCTTAGCTCTTATCGTTTGGGCTGTACATTGATTGCACATAGCTTTTCGTGTCGCGATGTTTCCACTGGAAAATCCCTATAATTCTGGCCCCAGGACAAATAGCAAAATACCAAGTATATAGGTTTTTTTTTTTGTATTCTTTACGAGAGTACACAAACTAAGTAAGTAACTTAGGCTTAACTTTAAATGCTCACTTCGAGCCGTCCAAAAAATCAGCTGCCCTAAAAGTTCGTAAGTCTGCTGCAGTTTTAGTTTGAAGTTAATCGGATGAAAATTGTAGATTTTTAATACAAACGTTGGAGCCCCTTTGGAGTTCGAATTTCCCAAAATCCCTTCTTAGTGCTCACTTTAACTGTGAGAAGGACCTTGTGTCCAAATTTTAGCTGTCTAGCTGTTACTGTTTACAGCCCTTTGCTAGTAATTCGTCTATCTCGTGGTCAATCGCCGCTTGCATCGCAAGATTTCTCGGATAGTAGCGCTGTTTGATGGGCCTGTCGTCTTTAACGCGGATCGTGTTTGTTGCCACTGCCGTTCCAGCAGTTCCGCGCGGAACTCGGCCCACGGCTGGGTGCTGCTGCGCCCTGCAGGATATTGGGTTACATCGGTACCAAGTTATCTACCGGCTCTCCACTCACTTCCGCTTTCTCTTCCAGTCTACGCAGAAATGCTCGTGGGTCCCCGCTGCCATCGAAATGTACTCCCTATTGCCCCACCTCCGTGCTCAGGGCTTTCCGCTCCGCTCGCGACATTGTCGAACGGGCCGCTGCATCTGTTGTTGGTGCGGTCGGCACAGCTGGCCCGGTCACAGAAACCACCGCTGGTGTCGTCATCACCGCCGAGGACACTATCTGGCTCGTGGTTACGGCTGGCACTGATGGCGTGTCTGCAGTGTGGGTGGTGGCAACGGTACTGGCGCAGCCCCGGCTGATGCTGCTGTTTGTGCTGCTGTTTGTGTTGAGGCCACCATTTGGGTTGGCCCCTTTCTGCCGTCCTCGCCGTCCTTCTCTAGTAACAACACCCTGTGACGGTCGCCAGGTCGTCTTTACAAGGTTGCTGGCTTGCCATCTTTTTGACCCATTCCTAAAATATATATATATATATATATATTTTTTTTTTTTGGTTTAAAGCACTTGAACAGATAAGTAGGGGTTTTACTTTGTTTATCCTAGGTACACGTACAGAAATGGTATATATTACCCATAGTTTTGGTGCAGCGCAATAGTCTAGTTTTGACTTAAAAAGCAGGCAGTTGTATATAATAAGCAGTGAATAGTACTTCTGAATATAATTTATGGTTATTATTTTAAAAACCTAAAAAGTGAATTTTATGAACATGGCTCTGCAAAATGCAAAGTGTAATAATAAAATATTAACTTAAATTGTTTCTTAATTTTAAAAATAGTTTTTTTTTCTTCACCCTTTGGGTCAGGGGTACTCTGTAACATATGGCACGTCTCCAGCTCCGTTCTTAGCGGTGCGGTGTTTAACAAGGCTGAGTGAAATGGTCCTTTCTTCACATCCAACAGCTGCTGAAGTTAGTCGGAGCTACTTTTATGTCGACGATATGCTAACTGGTGCTGAAAGCGTTGAACAGCTAAAAAAGCTTCGAGGAGAAGTGTAGGCTTCGAATTGGCAGTGGTTTTCGAACTGCTCAGAACTATCAGCATCTGATAACACAGTTATTCCATTAACCACAACCGACTCTGACACAATCAAAACAGTCGGCGTTGTGTGGTTGCCAAAGGAAGATGTATTTCATATTCAGTTTTGAAATTCCTTCCAAGATCTCCGCTCGACAAAACGGAACATATTATCGCCAGGTTTTTCGATCGTGTGGGCCTTCTTTGCCCGCTGATCACAAAAATTAAAATGTAGCTGAAAGATTTGAAGAAGAAAGAAGTTGGATTGTGTTCACAAAAGTGAACATACTTTTAGTCACCAGCGACTATTACAACTAGGTTTTGCCCTGCGCAAGATGTTCACAAAAGTGAACAAAAGCTCAGGAATGAGCATAGGAAACATAAGCAGTAGGTAGTCTCAACAGAATCTCTGCCTAAAAATAGCCGCATGCAGCAGTGCTACAGACCAATGCACCGTAGGCATATGTATATGAAAACACAACGTTTAAGGGTAGGTGCGCAATGCACTAGATAAGAAAGGCTTCGAACAAGTACATATGGAGGGGAAATCCACTTGACACCGTTAGGATAGAATAAGACAAAAAATGTAAAATTAAAGTGCAATGTTTAGAGAATAAGAAAGAGTGAAATATTAAATTACTAGTACATAAGAAAAACCTAGTAAATAAGACAAAAATTGTATAAATATTGAAGGAATTTCAGAAATAAATTAGAATGAAATTGGAAATTTCAGCATTGGTTTGTTTCCTTTTTTGTTCTCTCAGGGACGCTCTACACAGGATTAAGTGTAGCCTCTGATAGAAATAGTTTCTAGCTGTATAGCAAGGAACTATTTACAGATTGGGACGAATCCATTCCTGAGCATCTTCATAAAGTTTGGGGCTCGTTTCGTCCATACAGATACGCAGTCACCTATTCAAATACATGCGTTCGCCGATGCTTCATTGCGAGCTTATGGCGCCTGTATTTATGTTCGTGTTCCGACTGCCAATGGTTGGAAAGTGTCACTTTTGACCTCAAAATCCAAAGTAGCTCTATTCAAGAGAAAAACTTTGCCTCGTATTGAGCAGTGTGCAGCAGATCGGAGATCTTGTCGTCAAGTCAGCCCGTTCTTTAATTTTCCTATCGACAAGATTATTGAATGCTTCTATTCCATACGAAGCCAAGTTTCTTATTTGCATGTCTCAAATTGCCATGCTTCCCCTAGATCGCTGGTGAGCCTGCTTCGTGAGCGAGTTTGGCTGGTTAACGCTCAGGAAGTGTGTCGCCGAACAGTACGTTCGTGCATCCTCTGCTTCAAATGGAAGCCCCGGTTGGCCTCCCAAGTAATGGGAAATCTTCCGACAGACAGGATCCAGCCATTCCACCCATTCGAAGTATGTGGTGTTGATTTTTGTGGCCCTATAAGCACAACGCTCCGCATCCGTGGCAAGCCACCGTACAAGTCATACGTGGTTTTTTTTTGTTTGTTTTGCCTCGATAGAGGTTTACTTAGAGCTTGTGTCAGACCTAACCACTGATGCTTTTCTTTTCTCCTTTGAAAGGTTCGTCGGCAGGAGAGGCGTCCCACGCAAAGTCTACTGCGACAACGCGACGAACTTCGTGGAAGCCGACCGGAGGTTGCAGGAGTTCTGAGCGTGGTGGGAGAAGGAAGCAGAAGGCGTACGCGAATTCGTATCAAAAAAAAAGGATGCGAGAGCACCTCACTTCGGCGGTCTATGGGAGGCAGGTGCCAAGTCTGCAAAGCACTTCTTCCTGCGGACGGTGGGCAGTTCGCTCCTCACCGCCGAAGAGCTGAAATTCGTGAATTCGTGAAAAACAAGCGTCCCATCTCTCGTTATTTAAATACATTTATAAAAATTCATATACATAAATTGTTCACATGTGTTTATACTTTTACATTATGCAGATTGAACTGCTTCTTACAGCTAGGAAGCTACGCTGCCCTCTCAAACTTTGACATTTTATGTTTACAGCTAAGCCCTATCAAAAAACAAGAAAGGAGTGCTAGTCAATCGAGCTCAACTCTTTCAAAATTTTTTTAAATAATTAATTTAATTAATTTTTAATTAAATATAAAGCATTCAACACTTTCATACATACTTTCTTTTTCTGTTTTAGGAGAGTGTTTTTATTTAAAGCTGTACATCGTGGACAACAATTTTAGTTCAAAGCTTCAAGAATTACGGGAGTTAAAAAAAACTGTGACGTAGTTGTGCGAACTCGCGTCGATGCCTGATATGCAACCGAAGGAGTTGAAGAAGGTGGCTCCCACTGAGCAGCCACCGGTCCCGCAGAACACGGGTATGCAGGCCGTATACAACGAGCCGTAACTAGTATGGCGGCGGTGTGGCTAATCAGCCAAAGGTTCTCTTGGAGGCACCCCTATCGCTTCCGCTTACGCAGGAGGATCGACCGTCGATCCCTATTGGCCAGATGTCCAACGAAGTCTGCTCCTTCTATAACGCCTTCCCAGAACTTCCCGATTCTCTGCTCACCTGCAGCATCGCTGTGCAGCAAGCGCAGCCAAGCCGGCGAATACGCATTTCTCTGCTACGTACCACGCTAGCCTGCAGAAAACATTCGGTATGTTGGCAAGCTCAAACTTGGATGGACTAGTTTCCGCATAAAAGTGAAGTGAAACTTTTTTTAATCGATGTTTAACATTTTTGTTAAACATCAATTTGTTTTTGGAGAGTCGATTGAACGTATAAAGTCAAATGCATACCTGAATTAGAGCATTATTCCTTTAAAATGTCACTGAAATTGTCGGGTCTACTCGAAAACGACAATAAAAATTAATTTTGTTCAGCTTTAAGATTAATGGATTTTATTTTTGGGATAATGCAATTTTGTCCAATTTAGCTTCTCTTCCTTTAGTTACCGTATTCTACGATTAGAATCGTGCAGCCATGTGTTGTGAAATATGACCAAGAGAAGAATACCAAGTTTGTTTACATTTCAAATTGTACATACTGTTAGGTTCATGCACGTATTTTCATACTACAGCTGCTTATATCATAATTTCAATTTCGCCAGCTGGTCTACTTTAAGGTGGCCAACTTTTGAAAAAGCCAATGCGTAACAATTTAAGGTGGTGATATTTTTGATGTGTCATTATTCAATTTGTTTATGTTTCTTTATTTTTCATACGAGTGAAACTTTTTGACCAGTACTGGATTTTTATACTCTGTACATAAAGTGTACAAGAGTATATTAGGTTTGCGGGAGCTGAAAATGTAACAGGCAGAAGGAGGCATGGCAGACCCCACAAAGTATATATATTCTTTATCAGCATGACGAGACGAGTCGATCTAGCCCTGTCTGTCTGTCAGTCTGTCCGTATGAACACCTGGATCTCAGAGACTATAAGAGCTAGAGACACCAAACTTTGCACAAAGGTGCGTTATGTGTGTACGCTGTGTTTGTTTTTTTTTTTATTTTTTTTATTTTCCCCCCCACTTCCCCCCTATGGGGGTTTTCCCGATTTTCTATTCGTATTATCGCCTATATCTCGGAGACTATAAGACCTACGGACACCAAATTTTAGTCCCAGATGCCTTATGTGAATACCCAGAAATTGTATATTTTGGAATTTCCCTCCCTCCCCCCTCTACCCAGCAAATCGTAACTCCCGTAATTCTTGGAATTTCGAACTCAAACTCGGCAAATACCTCCATTTAGTTATTTTAAGTCCAAATACCAAGTCATGATTATCATGATAGGCCGATTTAACAGGAAGTTATAGCCATATATGTACATAAGACCAAGTAGTGCCCGCAGCTGTTGTTGTTGTTACTGCTTTGCTCAGGCACACGAGAGATTCGCAGACACACACATACAGAGTACAGAGTACAGAGTATTTCAAAGTCGGGATACCCGAAATTTATCTAAGCATTTCCGGTACAGCAGCGCCAAATCGGCTCAACAAACCACATATCAAGTGGATCGAAGACCCCTCCGGAGCACGTCTGGAACATTTTGGCGACCGTGACAGGACACAGATAAGTCTCGTTCCATTTTTTATATTCAAATTCGCCGATTTCATGAAATCGTATAGTTGCTATACAGATTACCAAACACTATTGGAACGCCATAGTAATCGTCATCTGTATCTACATATAAATCAACTGTGACTAGTGCACAAGGCACGGTGGTCAACATAGTCGCTGTATCAAGGCCACGCTGTTGGATAGAATAGCAACAGAGACGTTATCATTGCACCGTTCACAATCTACACCCGCCGCTCCGCACATCCCCTCTCACCAATTCACATATCGTTCCCGCCAACGAAAATTGTAAGAAGCGCGCTCAAAGAAGAGCACAAAATCAAGCGGTAAATACACACACATTAATACACTTGCATTCTAAAACTAATGTACAGCCAAATATTGTGGCTGTTGTTGCAAATTTGTACTCGCTAGAAAGATCCGTTAGGCTGTGATTCTTGTTTTTGGGCATTGCTTTTCAGTTCGTTGTAACCAATTTCGCCCAACGCGCTCAGCGCACAGTGGCACAAACTTAGTGAAATTTGTAATAAATTATTTGCATAAGAGATTTAGCTTCAAGTGGCATTAGTGGTGACCTGTTGCGGTTGTGTTACTGCGTTATTTACATTTTGCGCGTAATTAATTTGGATAAATAACTTAAAATGAGTCAATACGACGACACCACACTTACGAAAGCTGCGGCCCTCGACGTCAACGATCCCCGTTTGATCAAACTTCGTGTGCAGAGAACTACAATGGAATGAAACATCGAAAGTTTAAAGTCCAGAATAACCACAACTGGAGCTGGTTCTGAAGTACCAGTTCTTGAGTGCAACCTTCAAATACTGGAGTCCTATTTTCGTCAAATTATGCAGATACAAACACAAATCGAGGACATCCATAACAGGGACACAAGCAGGTCTAGCATTGAAGAACTTTTCATCGCAACAAAAGCTGCTATTGTCACGTTTATCAACGAGAAAAGGCGAGCAACTGTTTCTGAATCGACGTTTTTAAATTCGACATCAAGCATAACTGCTGTCCATCACAGTAGGCTTCCAAAGATTAAGCTTCCAACCTTTGATGGCCAGTATGCCGACTATAAACGATTTATAGCTGCATACGACAACCTTATTGAAAGCGACAGTTCAATATCGGTAATTGACAAATTTAATTATTTACTAAACTGTTTGTCTGGACCCGCATTAGAAGTCGTGCAGGTATTTCAAGTCTCTGAAGGGAACTATGCCAAGGCGTTAAGTCAACTAAAAAGGAGATATGACAACAATGTACTCATATTCCTTGATTATATATCGAGCTTGTTCAGTCTACCTAAGATGACCAAAACCTGATGCGACGATGCTGCAGAAACTAATTGATTCTGTCTCAGCCATGCGAGCGTTGCTTTTGTCATTGTAGAGCTGATGTTATGAATTCAATTATGATTCACATAGTTTTATCCAAAGTCGACGCAGACACCAAGTTTCATTACGACGAGAAACAGACGTTCGAAACTTTGCCATCTTGGGAAAATTGTTGTACTACATTAACGCACAGATGTAGATTTCTAAAAAGTCGTTCTAAACCCTTAGAGAAACCAGATACGCCAGATGTCAAGCATAAGGCTAAGCTCAGCAATGTATCCAAGACATTCCTTACGAGCAAAGCAACTTGTGTCTTCTGCAGCTCATCAGAGCACTACATTTCGTCTTGTCCTGCATTCACTGCGTTACTTTTGGGACAACGAAAAGAATGGGTTAAAAGGAATCAACTTTGTTTTAATTGCCTTCGTAAAAACCACAACCAAAAGCAGTGTCAGTCAAAGTCACGCTGCAAGGTGTGCCATTCACCTCACCATTCACTATTGCACAACTTCGCGGAAATTGAGCAAAGGTCGCAAGGACCAACTCATACAGCCAGCGCTAATCCGAGTAGCGGGCTTATGCCGTCATCATTTACGACGCCATCATTTATGCCGTCTTCACCGGCCCAACAAGGAAATGTATCGTTAGTAGTTCGAGCTGCTACTAGAGGCATTCTCCCAACAGCAATAATACAAATCAAGAGCAAATGCGATGACTATCACATAGTACGCGCTTTGCTAGATTCATGCTCAGAAGTAAGTTTCATGACTGAAGAAACTGCTAAACGGCTCAAGCTAGAGAAATGTCGAGTCTCAAGCTCAGTATGCGGTATTTCGGAAGTTCCACAAAGGATCAACTTCACAGTTCAAACAACATTGAAATCGCGTCTATCGGATTTCGAATGGCCATCAACGTTTGCTGTAATAAAGTCAATTTGCAGTAACCAGCCAAATCGCAATTTGGAAATATTACAATGGCAGTTTCCACCACTCGTCGAGTTAGCCGATCCTTATTTCTACAAAACGAATAAGATCGACGTTCTCATAAACACGGAAGGGTTTTTCGACAGCATGTCATGTTTATTAAACACTGCATACGGTTGGATAGTAGGCGGTCAAGGCATTCAGCCAAGGAACCAAAACTATTCATGTTACGTCGTGAATGAAGAGCCACCGTTAGATAAAATTGTCCAACAGTTTTGGAATGTCGAGGAGTATACGAGCTCACCAGCCAAATTCACTGATGAAGAACAAAAATTCGAAAATCACTTTAGCACGCAAGCGTTTAAATTTTCTCGAACGAAAACTAAACAACACTTTTTCATCCCACACCATTGTGTATTACGGCCAGACAGTTTGACAACAAAACTGCAAGTCAACAATACAGCAAGATCTTAAACCAACACTTCTTGCTTGCACAAATATGCTCTGTCAGGAGATATTACGAAAATGTATCGCCAGTTCGTCATCGACTCACGCGACAGGCAATTTCGTATGATATTGTGGAGGTCAAATCAGGAAGACGACTTATGAGTCTATCAGCTCAATACTGTAACATACGGTCTTTCATCCGCGCCATTCCTTGTCATAAGGTGTTTATTTCATTTAGCTGATCTATTTGATTCAGAGTTTCCAATAGGTGCGGCAGTATTGCGATCTGATTTATATGTTGACGACTTACTTACAGGAGCCGACAAATTTGAATAAGTTAAACGAAAAAAGGATGAACTGACTGAAATTCTGAACAACGCCGGAGTGCAAATGACAAAATTCACCAGCAACTCGTGCGAGCTCATCAACGACCAACAAATGTATCAGGAGATTTCCATCGATGACATTGCTACACGCCGCACAGTTCTGTCAACCATAGCAAAGATTTTTGATGTACTAGGTTTAATGGGGCCAATAGTAATACGCTGCCAAATCTTTCTTCAAGACTTGGTCATTCGGAAATTCGACTGGGATGACCCACTTCCTGCAAGGTTCGTCGAGATTTGGAACAAACTCAAGATTGACTTAGAACACAGTTCAAGTCTCAAAATTCCACGATACGTAAGCACATCGCCAATAGCCAGAAGTGAGATACACGGATTTGCAGACGCTTCTAAACGTGCTTACGGCTGCTGCATTTACATACGCACAAAGATTGGCGCAGACACTAACGTGCATTTGGTAATAGCCAAGTCAAAGGTGGCGCCGATAAAGGTTCAAACACTACCGAAGCTGGAACTATGTGCTGCAGTTCTGCTCAATAGAACTTTGCGCAAATTTCAAAGTAAACTGGACCAAAACGTCAACAATATTTATTTTTGAACTGACTCGAAGATTGTGCTGCAGTGGATTGGCATGCATTCGTCTCAACTAAACTGCTTCGTAGCAAATAGAATTGCTGAATTACAGGCGCATTCTGGAGACGTAAATTGGAGGCACGTGCCTTCTGCTAAAAATAACCGCCGATATAATTTCAAGGGGATGCACAATTGAGGAACTGAAAACCAACATGTGGTTTACCGGCCCTGACTTTTTGAAGAAAGACGAAATTTACTGGCCACAACTTAAGGAACCATTGCCTGCATCTACAGAAGTACGCAAACGAGCTGCACTGATCTGCATAGAAGAGTTGCAGCCTACAACTTCAATCATTGACACTGTCATCGAATGCTCATCGTCATACATACGAATACTAAGAATCATGTCTTATGTATTTTGCGTATTCAACAGAGTTTCCGCTAATCGCAAATACAATCCTCAGAATTATGTATAACGTTCTAGCGCATTCTATTAGCGAAAAATAAACAATTAAAGCCAAGCTTGCAAAGCCTTGCACCATTTTTATGTACAATGCAACTAGGAGAATTGTGTGTAGATGTTGTAAGAGTTGGCGGAAGGTTAGCTAAGGCCGAAATTCCCTATGATGCTAAGTTCCAAGCCATTTTGCCACGAGACCATCGTTTCAGTCGCTATATGTAGAGTATTTACATCGTCAAAATTTACATGCTGGGCCGAAAGTACTTGTTTCTCTCTTACAAGAAAAGATATGGATCGTAAACGCCAGATTGTTAGCTCGACAGGTTGTACGAGCATGCACACACTGTTTCAAGTACAAGCCTCGTCTCATGCATCAAGTAATGGGCAATCTCCCAGATCGCTTGCGAGCTTGTCGCCCCTTTTTGGTCACGGGCGTGGATTTCTCCGGACCGTTTATGACGTCGTATTGGATAAGTGGAAGGGCGCCATACAACTCCTACGCAGCAGTATTTATTTGTTTCGCTTCAAAAGCGATTCATATCGAGCTGGTCAGCGAACTCTCAACTAACGCATTGCTGTTTTGTATTCGAAGATTTATTTCACGCCGTGGACTGCCTGAACGCATTTACTATGATAATGCGACAAATTTTGTTGGCGCTGCAGCAAAATTAGCGGAGTTTAAGAGAGCCGCTCTTAACTCAGAGGCAACTCACAGCATCAACGAATTTAGTTCCTGTAAAGGCTTTGAGTTTCGTTTCATACCGCCGTGGACTCCACACTTTGGCGGCTTGTGGGAGGCAGCAGTAAAATCAGCAAAGTCTTTTTTGATAAAAAACGTCGCAGAGGCCAACCTCACTTTCGAAGAGCTGCAAACGCTGTTTACTGAAGTGGAGGCTATTTTTCACGACCAATTGCCCCAGTTTCAGACGATCCAAATGATGACGACGTACTCACACCAGGTCACCTACTTATTGGTACATCGCTGATATCCGCACCAGAGCAGATCCTCTTCAATCAGGAGGACACTACCAATCTACGCTATTTAGACGGCTGGCAGAAAGTGACCTTTCTAAAGCAGCAATACTGGAACAGATGGCATCGTGACTACATTCACACGTTGCAAAGGAAAACGAAATGGACTTGTGCGCAGCCAAACATTGAACAGGGACAACTGGTTCTTGTACATGAAGACAGCGTGCCCACGCAAACATGGAAGCTTGCACGCGTTACTTCGGCTATTCCTGGAGGTCCTCTCCAGGCAAGGTTCGAGTGGTTGACCTAAAAACCAGCAAAGGAGCTTTTAGTCGACCTATTCACAAGATCGCATCGTTACCGAATTCTCACTTTTGAAAGTAGATCCTTTCAAGGGAGGCGTGGCAGACCCCACAAAGTATATATATTCTTGATCAGCATGACGAGACGAGTCGATCTAGCCCTATCTGTCTGTCCGTATGAACACCTGCATCTCAGAGACTATAAGAGCAAGAGACACTAAACTTTCCACAAAGGTGCCTTATGTGTGAACGCTGTGCAAGTTTGTTTTATTTTTTTGATTTTCCCCCCAACTTCCCCCCTATGGGGGTTTTCCCGATTTTCAATTCGTATAATCGCCTATATCTCGGAGACTATAAGACCTACGGACACCAAATTTTAGTCCCAGATGCCTTATGTGAATACCCAGAAAATGTGTATTTTGGAATTTCCCTCCCTCCCCCAAACCGCGATTTTCTCTAACTCCCGTAATTCTTTGAATTTCAAACTAAAATTCTGCAAATACCCCCAGTTCGTAATTATGTGTCCGTATGCCAAGTTTCATCATGATAGAGCGATTTATAGCCATAAATATATTTGCTGCTGCAGCGCTGCCCGCGGCTGTTGTTGATGCTGGGGCTTGGGTTGACTGCGAACATGCTTACACAGACACGAATATACGAGCATAAACATACATACACTCACATAGACGCAATTGCTTTATATATGTGCAATTATACACCCTTTACGTGAGTTCGAATACCAAAAGAGGTAAAATTGATCGAAATGTTTTTTTATAGCCTGTACCCAATGGGGGAAAGGCTATACTAGTTTTGTGCGCATGTATGTAACACACAGAAGGAGGCGTGGCAGACCCCACCAAGTATATATATTATTGATCAGGATGACAAGCCGAGTCGATATAGCCATGTCCGTCTGTCCATCCCCCCACTCCGCCGCAATTCGTGTTTTTGTTTATATATTCCGTAATTCTTGGAATTTTGAAATCAATTTTGGTAGGTACATCCAGTTAGTACTAATGTGTCCGTGTGCCGGCAGCGCTGTCCGCAGCTGTTGTTGTTGCTGCTTTGGTTCAACTTTGTGCTGCACACATACACGCATATAAACACGCATAGGCACGTGATGTAAATGTATGCTGTTAAAACTGAACATAAACATGTCTTATAATTTAATTTAATTACTTAATTAATTAATTCACTTTTTTAATATTTTAATTTAAAAAAAAAATTTTTTTAAATTTTTATTTTCCTTTTTTGTGGAGAGTGCAGGCTATTTATACTCTGTACATGAAATGTACAAGAGTATATTAGGTTTGCGGGAGCTGAAAAATGTAACAGGCAGAAGGAGGCGTGGCAGACCCCACAAAGTATATATATTCTTGATCAGCATGACGAGACGAGTCGATCTAGCCCTGTCTGTCTGTCTGTCCGTCTGTCCGTCCGTATGAACACCTGGATCTCAGAGACTATAAGAGATAGAGACACCAAATTTTGCACAAAGATGCGTTATGTGTGTATTCTATACGAGTTTGTTTTATTTTTTTGATTTCCCCCCCCCCCCCCCCCCCCACTTCCCCCCTATGGGGGTTTTCCCGATTTTCCATTCGTATAATCGCCTATATCTCGGAGACTATAAGACCTAGGAACACCAAAATGTATATTTTGGAATTCCCCTCCCTCCCCCCTCTACCCCGCAAATCGTAACTCCCGTAATTCTTGGAATTTCGAACTAAAATTTTGGAAATACCCCCAGTTGGTTATTATGTGTCCGTATGCCAAATTTCATTATGATAGACCGATTTAACAAGAAGTTATAGCCATAAATATATTTGCTGATGCAGCGCTGCTGCAGCGCTGCTCAAGCGCTGCCCGCGGCTGTTGTTGATGTTGCTGTTTGGTTGACTGCGAAAATGCTTACACAGACACGAATAGATGCGCATAGGCATACATACACTCACACAGACGCAATTGCTATGTAAATGTGCAATTATACACCCTTTACGTGAGTTCGAATACCGAGAGAGGTAAAATCGATCAAATTTTTTTTTTATTTTCTTAATTTTTTTATTTTCTATAATTATTGTAAACATATGTACAGAGTATTTCAAAGTCGGGACACCCGACTTTAGCTTTTTTACTTGTTTACTATCGGGCTTGCTCGATTAATATATATAATATAATAATAATAATATATTATAATAATAATATATATAATTATATATATAATATATATATTTTTTTAAATTTTTCTTTTTTGTGGAGAGTACAGGCTATTTTACTGTCGGGCTTGCTCGACTGTAGCGTTCTCTCTTGTTTTTAATTCTCTTACTTTTTTTAATTTCTATAATTATTCTAAACATATGTACAGAGTATTTCAAAGTCGGGACACCCGACTTTATCTTTTTTACTTGTTTTTTCTTTTGAGTTTCCCTCCCCACTCTATGCTTCAGAATTTCGGCAATGCCATTCATATTTCGAAAACAACATAAACGTTATTTGCAAAGGGACTTTATCAGTGGTGCAGTCTCCGGAGGTTCTGCCTACAGTTGTTTTTGGAATCTCCAAAAAGAATCTGTCGGTGCCACAGAACTTCAAAAGAATTCATTTTTTCGAACTTCCCCTCCAAGCCAGCTGTCAGCAACAGCTGACTGTCGACGATTACATTTGGCTGAATAATTGTGTTTGAATTCTGTAACGTACTAAATTAAATAAAAAACAAATATGCCATTTGCATGTAATTTGGCTCGCAAGAATTTGCGGAAACGCCAATTAAATGTTGAAAAAATACAACGCAAATGTTTGAGAAGCGCATCTGATCCCACTAAATAATTCCACTTATGTTGCTTATGGAAAATTAAATTTATTTCCAAAAGTTTTTATAACATTTGAAATTTTGCCCAATATCGGGGTGTGCTTCCAAAAATTGGACGAAAACTGCGTTCCCCTACAAAAAACTAGCATTTGAAATTGAATTCAGAAAAAACAACAATGTAGTTGCATCTTGTTTTACTGGTATGATTGTATTTTTAAATGGCGATTTATTGCCATTCATATTTTCGCTAACACACAGAACTGCCACTTGACGACACACAAATAAGCCTTTTTCAATAAATAACCTTAGAAATACCTTCAACAACATCACACCACCATTACTAATAACTGGTGATTTCAATAGCTGGCATAGCAATACTGGAACAGATGGCATCGTGACTACATTCACACGTTGCAAAGGAAAACGAAATGGACTTGTGCGCAGCCAAACATTGAACAGGGACAACTGGTTCTTGTACATGAAGACAGCGTGCCCACGCAAACATGGAAGCTGGCACGCGTTACTTCGGCTATTCCTGGAGGTCCTCTCCAGGCAAGGTTCGAGTGGTTGACCTAAAAACCAGCAAAGGAGCTTTTAGTCGACCTATTCACAAGATCGCATCGTTACCGAATTCTCACTTTTGAAAGTAGATCCTTTCAAGGGAGGCGTGGCAGACCCCACAAAGTATATATATTCTTGATCAGCATGACGAGACGAGTCGATCTAGCCCTATCTGTCTGTCCGTATGAACACCTGCATCTCAGAGACTATAAGAGCAAGAGACACTAAACTTTCCACAAAGGTGCCTTATGTGTGAACGCTGT
The DNA here is from genome assembly GCF_003285725.1 of Scaptodrosophila lebanonensis. Lineage (NCBI taxonomy): Eukaryota > Metazoa > Arthropoda > Insecta > Diptera > Drosophilidae > Scaptodrosophila > Scaptodrosophila lebanonensis. The sequence goes on along the minus strand of NW_022060580.1, from coordinate 338,693 downwards.
GCAAGTTTGTTTTATTTTTTTGATTTTCCCCCCAACTTCCCCCCTATGGGGGTTTTCCCGATTTTCAATTCGTATAATCGCCTATATCTCGGAGACTATAAGACCTACGGACACCAAATTTTAGTCCCAGATGCCTTATGTGAATACCCAGAAAATGTGTATTTTGGAATTTCCCTCCCTCCCCCAAACCGCGATTTTCTCTAACTCCCGTAATTCTTTGAATTTCGAACTAAAATTCTGCAAATACCCCCAGTTCGTAATTATGTGTCCGTATGCCAAGTTTCATCATGATAGAGCGATTTATAGCCATAAATATATTTGCTGCTGCAGCGCTGCCCGCGGCTGTTGTTGATGCTGGGGCTTGGGTTGACTGCGAACATGCTTACACAGACACGAATATACGAGCATAAACATACATACACTCACATAGACGCAATTGCTTTATATATGTGCAATTATACACCCTTTACGTGAGTTCGAATACCAAAAGAGGTAAAATTGATCGAAATGTTTTTTTATAGCCTGTACCCAATGGGGGAAAGGCTATACTAGTTTTGTGCGCATGTATGTAACACACAGAAGGAGGCGTGGCAGACCCCACCAAGTATATATATTATTGATCAGGATGACAAGCCGAGTCGATATAGCCATGTCCGTCTGTCCATCCCCCCACTCCGCCGCAATTCGTGTTTTTGTTTATATATTCCGTAATTCTTGGAATTTTGAAATCAATTTTGGTAGGTACATCCAGTTAGTACTAATGTGTCCGTGTGCCGGCAGCGCTGTCCGCAGCTGTTGTTGTTGCTGCTTTGGTTCAACTTTGTGCTGCACACATACACGCATATAAACACGCATAGGCACGTGATGTAAATGTATGCTGTTAAAACTGAACATAAACATGTCTTATAATTTAATTTAATTACTTAATTAATTAATTCACTTTTTTAATATTTTAATTTAAAAAAAAAATTTTTTTTAATTTTTATTTTCCTTTTTTGTGGAGAGTGCAGGCTATTTATACTCTGTACATGAAATGTACAAGAGTATATTAGGTTTGCGGGAGCTGAAAAATGTAACAGGCAGAAGGAGGCGTGGCAGACCCCACAAAGTATATATATTCTTGATCAGCATGACGAGACGAGTCGATCTAGCCCTGTCTGTCTGTCCGTCTGTCCGTCCGTATGAACACCTGGATCTCAGAGACTATAAGAGATAGAGACACCAAATTTTGCACAAAGATGCGTTATGTGTGTATTCTATACGAGTTTGTTTTATTTTTTTGATTCCCCCCCCCCACTTCCCCCCTATGGGGGTTTTCCCGATTTTCCATTCGTATAATCGCCTATATCTCGGAGACTATAAGACCTAGGAACACCAAAATGTATATTTTGGAATTCCCCTCCCTCCCCCCTCTACCCCGCAAATCGTAACTCCCGTAATTCTTGGAATTTCGAACTAAAATTTTGGAAATACCCCCAGTTGGTTATTATGTGTCCGTATGCCAAATTTCATTATGATAGACCGATTTAACAAGAAGTTATAGCCATAAATATATTTGCTGATGCAGCGCTGCTGCAGCGCTGCTCAAGCGCTGCCCGCGGCTGTTGTTGATGTTGCTGTTTGGTTGACTGCGAAAATGCTTACACAGACACGAATAGATGCGCATAGGCATACATACACTCACACAGACGCAATTGCTATGTAAATGTGCAATTATACACCCTTTACGTGAGTTCGAATACCGAGAGAGGTAAAATCGATCAAATTTTTTTTTTATTTTCTTAATTTTTTTATTTTCTATAATTATTGTAAACATATGTACAGAGTATTTCAAAGTCGGGACACCCGACTTTAGCTTTTTTACTTGTTTACTATCGGGCTTGCTCGATTAATATATATAATATAATAATAATAATATATTATAATAATAATATATATAATTATATATATAATATATATATTTTTTTAAATTTTTCTTTTTTGTGGAGAGTACAGGCTATTTTACTGTCGGGCTTGCTCGACTGTAGCGTTCTCTCTTGTTTTTAATTCTCTTACTTTTTTTAATTTCTATAATTATTCTAAACATATGTACAGAGTATTTCAAAGTCGGGACACCCGACTTTATCTTTTTTACTTGTTTTTTCTTTTGAGTTTCCCTCCCCACTCTATGCTTCAGAATTTCGGCAATGCCATTCATATTTCGAAAACAACATAAACGTTATTTGCAAAGGGACTTTATCAGTGGTGCAGTCTCCGGAGGTTCTGCCTACAGTTGTTTTTGGAATCTCCAAAAAGAATCTGTCGGTGCCACAGAACTTCAAAAGAATTCATTTTTTCGAACTTCCCCTCCAAGCCAGCTGTCAGCAACAGCTGACTGTCGACGATTACATTTGGCTGAATAATTGTGTTTGAATTCTGTAACGTACTAAATTAAATAAAAAACAAATATGCCATTTGCATGTAATTTGGCTCGCAAGAATTTGCGGAAACGCCAATTAAATGTTGAAAAAATACAACGCAAATGTTTGAGAAGCGCATCTGATCCCACTAAATAATTCCACTTATGTTGCTTATGGAAAATTAAATTTATTTCCAAAAGTTTTTATAACATTTGAAATTTTGCCCAATATCGGGGTGTGCTTCCAAAAATTGGACGAAAACTGCGTTCCCCTACAAAAAACTAGCATTTGAAATTGAATTCAGAAAAAACAACAATGTAGTTGCATCTTGTTTTACTGGTATGATTGTATTTTTAAATGGCGATTTATTGCCATTCATATTTTCGCTAACACACAGAACTGCCACTTGACGACACACAAATAAGCCTTTTTCAATAAATAACCTTAGAAATACCTTCAACAACATCACACCACCATTACTAATAACTGGTGATTTCAATAGCTGGCATAGCAATACTGGAACAGATGGCATCGTGACTACATTCACACGTTGCAAAGGAAAACGAAATGGACTTGTGCGCAGCCAAACATTGAACAGGGACAACTGGTTCTTGTACATGAAGACAGCGTGCCCACGCAAACATGGAAGCTGGCACGCGTTACTTCGGCTATTCCTGGAGGTCCTCTCCAGGCAAGGTTCGAGTGGTTGACCTAAAAACCAGCAAAGGAGCTTTTAGTCGACCTATTCACAAGATCGCATCGTTACCGAATTCTCACTTTTGAAAGTAGATCCTTTCAAGGGAGGCGTGGCAGACCCCACAAAGTATATATATTCTTGATCAGCATGACGAGACGAGTCGATCTAGCCCTATCTGTCTGTCCGTATGAACACCTGCATCTCAGAGACTATAAGAGCAAGAGACACTAAACTTTCCACAAAGGTGCCTTATGTGTGAACGCTGTGCAAGTTTGTTTTATTTTTTTGATTTTCCCCCCAACTTCCCCCCTATGGGGGTTTTCCCGATTTTCAATTCGTATAATCGCCTATATCTCGGAGACTATAAGACCTACGGACACCAAATTTTAGTCCCAGATGCCTTATGTGAATACCCAGAAAATGTGTATTTTGGAATTTCCCTCCCTCCCCCAAACCGCGATTTTCTCTAACTCCCGTAATTCTTTGAATTTCGAACTAAAATTCTGCAAATACCCCCAGTTCGTAATTATGTGTCCGTATGCCAAGTTTCATCATGATAGAGCGATTTATAGCCATAAATATATTTGCTGCTGCAGCGCTGCCCGCGGCTGTTGTTGATGCTGGGGCTTGGGTTGACTGCGAACATGCTTACACAGACACGAATATACGAGCATAAACATACATACACTCACATAGACGCAATTGCTTTATATATGTGCAATTATACACCCTTTACGTGAGTTCGAATACCAAAAGAGGTAAAATTGATCGAAATGTTTTTTTATAGCCTGTACCCAATGGGGGAAAGGCTATACTAGTTTTGTGCGCATGTATGTAACACACAGAAGGAGGCGTGGCAGACCCCACCAAGTATATATATTATTGATCAGGATGACAAGCCGAGTCGATATAGCCATGTCCGTCTGTCCATCCCCCCACTCCGCCGCAATTCGTGTTTTTGTTTATATATTCCGTAATTCTTGGAATTTTGAAATCAATTTTGGTAGGTACATCCAGTTAGTACTAATGTGTCCGTGTGCCGGCAGCGCTGTCCGCAGCTGTTGTTGTTGCTGCTTTGGTTCAACTTTGTGCTGCACACATACACGCATATAAACACGCATAGGCACGTGATGTAAATGTATGCTGTTAAAACTGAACATAAACATGTCTTATAATTTAATTTAATTACTTAATTAATTAATTCACTTTTTTAATATTTTAATTTAAAAAAAAAATTTTTTTTAATTTTTATTTTCCTTTTTTGTGGAGAGTGCAGGCTATTTATACTCTGTACATGAAATGTACAAGAGTATATTAGGTTTGCGGGAGCTGAAAAATGTAACAGGCAGAAGGAGGCGTGGCAGACCCCACAAAGTATATATATTCTTGATCAGCATGACGAGACGAGTCGATCTAGCCCTGTCTGTCTGTCCGTCTGTCCGTCCGTATGAACACCTGGATCTCAGAGACTATAAGAGATAGAGACACCAAATTTTGCACAAAGATGCGTTATGTGTGTATTCTATACGAGTTTGTTTTATTTTTTTGATTCCCCCCCCCCACTTCCCCCCTATGGGGGTTTTCCCGATTTTCCATTCGTATAATCGCCTATATCTCGGAGACTATAAGACCTAGGAACACCAAAATGTATATTTTGGAATTCCCCTCCCTCCCCCCTCTACCCCGCAAATCGTAACTCCCGTAATTCTTGGAATTTCGAACTAAAATTTTGGAAATACCCCCAGTTGGTTATTATGTGTCCGTATGCCAAATTTCATTATGATAGACCGATTTAACAAGAAGTTATAGCCATAAATATATTTGCTGATGCAGCGCTGCTGCAGCGCTGCTCAAGCGCTGCCCGCGGCTGTTGTTGATGTTGCTGTTTGGTTGACTGCGAAAATGCTTACACAGACACGAATAGATGCGCATAGGCATACATACACTCACACAGACGCAATTGCTATGTAAATGTGCAATTATACACCCTTTACGTGAGTTCGAATACCGAGAGAGGTAAAATCGATCAAATTTTTTTTTTATTTTCTTAATTTTTTTATTTTCTATAATTATTGTAAACATATGTACAGAGTATTTCAAAGTCGGGACACCCGACTTTAGCTTTTTTACTTGTTTACTATCGGGCTTGCTCGATTAATATATATAATATAATAATAATAATATATTATAATAATAATATATATAATTATATATATAATATATATATTTTTTTAAATTTTTCTTTTTTGTGGAGAGTACAGGCTATTTTACTGTCGGGCTTGCTCGACTGTAGCGTTCTCTCTTGTTTTTAATTCTCTTACTTTTTTTAATTTCTATAATTATTCTAAACATATGTACAGAGTATTTCAAAGTCGGGACACCCGACTTTATCTTTTTTACTTGTTTTTTCTTTTGAGTTTCCCTCCCCACTCTATGCTTCAGAATTTCGGCAATGCCATTCATATTTCGAAAACAACATAAACGTTATTTGCAAAGGGACTTTATCAGTGGTGCAGTCTCCGGAGGTTCTGCCTACAGTTGTTTTTGGAATCTCCAAAAAGAATCTGTCGGTGCCACAGAACTTCAAAAGAATTCATTTTTTCGAACTTCCCCTCCAAGCCAGCTGTCAGCAACAGCTGACTGTCGACGATTACATTTGGCTGAATAATTGTGTTTGAATTCTGTAACGTACTAAATTAAATAAAAAACAAATATGCCATTTGCATGTAATTTGGCTCGCAAGAATTTGCGGAAACGCCAATTAAATGTTGAAAAAATACAACGCAAATGTTTGAGAAGCGCATCTGATCCCACTAAATAATTCCACTTATGTTGCTTATGGAAAATTAAATTTATTTCCAAAAGTTTTTATAACATTTGAAATTTTGCCCAATATCGGGGTGTGCTTCCAAAAATTGGACGAAAACTGCGTTCCCCTACAAAAAACTAGCATTTGAAATTGAATTCAGAAAAAACAACAATGTAGTTGCATATTGTTTTACTGGTATGATTGTATTTTTAAATGGCGATTTATTGCCATTCATATTTTCGCTAACACACAGAACTGCCACTTGACGACACACAATTTTCGTCATGTTTTTTTTTATTAATACGCAGTTATTTGGTTCTTATTTGAAAAAAGAATTTCGTCAATTTTGTTTAAATCAAAATAAGGCTTAATTCAGCAAAATGTTATGTTCGACAAATGTAATTCTCTTTTTGAGCCAAGGTTGTTTTGGACGCTGTGTGTGAGTTCTGCTCTTTATACCCTGTACCCAAAGGGTGAAACGGTGTACTAGTTTAGTGCGAATGTATGTAACATTCAGAAGGAGGCATGGCAGACACCACAAAGTATTATTATTATATTATTGATCAGGATGACAAGACAAGTCGATATAGTCATGTCCGTCTGTCTGTATGAGCGCAAGGATCTCAGAAGCTAGAGTTACCAAACTAGGAATCCAGGTTCCCCTGAGCCCTAGGCAGGGCAAGTTTGTTTTTTATTCTGATTCACCCCCTTCACTCCCAAGCAATTCATGTTTATTCCATAACTCCCGTAGGTCTTGGAATTTCAATTTTAGCATATACATCCAGTTTGTGGTTATTTGTCCGTATGCCAAGTATCATCATGATAGGTCAATTATAAAGAAATTATAGCCATACATAAAATCGCTGCCCATCATCTACTTGCAGCGCTTCCCGCAGCTGCTGTTGTTGCTGCTTTGGTTCAACTTTGTGCTGCATACATACACGCATATAAACACGCAGAGACACGATTCTGATGTAAGTCTATGCTGTTGAAACTGTACATGAACATGTCTCCACTTTTGTATATATGTATAGAATAATTTGTATTTAATTAAATTAATATAATTTTTTTTAATTAATTTAAAATTTCTTTTCATTTTATCCTTTTTGGTGGGAGGTACAGGGTATTTAAGAGTTCAGCTCGCTCGACTTTAGCATTCCTTTCTTGTTTAAGCATACATTAAATTATTTGCTAAGTAACTAATATTAACATAGGATATGCAAAAAATTGTTGATGTAGATTGTTCAAAAACTATAAAGCTTATATGTATATATAATTTTTTTGAGGATGAAAAATATTTTGTTAATCAAAACTCCTGACAAAACAATTTTTTTCCAATTTTATGCAAACCATTCAATTCTAAGAAAAGTTACCGAAACAATTTTACTCCAGTACTACATCGGCAGCATCAAGTTTGCGCTTGCTACGGACGCATAAGCCCAGTGCCGGAAGTTAGTCTGGATACACTGTTATTTATAATATCATTAACTGCCAATATTATATTTTAATAGAAGCATCGCTCGTAATGTGTCCACTTTTAGTGACGTTTGTCCACAAAGCAATTATTAATGAAAATACAAACAGAGAAGGAACTGGACGATAAGCTATTTTGCAGTGGTATTTCTTTTTTTTTATACTCTGTACATGAAATGTACAAGAGTATATTAGGTTTGCGGGAGCTGAAAAATGTAACAGGCAGAAGGAGGCGTGGCAGACCCCACAAAGTATATATATTCTTGATCAGCGTGACAAGACGAGTCGATCTAGCCCTGTCTGTCTGTCTGTCCGTCTGTCCGTCCGTATGAACACCTGGATCTCAGAGACTATAAGAGATAGGCACCAAATTTTGCACAAAGATGCGTTATGTGTGTATTCTATACGAGTTTGTTTTATTTTTTTGATTTCCCCCCCCCCCCCCCCCCCCCCACTTCCACCCTATGGAGGTTTTCCCGATTTTCCATTCGTATAATCGCCTATATCTCAGAGACCATAAGACCTAGGAACACCAAATTTTAGTCCAAGGTGCCTTATGTGAATACGCAGAAAATGTATATTTTGGAATTTCCCTCCCTCCCCCCTCTACCCCGCAAATCGTAACTCCCGTAATTCTTGGAACTTCGAACCAAAATTTTGCGTGACAAGACGAGTCGATCTAGCCCTGTCTGTCTGTCTGTCTGTCCGTCCGTATGAACACCTGGATCTCAGGTGTTCCCGATTTTCCATTCGTATAATCGCCTATATCTCAGAGACCATAAGACCTAGGAACACCAAATTTTAGTCCAAGGTGCCTTATGTGAATACGCAGAAAATGTATATTTTGGAATTTCCCTCCCTCCCCCCTCTACCCCGCAAATCGTAACTCCCGTAATTCTTGGAACTTCGAACTAAAATTTTGCAAATACCCCCAGTTAGTTATTATGTGTCCGTATGCCAAGTTTCGCTATAATAGACCGATTTAACAAGAAGTTATAGCCATAAATATATTTGCTGCTGCAGCGCTGCTCAAGCGGTGCCCGCGGCTGTTGTTGATGTTGCTGTTTGGTTGACTGCGAAAATGCTTACACAGACACGAATAGATGCGCATAGGCATATATACACTCACACAGACGCAATTGCTATGTAAATGTGCAATTATACACCCCTTACGTGAGTTCGAATACCGAGAAAGGTAAAATCAATCATTGAATTTTTTTTTATTTTCTTAATTTTTTTAATTTTCTATAATTATTGTAAACATATGTACAGAGTATTTCAAAGTCGGGACACCCGACTTTAGCTTTTTTACTTGTTCTTTCTGTTTTTTCCTGTTTTTTTTTATTATTATTAATACATATTGTTGATGTGCGCTCTGCCAGTGTTGACGTGGCAACGCTCGCCAGCAACATCTGCTGGCAGAGCGCTGCTAGCGTCGGCGGCCCTTCTCTCTCTCATATGTATAGCTAAGCGCCATTGTAATTAGGTTGAGTTCAAATTGAAAAGCAAAGTGAATACAAGTGCACAGCAAAGAAATCGACCAACCGCCATCTTTTTTTCCTCTGGGTTTTTTTTGGAGACTCATCCCCAGCGCCCCAGACCGACATTGTCCTTCGAGCAGGATAAGCGGTCTGCACCTCCTCACTCATCCTACGTTTTGTGCAGCCGACACCCGTTCGCCCCAGCTTGTTCCTGGCGTTGGATACCTACGAGGAAAAAGCAGCTAAGTAAACCATTTACTTGTGGCTTTATACTTACGCCGTATTGGTTTCATTGTCGGTCTGTCCGCCGACCCCCACAACGAAAGAATAAGGTGCAAATTAATAATATAAAACCGAACTCCGTCCGTTTGCGGCTGCATCTCGGCATACTTGAGCATATGCATTCCAGTATGCAACAAGTGTCCAGTGCGAAACACAACCGTGTCTTACCTCTTGCACACTTCTAGTGCCCGCTCACCGTCATATATGAAACACAAATACACGATTTCAACCATCACCACCTAATTGTGCACCCATATACACAGATATACAATACACAGTACCCCTCTTAGCTTCAACTAGTAAAGACGTGTAACTACCAACCGCGAGCGAACCGTGTGCTTATCAGTTAAAGCCAAAAACAATTCTTCACAAACAAACAAACAACCGCACAAAACAAAATTTGAAAAAAAAAATCCAAAAACAAAAATACAGCAGAACAGTTACAAAAACCAAAAACTCAGTAGGGCTCCTGCCCTGTTACACTAGCAATGTCTCGACCACCAGACTTAAATAGTCTTTTGACGAACAAAAACAACAACAATAACCCAAAATACATCACAATCACTAGAACCGACAACCAAACATTTGAAAAAGTAAATCCATTTGTAATTAAAAAAGTGATCGACTACCAGTGCAACGGAGAAGTTGACACTTGTAAAAAAATAAGAGCGGGAACGTTGTTAATCAAAACAAAAAACACTATGCAAGCACAAAAACTATTGAAACTGACCTCTTTCACCGACTTCCCTGTCACAGTTAGCGAGCACAAAACACTAAACTTCTCTAAAGGTGTAATTTATTCGAACGAGCTTCGCAACATCGATGAAGCAATAATTTTAGAAGAGTTAAAAACACAAAATATTGTAGAAGTGCGGAAAATAATGAAAAAGGAGAACTTCATACTTAAAGAAACCGGCCTCATCATACTAACTTTTGCATCCCTAACAATTCCGGAAACTATAAGGAATCCTATCCTTATAATCCAAGAATCCAAATTCGCCCTTACATACCTCTCCCTCTCAGATGCCGCAATTGTCTGAAATTTGGACACTCATCTACCAATTGCAAGAGCCCTACAGCATGCACTAACTGCTCTGCGGAACAACACACAGCCGAAGACGAATCCTGTACCAAAGAAAAATTCTGCATAAACTGCAAATATGAACCTACTAACCAAAACAACCACAGTCCGTTTGATAAAACATGCCCAGCCATTGTAAAACAAAAAGAACAATAAAAACAATAGAAAAGGTAGACCACAAAACCGCCCTCTCAATATATAATTCCCGCCACACTCATCAACCTACACCATATGCAAAAGTCGTCACAGAACAACCAGCTAAACCATCCACAAACCATTGCTCGAAGCCCACACATACAACACCATCTACATCTACCCAAATCATCAAACCATCGAATCACACCTTGTCTCCGCAACAAAAACAAAACAGCCCAATAGAAAGAAGTACCACATCCTACGAAGATATCTATGATACAATCATGGATACAATCCCATCCACAACCGAAAAACCAACAGCAAACTTCTCCACTCAACTCACAGAAGACCTTAAACTTAGAATTTATAGTAATAAGCAAAACTCTCTTTCCAAACCTCTTAAATCCAAGGATAAAAACGAACAAAAGCATAAAAACTTCTAATTTAAATGTTAAAAGTCCTGCAATGGAACTTAAATGGTTATTTAAATAATTATAATGAGTTGCAAATCCTCATAAAAAACCAAAACCCTAAAATAATCTCTCTACAAGAGACACACCTGTACAATACACATAACATACCCATCCCAATTAACTATACACTCTACCACAAAAACTCATTGACAAACGGTTACGGAGGAGTGGCACTTCTTGTACACAACTCCATAGAACAACAACAAATCAACATCAACACTTCGTACTTCGACATAGTAGCAGTAACAATACATTCTAAAATAAAGTTCACAATAATCTCATCGTACATTCCACCAAATAAGCCTTTTTCAATAAATAACCTTAGAAATACCTTCAACAATATCACACCACCATTACTAATAACTGGTGATTTCAATAGCTGGCATAGAAGCTGGGGCTCACAAACTAACAATCTCAGAGGTAACACAATTTATAAATTTATAAACCAATCTTCCCTTTCTACTCTCAATGATGGCTCCCCTACACACTTCACAACACATCACACATTCACAAACATCGATCTCACCATAGCATCCCCCGACCTCGCTCTATTCATAAAATGGAACATAAGCAACTATCTCTCAGGAAGCGACCACTTCCCCATCCACTTAACAATATTCCAAGAAAATAGCCCAAGTAAACCCACCTTCAAACCCAAATTTAATTTAAACAAAGCTAACTGGTCACTGTTTCAAAAACTCACAGACAAATACTCAAATGCAAAACAACCCAGCCAGCAAATTAACCAAGAAACAGCAAACATAGTCAAAATAATTTTACAAAGTGCATATCAATCCATTCCACAGACACACATATATCATGCAAAAGAGGTCCCATGGTGGGACAAAACTCTACAACAGCTCAAAAATAAAAAAAATACAGCCTGGCTAAACCTCAAAAGGAACATTAGTACGGAAAACAAAAAAGCTAATGCCAAGCTCAAGCGTGAGCTTAAAATCAAAAAACGTAACGCGGTGCAAACATTTACAGCAGAAATAAATCCATCCACTTCCACATCAAAAATTTGGTCCAACATCAACAGATTTTGTGGCCTAAATACCCGTCACGATATCCACTGCCTTGTCAATCCGAACAACTCCACACAAACAATAGTAAACAAAACCGAAATAGCCAATACTTTATGCGAATATTGGTCAACCGCATCCTCAGATAACAACTTCCACCCAGAATTTAGATACCACAAAACAAACTCCTGCCATACTATAAGCCACACCCCATCGCCCGTAGCCATGAAAATTGAAAACGATGTGACTCTTCTTGAGCTTAAAGCCGCACTTAATCAACTTAAAGGGAAAATACCTGGAAGAGATCGTATTAGCTACCCCATGCTTAAAAATTTGTCCCCCACCTTTGAAAATCGACTACTCAATCTATTTAATGAAATTCTAAATGGGCATATCCCTCAACAATTTAAAATCAGCAGCGTCATACCCATACCAAAACCAAACACTGATAAAACCTCTATAAACTCTTACCGCCCGATATCACTAAACTCCTGCATTTCAAAAGTCCTCGATAAAATTGTATCCAACCGACTTTGGTGGCTAGCTACTAACAGCCAGCTACTCGACAGTCGGCAAATGGGTTTCCGAAAGGGAAAATCGGTGTCTGACCCACTAGCCATGCTAGATTTTCAGATCACCTCGGCCCTCTCGACCAAAAATCATCTATCTGTGATCTCATTAGACTTTGCTAAAGCCTTCGATAGAGTGGGAATCCACACAATAGTCGACGAACTCACCACATGGAAAATAGGATAGGACCAAAGATAATTAAATACGTAATAAACTTCTTAACAAAACGAAAAATAATAGTCCAAACATATAATGCCCGCTCCACAACAAAACCGCTAATAAACTGAATACCACAGGGATCACCATTGTCAGTAATTCTCTTCTCAATAGCATTCAATAAATTAAACAAAACAATAGCCATACACAAAACATTTCACTTTTCCGCTTACGCTGACGATTACACAATAGTTAATAAAATCCACTGAACCCAAAACTCTCTCAATATTGACAATCTTTTCGCTGACATAATAAAATGGTGCAACTACTCGGGTGCGTCACTCTCTATCACCAAATGCAAACATCTACATATTTGCCGGAAAAAAGAATGCGTACTTCAATTGCAATCCAACAACTTCACATTAAAAAATGAAAACTATCTCAAAATACTAGGAGTCACATTCACAAAAAACTACAAATGGAATCTACACATAGAAAATCTCGCACTACAACTCACAAACAGACTCAATATTATTAAATGCTTATCAAGCAAAAGATTTAACTGCCACACCACCATACTAATAAATATAATTAAATCCCTCATATTATCCAAAATAGATTACGCCCTTTTCCTATATGGAAGAGCACCTAAATCAACACTCAGCAAACTAAAGACAATATACCACTCGGCATTGCGCTTAGCAACGGGTGCATTCCCAACCACCCCAATAAATAACCTACTGTACGAAACAAACATTCAACCAATAGAATCCAGAACAATCCACGCTACACTTAAAAACTTTAAAACTATAATGACAACAAATAACTCCCCTTTAGAGGATATATATAACAAATTGAAGAAAAATAAAAAGCAGCTCAAAATCCCATCATCACTAAAAGACACAATAACCCAATGCCATAAACTACAAATTGAAATTTCACCTGTAAAAAACTCAAAACAAATAACTCCACCCTGGTCCTTCCATCACAAATACATTAACTTGACATTACACCTTAATCTAAAAAAAGACACCCAATCAGTTGAATACCAACAAAAATTTTATGAACTCAAATCTCTAAATTACCGACAACTCCTATACACTGATGGGTCAAAATCGACTGCCGGAGTATCCTATAGCGCCACAACGTCGACGGAAACCATCACCTACCAACAACTTCCCCACTTCTCCTCCATTTTTGCTGCAGAAATCTCAGCCATACTCGCAGCATGCAAATATGCAGCCAAACAAACTGGTAAATTCGCAATCTGTTCCGACTCCATATCCTCTTTATTAGCAATAGACAACATTAACAACCAAAACTACTACTCAACTACAATAAGAAATATCTTGAGCTCATACAAAAACAAATTTCTACTTATCTGGGTCCCAGGACACTGTCAAATATTGGGAAACGAAATGGCAAATAAAATCGCAAAAAATGCTCTAAAACACCCACTTAAAACAGAACAGAACTTCAACGCATCAGACATACGAAAATACATCAAACAGGAACTGAATAACCACAGCAGCACGCTATGGAACCACACCTCCCAACATTATAAGATTGTCAACCCTGAGAAAACTACAAACAACAATATACCAAGCTCGAATTTATCACGATTAGACACAATAAAACTTATGCGACTCCGACTCGGACACACGAACCTTACCCACAGATTTATCCTAAATAAATCCCCACCACCCACATGCCCAAATTGCAACACCACAATAACCATCAACCACATACTTCTAGACTGCACCAAGCTACAACAAGAAAGAACAAAATTCTTGGCAACAACAATAGAAAAAATAACTTCACCCAAAAACATTTATCAAACAATTGCTTTCCTTAAATCTACGAATCTCTACCACCTGATATAAAACAAATAAAAATAAGAAATGTAAATAAATGTAAATAAATCTAGACTTAAGTAAACACATTGTAAATAAGTTGACACTGATAAGCTTAAGGCCTTAGCTGCTATAGCTAAAATCACAAGCTACTTGCAATTTGCAATTGTAAGTGGTTTTTTTTTAATAATAATAATAATATACAATACATTCGCTGCGTATATATCCATACCCATTTATATATTGGCAGCTACATCAAACGTAGTCCGCAATATTTATATTGGCATACGCAACCATAACCGCATCGAAACCATATACATATATTGGCATATGTAGTTATATCCAACCATATTTACACGCATATATTTACATGTACGTATCCACATACATAAACTTATGCCAACATATCCATACCCTTTTTCCGGCATAAACACTTGCATGTTTCCATATGCAACCTATTTAGTAGCACAAGATATATTTTGTAAATACAGTGTTGCACGATACATTTGCAACCACAACGAATATATGTCCATATATTTTCTTTTGACATATACATATGTATATATTTTGAAGCCACAAATACATCAACATACATCCACATATGCTTATGTACATATATAAACCTGGATCCGTAATAAACATACGTCTGCATGCTCTTATACATATGCTTGGTACCCACAATAAATATATTCACACGCATAAGCTTATATTTACACATATTACACCTGCTTATGTACTAACAATTAATCCTACAACACATACCACATACCTGGTCGGTCCACGATTCCAAGCAGCTCGCCAACACTCCTGTTGGCGCTTCATTCAGCCCGGGCGACATCTGCAATCGAAGGCGAACCTTGCCATTTTCGCTTAACATTGCCATTTTCGTTTAAAAAATTACTCACCCATTAAATGTAAACAAGTGGTGCGCATTTGTTTCGAAGCCGGTTATCAGAATATTGAAGACTGCAGTGTGACCTAATACTAGTCACAGCCACGAGTGCAGACGAATTAATGAATTTCGATACAAGTGATTTCTACTGGCGGCAGTGATTTTGTCACACAAAACCTTAATAAAATTAAATACAAATTTATTATTGGTTTTATAAAAGGAAAAAATTTTAATAAAATTAAAGACAAGTTTATTATTGGTTTTCTAACAAAAAATTCTAACAAAATTAAATTCAAATTTATTATTGGGTTTGTTGTTGGTTTTTTTGGGATTCTCCGTCCCATATCAGCGCCCCAAGCTGGTTTCATCAACGTAATTGCACGTATTTTTTTGTTGCTGCGTTTTCATCAGTTTAAAAAGGAAGTTACTATTTTCTTTATTTTTCCCGTCTTTCTCATCGGTCGAGTTTATTCCGAAAGTTCTGTGGGGCGGCTTTATTTCCTCAGTCCAGCGCCTCCAGCTGCATAAGCCAGATTAATAGAGCAATTAAAACTCGTCGCAGAACTTGGTTGTCATAAGTTGACATCAACGCCGCTTGTCCGGCGTACTCAGATCCGATCTGCCTCAAGTGGGCCCATTCTATCAGGCTCGGTTGAGAGCCTAGTACGCCAAGTGAAGGCGAGGAGGACACGAAGAAGCATTTGGTCCTTCCGTCTACCTCGGTCGTCCCATCCACTTCGCAGCATTTGGCCGTTCCTTCTTCTGACACACAACCCAGTTCGGTTCGAAACCACCGTCATCGTTGAAGAAAGTTTCGCCCTCTACCTCCAAGAGGAGCAGTCCGGGTTCGCGCTTGTTGGTGAAAAAACCTTCGCCTTCCACTGCCAAGAAGGCCAGCCCCAAATCACAGTTGTCCGTGAACGCATTCTCGTCTCTCTCTCCAAGGAAGACCAGCTGTTCGCCACAGCTCTTTGTGAGGGTGCCCAGAATTGCGAAACCAGTTCCGTCTACTCGAGCAGCTGTTCGGATCGCTTCCCAAACAATCAGAATGGTATTGGACGAATTCATTTCGGTCAGCGATGACCTGTGCAAATATGAGGCGCTAGTTTCTTCGTCCGACCCAGCCGTGTCGCTTGTCACGCAGCAGATCCGACTAGACGAGGTCAAAGCCCTGTGGGAACAGGTCTAGCAAGAGCGTCGGCGCTGTTCCCGGGCTCTGAATCAATCAGAGTCTGGCGACTCCGACAAGCAGGCGTTACAAACCAAATATGAGCACTGCTACCGCGTCTATGAGCGGTGCGCCACTCAGCTTACCACGCTGATACGAGACGCGTCCGAGCCGAGCAGTGCTCCCACTCCAGCGCCAACTCCAGCTCCCGAGCACCAATTCAGGGGCTGCAACCTACCACCAGTGGACACCGAGGTTTTCACTGGCGACTACCTGAAGTGGCCCACATTCAGGGACCTCTTCACCGCTGTGTACATTCGCAACCAGCGGTTGACAGAGGTGGAAAAACTGTTCCACCTCCGCTCCAAAACTCGAGGCGAAGCGAAGGATATCGTGAGTAAATCTCCACTCACCAACGACGGTTTCGCATCAGCTTGGAAAAATCTGACTAAGCGTTTCGAGAACAAGCGATTGTTAGTCAACAGTCAGCTCAAGGTCCTCGCCAACCGCCAGCCTATTCCTTCGGAGTGTGGCATCGCCATAAAGGAGCTCCAAA
Organism: Scaptodrosophila lebanonensis; assembly: GCF_003285725.1. NCBI lineage: Eukaryota > Metazoa > Arthropoda > Insecta > Diptera > Drosophilidae > Scaptodrosophila > Scaptodrosophila lebanonensis. The sequence goes on along the minus strand of NW_022060580.1, from coordinate 321,643 downwards.
GCACAATCCAAGGGTGCTTAACGGCGGTCGAGAATGCCAAGATAGGCACCGAAAATTGGGATTGTATCTTGGTGTTTTTCTGCGCCACCAAGCTTCCTCCAGCTACCCTTTGCTTATGGGAGCAGTCTGTACAAGACAAATCGGAAATTCCGCCCTGGAGCGACATGAATCGCTTCTTCTCGGATCGCTATCGCACACTGGAGGCGATAAACGATGCGAAACTGGGCCTCCGCACTCGCATGCTGAAGCCAGCTCAAAAGGAGCCGGCTGTGAGAAGAGTCACCTCTTTCGAGACGAAGGTCCGCACCAGTCCGCAGACCTGTAACCTCTGCTCGAAGGAGAACCACCCCGTGCGCCTGTGTCCGCGTTTTCTGCAAATGTCGGTCAAGGACCGATGCAAGGTGATCAAGAATCAAAAGCTTTGCATGAATTGTTTCGCCCGAGGGCACCAACTAAACGCTTGCACAAGCCAGTACAACTGCGCTACGTGCAAGGGGCGCCACCACACTCTCCTACACCGCGGCCCCTCCCTTCCATCGACGCCCTCAGCATCAGTTCCCCTTCCACAATGCAATCCATTACAGTCCATTTCGTCGAATGTTCAGAATTATTTCAGCAGCAGCGTTCAGGGCGTCCTCCTCGGCACGGCTATAGTGGACGTGAACTCGCAGAACTCTTCGGCTGCCGTTCCAGAAGGTGCAGGCTCAGGTATCGGGACTGAACGCGACCACATCTGGGCTCGCGACCAAGGTGTGCAGTGTCAAGCTGGCATCTTCCTCGCAACCGAGGCGCGAAGTCGAGACGGCGGCATACGTGCTGCCGCAACTGGCAGGCACCCTGCCATCGTTCCCCATATCCGACGAGGCTTTGAGAGATCTTCCTGACCTGCCGATGGCGGACCCATGTTTTTTCCGAAGCGCCACCATTGATTTGCTCATCGGCGCTGACATACTGCCTGCGGTGCTGCTTGGCGGCACCCGACCAAACGTCTGCGGCTCGCTGCTGGCACAGGAGACCATTTTTGGATGGATTCTGACCGGGCCAGTGGCGGCGGCAAAGAAGACGGCCATCCGTTCCTTCACCACGCGCATTTCTCCAGGCACACAGCCTTCCTTGGACCAGCTGCTCACCAAGTTCTGGGAGGTGGAGGATATACCGGTGAGTTGCGAGAAGGAGGCTGACGCAGTGTGCGAACAGTTTTTCGTCCAGACCACCAGCCGGCAGCAGGATGGCAGATACATGGTCTCGCTGCCTTTCAAGGACCCCCAGGACATTCAACTGGGCCATTCTAGATCCCTCGCGATGGCCCAGTTCCTCAAGAACGAGGCTCGGCTGCGTAGGAACGCTCCGTTGAAGAAGCAGTATGACGCGGTCATCAACGAGTATCTCGATTTAGGGCACATGCGCCCTGTCCCTCCTCCGACGGACAGCGCCAACTTTTACTTGACCCATCACGCGGTGCTGAAGCCGGACAGCACCACGACCAAGGTCCGCGTGGTCTTCAATGCGTCCTACCCGTCGTCCAACGGGAATAGTTTAAACGACGTGCTCCACACGGGGCCCGTCCTACAGGCCGACCTGACTTTACAGGTGCTGAAGTGGCGTTTTTTCCAGCACGTTTTCAGTGCCGACATCACCAAGATGTATCGGCAGATTCTGGTCGGCCCCGCACATACCCGTTTCCAGAGAATCCTGTTCCGCGATCCGGCAGGTGATTTGCGGGATTATGAGCTCCGCACAGTCACTTTCGGGGTGAACTGTGCGCCTTTCCTGGCCATCCGCGTTCTCCTGCAGCTTGCCGAAGACTCCAAGGCGCAGTATCCGCTCGCCAGCCGGGTCCTCACGGACTTCATGTATGTAGATGACGTCCTAGCCGGAGCACATACGAAGCAGGAAGCACTCTCATCCATTCGAGAGATACGAGAAGCCTTCAGCGCAGCAGGTTTTCCATTGCGCAAGTGGGTCGCCAACAACAAGGACATCCTTCGCGACATACCACCAGAGCATCTGCTGCGCGCCGACTTCCTAGACATTGAGGATGCCAGCATGACTAAGACGCTGGGCATCCGCTGGAAGGCCACCAATGATGAATTCCTTTTCATCGCATCCGTTTTGGAGGAGAAGTCCTCATTCACCAAACGGGAGGTTCTGGCCCAGATTTCCAGACTGTTCGATCCCGCAGGATGGCTGGCCCCAATGATTGTACGTTCCAAGATTTTTATGCAAGAAATCGGGCTCAGCGGAATCGGATGGGATGACCCGCTCCCCTCCGAGCTGCAGCAAAAGTGGAACGAGTTTTTGCGCAGTTATCCCGCTCTGGACCGGATCCGGGTCCCAAGGTGGGTTCGTTTCCGACCATAAGGTACGTTCCAGTACCACGGCTTTTATGATGCATCGCAGCAGGCATACGGGGCGGCCATCTACGTGCGCGTCGAGGCGCACGAGCAAGCGGAGGTCCATCTCCTGGTAGCCAAAACCAGGGTGGCGCCAGTCAAAACGGTGTCACTGCCGCGCTTGGAGCTGTGTGGCGCCGTCCTCCTAGCAGACATGTGTGCGGCCATCCTGCCCCATCTTCCTCTCAGCAGCTACCCAACGGCGTGCTGGATGGATTCCAACATCGTGCTGGCCTGGCTGCGCAAGCCAGCGTGCAGTTGGACCACCTTTGTGGCAAATCGCGTATCCAAGATAGCTGAATCCACGGATATACAGGCTTGGCTGCACGTGCGTTCCGAGCATAACCCTGCTGACCTGGCGAGCAGAGGCGTTGCGCCGCAGGATTTGGCGGATAGCAGCCTGTGGTGGCACGGACGAGCTTGGCTCCAGACGCCTCGAGGGAGTTGGCCCGTGCCGGAGCAGGTGCCCCAGGGAACCACCCTCGAGCAGCGTCCTATTCGGACCCATCTCGCGATATTGCCCAAAGCTCCAGATTTCCTCGAGCGTTTCTCCGACTTTGGGAGAGCGCTCAGGGTGATGGCGTATGTCCAACGTTTTGTGATGTGCTGCCAGAAGCTTCCCGCTCCGCTGTCCAAGGAGGTCACCCATCTGGAGCTGGTGGCGGCCCATCGTAGACTGGTGGTCTGCACCCAGCGGACCGAGTACTACCAAGAGTACCGCGCCCTGTCCAACGGGAAGAAGGTGGCATCCAGCAGCACGATCATCGGCTTAAATCCGTTCATGGACCAGCAGGGAGTCATCCGTTCCTGTGGTCGGCTTTCCTCCTCGGCCTCGTTAAGGTATGACAAGCGTCACCCCATCATCTTGCCGTACGGCTGCAAGTTCGCGCGGCTCCTCGTGAGTTTCACGCATCGGATATCGCTCCATAGCGGGAACCAGCTAACGGTAAGCCTCGTGCGGTCCAAGTACTGGATTCCCAAGCTCCGGAATCTAGTCATGGCCACCGTAAACTCCTGCAGGGTCTGCGTCATCTTTAAAAAGCGGCTGCAGAACCAGCTGATGGGAAGCCTTCCTGCGCCAAGAAGCACCTTTTCTCCACCCTTCACCCACACCGGCATCGACTTTGCGGGGCCGTTCGAGGTGAAGAATTATACCGGACGGGCGTGCCTCATTACCAACCTCCATTTTCGTCGTACTAGGCGCCAGTTTATAGCAGGAGCTCCTCATGCCGGGGATAGTGCGTGCCAGCGACGGCTTCCCGGCGGCTCAACAGACCCAGCTGGGCTGGGTCATTTCGGGCGCTTGCCAATGAAGGTTTCCCGCATCCTGGGGGGGGGGGGGAATGTTGATGTGGCAGCGCTCTGCCAGTGTTGACGTGGCAACGCTCGCCAGCAACATCAGCTGGCAGAGCGCTGCTAGCGTCGGCGGCCCTTCTCTCTCTCATATGTATAGCTAAGCGCCATTGTAATTAGGTTAAGTGAGTTCAAATTGAAAAGCAAAGTGAATACAAGTGCGTGCGCTGCAAGTGCACAGCAAAGAAATCGACCAACCGCCATCTTTTTTTCCTCTGGGTTTTTTTGGAGACTCATCCCCAGCACCCCACACCAACACATATATTTAAGGTGATTTTTCTTTTGCTCTTATCGTTATCATTAAATTAGTACAAGAGAGTTGCCTAATGAGTGTAAATGTATAGTATAGGTTTAGTGCTTTTTGATTTTTTCAATTAGTTATACTCTCTTCATTGCTGATTATTTTTAAGTTATGTGGTAGCTCGTTCCACAGACGAACAGCAAAGATGAGAAAGTGCTTTTCTGGATAATCTATATCTTTCGCAAACTATATTATTGGTTCTTCTTGATGAATTAAATGAGATTTTGTTATACAGTTCGGTTCTTTACGATTAATGGTTCTATGCAAAATTAGAGTCCTAAGTTTTATCCACGAGTGAAGAGTCAGGTTTAAAATTTTGTTAGCGTATGTCGTTATAGATTCTCTTCGCATAATGTTATAGACATATCGCGCAATGCGGTTGAAGGCGACTTTTAATTTATTCTGGCTTGCGGCATCGCAGTTTCCAAATAACTCAACCCCATAAAATAATGAGGGTATCAGGTATGACTTTGCAATAAGAAGCTTGAGTTTGCCTGGGAGGAAATTCTGCGTCAAAGAGAGATGCCTTAGTGCACTATAAGTTCTTCCTACTGCATTGTTAACGTGATTATGCCAGGATAGAGTCTCATTGATGGTGATTCCTAAGTTATTTGCCTTCTTGACATAATCGATATGCTCATTGCTGAGTTTCAATTTCTCTAGATTGAGTGAGTTAATTTTCTTTTTATATAATACCAGGCATTTAGATTTTTTCGGATTTAACTAAAGACCAATAATTCTCGCCCATTCACTGATTTTTAACAGATCGTCATTACAGACACTAACACATTCTATTATTCTATTTAACGGACGACTAACATATAACTGGACATCATCTGCGTACATGTGAATCTCGCAATTTGACACGAAACATGGAAGGTCGTTAACATAAATAGAAAATAACAGAGGCCCTAACACCGATTTCTGTGGGACACCACGTTTTATTGACATAAAAGACGAAAAACTACCCGAGGTGACAACTGCTTGATGGCGACCGGATAGGTACGATTGCACTAGACTTATTGCCGAGTCAGAGAAGTTGAAGAGTCTTTTTAGTTTTGTGCAAAGTATGGTATGGTTTACCGTGTCAAAAGCTTTAGAATAGTCAAGAAGTGTAAGAAAAGTTACCATACTGTTGTCGATTTGCTTGCGAATGTCCTCTGTAATTTTTAACAGTGATGTTATGCAGCTTCTATTCTTTCTAAAGCCCGATTGTTTGTCAGTTAATAATGAGTTTCCTACCAAGAAGTTAGTAATTTGGTTAGCCATTAGCTGTTCAAATGCTTTTGAGAGAAATGGAAGAATGGAAATTCATTGTCTCCCTTAAGTATAGGGATTATTTTTCCGAATTTCCATTTGGATGGAAAGCATGAGGTTGTAAGAATGGAGTTAAAAATATATGTAATAAATGTGCCTAAAAGATATTGCGTGGTTACTTTGATCTTTGTAGATGTCATACGTCAAGAAAATCATGGCGTGTTTAGAGAAGGCTGGTGCTGAAAGCTGGTCAAATAGGATAGCTTTTTTGGTGTCATTAACAAAAAATACGTCAAGGAGGGTATCACAAGTGTTGGAGAAGTGCGTCGGTAAAGTAGTGTTTACTAGTCCCATGCCAAGAGAGATCATATCGTCCCTCAGGTGATGTTCAGTTAACATATTGCTGTTAAAATCTCCAGCTAGGAAAATATTGTTGTGTTTTAGAGAAACCGAGTGAAATGTGTTCATGAAATCGCTATAATCCGTTAGCTTGTTTGGTCTATAAGCACATCCGACAAGGATGCTTTCAGTATTGCTGCGAGTTGTTATTTTCAAGAACAGATATTCAATATTGTTTCCCAACGCCTGTTTGCTGTTTTCAGACTGTTTTTTACATATATGGCCACACCCCCCGCATGCCCCTCACGATCAGAACGATCACAACATATAGATTGATCACTAAGACTAGAAGCAAACCACGTTTCAGACACACAAACTAAATCGACGTTGGAATTGACAAATAAATATCTAAACTCATCCATTTTTTTAACAAGACTTTGTGCGTTGAGGTGGCACATATGTAGACCCTTCTTTTGCTTGCATAGAACTCGAATAATAGTTCGACTGTTCGCTGTGGACATATGACTTAGGTCATCTGGCATGGATTCAGAAAAGCAATCAGACGCCCACGCATTTTACAACTTACAAAAGCACTTATGAGTCTGCACACTATAAATATAAGTACATTTACAATTAAGAGTATATAGGAAGAGCAATTTAGCAATTTAAAATGAAACTTAAAACTTATATTATTAGTAAAAGCTAGCATTGGTTTCCAGAGCAGAATTAGAGTCATAGGGAGAGCGAAACTCACGCTCATTACAGTAAGCGAACTTTAAAAGCTCGTCTCTGCTTAGTATGGGCTTCGCGCTCTCATTCTCCCTACGCTTCACGTGTACTGTGCCTCTTCGTGAGAAAACAGGAACTACTGTAACGTTGTTACTCTGCCGCGGGTATGCTCGCCGGCCAGAGTTTGCTGAAATAAATTAGGCACCCCAAAGTGCCGAGGTGTCCACCAAAATGTGCAAATAAAGAGGGCTGTATGCCAAAAATCTTCCCCACGTGTCTTTTCGTAATGTTCTTTAATACAAAATAATAAAGCGCTTCAGTGCGCGTTGGGCAGAAGCCAAAAGAAGACTAAAACTAGAACAGAACTTAAAATTACTCGCCTTCATGGCTTACTCCTACTTACAACTACTTGTTAACTTATAATTACTCAGCATCGTAATGACGCACAGCTGGTTGCTGCGCAACGCGTCGTTACACCTCCCCCTTTCCCCAAGGGGTCGAACGGCCCGATCGGTGGTGTTTTCGAATTTTCCTTCACCGCGCCATAATCGAACGGCAGATGTGTAGCAGCTGGGTGGCAGCGCTGCCACCCCTCGCGTTTGGCCACCGGTCAACGCCACCTGTACCTTCACCGTCAGCTGCTCGCGCTGTCATTCTGTCGCCTCGTTGTTTTCGCTCTTCATTTCCGCCGCGTGGTGCTGACGTGTCGTCATCCTCTGGATTCTGTGGGACTGGCTGCTGTTGCCGTAGCTGTTTAGGGATCGCCAATGGAATTACCATACCGCCCATCTGCTGCGTCTCTGGTATATTCGGCGCTGTGTGTGTATCTCAGGCGGTGCGGTAATCTACATCGCTCCGCATGGCCTGAAACGTAACAACAAACTTCGTTTAATTATGTTTGTAGGCTTACATGGGCATCTTCTTCGGCTAGAACGGCAGCTTTGCTGTTCCCGCTTTGGTGGACGTCGGTGGGGTTGCTGTTGCTGTTGTCGGTGTGGCTGCTACGAAGCCGGCTGCTGCCGTTGTGCTCGTTGATGTGGCCGATGTTGTGACCCGGACTGACGTTGTGGCTGCGGAGATTGGTGTTGCGGCTGCTGTTGTGGTCGCTGAGCTGTGGCTGCTGTGAAGCTGTCGGTGGCGTGGCCCTGGTGACCATACTAACGCTGCCTCTGTCGTCGCTGCTCGCACCGTGAATGGTCCATCGAAGCGAGGCGCCAGCTTGGCCGCAAACTGCTCGGCTGCGTTGGACAGGTGATGTTGTCGCACGAACACCTCGTCGCCCAGTTTGGGTCGCCACTCGCGTCTCCGCAGATTGTACTGGCGTGCCTGATCCTCGCTGGCCACCCCTCGGTTTCTTCTTGCTATACGGGCAACAAACTGTAGCAGCGACGCGTGTGTTTCTGGGCTACCTGGTGCTGCCTCAGGGGCGTCAGGATCCCTGCCGTACAGTGTGTGTGGATGCCGAGGATCTCTCCCAAATAGGATGAAAGCCGGTGAGTAGCTCGTTGCGTCTGAAATTGCTGTATTAATGGCCAATTGTGCTTCCGGCAGTTGTTCGTCCCACGTGTTGTGCTGCCCGTCCGCCAGTTAAGCAATCAATGTTTTAACCGTTCTATTAGTCCGCTCCGTGGGATTCTCCTGAGGTGTGTATGGTGCCGTCAGTTGTTGCTGTATGCCTGCCTCGGCGAGGAACTGCTTCAGCGCGCGGCTCGTAAACTGGGCTCCATTGTCTGTAATGAGATTTCTTGGTGCGCCAAACCGCGCCAGAATCCGCTCTCGTAAGGCCAGCTTCACTGCCGCTGCCGTCGCCTTGCGGATGGGGACCAGTTCTGCCCATTTACTGAACTTATCCACCAGGACCAGTAGAAACGCGTTGCCTCGTTTGGACCGCGGCAGCGGCCATACAAAATCGGCGCAGACGACGTCCCACGCTGCCTCCGCTGGTTTGAAATGCATCTTGCCTGCCGTCAGCTGTTGCTGGGCTTTATAGCGTTGGCACAACAGGCACTGGTGCACATACTTCGCTACGTCGCGATACAGACCAGGCCAGTGGTATCGGTCTGCAACGCGTGCACAGGTTCGGCGTACTCCCATATGGCCCGCCGTTGCGTCGTCGTGGCATTCTCTCAACACCTCATGTCGTAGAGGTGCGGCCACGCATAGCCTCCATGGTGACACCTCATCTTCTCCTAGCACGTGGGCGATGCAGCGGTACAGCCTGTCGTTCTGTATGGCGTAATCTGGGTACTTGCTGGGACTCTCCAACACCGCTGCCGTCAGCCGCTGTAACCATTTACAAGTTGGCGCTGCCTCTGGCTCCACGTGTGCACGGCCGGCCACCTCGCGCGGCTGTCGTGACAGCGCGTCGGCCACCACGTTCAAGGATCCTTTCCGGTACTGGACATCGAAGGTGTACTGCTGTAGCTCCAAAGCCCAGCGTGCGATGCGGCCGGTGGGACTCTCGATCGAGTTGAGCCAACGCAACGCCAAGTGATCCGTCACGACAGTGAAATGGTAGCCTTCCAGATAGTGTCGCAGCTTTCGGATTCCCCAAACAATTGCGAGGCACTCCTTCTCCGTGGCGCTGTAGTTGACCTCCGCTTTCTGCAGCTTCCTACTGGCGTAGGAAATTACGTGTTCGTGGCCGTCTATGTCTTGCGTCAGAACCGCGCCCAGCCCACACTCGCTGGCGTCCGTCTGTAGGCAGAAACGTCGAGAGAAATCGGGGCACGCCAACACCGGAGCTTCCATCAACTGTCTCTGGATACACTCGAATGCCTCCTGCTGCTGCATTCCCCAACTCCACTTGTGGCCTTTCTTCGACAGTTCGGTGAGGGGCCCAACCGTTGTGGCAAAATTCGGTACGTAGCGTCGATACCACGAGGCCATTCCAATGTACTGCCGCAATTGTTTTAGGTTTGATGGCGGCTTCAGCTCGTGGATGGCTGCTACCTTCTCCGGATCCTTTTGGATGCCCGCCTCCGTCACTAGATGCCCCAGGTACCTAATGGATTTACGAAAGAATTCGCACTTATCTCGATTTATTCGCAGATTGGCCGCCCGCAGTCGCCGGAACACCTCGCGCAAGTTGCTCAAGTGTTCCTCGAACGTCCTGCCGACCACCACTATGTCGTCGAGGTATGCAAACACGTGCGGTGCCATGTCCGGGCCGATGACGCTGTCCATCGCCCTCTGGAATGTTGCGGGCGCAGAATGCAGGCCAAACGTTATCACACGCCACTGGAACAGCCCGCGTCCTGGCACCGTGAACGCTGTATATCGCTGGATTTCGCGCTCCATCGGAATCTGCCAGTACCCATTCCGCAAATCGATGCTACTTATGTATTTGGCCTGGCGCAGCTGCTCCAAAATGTGCTGGATCCGCGGAATTGGGTACGCATCTGGTTTTGAGCGTTCGTTCAGCTGTCGATAGTCGATGCACATCCTCCAGGCGCCTGTCTTCTTGCGCACCAACACGATGGGTGCGCTGTAGGCACTGTCGGAGCGCTCGATGCAGCACTTTGCCAGCAATTCGTCGACTTCTTGATTGATCACTGCCTGCATGGCCGGATTCCGGGGGTAGTACCGCTGTTTGATGGGACGCTCGTCTTTCATCCGGATTGTGTGCACCGCCTCCGACGAGACTCCTGTGATGCTCTCAAAGCTTGCCAGTTCCCCCTCGACGAACCTGGCGGCCGTCTGGGTCTGCTGCTCCGTTAGGTGGGCGGCTATAGTGAGCCCCGCCTGTTCGCTTGTCACCAAGGCTGCATGTCGGGCTCTGCGATTTCGCGTCCGCCGTCTGCGTGGCCGTGGATCGTTCGTTCGCAGTTCTACAGTTTGGCCGCCCACAGTCACCGCCCCGTTGGCAATTTGGACGTAATCCAGTCCCAATATGAGCTCATCTATGCATCCAGGAAGTGTGAGCAGCGGCAGTACCACGCGACTGTCGCCCACCGTGACCGTCGCCTTCGTCTCTTCACGGACCGTCTTCTGTGTCCCGTCAGCCATGGACACAGTCACGCTCACGGACTGTACATTTTCTCCGTCTGGCGCCCGCAGGCGTTGCGCCAGCCTCGGACTCGCGAAGCTGCGTGTCGCTCCGGTGTCCTCGACCGCCTCTACTAGTACACCATCGCAGTCTACTGATAGCGCGGCCGCTAACCTGCGTGTCGTTGTTAATTGGAATTTGCCTGCGTGGGCTCGCCGGCTGTTGATGTGGGACGAGCCTGGGGGCATTTCCCGTCGTGCGTCGGCAGCATTCGTTCGCACGCACCCCCATCTTACCACAGTCGCAACAGTAGAGCTGTTGAGTGTTTGGGCATCGCTCGGACATACTCGACAGGGCCCTCTGATGCGCCCTGGACCCGGCTGTATGCTTCCCGCTGGCGCTCTTCTATGTGGGGACCCGCTGGATACTCCTTTAGTAGGTCTTGGCGGAACTCGACCCACCGTTGTGCCAAATTGCGCCTTGACCACTCCCACTCCTTCGCCTCGCCAACCAAGACTTCCGGTAATACGGTCACCAACTCATCTAATCGCACGTTGCTCATCTCTGCCTCATCTTCCAGATCCCGGAGGAACGTTCTTGGGTCCCCGCTGCCGTCAAATCGGACGCCCCACTGGGCTACCTGTGTCCGCAGCGGGGCTCGTCTGTCTCGTTCGGCTGATGTTGGCGCCTGTTGTTCTGCCACCGCCTGCGTGCTCGCGAGCGGCGGCGCTGGAGTCGGTGCTGTTGGGTCATCTTCGTCAGGCGCATTACCAGCAGGCGCAGCAGACGCGGTGGAAGCGCAGATCTGGCTCGACAGTTTCTGGAAACCATCCTCCATAGCCTGGGCCAACCGGTGGGTGTACTGTGCCAACGCAACTGTCACCGAATCGGCAATCGCTTGTGCCAGGTCCGCCGTTGAGAGCACTGGAGCCACTGTTGGCGTCGCTGAGGCTGCCGTGGGCTCGGTTGTGGTGCGAGGCCGCGACCGCTACCGAAATGGTCGGCACTGTCGCAGGAGTTAGCGGTGTCGTGTTTGCCTCTGTCACGACGAGCAGCCCCTTCGGTACGTCCTCTTGTTTCGGGACTCCCAGCCGTCCGCCGGGCACCGGGCTCAACTGGCCTGTCGCCGCGGTACGCGACGACATGTTTTCGTAATATGCCGCTAGTTCTTCCAGGCGGGGTCGGTACTCTTCGTTGGCCGACTTCACGAACGTGGACAGCCGCGCCCGCAACGCCTCCACGTTGCCGGTCTCCTCGATTTCGAACTCGCGCAGCACCGCGCTGAGCTCTTCCTTCCGCAGCACGCGTATCCAGCTCGTTCGTAGCATTGTAGGTCTACGCTCTCTCCCCTACTTGGTCGGATCTAACCTCAAACTTCTTTGGAGTCCCTGCTCGGGCGCCACTTGTAACGTTGTTACTCTGCCGCGGGTATGCTCGCCGGCCAGAGTTTGCTGAAATAAATTAGGCACCCCAAAGTGCCGAGGTGTCCACCAAAATGTGCAAATAAAGAGGGCGGTATGCCAAAAATCTTCCCCACGTGTCTTTTCGTAATGTTCTTTAATACAAAATAATAAAGCGCTTCAGTGCGCGTTGGGCAGAAGCCAAAAGAAGACTAAAACTAGAACAGAACTTAAAATTACTCGCCTTCATGGCTTACTCCTACTTACAACTACTTGTTAACTTATAATTACTCAGCATCGTAATGACGCACAGCTGGTTGCTGCGCAACGCGTCGTTACACTACATGCTTCTGCTTCTTAAGCTTTATCGCTTCTTTTAAGATATTGTAGTTGTCCCTTGTTAGCTGGTCATTAATGTATATGGGGGCCGGAGAGTCGAAGCCTAACATTTGCAAGTTCAGTGGCTTTTTATGTTCGCGACGGTATGCTGTGGCTGCCTCTCTCTCTCTCTTTTCGAATTTAATAATAACGTCGGGATGAACATCAGATACCTGTGTTTTCCGAGCACGAAAGATTTCGCGTATTCTCGGCGGTGGTGTGATGTGGATAGCAAAGCAAAGGGTATTGTATAATGTACGCATATTTTCACCCTCCACGTGTGGAACTCCATGCACACGTATATCACAGGCGGCATTGGCGTTAAGCTGCGCAGCGAGCTTCGCCTCCAACACCCTAACCCGCTCCCTTAACGTAGGCAGATCTCCGACCTCGTGCTCCATAATGTTCATCCGCTCATTTAGACTGTCCACCCTGTCATGAAGTTGCTTCACTTCACCGGCCAAATGGTCACATCGCTCCAGCAGCGCGTTGAGGATGCGCTGCTCAGCATCTCCCATCTTGGTGGTGATTAGGCTGGCCTGCTCCTCAAAACGAAGATTGATCATGGCCAGTATCTTTGCTGATATAGCTTCTGACTGGCGGCCTTCCTTGAGGTCAGTGGTGGTGTTTTCACGCGCGTTTGTTCGGTTGCTGTGCCATGTTGTTAGGTGTAATTTGAGTTGGTTTTTACGCTGTGTTTTCTTGAGTGAATGGTTGAGCGCTAATGCAATTATGTTTTGTGTGACTTTAGCTGAGTGTGAGTGTTTGCGTATTGGTGTTGTAAAGTCTGTTTGTGTAACTTTGCGCGCTTAAAAAGCACTTTTTGTTGTTGCTTCCTTAAGAAGCCTTTATTGATTTAAAAACAAACAATTCTTTAGGGCGCGCAATTAAATTGTGAAACCAACTGCACACGTTTTCATAAGAGTTCACCGTGAATATACAAAGTTGTATTTAATTTTACAATTTATAAATTTTCTCGGAGCGAAAGTAAAACACGTCTGCTTGCTGCCAACTTCTTTCTTCTTCTTTTACTTTTAGATTATTCAATTCACCGCTGTTTTGTCAAACAAGGGAGCTTATCGGGCTTATCGAAAAACGTAGTCCAATTTGGCATCAAAAATCACAGAAAACTTCTACTAATCTACCAGGTAGTCATAAATAAGCAGAAGAAATTAACTGCTGACGATCGCTTGTTAATTTTAATGCAGCGGTGGGCACGAAATTTTTTAACGTGAGCACAACAACAACATCGACAACGAAAATCACCGGTAGAGTTATGAGTAAATTCTAAGAAAAATCGAGCAACGAGCTTGTGCGTCTCGCTGGCGTCATGTACACATTTTGTTTTTGTAAGTTCGCTCGGTATTGGACTTTGGTTGTGTGTCTTGCTGAAGTCACTTTCGTCACACAAAATCTTGCCGATTCAGCAGACAAAACCGTGAAGTAAGAAGTTACACTTCAAAAACAAGAAAGGAACGATAAAGTCGAACGGGCTCAATTCTTAAATACCCTGTACCCTCCCTACAAAAAGAATATTAATAAAAATGCATTTAATTTAATTTATTAATTTAATTAAATATAAACTATTCAACACTTGCATACATACATAAGTATTTATGTAAAATTTCAACAGAATAAATTTACATCAGAATCGCGTATATATGTTGTTGAACCTAAGCAGCAACTACAACAACAGCTGTGGGCAGAACTGCGGGCAGAGCTTCGGCAGAGATTATATTTATGGCTATAAATTTCTTCATAACAGACCTATCATGATGAAACTTGGCATACAGACACATAATCACTACGGGATTACTTACCAAATTTTAGTTCGAAACTCCAACAATTACGGCAGTTATAAAAAAACACGAATTGCCGGGGAGTGGGGGGTGCATCGAAAAAAAAGCTCAAACTTACTTTCTCGGACTTAAGAAAATCTGAATACCAAGTTTGGTTATTCTAAGCCTTTTAGTCTCTGAGATCCTTGCGTTCATACAGACGTATGCCTGATACGTAACCAATTGGGTTGCAGAAGGTGGCTCCCACTGAGCAGCCACAGGTCCCGTATACAACGAGCCGCATCGGCAACAAAGAAGCGTAGTAACAAAGGCGTCAACCGTGATATAGCAGACGAAGGGAGTAGGAGGCAGTGCCGAGCGGAGCACTCAGCAATACAGCCTGCGACCACTGCATCTAACACACCTGGAGATCAAATGTGGCAGGTAACAAGCTCGTGAGTGGTAGCAACGAGAGTGCGCAGAAGTTGAAGGAAAGCATCGGCCAGGCCCTCGGCAAGATGGTAGCAGTCCGGGCCGTCGGGTAGGAGCGCCGATTTCAAATGAGGGATCTGGACGAGCTGCTGGAGGTAGAGGATGTCCGGGCGGCATTAGCAGTCCAGGCCGGAATCGATCCGGAGCTGTGCAGTATAAAAGCCTGCATGCATCCTTCGGAGGGACTCGAACGGCTATCGTTAGCGTACCACGCAAGCTTGCAGAAAACATTCGGTATGTTGGCAAGCTCAAACTTGGATGGACTAGTTTCCGCATAAAAGAACGCGTCACTGCGCAAAGGTGCTACTGATGCTTTAGAACGTGAAGAACTTGGCGGTCCTCAGCGAGTCGTACAAAGTGGGAAGTGACACCGACTGGGTATCCAATTCCAATAGACAGGCAGCTATATGGTTATGCGGCATCCGCATAACGGCTGTATTCGGCCCACTAGGCTCGACAGTTGCTACCTGGCCCCATGTTTGTCTCTTAGAGAGTTCTTCATAATTATGGGCTTACTAGAGAATTGCTAAGAAGGATGTAAGGAGCCGCAACCACGTCATCATTGCGGGCGACCTTAATGATTGGTCAGCAGAATGGCGCAGCGTCTCTAGTGGGCGCTTGCTAGAGGCAGAACACTAATGGAGGCCTCCGCGACGCTGGACATCGCATTACTCAATAATGGACGGAGAAACACGTTCAGCAGAGCCGGTGCCGGTTCAATAGTTGACCTAAAATTTGTTAGTAGCGCCCTATTCTCATCCTCCACCTGGAGGGTATTCAATATACCCGCTAGTATGGTGTGTAGAAGATGCATGCCGTGCTAGTATGAGCCTCCATAAAACATTTCGGCCCCACCACAGATCCGTGTATTGGTGGATCGGGCAAATTGCCAAGAACCAGGCGGCTCTAAGATTTCCTTATTCGAACATCCTCTCCAAACCAGCTGTCAGCAACAGCTAGATGTCCACGATTACATTAATCTGATTAATTCTGCTTAAATCTTGCAATGCACTGAACTGGCGAAACGCGATAGAAGTGAAACTACACGAATTTTTTCGCACACGTGCGGTAGTGAGAATCGGTAGGACGATCGTGGTCTTGATGAGTTTAATTTAAAGGACGCTTGTGGTCCTTCTGTTGATAAAGGTGGGATCCCAGTGGTCCGGTTTGATGTTTGGGTAGACTCGTGGTCCGTTTAATTAAAGGCACTTGTGGCCCTGCTGCTTCAGTGGACCCTCGTGGTCCAGTAGGTGCGAGTAGCAACGGTTGTCCTGGTTGCGCTTAAGTGAAACGACGCAGGACGTTTGCAGTTACCAAGTAAGATGGCAATCCTTGGGAGCATGTAGTTCAACCTGGTGGTTGGCGTGATAAAGATCACGGTCGTATCGACCCAAAGTAACAGGCCGTTCGTTGATAATTTGCATACTGATTTTATTCTTACAATTTCATAGCTTATATAGCCATGCTTAAAACTAGCTTATGACTATTTACATTTCGATGTTATCGCGGTTTCACAATAATAATATATTAAGAACTTAAGTATGCTGGTGTCAGCTCAATTTGGCCCATAAACTTATATGTACAGCGCACGGAATTATGACCTATATCTGATCTTAGGTCTTATGCTGGGGTAGAAGAATAATATGTGTCTTATTCTTGCTTATTATTATAGCTTATGTTGGCTGGCCAATGTCAATGCACCTGTAACTCGTGTGCGCGTGCAAACTATGTTGCCAATATTATCTATGCTATGCTATACTATTTATATGTATGTTGTGTTGCCAAACTATGTAATTGAATGCCTGTTTGCGTCGTGTTGATGAGATGTCATATACTCGCAATACTTCGTTTAATCGATGTTTAACATTTTTGTTAAATATCGATTTGTTTTTGGAGAGTCGATTGATCGTATAAAGTCAAATGCATACCTGAATTAGCACATTATTACTTTTAAATGTCACTGATATTGTCGGATCTCCTCGAAAACGACAATAAAAATTAATTTTGTTCAGCTTTAAGATTAATGGATTCTATTCAATTTTGTCCAGTTTAGCTTCTCCTCCTTTCGTTACCGTATTCTACGATTAGAATCGTGAAGCCACGTGTTGTGAAATATGACCAGTAGGAGAACACCAAGTTTGTTTACATTTCAGATTGTACTGTTAGGTTCACGATCGTTGTTTGTTGCTCTCCAATGCATGCAGTGGTGCTTTACTTCGTGTTCATCTACATTTATATTATTCTGTGTCAAAATAAGAAAACATAAATAATTGGCGAAAAGAAATATATGTAATTTAAATTCAATTTTATTTATTTATTTATTTATTTAAATCAACAAGTAGTTCTGTCGATTTATTCAAAAACAATATATATGTATTAACATATTATATATATTAAGATTTAAAATTAAAAATACAAATATGATTAATATAACAAAGTCTCAACTTACAAGATAAGAAAGCCTACAAAAAAGCTGTACAATAACGTCTATAAATGCCCCCGACACGTTGGGGGAATTTTATTTGCCAGTTGGCCAGCTATGCCCCGATTCACAGCCATATGTGGTCAGAGACATTATACACCTGACAATCTAAACAAATAGTATGTAGAAGAGGAAAATTAATTCTACTTAGGAGCTAATTAGAAAAAGTAAGGAGTAGAAAGAGACAGAGGTAAAGAGGGAGAGAAAGGAAGAGGAAGAGAAAGGGGAAGAGAGAAACAGGGAAAGAGAAAGATGGAACAAGAAAGACAAAAGGAGAAAGAGGGAAATCTCCAACCCGGTGGGGGAAAGTTTTAAGCCAGTCCGGCCAGCTATGCCCCGACTCACAGCAGTATGTGGTCAGAGATTTCCACGGAGATAACTATAAAGAAGAACTTTTATAGAATAAAGAGAGAGTTCTGTTGAAAGTAAATGAGAAAGCTCATTATAGTTGGAACACATGACTCGGAAACGATTGTGCGCAGCGTAATCGGTTGTGCACCTAGACAAGACGAATGGCAAATAATTCCTTGTTGGTCTACAAGGAACGGAAAAATTAAGGCGACCTAAGAGGGAAGAGGAGTCAACCTCGCCGATAATCAACTTGTGGAGAAAAACTACTCCAAGAATAGTCCTACGATTAACTAAAGAAGGAAGGTTTATAAGCATCAGCCTGCTAGAGTACGATGGCAAGCGGAGGTTGGGATCCCAACTTAAACCACGTAGAGCAAAAAGAAGGAATTGCTTCTGAACAGACTCAATACGTTCCTGTTGCTTACTATACTGCGGACACCAAACGCATGAGCTGTATTCAAGCACAGGGCGTACTAGTGCAGTGTAAAGAAGCTTAGTGGTATATGGGTCATTGAATTCCTTGGACCAACGTTTAATGAATCCAAGTAACCCCTTAGCCTTATTGACAATACTAGATATGTGAAGGTTGAAGTTCAATTTGGAATCAAAAAGAACCCCAAGGTCTTCACCAGTCGATATAAGTTGCAATGGCACATTGTCAATCGTATACGTAACTAAATGGGGCAAAGTTCGGTGAAATGTCATGAACTTACACTTAGCGCAATTGAGGTACAAGTTAGCTAAGCACCACGATTGCATGCAGTTCAGATCATCCTGCAGGCGATGAAAATGAGTATGGTCTTTATAAGTCAGAATAAGTTTCACATCATCAGCATACATAAGAATATGAGAGTGTGACAAGGTAGAGGGGAGGTCATTAATAAATAATGTAAAAAGTAAGGGGCCAAGATGGCTACCTTGAGGCACACCTGATGATGCAAACACGGGCTTAGAAATGTGCGACCTAAGCAAGATCCGTTGGGTCCTATTTTTTAGATAAGACGAAATCCAACTCAAAAAAGCGGAGGGAAATCCTATACGACTTAGCTTAAAGAGCAGAAGATCATGGTTCACAGAGTCAAATGCTTTACTGAAGTCAGTGTAAACGACATCAGTCTGCATTTTTAGAATAAATGCTTCATTTACCAAGGAAGTAAATTCCAGCAAATTGGTCGTAGTAGACCGTCTCTTCATAAATCCATGTTGAGCTGGAGATATGACAGATTTACAGAGGTGCTGCAAAGTGCTGCAAACTATTTTTTCAAATAATTTTGGTATGGCAGACAACTTTGCAATTCCTCTGTAGTTTGAAATATCAGACTTACCACCCTTTTTATAAAGAGGAATAATAAAAGATTCTCTCCAAATAGTTGGAAAGATTGAGGAACCAAGTGACAGATTAAAAAGTTTAAGTAATGGTTCTAAAAGGGAACTAGAACACTCCTTGAGAACATAACTAGGAATGTTGTCTGCTCCAGGAGAGTATGAAGATTTTAAGGATTTGATAGCAGAGAGTAGACAGCTATCAGAAATTATGGGAGCGTAAATAGTGTGGGAAGATGAAATGCTATAAGGATAAGAGGTATTACTAATAGAGACAGAGGAATATGTTGATTGGAAGATAGGGTCCTGTGCAAATTGTATCTTGCATCGGGCAAGGTAATTATTGTAACATTCTGAATTAAGGAGAGCAAAATTGGATTTCGCTAAAGAGTATTTATAGAAGTCAATAGATAGGCCCGACTGCTTATACTTTTTAAAGCATCTAGATTTAACATTTTTTAAGTTTGAAAGTCTTGGTGAAAACCAAGGAGGTTTTGATGACGCAGACGAAATGACACTTTTTGGGATGCAGACATCAAAAAGAGCATTAATAGTGTCATAGAAACACTTTACGGCTATGTTGATGTCAACAGCACTATACAAATAGGACCAATTAGTTGCTGCAATAAGTTCGTTTAGCAAAGAAAAATTTCCTTTGCGAAAGCACAAACTAGTATTTTTGGGAATAAGTGCTGGAGTAGAGGTAGAGTATGAAATTAAGAGGGAAATTTGCAAAGTAGGGTGGTAAGAATCTTCAGGCAGTATAAGGGGAGAAGACCTACAGATAACTGTACTAGCAGGGTCGGTGACAAAGACGAGATCAAGTATTCTGCTTAAGTGATTAAGTATAGAATTAATTTGGAACAAGGAAAGGTCAAACAAGCAGTCTAAATAGGCATGCTCTGCCGAGGGTACCAAATAATTAGACTGATTGAAGAATGACCATTCAATGTTAGGCAAATTAAAATCACCTACCACAACGAACGCGTCACTGTCACGTAGGAGATTAGAGATTCCTTTTATACAGGTTGTATGTTCCATATAGACCTGTATATCAGAAGAGGGAGGTATATAAGAACAAGAGATGTATAGTGCAAAAGACGGAAAAGATACTCTTACAGCAACAAATTCAATATCATTAGGTAAATTTACATCAATTATTTCCGACCGATAGGAGGAATTGACTGCAATCAGTACGCCTCCGCCACGTCGAGCCGGACGATCTCGTCGAAAGATACAAAAATTATCTGATAAGATTTCGTTATCAGAAATCGTGGGATTTAACCACGTCTCTGAGAACGCAATAATATCAGATTCAAACGAAAAACTACTAAGAAATAAACTACTGAGCTTGGACACAATACCCCTAACATTCTGATATAGAATGTTTAACGAAAGTGGACGAGCTCCTAGTTTTTTGAAGTCGAGCTTGAGGTTGGCTGCAAAGGTTGGCCAGCAGACTGTTAGTTGACCGGCAAAGAGCGAGCTCGTTTTTTCTGCCTAAACTCATGTACAATCATTTGTGGCGGCCAACATTTTGGGTCACAAATAGTTGTAAATGATTCAGGCGGTACACTTATTTTGAACGAGGCTATTTCTCGGGGCTCGGAAAAGCTAAACTTAGAAATAGATACAGCAGCTGTCGACTTACTTGCGATATAGGCAGTGATAGCCTCTCAAGAAGTATCAGGGGACAACCGAGACACGAAAACTTGCTTTCTAGGAGCTACCACTGTAAGAGATGGGGGCAGAGGAAGGGCTGGGACTGCCGCACATTCTACAGCTCCTGAAGAAACTATAGGAGGTGGTGCCGACGTTTTAGAAGAAGCCCTTGTTCTTACAGGTTTAGATATATTAGGCACAGGAGGAACTACCAACGGGGCCAACAAAACATGAGCCGGCGAAGGCAGAGGGAAATTTCAAATAAATTTCCAGGCGAAGTAGACAATGAAATTGCTGGCGACACATCTACATTTAATAGCGAGGGAATCGGAGAAGCTATCTGAGCCGAGCTAGGTGGCACCTCTAAGAATTGAGGTTCAAGCCTACGCTTGGGAGGAGAATCGAACTTATTTTTACTAAGCAAGTCGGTCCCTGTGTCAAACTCACTTGAGAGTTGCTTAGTAATTCTATGCAAGCTCAAAAATTTATTTCTCACATTGTCATACATACGAGAGAAATTAAATTGTATGTCTATGCAAACAGGGCATGACCATTTCAAACCACCACAACCTGTTTTAGGCGAGTAAATTTTATCAAGGTCACGACCACTTAAACCACAACTATAAAAGTTTGCCTTTTCCAAATTAAGTTGGCCACGTTGTGCTGGGCAAAAACAATTATAAACTCCGGTCAAGCTTTTTCTTCAGTTCCATTAGCCTGGTTAGCTGATCAATACGTCAGTTTAGCAATATGTTCCAAAAGCAATATGTTTAATATGTTAAAAAGCAAACTTCCAAATTCTCCTCGTGTTGTATCCGATATAGGTTATACCTCCAAATTGCCACGAGAAATTTATATACATACATATGTGCATAAATATGGTATCACATGAAGGAAAATATTTTCCTTGCCTTAGCACAGGAATAGGCCGACGTAAAAGAGAATGGATAGATGGTTAGATATATGAATGGATAGACTCTAACACAAGAAGATCCATTAAGTTACTATTCTCACTTGATAAAGGATTTATTTTCTTGTTTTCGACTTAATTTCAAATATTAATATGTTTTTATGGTAATATGCTTTTTTTTATTTTACCACGTGTTTCTTTTAAATGAAATTTGTTCTCTTGCGGATTTTTTTATTATTTCTTTTATTATGTAGCAAAACAACTTGTCTTTTCGTTTGCCAATATCCAACTAATCTAAGTTCTCTATTAAGTTTTGATCGTAAAACCGTAAGAAGAGCTTTGGTAATGAGAGCAAGCTTTTATCAGATTAGCAATTATCTGATACGTTGTAATACACTGACTATCGCAAGTATACAGACGCGTAGATGTATAAGTTAGTCACAACCGTCACAAACTAAGTGAAATGTGGATTGAAAAATATTTGTAGGCACTGGTGCAAGATCGGTGTATCGTCCGATTAAACAGCCCCGCCTTCGGCCTGACGTCGCCACGCGCCCTTTGTCATCGGCGCCTTTTGTCGTCTCCCCGACGACTCCCAGCATCCACTGCTGAGGAGGAGCGTTGTCCTCGTGGACGACTACGACGGGTCCTTTTTCCAGATTTGGATGCTCCACTGACCACTTCTGGCGCTGCTGCAGGCTTACCAGGTAATCTTTGGACCAATCGGTCCAAAACCGCTGCTTGATGCCTGAGATCAGCTGCCAGCGTTTTAAGTACGTCAGTTTGACGTCTGTTACGGGCTGCGTTAACCCTGTAGGCAGCGCAACCAGCGTTCCTCCGACGAGTAGATGCGCTTGAGTGACGGCCTCTCCGTCGTTTGGGCTGGCGCTGTCTGCCACAATCGGTCGCGAGTTGATGATCGCCTCCACTTCCACCAGCACGGTTACCAGCTCGTCCTGCCACAGCGTTGCGCTTCCGATAGCCTTTAGCAGCAACATCTTGGCGGACTTTACGGCCGCCTCCCATAGGCCGCCGAAAAGCGGCTCGCGGGGCGGGATGAATTGGAACGTTATTCCCTTTGTGGCAGCAAATGTGGCAATAGCATCGTTTCTGGTGCTGAAGCTGTTGCGGAGCTCCTCCAAAATGCGTGCAGCACCCACGAAATTGGTGGCATTGTCCGAATATATTCGCTTCACAGGTCCATGGCGGCCGACAAACCTAGACAGACACATTATAAACGAGCTAGCAGTCCGATCTGTCACAACATCAATGTGCACAGCTTTGGAGGCAAAACATACAAAAACCGCGACATACATCTTGACCGGGGCTCTGCCACGAATTCCCATCGAGACAGGTATTGGACCACAAAAGTCCACTCCGTTCACCTCAAATGACCTACAGCCATGTAATCGGTCAGCGGGCAAATTTCACATTATTTGGCTTGCTAGGTTTGGTTTATACCTAAAGCAATGCACACATTGTCGCACCACTGCGCTAAAAGCTTGTCGCGCATTGACAAGCCAAACTTGTTGGCGAAGAATGCTAACGAGCGCACGTGGACGAGCGTGGAAATTAGTGCGGTGTAAATATTGCAAGTATAACATCACGAATCGGCATCTCTTTGTCATAAGCAATGGAAATTTAGCAATTTGAGGCAATGGTGCCTTAAGCAAGCGACCACCAACTCGTACCAAATTCAATTGACGATTTCCCGTTCGAAATGGACAAATAAATAAATAAAATTTTTGGTACGAAGGCTGCAGGATCGAGCACTTGTTTAGCTTTGAGATCTCGTCTGCAAAGGCTGTGTGTTGTACTATGTGGACAACTGCCAAAAACGCAAACTTTAATTCAGCTGCTGTTGGCACAAGTGACGAGTTTGTATTTGTTTTTCCATTGATCAACCGGAATACGTACCATATAATGCGGATAATCTTAAGGTACGACGACGAATTTTCAATAAGATCCATGAAGGGATTTGAGCACTCATCGGCCACGATGAGAGCCGTCGCGTTCTTCCGCTTCTCTAGCGTTGACTGCTCTTTGGTCTGCTCGATATGAGAATTACGAGACCTAAGGGAACAATCTAGTTCGTGGACCCTTAAACCAGTGCGAATCAGTCAATTCGGCCGTGGTGCAGCCACGTGAAGCCAGATCTGCTGGGTTATCTGCTGTCAAAACATGACGCCAAAATGCGTCAGAAGTAAGCACTTGAATATTTGCAACTCTATTTCGTCACAGTACCTAAACGCATCATCACGAGGACTCCAAGCTAGTCCTAGCGTTTTTGTATCCTCCTAATGGCCTATAAGAAGGTCGTCAGATTATTATTGCCGTTTTAGTAAGGATTCTGTAAATTTTATAAACAAAACGAAATAAATGCAGCTATCAATTTACGTTAAATAACTTGCATACAAATGGAACTGCGGAAAAGTAGACAAAACTAGTTGGCTGTTGCGCTTGGTGTAGAAAAAAAACGTCCGCTGTGTTCGGTGGTCACAAGAGAAGAGGCTCATGTTTATTTTCGGCAACATGAAAACGTGATTGCTTAGGTTAACAGCTGGATTAATACCGTTTTACATTAAACCACTCAATTGTACAGTGGCGCAAGCTACGACAACATTTACTTCAATTACTTAAGCTTAAATTAGCAATTTAATTTTACATTTAATAACTTAAATAACTAACAATTCAATTTCAACAATTCATATATGACAACTTAAATATAAAAATACAAAATATAATAATATAAACCAACATGCCGGCCACGTTGAAGGGCTATGCATTGGACCTTCAAAATATAGGAAGCATGGCTAGCTTGTGGATGGGCCGTTTAAGTTCGCCCATGGCTGTTTTTATGGTTGCTACCCGCACTTGGCCCTCTGCTCCTGTTGTAGCGCTGGTTATCCGTCCTACGACCCAACGCTGCGGTGGTGTGTTGTCCTCGTGAACGATTACCAGGGCGCCGACGTCTACGTTGGGTTGCGGACTCGGTGCGAAGCTGAAGGCTGTGTACGTAGTCCTTGGACCACGCTTGCCAGAGTGATAGCAGCTGCCACCTGCGCGTATATGTTAGCGGTCTGTCTGGCTTGTCCGGCTCGAATCCTTGCGGCAGCGAACGAAGCGGCTGACCGATTAGCAGATGACCCGGCGTAAGGGCGAATCCGTCGTTGGGATCTGCGCTTAATGGAGTCAACGGTCGCGAGTTCAAGATTGCCTCTACGTCCGCCAAGTGACCTCTGACCTCGCTCTCCACCAACGACGCGTTTGCAATTTGGCGTATGAGGAGGTGCTTTGCCGACTTGACTGACGCTTCCCAAAGGCCTCCGAAGTGAGGCGCTCGAGGTGGAATGAAGCACCACTCCATCCCTTGCTCGGCTGCAAACAACTGGATTGTTGCTTTCTGAACTTCGCCTGCAGCTCCTTCAGCAGGTTGTTGGTTCCCGCGAAGTTGGTCGCGTTGTCCGAGTATAGGTGTTGAGGAACGCCACGTCTCGCGATGAAGCTTTTTAGGGTTAAAATAACCGAATTAGTTGATAGGTCAGCTACGAGTTCGAGATGAACAGGCTTTGAAGCAAAGCACACAAACACTGCTATATACATTTTAACTGGAGGTCGTCCTCTTATACGGAGGGATACATTAATGGGACCGCACAAGTCAACACCGCAAACAAAGAATGGTCGCATAGCCAGAAGGCGGTCAGCTGGAAGGTTTCCCATAATCTGGCTCAGAAGCTTAAGCTTATAACGATAGCAGTGAATGCACTTCCGTACAATTTGCGTGCATTCTTTTCGGCAATTAATAAGCCAGATTTGTTGTCGCAATAGAGCTATCATAGTTTTAACGCCAGCGTGACCGTTTTTATACTCTGTACATGAAATGTACAAGAATATATTAGGTTTGCGGGAGCTGAAAAATGTAACAGGCAGAAGGAGGCGTGGCAGACCCCACAAAGTGTATATATTCTTGATCAGCGTGACAAGACGAGTCGATCTAGCCCTGTCTGTCTGTCTGTCCGTCTGTCCGTCCGTATGAACACCTGGATCTCAGAAACTATAAGAGATAGAGACACCAAATTTTGCACAAAGATGCGTTATGTGTGTATTCTATACGAGTTTGTTTTATATTTTTGATTTTCCCTCCACTTCCCCCCTATGGGGGTTTTCCCGATTTTCCATTCGTATAATCGCCTATATCTCGGAGACCATTAGACCTAGGAACACCAAATTTTAGTCCAAGGTGCCTTGTGTGAATACGCAGAAAATGTATATTTTGGAATTTCCCTCCCTCCCCCCTCTCCACCGCAAATGCGATTTTCTCTAACTCCCGTAATTCTTGGAATTTCGAACTAATTAGTAATTATGTGTCCGTATGCCAAGTTTCACTATGATAGACCGATTTACCAAGAAGTTATAGCCATAAATATATTTGCTGCTGCAGCGCTGCTCAAGCGCTGCCCGCGGCTATTGTTGATGTTGCTGTTTGGTTGACTGCGAAAATGCTTACACAGACACGAATAGATGCGCATAGGCATACATACACTCACACAGACGCAATTGCTATGTAAATGTGCAATTATACACCCTTTACGTGAGTTCGAATACCGAGAAAGGTAAAATCGATCATTGAATTTTTTTTTATTTTCTTAATTTTTTTAATTTTCTATAATTATTGTAAACATATGTACAGAGTATTTCAAAGTCGGGACACCCGACTTTAGCTTTTTTACTTGTTTATATGTAGCTCTCGCAAGTACATTGCGACAAACGCTTTGGCATCAATATGGGGTGCTTTGTTTCATAGTCAAGAGAGGCGTTTAGCAGTCTACCTCCGACCCGAATAAGCAAAAAATGTCTACCAGAATTTGAATACTGGTGGATAAATGGAGTCAGCGCTTGAAAGCCTGGCTGAAGAAGATGACCCTTCTTTAATTTTGCAAACACTTCTGAAAATTCAGAGCGCTGCACCAGCTCGAATAATTTAAGCGTTGCGAAGTTTAACTCCTTAACGCTTAGTTGCAAAGTACTGCGTTTCTCAGCTGACCGAATAATGAATCTATATACATAAGCGAACACTCTGACAAGTTTGCGATGCGAGGAAAAACGATTGAGTACATACGAAAAGTCATCCTGGCTGGAAGCTAAGAAGACTTGAGCAGATTTTTTCGTCTCGCTATTTTTAATTTCCTGAGATAATGAAAAATTAGCATTTTGAGGCCAAACTGACTCATCTTCATACAAAAACTTAGGCCCTTCAAGCCAAATTGAATTAACCAGCTCTCTTATATCAGAGCCACGCGACGCAATGTCTGCGGGATTCGAAAGAGAAGGAACATGACGCCATAGAACATTTTCAGACATTTCTTGAATTCCAGCTACTCGATTTGCCACAAACGTTGTAAGCGTGGAAGGAGACGAATTTATCCAATGTAGTGTGATTTCAGAGTCGGTCCAAAAATACACACTCTCGATTCTGCATTTGGCAAGCATTTCTTTAACTTGAGACCATAGTTGGGTCAGTAAGTATGCTGCGCACAATTCGACCCTGGGTATGGATTTTGTCTTTAACGGTGCAACCTTTGCCTTTTCTGTAAGCAAACGGCAGGAAATGTTGTCATTGTGGATAGCCCGAATATAGAGGCAACATCCATATGCGTGACTAGACGCATCAGCGAGACCATGCACTTGAGCTGCCACAGGCAAAAGAATATCGAGGGATGGAGACCCACGCTTCCCATTTGGTAGCCAATTCCATTGGGACTGCCTTATCCCAAATCAAGCTTATTGCGCCAAAGCTCTTGCAGAATAATTTTCGCCTTTATGCTTATTGGACATAAAAGGCCAAGGGGATCAAACATACGTGCTGTCACTAACAAAATGTTGAGTTTGGTAGGACTTAGATCAGCGAAACTGTCATCCAAATGATATCGAAACTGATCTGTATTTGGCGTCCACCTCATACCCAAGGTCTTAGTTGAATCGGTATCATTGAAGGTCAGCGACTTTTCAGATTCTTTAGCATTTGTAATGTTTGGATGGTTTGTGTACCATTTTGCTAACTGAAAACCGCCTTATTCTAAAATTTGAGACACCTGAGTGCAAATCGTCTTTACCGTGTCTGAATCGTCGGCTCCAGTGAGCATATCGTCGACATAGAAGTCGTTGCAAACAACTTCGGCACCTATTGGGAGAGCGTCTTTGCGTGCAGAAGCTGTGCCGTAGGTGACCATGTTCAACCGAAAAACTTTAAGCTCATCAGATGGGCTTTCACGCCAAACAATAAGTTGGAACCAGCGGTCTTTTTTGGATATGCTCACTTGTCTATACATTTTGGTTATATCTGCCGTAATGGCAAAGCGATTTAAACGAAATCGAATGAGCGACAAAAATAATTCCCTCTGTATAGTCGTTCCCACCATAAGAACATCATTTAGTGAATTGCCAGAAGTTGTTTTGCACGAAGCGTCAAAAACAACTCTCAGTTTGGTGGAACTACTATCAGGCCTCAGAACACACTGATTCCTATGGCAGTCATATGGCCAAGCTCGATGTATTCGTTCATAAAATCGACATACATCTTTTGGAGAGAGGGGGATTTTAGAATTCTGCGTTCTAGCGATAGAAATCGTCGTTTGGCAATGTCAAATGGTGAGCTTACGACCTGAGGATCGGTCTTAAATGGCAAACTGACTTCCAAACGACCTGATGGCAACGTGTGTCAATTCTTTAGGGCTTGTAAAACTCGGGGTTGGCTAGTTCGAGATTGGCTGGGATTTTCCACTGATTGCTTGACAAATCGCAATCGGGCTGCTTTTAGAAATTTAACTAAGCACCTGCTTTACCTGTCCCTAAGGCTTCATCGGACAGACAAGAGAGAAGATGGTTAAACTTCTCAATATTTGATAGTGAGCGGTCAGAATCTACCAAAAATTTAAAAAGGCTTATAAACTGTTTATAGTCTGCATGTTTGCCACTAAATCTTGATAGTTCATTTTTGGTAAATGAGAATGTTGCACAGCAGGAGGCAATGTGTCAACTGCCGGCGGTGCCTTGGTCACTAAGGCAGCCAGGAGTTGACAAAGTGTCGTCTACTTTTTGGTCGACATATTTGCGAAGTAATTATTTAAAGTTTAATTAATTATGTTGCGAGTTTTCTAATGGCACAGCCCACTGTGCATATATAAGAGCAAATGCAGCTCGAACATGTTTCAGCTATCAGCTGAGTTTATTATCTAGTTCGTCGAAGAGAGTTTTCAAAACAGAGTCGGCTTGCCTATCGTACGCGATAAGCGACGGCCAATTTAAGCAATGCAAGCAAGGGAAGCAATTACCTTACTCTTACGCAAGCCGAATTGTTGCAGAAAAAACAACTAACGAAGAGAATCACTGCACTCAGCGTTTAAGTGTAAAGATAAAACGACAAGAGGGCAAAGGGCACGAAATGAGCGGTCTAAGTGTGTACTGGCGCGCACCCACGCATAAGCCGTTGCTGTAAGCGTAGGCTGTACGAACGAAATCGAAAGGGGAATGTAGGAGCACGCACAGCACTAACTCGATACCGCGGTCAGCAAAGAATCATGAGCAGAAACTGGTGGTCGGTCAATGAACTTGGGAACGAACAATTTTCAATTTCCGATTTTTAATCACAATTAATAATTGCTTCAAATTGCCGTTTTACACTTGACACAAATATTTCCTGTGCCAAACCAGATGCATGCGCCACTATATGCGAAAATTGATTGTATGTGCTGAGAACTGTATGTATGTAATTAGCAGCAGATTAATGTGCATACATATGTGTATCTTGAGCAGTTCTAACAATGCACATATATGTCCGTATGCATAGGCTATGACACGGTTACCTGGTCATCAGATGGAGATTCATCGACTTTCCTTGTATCCATTCCAGGTCCAGCGGCGTTCACAAGCGAATAACCAAAGCGAGCAGCCAACTAATTGTCGCGAAAATATGTTTAAATTATATCAAAATATTGTATTTAAACCGAAACCAAACTTTCCCTAAGTCCCTGCTCGGGCGCCATGTAAATTTTATAAACAAAACGAAATAAATGCAGCTATCAATTTACGTTAAATAACTTGCATACAAATGGAACTGCGGAAAAGTAGAAAAAAAACGTCCGCTGTGGTGGTCACAAGAGAAGAAGCTCATGTTTATTTTCGGCAACATGAAAGCGCGATTGCTTAGGTTAACAGCTGGATTAATACCGTTTTACATTAAACCACTCATTTGTACAGTGGCGCAAGCTACGACAACATTGACTTCAATTACTTAAGCTTAAATTAACAATTTAATTTTACATCTATTAACTTAAATAACTAACAATTCAATTTCAACAATTCATATATGACAACTTAAATATAACAAGATAGAACGCTACAGTCGAGCAAGCCCGACAGTAAAATAGCCTGTACTCTCCACAAAAAGGAAAAATTAAAAAAAAAAAAATTAAAAAAAAATTAAATTATTAAAAAAAATGAATGAATTAATTAATTAAAATAATTAATTAAATTAAATTAGAATACATGTTTATGTGCAGTTTAAACAGCATACATTTACATCACGTACCTATGCGTGTTCATATGCGTGTATGTATGCAGCACAAAGTTGAACAAAAGCAGCAACAACAACAACAGCTGCGGGCAGCGCTGCCGACAGAGCTGCAGGCAGCGCATGAGCAGCATTTTACTTATGGCTATAACTTTCTTCAGAATTGACCTATCATGATGAAATTTGGCACACGGACACATTAGTACTAACTGGATGTACCTACCAAAATTGATTTTTAAATTCCGAGAATTACGGAAGTTATAAGAAAAAATACGAATTGCGGGGGAGTGGGGGGGTGTATCAGAAAAAATAAACAAACTCGTTCTGCCTAGGGCTTATAGGAACCTTGATACCAATTTTGGTTATCCTAGCTCTTGTACTTACTGAGATCCTTGCGCTCATACAGACAGACGGACAGACGGTCAGACGGACAGACGGACATGGCTATATCGACTCGTCTTCTCATCCTGATCAAGAATATATATACTTTGTGGGGTCTGCCACGCCTCCTTCTGTGTGTTACATACATGCGCACAAAACTAGTATAGCCTTTCACCCTTTGGGTACAGGCTATAAAAATACAAAATATAATAATATAAACAAACAGATTCCATTCTTTTTTGCAAATATATCCAGTAGATTCGGAGCATTTTCAATTCAAACAAACAAACAGACATACAAACAAACAATTAAGTCTTTCCTCTTTATAATATTAGTATAGATTGATCAGGATGACAAGGTGAGCCGATATAGCTATGTCCGTCTGTCGGTCCGTCAATCCGACCGTCCGTCCGTCTGTCTGTATGAGCGCAACGATCTCAGCAAGTACAATAGCTCGGATAACCAAACTTGGCATTCAGGTTCCCCTAAGCCCTAGGCAGATCGAGTTTGCGTTTTTTTCTGATACACCCACACATGAAGAAATTATAGCCATAAATAAAATCGCTGCCCATCCTCTGCTTGCAGCTGTTGTTGTTGTTGCTGCTTTGGTTCAACTTTATGCTGCATACATACACGCATATAAACACGCAGAGACAAGATTCTGATGTAAATCTATGCTGTTGAAACTGTACATGAACATGTCTCCACTATCGTATATATGTATTGAATAATTTGTATTTAATTTAATTAAATAATTTAATTAATATAATTTTAAAATTTTTTCCGTTGAGCTCGCTCGACTTCAGCATTGCTTTCTTGTTGCTTTTGGTTTATCACCTTCCAAACGTTTCTGTGCTCTAGTAGTTACTCTGTTTATCTTGGCTTTGGTAATGTTTTTATACTCTGTACATAAAATGTACAAGAGTATATTAGGTTTGCGGGAGCATAAAATTTAAGGTAGAAGGAGGCGTGGCAGGCCCCAGCATGACGAGACGAGTCGATCTAGCCCTGTCTGTCTGTCTGTCTGTCAGTCTGTCCGTCTGTCCGTATGAACACCTGGATCTCAGAGACTATAAGAGGTAGAGACACCAAACTTTGCACAAAGATGCGTTATGTGTGTACGCTGTGCAAGTTTGTTTTATTTTTTTTTTCCTGATTATCCCCCACTTTCCCCTATGGGGGTTTTCACGATTTTCTATTCGTATAATCGCCTATATCTCGGACACTATAAGACCTAGGGACACCAAATTTTAGTCCAAGATGCCTTATATGAATACGCCCACATTATATGAATTTCCCTCTCTCCCCCCTCTTCCCAGCAAATCGTAACTCCCGTAATTCTTGGTTTTTCGAACTTAAACTTGGCAAATACATCCAATAGTTATTATAAGTCCAAGTTTCATCATGATAGACCGATTTAACAGGAAGTTATAGCCATATATGTACATAAGACCAAGTAGTGCCCGCAGCTGTTGTTGTTGTTACTGCTTTGCTCAGGCACACAAGACATACACAGACACACACAAATACACAAATACACGCATAATTATTCTACACATATGTACAGAGTATTTCAAAGTCGGGATACCCGACTTTAGCGCCTCTACTTGTTTATATCTTCAAACTCTACTCTAGACAATGCATCGGCTACCTTGTTGTCTTTACCCTTAATGTATTCAATCACAAAGTCACACTCCTCTAAATCTAACCGAATTCTAGTTAACCTTGATGAGGGATATTTTAGTGCAAACAGATGTGATAATGGTTTATGGTCACTTTGGACTATTAATTTTCTACCGTACACGTGCTCGCGTAATTATTGGGCACAGCAGACCAAGTGGTTGGTATAGTTTCGAAATAAACGACAGTATCGCACGTTTAGTAGGCGATATCTGAACAGAAAGGTTTTCGACAAAGTACTTAAACGCATCATCACGAGGACTCCAAACTAGTCCTAGCGTTTTGGTATCCTCCTGATGGCCTAGAACAAGGTCATCAGAAGGCTGAATTTGAAACTGTGCGCAATTTGATGACCATTTGGTGAGCATAAATCCAAATGGCTTTAAAACTGAGTTTTGTTCAATATATAGCAACTGCAACTCCTCCACAGTTTCTGCACCAGAGACTTAGACGCCAATGGATGCGAATCTGCGTGCAGCTCACTTAAGTATTTAAGGCATCGAATAGCCAAAAACGGTGCCGAACTGGTACCATATGTTACGTGTTCAAACGGTATTTTTTAAGTTGTTCTGTGGTATCTTTTCTCCAAATAATCAATTGGAAGATGCGTTGTGATTCCATGACTTCGATTTGCCAATAGATTTTGGCAATGTCAGCGGATAAAGCAAATGGTCGAAGTCGGAACCGCAACAAAGTTGAATATACGCATGGCTGGATAGTCGGTCCAACCATGAGTGTGTCATTTAACGACACTTGGGACGACGTCGACGCGTCGAATACAACTCGCAACTTTGTTGAGGTGCTTTGCGGTCTTAGCACGCACTGATACGGAATAAAATAGTGCGGCTCTCTCGGGACCGTGTTGTCGATTGCGTTCATATGTCCCAAAGATATGTATTCAGTCATGAGACCTATGTACATGGCATGTACGTCTGGCTGCTTGGAAAATCTCCTTTCTAAGTATAACAAAGTACAGATGAGTCAGCAGATCGGGCTGATATGACGAAATAGTGCTCAGTACACCGAACTCAGTCATCAAATCAAAATTGCTACTACGAGACGCAATTGACGTCTGCACAATGTGACGCACTGCAGACTTGCGTTTACCAATGCCAAGCAAATTAATATATTTTTTTTTAAGTTGCAAAGTTTTGGTTAGCTCCTCTGTCATAAAATTGATTTGGGACCCTGAGTCGAGCAAAGCCCTAGCAAATTGGTAGGAGCCCGATTGATCCATTACACGGACCACTGCCGTAGCCAATATCACTTGGTCAGAAACGCTCGTGGCGTGATTAACAGCCGAAGTTTGGGCTGGCGTTTCAGCTTGCGCCACAAATGATTGACTGGCAGTTGCAGCTTGCGCTGAGTCGACAGAATATTTATGCAAAAGTGTGTGATGTGGTTTCGAACACACTTTGCATGTAGTCGATTTGCATGCCTTTGTTGTGTGACCTTTCCTTAGGCAGTTTATGCACAAAGGGCACATTTTCACGAACTTAAATCGTTCGACGCGGTTAAGTGCTGCGAATTGAGTACACGAATGTATAAAATGGTCAATCGCTTGGCAGAACAAACACTTCGGACTAGGTGGCGGACTGGCTTGCGCAACTGCCAGTGCTATTTTTCCACCTTTCTTTGACGCATCAATTTTGTTTTTGAGTCCGGGAGCGACTAGAAGATGATTCCTCAGCAGATAAGTGCTGGTAGCGTCTGTTGAGAGATGCCTCGCAGTCTTCCCAAGACGGAAGTTTGCTATAGTCGAGGCTCTCTTCCCACTTTGAAAGAGTATTGGAATCAACTTTACTCATGGTTTGTCATTGCCTAAGGATAGCAGTGATTCGTAGCTAGCGCAAACGTTATCAATCAACGAACGCAAAGAACTAGCAGACGAGCTTTGCATTTTCGGAAAGTCAAATAGTTTGGCAATGCTATCAAATACGATAAGACAGCTGTTATCGTAAACGCACTTCAAAGCTGCCAGTGCCTTTGGATAGTTCCTCGGTAACTTGATAAGCCTTGACCGTTCCTAGTGCTTCTTTCTCTAAGCATGACAGCAAATGATTAAACTTTTCAATATTTGAAAGTAATGCGTCATTGTCCACTAGATTTTCAAACAGCCCAATGAAGTTCTTATAGTCCGAATAGCTACCACCAAACCGCGGCAACTTCATTGAGGGCAACTGTTTCCTATGCGAGGATGCAAATATTGTGGAATTTACTACGCTGTCCCTATGAGGCTTTGGCCGTCCGCCTCATCAATAGCGCTTTAGTTGAGACGCAGAGAATCTCCAAGTCTGCCCCTGACACTAAGGCCGGATCAATTCTGTCTAATCCTTCCTGCAGGGCAAAGGCTTTATCAATGTACCGGGACAAAATTTCCAATCGGCACTCAACTTCAAAAGGCTCGATGCTGCCAGAAGTTGTCTGGAACTTTTTATTCGTTCGATATCGCGAACGACATTGGCATGTGACTGAAGCACGCAGTCAAATTTATTTGAGACAGAGTCGTCTAATGCCCTGCTTCGGTTTTGCTTGCTTCTTTTGCCAGGCATATTTACAAATAAAAGGTATGCAAAAGGCTGTAATAAAGTATTTAATTGTAGTACAGTGGTACTAAATTGCTAGCCTTTACTGTTCTGCTAAGCAAAAGTGTGTTTATGTTGTTGTTTACGTGTACACTGCAGCTGGCGCGCACAAAACGTACCAAACGCTAAAGTTACCAAACAGCGAACTGTTCAGCTGATTTCTACCAACGCCGACAGCGCAGTCGACGACGAATGCAAGCTACAAGATAGCAGCGAGCCAGTAGTGCACCAACGATATGGCACCGAAGCAAAGAGAGCGGGAGAGAATCAGCAATATGCGGACGAGCCAACGCTGCTGCAGTGTGATAGCAGCACAACAACAATAAAGAAACGAACAAATTAGCAGAACGGCAAGGCAAACCAAAACTGCCAAAATCATTGCACGCAAACGCAGTCTCGCCTGTTGCTTATGTACAACTGTAATTCTCCTACTGCACTTGTACCTAAGTATGTACCTATGTACAACGGACGCTAACGACGGCTTGACCAGTGCAGCAAGAAAGCAAGAACAGAAGAAATTAAGCAACGGCGACTTAGCGCAGTGCAGTGACCTTTTCCATACACTGATTTGGCGCGACAAATTTCTAGCTGTAAGGGGGTGTCAGGGGTCCCAATACAATATGCACACAATACAATGTATAATAAACGGTGTCTTCTTCTTTTCAATAGTAATACACTTTATTTCAACGGACTTTATTTATACATACTTTTTTGAACTACTTTTTGATCGCACGTCTGGCTTCTTACGCTGCTGAACCTAAGACTGAATACATCCTCTTTCTGACGCTATTCTTTTTAAACATGTGTGTTGCCAGATATCTCTTATTCTTTTAAGGATGCCATATAGGGTATTTTATGATTAGATTTAAATATTAACGTTCGCTTATGAATATTCGATATTTACATGTACGTATATACAGCTAATAGTAAGTAATTACATATATGCATCTTAAGTAGCTATTTACATATATACACATCTTACAGTTCGGCCTATCCTGACTCATAATCGTCCCGATTATAGAGTATGCTTTGTTTACTTCGGGTCTTATCTTTTTGTTTCGTTGTTTCATTCTCAACTTTGCAACTAGCAGTTCGTCCTCGATGTCTGAACTTATAATTTCACTGTCATTGTCTGAATTTTCAGCCTCAGTATTCAACCACTTTTTCATAAATGCAGCTTCCCAAATTCCTTTGTAGGGTGTTTGTAATAATTGAAAGCCTTCCACATCTACCACGAGGTATCTGTCATTTGGTAAAACTTTTTCTATTTTATAGGGTCCTTTAAACTTAGGTATAACTTTTTTACACACTCCTGGAGTACTAACAAAGTTTTTCAAAACAAAAAATCGCCTTCCTTGTACTTCATTTCAATTCTTCCTCTGTTTTTAATCCGTTGGCTATATCTCTGACTTTTCACAATAGCTTCTACCGCTTTTGATCTTATTTCTTGCAAATCATTTCTTTGTTCCATTTATTTTAAATTTTCTTTCAGATAGTCAATAACGGTACCTCTTTGATTTATACCAAACAATAGGTCACTCGGTGAAGTTCCTGTACTACTGTGGGAAGTATTATTGATGGCAAATTCTATCTCGGGCAAAATCGCGTCTAAAGACTTTTCTGTTCCGCCGCTAGTCAGTTTTGCTACCATTGGGCCGAGGCATCTGTTAACCCGTTCCACTTGACCGTTAGCCTGCGGTGATCCTGTCGCTACCTTAACATGTTTTACATTGTTGTTCTTTAAAAATTCCTCAAACTCCTTCGATGTAAATGCACTACCCCGATCGGATACTATTACCTCTGGTCTGCTATATGAAGTGAAATAATATTTTAAACAGTTTATCGAACTCTTTGTGTCTGTCGAGCTCGTTGCATATAATTTAATAAATTTCATAAATCCATCCACTGCTAGTAAAACATATTTTTTCTTAGCTTTCTTAAGTGTTATAGGGCCAAAATGATCGATGTAAACTGTCCGAAATGGTTTGTCTCCCTTTGGAATGCTATGCAGCAATCCCTCGTGCTTGCCGTGTTTCGGCGCAAAAGCTATACACTTCAAACAATTTGATATGTGTTTTTTAATTTTGTCTGTCATATTCGGAAACCAGTACGACTTTATAATAGCGTTATACACCTTCTCACAACCTCGGTGACCCATATCATCGTGGTATAACCGTAAAATATTGCTTTCCATAGATTTAGGTACATAAAATAAAATATTCCCCTTATGTTTTCTATAGACTAGTCCATTCCTCAATTCATAAAAACTGTCTTCCGTTTCTTCTAACTGCTTACGTTTCTTACATATATTTTCGTCCATATTTTGACACAACGAGAGATTTTGTTCAAATGTATTTTCTTCCAAAACTAAAATGTGTGGTATCCTACTTAATGCATCCACGTGCTGCATGCGGCTTCCTGGTCTTTGCTCGGCTACGTAATCATAATTCTCTAACTCTAACGACCATCGTGCAATTCTCGGACTCAGTGTTTTCTTACTCAATGTCAGTGCAAGTGAATTACAGTCTGTTACCCATTTGAATTTTTTTCCGTGTAAATATAATCTAAACCGTTCCAATGCATAAATCAAAGCAAGTGTTTCTAACTCGTAACCATCATATCTGGACTCACAATCGGTAGCTCTCCTTGAAAAATAGAAAATAGGGTGCATATGTCCGTTCTCTTTTTTTGTAATAATACAGCGCCGAATCCGCGTGCGCTCCCATCGGTATGTAGCTCAATTTCGGCCTTCGGATCATAAATTGCTAAAATTGGAGCACTTGTTAATTTTTTTTTTATCATTTCAAAGCACTGCATTTCTTCCTCATTAAACTGAAATTTCGCATTTTTTCTTACTAGGTTGTAAAGTGGTTTTGCTAACATTGAAAATTGCATTATAAACTTTCTAAAGTACGAACACAGACCTAAAAAACTTTGCACTTCCTTAACATTTTTGGGAACTGGGAAATTGGAAATTGACTCTATATTCTTTTGATCTGGTTGTATACCCTCCTTAGTTACATGATATCCTAAATATTGAACTTTGTCTTCCATAAATTTACATTTATCTAACCTCAGTTCTAATTTATTCCTTGTCAACCTTTGAAATACTTCCTTCAGAATTGCTAAATGCTCATCTACAGATTTTGTTGCAATCATAATGTCGTCCAGATATATCGCCAAACTGCCTTTCCTGTCATCAAAAACAGAATTCACAAACCGCTGAAATGTTGACGGTGCATTCCTCAGACCAAATGGCATTTTGCAAAACTCAAACTGACCCATTGGCGTTACAAATGACGTATATTTTATGGACTTCTAGTTAACGTCCACATGATAAAACGCACTTTTCAGATCTAATAACGTAAAAACTTCTTTGTTAGCTAATCTATCAATTAAATCTTCAATCAACGGTAATGGATAATTGTCCTTTAGCGTAACTTTATTTAATGTTCTGTAGTC
Organism: Scaptodrosophila lebanonensis; assembly: GCF_003285725.1. Classification (NCBI taxonomy): domain Eukaryota; kingdom Metazoa; phylum Arthropoda; class Insecta; order Diptera; family Drosophilidae; genus Scaptodrosophila; species Scaptodrosophila lebanonensis. Next base: position 283,830 of record NW_022060580.1, on the reverse strand, counting down.
GACGCATAATCGTATATCTCCTGTCTTTTTATAGCCTGTACCCAAAGGGTGAAAGGCTATACTAGTTTTGTGCGCATGTATGTAACACACAGAAGGAGGCGTGGCAGACCCCACAAAGTATATATATTCTTGATCAGGATGAGAAGACGAGTCGATATAGCCATGTCCGTCTGTCCGTCTGACCGTCTGTCCGTCTGTCTGTATGAGCGCAAGGATCTCAGTAAGTACAAGAGCTAGGATAACCAAAATTGGTATCAAGGTTCCTATAAGCCCTAGGCAGAACGAGTTTGTTTATTTTTTCTGGGGGGTGTCCACTCCCCCGCAATTCGTATTTTTTCTTATAACTTCCGTAATTCTCGGAATTTTAAAATCAATTTTGGTAGGTACATCCAGGTACATCCATTAGTTAGTACTAATGTGTCCGTGTGCCAAATTTCATCATGATAGGTCAATTCTGAAGAAAGTTATAGCCATAAGTAAAATCGCTGCCCATGCTCTGCTTGCAGCGCTGCCCGCAGCTGTTGTTGTTGTTGCTGCTTTTGTTCAACTTTGTGCTGCATACATACACGCATAGGTACGTGATGTAAATGTATGCTGTTTAAACTGAACATAAACATGTATTCTAATTTAATTTAATTAATTATTTTAATTAATTCATTCATTCATTTTTTTTAATAATTTAATTTTTTTTTTTAATTTTTCCTTTTTGTGGAGAGTACAGGCTATTTTACTTTCGGGCTTGCTCGACTGTAGCGTTCTCTCTTGTTTCTTACTTAAACAATGGGTGATGCGTACTCGGACTGACTTGGTCTAATTATTTTTTTTACTAAGAAGTTCATCCAAAATTACATGTACTTGCTCTTTTTCGTGAAATGATAACCTGCGAGGCGAACAGTGGAAGGGTTTTTCGGAATTCAAACTCAGCTTAATTTGACATTTCGTTTCAGGTTTATCGGAACGAACGCTGTACATATAATGTTGCTTAAATATGTTTTTGAATTTTGTTTTATCTGTTATCGAAATGTTAGTATTGTTAATAAATGGAAACTGATCAACATCGGTTGCATCTATAGCCATTAATTCTGAAATTTGTTCATCCATTTCATTTAATTCGCATTTAGGAGGACTTAAATTTATGCTTTCGTTCCTTATTTCTTCTGTTTGGCTTCCACATTCCTGACTTATTATTTTAGTTTGGTTTACTTTAATTAGTTCATAGTTAGCTTTTTCCAAAAAATCTGTTCCTAATATAGCTGCAAAACACATTGTGCTGTTGGGTACAACATAAAATTCTAGATTTATTTCTTCTTTTTCAAAATTAACATTACAGGTGATTTTTCCAATAATAATCAATTTGCTTCTGTTTATGCCGTAAACTTCCTGAACAAAAACTGGCGCTTCAATGCAGTTTAGTGGTACAAATTCTTCTTTTATCAACGAGACTGGACTTCCAGTGTCAATTAGGGTGTCTAATAAAATTGGGTCATTAGTATTGTTAGTTGAGAAATTACATAAAATTGATCTTACAAATTTATTCTGCTTCCTTTCGCTTGACGCAGTTGATTGCGATATGACCCATTTCAGCGCAAATAAAACAGGAACCCGGCTCCCGCTTTGCTTTACAGCAGTCTGCCGCAAAGTGCCCTTTGGAGTTGCAATTGTAGTATCAGATCACGGTATCTTCATTAAGTTTGCGGCTCCCGTAAATTGTGTATGTCTTAGTATTACTGCCGTTGCTGGTATTAGGTGTGATGCTGCCTTTGTAGTTGCTGCCTCTGATGACCTCTGGTTCTAAACAGATATCTTTAAACGCATCCAAAAGATCATCCGTCTTTTCGAACCGCTGCATCTGTGCCTGCGTACGCAGAATAGGGTTTGGTATTCCATTTATAAGATGTTCCAACAGCTCGACATTAGAAAAGCTTAGGTGACTCGACAATATCAATTTTTCATAAAAATATTCTCGAAACGACTCATTGGTGTGCCACTTTCTATTGGTGAATTCCTCTTTTTGAATAAGCTGACTCTTCGTGTTGTTAAATAAAGCTGACATTTCCATCAAGAGGTCGTCCACCGCAATAGTCATCAAATCTGGGCGATTTTGCAACCACTTCAATGCCTTGCCCTTTAATCGGTTTGCAATGATTGCACGAACACTGTGGTCATCCAATTCATATGCATTCTGCACGGACTTTATCTGCTTATGGAAGTGTGAGAAATTATTTTTATCTTCGTTAGGATCAAACTCAGTAATTAATTCTTTCAGGTGGGCGAACGATATCGAGTTCTTCGTAGGCGGACTGTTGTTTTTAACAAACTGCATTTTCTCTCTGTGCTCTAACTGTAGCTCTCTTTTTAGTAGATCTACTTCACGACGTAAAATTTGAATTTCTTTAAGATACAATTCTTCCATATGGTCATTTAAATGATTTATTTTATTGTTATTAGTGATGTCACTACTCACGCTGCTTCTGTTTTCGTTGTCCATAATTATGCTGCTGCTGTGCGCATCTCTGCCATTGCTGCCGCTGTAAATTTCTTTGCCGTTGTCAATCTCGCTGTCGCCGCTCACATCTCTGTCGTTGCTGCCGCTTTTACTGTCTCTGCCGCTGTTCACATTTCTGCCGTTGCTGCCGCTTATAATGTCTCTGCCGCTGTAAACTTTTCTGCCGGTGTTAAGATCTATGTCGTTGCTGCCACTGTAAACTTCTCTGCCGCTGTCAATCTCGCTGTCGCCGCTCACATCTCTGTCGTTGCTGCCGCTTTTACTGTCTCTGCCGCTGTTCACATTTCTGCCGTTGCTGCCGCTTATAATGTCTCTGCCGCTGTTAAGATCTATGTCGTTGCTGCCACTGTAAACTTCTCTGCCGCTGTTCACATTTCTGCCGTTGTTGCCGCTTATAATGTCTCTGCCGCTGTTAAGATCTATGTTGTTGCTGCCACTGTAAACTTCTCTGCCGCTGTTAATCTCGCTGTCGTTGCTGCCACTGTTAATTTCTCTGCCACTGTTAAGATCTATGTCGTTGCTGCCACTGTTCTCCAGGTTTACGACGCTATCCTCATATTCTTGTTTTTCCATAGTGCGTAGTAACTGAATTCCGTTTTCTGTCTTGCTCATACTTGCGTTTACCGTTAGTTGTGGCATCTGTATGACGGCGTCGTCTGCTGACATTGAAATTTCATCAATTCTTGTAAGGTAGCTCTTTCTATGGTTACTCAACTTTTGCATATCTAACAATCGTTTTATAAGTTGGTGTTTATGACCACTTGTTGGCTGATTTTTCTGTTTCAGCAATCGCTTCAAAGAATCCACTGTCAGTTTTTCAAATTGTTCCTCGTTCATTGTCCACTTTATAATTGTAGGCGCTTCCGAGCCACTTCTGATTATTGTAAGGGGGGTCAGGGGTCCCAATACAATATGCACACAATACAATGTATAATAAACGGTGTCTTCTTCTTTTCAATAGTAATACACTTTATTTCAACAGAATTTATTTAGACATACTTTTTCGAACTACTTTTTGATCGCACGTCTGGCTTCTTACGCTGCTGAACCTAAGACTGAATACATCCTCTTTCTGACGCTATTCTTTTTAAACATGTGTGTTGCCAGATATCTCTTATTCTTTTAAGGATGCCATATAGGGTATTTTATGATTAGATTTAAATATTAACGTTCGCTTATGAATATTCGATATTTACATGTACGCATATACAGCTAATAGTAAGTAATTACATATATGCATCTTAAATAGCTATTTACATATATACACATCTTACATAGCCAACGTTTGGTTATGTGCTTATGTATTCTGTATGTAAATTAAGAAGTTCCTGACGTTGGTGATTATTATGTTCGACCGACTAAGGATTTATCATTCAATTAACACAGTGCATTGTTGCACTAATAAAAGACAAGAGCTCGTGTATTCCAAACGGTTTAATATCCAAAAGTCAACTAACTGCTAAGAACATTTTTTCTTATAACTAAAGCTAGCCCTGTACCTCAAACATGCTGACACCGCGCCTCGTGCATCACGGAGCGTTGCACTCTGCAATGACGGTTTTCGGTGTGCAATATCCGCGGACGTTGCTGATATTGCACTATAATCACGCCAGCTCTGCTATGTCGATTTGGCAACTTCTTTGTCGCTGAGTGGTCGTGTTAACTCCTCCCCCACTTAAGTGAAGGACGTCCTCGAACTTCTTATAACCATCAATGACAGCCAGGATGTCTTGTTGACTTCGAAACGCCTGACGCTTCTTGTATAATTTGAAAGAGGCGTAGCAACAAACCAAAAAGGTAGTCACAGTCAATCCAGATATTATGGGCTGCTTTATCGATTTCGCCAATGTAATGCGTGTTTTCGAGACTCAGCCTTTGTAAGTATGGTAGGCTTAATATCTCCTGGTGGGCTGTTATGTTGACCAACGTTGACGCTGCTGGGCCAGGAGACTTGTTCACATAACTCTTCAGGTTACGGTATAAAGAACCATTCAAAAAGAAGGTAAGGAGGAACGTGCCGGTTACAATTTGCACTTCGTTCGTGATAGCCGCTGTTTCGTCGTTGATGATGATGACGCCGTCGTCGATGACCGTGAATGGCTCGAGATGGCTGGGTCGAGTGGTGCAATGGGCCGTGCCACCAGAGTGTAGTTGTTGAGCGCACGTAGCATAGGGCAATCTTCTACAGAAAGTTGTTGTGAGCGCAGCGCTGCAGTTTCCGATTGGAAATATTTCATTCCCGCAATCGGCTATGATGTTTTCGTCAGCTATGTTAAGGATGGTGTTATTGTGTTGTACAGGGTACAAGAGAATCTTCTTACATATTAAACTTGGCTTAGGGTATTTAATTAGAAAATGTAAAAAATCATTACTTAGTATAACTCTGATTTGGGCTACCTCCATCAAGTCAGTAATGGTTATGTTCGTAGAACGCTCATTGATTATGTTATTTAAATCGTTAGTGTCTAATATTGCTAGGTTAATAATTCCAATCTTTGGGAGTGTAACAGATAACATTAAAGTTTCAGTTTTATATTATATTTTTTGAGAGCAAAGTTTCGTATAAGTGTTCTGTGTTTATATGGCTATTCTTTGAATTCTTTATTAGCATGTTTACTGTGTCTGTTAACTTATTTAGCTGTCGTTGCGTTTTTGTATTAATATTTACCTGCCTATTTGCTAATTCAATGAGCTCCTGTTGTGTCAGTTTCAATTTTTGAAAGTCGTCAAAATCTGGAGTCCCAGCTACTACCTTTAAAACAGTGCCTAACATATTAATGCTTCTGGCGTGCCGATGGTGAATGACTATTGTTGCTAGGAGTGTTCTCGTGTGTCGTATGTCCGAGTCTAGTATCTGTCTCATGTGTGATTGAGGAAAATGATTCCTCAACTTCTCTGTTTCGCCCATCATTTCCGCGTACATTGTTAGATTAGTCGAGTGTTTTAAATATTGGAAATCTTTCCAAATTGTCGTGTCTCCGTCCACGATTGGTATGTAGTCCGCGTTCGAGTAGTCAGTCAGTTTAGCGTTTGTCATTGTGACAAGAAGTAGCATAGTCCAGATCCTAAGTAAGAAAGGAAACCCATATTATAGTTACCTTATATGTGGTCCCCAAGTCTGCTTCTACCGTTTCTTCGTTGTATAAGGATGTTAGTTTATTTCCCAGTCTCCCATTTGATCTTACGAGAACTCTGTCTCCCACTTGAAAATTTATATTTTGTCTTACTTCATTTAACCTTTGCATTTGTATATTCTGTGCTTTAAGGACTTTTTCTCTCATTTCTGCGTCAAGCTCTGGAGGAGAAGAATGAGTCACATCAATAGGTCGTTTGTCGGTAACTGAATGTATTGTCCGGTTGTATTCTATAGTTGCCTGAAGTATTAGTTCGGTTGTATCGGCAATATTTTTTCCAGCTCTCAGACATCTTGCGATTTCAACAAGAGTACTATGGAATCTCTCTACCTGTCCATTCGAAGTGCTATGAAGCGGTGGTGCGTTTACAACCTGAACGTTAAATCGATTATTTAGAAGTGATTTTATTGTTTCTGATTTTATGGAAGGTTCGTTATCGTAATATCCTGTTTAGTGTACTTATAGAAGTTCATGAGCCGCAAGATTGCCGACTGTATGTCTATTATTGTTCTGGAAGCGATAGGTTGGACAATCGAAAACTTTGAAAGCCTGTCTATACAAGTGAGGAAATATTTCTTGTCAGTTGAAAATATGTCGACGTGCAATATCTCGCCCACACGCAATGGAATAGGTGTCTCTCCAAGTACCTGCTTCTGAGGGTGCCGATCAAAATATCGGTTACCATATGTTTTGCATAACGGAATGTCGTCGTAGGGTATGTTTCTATTAGTTTATGTTGAATGAATGCTAGTGTTGGTAGTTCACAGAAAATTGCGTTTACTACGTCCTTCTTGACCACGTCACATACCCTCTGAATTAACGTTTCTCTACTTGAGAAATGTATGAGGTGACGAGTTTTCTTACCAAACATAATAACAGTCCTATTTGAGGCAGATCCACCTTCTTCTATTAATATTTGATTTCGAAAGCAGTTGACTGGTTTGTCTGTTGATTCAACAGTGAGTGACAACTCGCTATGCATCGTTGCAATATCGGACTGTGCATCTTCCTCCAAAGCGTGGATGCCTTGTCTTGACAATGCATCTGCAATGCAATTTTCCTTCCCTGGCTTGTAAAATATTTGAACATTATGCTCGTCTCGGTAGCAGGGAGTTGTGCCTAAAAAATTAACTTGGTCGTACACTACAAGGTCATCATTAATGTCATCTGCCTCTTGGTTTGCGTCAGTCTGGTATTCAAAAGTGTCTGGGTCCGACAGAGAGTCATCTTGGGTCAAATGATTCATTCTTTGGTGTTTTGGTCCATAAACCTTGCAGTTCCACTGTTTGGTCTTTTGTCAGCCTGTCCCTGAGTGTTAGTATTACCCTGGTTGTGATACTGCATGACTTGTCTAAACCTTGATGAATTATCTACTTCCATTGGTTGAGGTTGTTCTTGTCTCTGAGGAGGTCCGTTAGGAGGTGCCTGTCGTTTACTAAAATGGGGGTTTTTCCAATATGTGTTATTACCGTTTTCCCCTGCCGGCATTCTGTCTCTGGCTTGTTGCCTATGTTCGTTCCTTTGGGCCCTTTCCTCAATACTTCGAGCATAATTACTAATTAACGTGTAGCGTTCGTGATTAGATTCAACCTCTTGGGCCAGAGCCAAAGCGGAAAACAGAACGTTGCTCAATGATTTCTTAGTTCCTGAAATGAACACTCGTAAAGCGTCCATTCTATACTTTTCATTCAGTGCGACAGCTATGGTGCTGTCGTAAGTCATGATCGTTTTGTTCGTTAATAAGGTGAGTTTCTTTTCTACTTCGTCGTAGTACTGTAGAAGTGTCAAATTTCCCTAATGGAGTGTCGACATTTCTTGTACTATTAAATATATGGGGCGTTTGTCCGCATACGTAAAGTCGAGTCTATTTATAATCGCTTTAAAATTCAGGGGCGTGTCGAATGATGCAAGCACCATGTCCGCTGGTCCCTTAATCTTGTTCCTCATAATACCTAAAGCCTGGTAGTGCGTTGAACTACCGTCATATTTCTCGTAAGTGTTATAAGCGGTGTGTGTCGCTTTCCTCCATGAGACGTACGTCTCATGTTTTCCTTCGAAGTCCGGCAAAGATTTCACAATGTCTAATGTTTCACTGCACTTGATCATTGCACGAATTGTCGCGTCCCTGTATTTTTCTACTTCTGGAGCCCCAACACAGACACTGCCTAAACGTTGGTTCAGATCTTGTATCTGTGCATCAAAACTTCTTTTTTGAGCGGCAAGTGCATTGTTGACTGCCGCTTCTATTACTGTATGTAATTGCTCTGAAGACATAGCCATACCTAACTCTATTTCGTTTTGGTTTCTTACACGGACTTTACTATCAAGTTTTTTAAATTGGTCCAGAAAATCTTCTATGTCGCTATCACACATAAGTTCTGTCACTACGCAAAGATTGGTATTTTAACTTTCAATAGCGTTCACATTTCAAATGCTACCTAAACCAAACTTTGCACATAATTTATATACAATTGTCTACTGTTGTTCAAATATTTATTCCATTCGGTCAATTCTAAGAAAAGTTATTAGCAAAACAAATTCTCGCCAGAACAACCCCCCAAACTGCAGCAACAAGTTCGCTCTTCTTCTTCCTCTTTTTGCTGCTGCTTTGGGCGCATATAAGTCAGTGACGGAAGTTTACCTGGGTACAGGGTATTACACTGTCGGGCTTGCTCGACTGTAGCGTTCTCTTTGGCTTTCTTTTGCTGCTGCTGTCGATGGTGACGTTTTATGCTGGCGCAATTTGAGTGACTTTTGGGTTTTTTCACGTTGGGCGCCAATGAAGAAGTTCCTGACGTTGGTGATTATTATGTTCGACCGACTAAGGATTTATCATTCAACTAGCAGGTATTGCCCGTCTTAACCCGGCTCAATATAATGTTTCCAATTGTATTTATTTTGTGTGTGCATAACCTACCCATATGTTTTCACCTTATAAGTTACCAGTAGGAAGGCATTTAAGGTATTTTCTGTTCTTGAAAAAAAAATTATTCAGTAGTCCGTTACATTTTGGTTCTTGCCAAACTATTTCGTTAAACGAACATGACCACTATAACTAATATTTTTTTAAAGCTCGTTTTCCCCCCTTTGGAGCTAGAATTTTCCAAAAGCCTTTCTTAGTGTGCTGGCCGTCAGCCAATGGGTATCACAAGGGGATTCCGTGTAACCTCCAAGCCAGGGGTACGCGCCGTAATTGTGATACACCACTGGTAGTGCGACTATACTCTCCTCGCGAGGGCGGCTGGAAGCAGGCCCTTGGCAAGGTCATGTCTCTGTCAAGTGGTGCTGACGAATGGTAGTCGGGCGAGAGCTGAAAACTCTATAAAATTTTCCCCAGTCCAAGGCGGAACAGCTTAGGCCGATGGATGCGTGGCTGAGGGGGTGCTCAGTCTCTACTATGCGAACTCTGGATACCTGCCGACCTCCAGTTTTAACCAGGCTTCCCGTGGTACACGGGCTATGCCACGGGTGACCCACCCCTTCCCGCCTACCCGTGGGAACAAAAACTATGAAACCTTTTACAAACAAAAACAATAAAACAAAAATTGAGACCGGAACTCGCCATAAGCCGGACGGGACAACAAATCCCTCTTTACTATCGGTCATAGACCTGACCGTCAATAGGATGGGAGCCTCCAGCGCTCATCCCATCGCTGTCAGTGCAGGTGGAGACAATCCGACATGCCAATCGGTTGTCTCAGAATCTGCGGATAGTCAGACCCCCTCCACTTCGAAGGCAAAGCAGCTAAGCCAAGCTGCCAAGCCAGCAAGCGAAGTGGAGGTGGCTGGCAAACCCGTAGAGCCAGGCACTTCGGTGATGAAGCCACCAAAAATTAAAACAAAGTTTCAAGACAAGAAACGCGCAGCAGCCATACTGCAGAAGCACCATACCACTCCGGAGACGTCGCCAGACGGTCGAAGGATGGTAGAATGGGCCAAAGGAATTTTACCGGAATTCAAGCCAGCAATTCCGATAAAACGATATAGGAATGCCCCGAAAAGGCAGAGGTCGGCAGAAGAGACGCCGCCACAGCCAGCCAAACGAACGCGACCACAGCTCATGCATCGAACCTTCGCAGAAGTGGCGAAGGACAAGATCCTCATTGGCGTCCTAGACAAGGGCAACAAGGAGGGTCTGATCCCAAGGCACAGATGGTCAGGGGTTGAAAATGAGCTGCAAGGCCGCTTTTTGATGGACTTGGCCTCAAATGGTGGACCCCCACCGATCTGCGACGATGCAGGATGGCATCAAGGCAGGATAAAGGCCATCGCTTGCTACGATAAACGGTCGGCCGAGGCTTACAAAAAGTCAATTGCTGCACTTGGTGAGGTGTACCCAGGTGCCAAGCTAGTTGCAGTGGATTGGTGCGACGAACCCAATAGACCGCGAGCCAGGGTCAGGGTGTCGGCTAAGCCTGAAAAACCGGAGGAAATCCTGAAGGTTTTTCAGATATGCAATCCACAGCTAAAAACGGACGACTGGAGTGTGGCCAAGGTAGAGGAGGCAGAAGGTACCACACGCCAGGTCGTCCTCACAATAAACGAGGAATCTGCTGATGAACTTACAAGGATCGGTGGGCTGGTCAGGTATGGCTATAAGTCAGTAGCCATACGGGTCTACCGGTCCGACGCAGCACGTGGCAAGACAAACACGCAAGAAGCTGAGCTTAGCGATGCGGAGCCAGTCGTTTCAGAGACGGAAACGATGACTGACGAAGAGGATATCCTTGAGGGGTATTCCTCCGAGACATCAGAGCTTGTACGAGGGCTCGCCACGCTCGGCCAAGCGGATGAAGATTCCATCCTTGACGATGACGACGCCGACAAGACAGTGGTGGATATAGATGTAGATGCCTCTGAGGTTTCTACAAATTAATCTCTACTACTGCAAAGCAGCATCTGCTGCTCTACAACTTCGTCTAAGCCAGGACGAAGTCGATGTAGTCCTCATCCAGGAACCTTGGATCTGTAGAGGTAAAGTTTCTGGATTGAGGACGTCGGACTATAAGCTAATAATAGCGAACAACACAGGCAAGACCCGCACCTGCATTCTAACCAAGAAAAACATAAATATTTTTCTGCTACCCAATTTTAGCGATGGGGATAACACAGCAGCGTGCATAGAGGCAAAGCCAAAGTCTCTAAGAGTATGCTCGACCTATATGGCTTACGAAGAGGCGTATCCCCCTCCTCTGCTGACAAGACAAGTCATAGAAGATAGCCAATAGAAGAAAATTGATCTGCTCATCGGATGCGATGCCAACGCTCATCACACTCAGTGGGGAAGCACTGACACAAATATACGGGGTGAGTCACTTTTCAACTTCATCCTATCTACTAACATACTCTTATGTAACGTGGGATCAGATCCCACTTTCGTAATAAAGAATCGAAGCCAGGTTCTTGACCTCACACTGGCGTCAGATACGCTCCACAACCGAATTTCCAAGTGGAGAGTTCTATCGGAACACTCCTTTTCTGACCATAGATACATTCAATTCGAAGTATCTCTAAAGAATGAGCGATCAGTTACGACTAGAAACCCTAGACGTACAAACTGGTCCGCGTACACAAATCTTATTGGTAATTTATTATCAGACTATCCACCTCAGGGTCCTAACACAGTCGAGTTCACCTCGGCTCTAATAAAAAAGTTCACTGCAGCATGCGATATCGCGCTACAGAAGTCATGCCCCATTGGGAAACCAAGGGGTAAACTCAAACCCTCCTGGTGGACTCCACAAGTCAGTGAGTCAAGAAAAAAGGCCAGGACACTCTTCAAAGCAGCCAGATCCGAAGGAGGGGAGCAACACTGGTGTGCATACAAACAAGGTCTGTCAGAGTACAAGAAAGTACTCAGGCAAGCCAAAAGATCTTCTTGGCAGAACTTCTGCTCTGAGATCGAAAGCACTACCGATGCCGCAAAGCTACGAAAGGTGCTCTCTAAAACTCCGTCAACGCTAGGCTATCTACAGAAGCCGGATAAGTCATGGACGACTTCAAGCGAAGAGGCACTTGGTCTGCTTCTATGCACCCACTTCCCCAGCTCCACAAGCACTAAACCAACCAATGACACGTCAAGCGCTGGTCTATCTCAAACGCTCCCTGACTTATTATCTGAAAATAATATTAGATGGGCGATAAAAAGCTTCAAGCCCTACAAATCAGCAGGGCCGGATAATATCATCCCGGCGCAGCTACTGCACGCAGGAGATATTGCCATCAGATGGCTGGCAGATATCTTTAATAAGATTTTCTTAACAGGAAATATCTCAGAAACGTTGCTTAGATCAAAAGTGGTCTTCATACCCAAAGCGGGTAAAGCCTCGCATATCAACCCGAAGGACTTCCGACCTATTAGTCTCTCGTCCTTTCTACTAAAAACGTTTGAGAGACTATTAGGTCTCTATTTAAGAAGCAAAATCCCGCTCTCTGAGCTCTCACGCTCTCAACATGCCTATTGCAAAGGCAGATCGACAGAAACGGCACTTCACGCTGTTACTTCGAGTATTGAGAAATCTCTCAGTACCAAACACTACACCCTCACCGCCTTCTTAGACATAGAAGGCGCTTTCAACAATGTGTCCCCTGACGCTATTACCAACTCACTGATAGACCTGGGAGTGGACAGCTCCATCGTTGAACTGATAAGACAGCTTCTAACCAAGCGGTCCATCAAGCCAACGCTGGGGTCGTCCACGATTTCCAGATTCGTACGCTGCGGAACACCTCAGGGCGGCGTTCTTTCACCCTTCCTATGGAACGTAGCGGTAAACTCACTTCTACGATCCTTGGACGGAATAGGAGGATGCCGAGCTGTGGCCTACGCAGATGATGTGACTATCTCCTTCTCGGGTAAATTCCCCCAAACTCTGTGCGAACGCATGACCGATGCCTTAAGCACATTATCAACTTGGGCCAGTTTAAGTGGCCTGAGTGTAAACCCCAGCAAAACAAAGCTGGTGCTATTCACGCGGAAATATAAAATTCCGCCTCTTCGTCCCCCATTACTTAATCGGGTACCGTTATCATTCAGCAGCTCAGCCAAATATCTAGGTCTGATACTGGATAGGAAGCTGGACTGGAACCTGAACATTGAGGATAGGGTGAGGAAAGCCACAATCGCACTCTATACCTGCAGGAAATCCATTGGACTGAAATGGGGCATGGCCCCCTACGTGGTCCACTGGCTATACACCGCAATAATCAGACCCATACTCTTATATGGGGTCTCTATATGGTGGCCATCACTAACAAAAAACTCGTCTCTTCAGAGACTAAAGAAAGTTCAACGACAGGCTGAACTAACGATTTCGGGTGCACTACGCACTACTCCAACCGCCGCTCTAGATGCCATCCTGGGGAAGATGAATGCCACGCTAACGGCTCTTCGCATGAGAGAAACCAATCAATGGTCAGAGGAACACTTCGGCCATGCCAAAATTCTGAGACGAAACAACATCATCCCCTCAGTCACGGACTATTGCACCCCCAAGGAGTACCTCCATACTCCTTTTCACACCATCATTCCCTCAAGGGATGATTGGAATTATGGCCCACCGGGTCCCAGCAACTCCATAAAAATATACACAGACGGCTCTAAGCTAGAGAATCGCGTAGGCGGTCTACTGCGAAGAACTAGGTATCGAAAAATCGTTCAGACTTCCAGACCACTGCAGTGTGTTCCAGGCAGAAATCATAGCCATTCAAGAAGCCCTCCTTATGCCGTCATGTTCAGCCATAGGCATCAGAGAAACCTGCATATACACGGATAGCCAGGCGGCAATAAAATCCCTAAATGCCATTACATCGAACTCGATGTCAGTGCAGAACTGTCGCAAATCTCTTCACGAGATGGCTTCACAGTTCTCTATTTACCTCATCTGGGTCCCAGGCCATAGGGACATTGAGGGAAATTGTATAGCAGACGAGCTGGCAAGACACGGTACCACTACCTCTCTCCTTCCAGACAAGGAAAGTGTCGGTATACCGATGGCCAGCTGCAAACTCTCAGTTAGTAACCACTTTGAATTGATAGCAAATCAAATGTGGACCAACGAAACAGATTCCCACAAAATTACGCGTTTGACGTGGCCCTCTCGTGGCCCTCTGCAAACTCAGCAGAAATCAATGCTCAACTGTAATAAGAGCCATCACTGGGCACTGGTTGGTTGGCACCCATGCCACCAGACTAGGGCTCTATCATAACGACTTCTGCAGAAGTTGCAAAGACGTAGAAGTGGAGGAAACTGTAACCCACCTCTTCTGCGAATGCCCAGCCCTATTAAGGACAAGATATCGCTTTCTAGGGGCATGTTTCCTCCCAAACTTATCGGCACTATCCAAAAGGAAGCCGAGGGACATTTTTAAATTCATCCAGGCATCTGGATGGAGCTAGCAGATGCGAAGACCTGCAGATTACCACGGGACATGGCAAGTGGAACAGTCCACACGGTGCCACAATGGGCCAACTTCTAAGGCCTAAGTGAGCCAGGGTTCTGCACCCTGGCTGCCGCATCTACCTAACCTAACCTTCTTAGTGTGCTCCTACACTATGATGGATATTATGAAAGGATACTTGAGTCCAAATTTCATCTTTTACCGTTTGGGCTGTGCGTTGATCACCAATTAGTCAGGACAAACTGTTTTATATATAGAGATAACGCAACGTTTTAAGATAGGCTATGTACAAAAAAGGGGAATAATTATAAGGGTATATCCTAATTTTAAATTCATATTTGAGTCAATACGGTCACGCACAACCTCGGAATATGAAACACGGAACTCGTGTCAATGCCGTGCAGCGATGAGCCACGATCAAAAAGCACTGACAATTCTCATCTCAATTTGCTAGAGTAAAACTTTCGATAGTTGAAGCCACCGATACCATCAAAATATCGAAGTTTGAATGCAATAAGCAGAATATTTAAATAATAAAATCTAATTATTTATTGAGATCAATAAGAACAAAACATATACATACATACATCTGCCCGCAATGCGAAGCTACATGCTACATACATATACAGGCATACATACATATGCATGTACATATGTATGTATGCATGGGCACACATAGACACGAACTGTTGCTTGTTGTATGTATGTGTGAGTGTGTATATGTGATGTCCCCAACTATTTGATATTTGATATATGGTAAGTAAAAAACATATTGCTATATTTTAATCGTTGAATGCCAATTTGTGATATAGTTATATTGATTACGTTACCCAAATTTGAAATCGATCGGACAAAATTTATAACACAAACCAATAATAAAATTAAATGCGATATATCGAAAATATCGATACTTGTGTTGATATATCGTAATACATGTCGAATACAAATACATCGAAAAACATCGTTTGAGAGTTATTGATTATAATACTGTATTCGATTGTTCACGGTACACATACATACATACATACAAATGTATTTGTATGTGTACTGTAACTGTAAACTTTTGGCATTTTGCGTATGCAATTAACAGACGTAAATGATCAAAACGAAATAAGATTTGCGAGCCAATAACTTGAAGTTGTTGTTTTAAAAATTTTGATGTGAAACCATAGAACACTATTTATTACAATTAAACAACAGTGTTCGATGACCCACTGTTGTATATATGTATATAGGAATGTATGAACGTACATACATACTTATTGATACTATACATACAGACGTATGTACATATGTATGTACGTATGTAATACATATGGTGCTGGTGTAATTTATAATGCGAAATTCTTTCTAGGGGAAGCAATGTCCCCCCTGCCCAACCTGCGTACGCCCTTGTAGTCCGTTGTCCTAAAAACTCCTTATGCCAAATGTACTAAACAAAGAAAAAATAACATCAAAATGTTTATGTTATAATGTTAATAATTTTTAATTAATTAACATTTCTTGCCCTGTCAGTGCAAGACG
The DNA here is from genome assembly GCF_003285725.1 of Scaptodrosophila lebanonensis. NCBI lineage: Eukaryota > Metazoa > Arthropoda > Insecta > Diptera > Drosophilidae > Scaptodrosophila > Scaptodrosophila lebanonensis. The sequence goes on along the minus strand of NW_022060580.1, from coordinate 268,266 downwards.
AATGTACTTTTGTACATATGTATGTACATATGTATGTATGTATGTACATACATGTGTACAAATGAACATTCACACATTAGTGTCTCACATTTTGCTTTGGCTACTTCAACCGTTTGCACGCAACTACACGAACAGCTGCTTGTATGTATGTTTGTGTGTGTGTGTGTGTATGTATACTTAGTTGTCCCCAACTGTTTGATATTTTGTATTGTTTGTTCTGCCTGCATTTGTAAAATGCATATTTTAAAAATCGTTAAATGCAAAGTTGTAATTTTAGTTACGTAGGTTATATTACCCAAATTTGAAATCGATCGGACAAAATTTATAACACAAACTTTTCATTTGAAATAGTGAATAAATATTAAAACCCAAATAATTCAATCTCCAACACAGATTTCGAAAATCTAAGTATGCAGTTTTGTTTGTATTCTTTAATTGATTTTAGAAACTAAGTTTTAAGTCGATCGGTTGAAAAATGCGGATTTTTCATGCCTCAGGAAAAATGGTCAAAAACCATGTAGACAAGTACAGTTTTTCTTGTATTCTTTTTGAGAGTATACAAACTAAGTTTGAAGTTAATTGGATGAAAATTGTAGATTTTTCATACAAACGTTGGAGCCCGTTTTCCCCCCTTTGGCGTTCGAATTTTCCAAAACCGCTTCTTAGTGCTCACCTACACCACTGAAGACAACATGTGTCCAATTTTCAGCCTGATTGCAAATAGCTTTTCGTTTACCGAATTTTCCACCGGAAATTCATTATTATTCAGGCCGCAGGAAAAATATTGAAAATCCAAGTATACAGTTTTTTTTTTTATTCTTTGTGAGAGTATACAAACTAAGTTTGAAGTTAATCGGATAAAAATTGTAGATTTTTCATACAAACGTTGGAGCTCATTTTCCCCCCTTTGGAGCTCGAATTTTCCGAAACCCCTTCTTAGTGCTCACTTTCACTATAAGAGGGATCTTGTGTCCAAATTTCAGCTTCCTAGCTCTTACCGTTTGGGCTGTGCGTTGATTGCCAATCAGTCAGTCAGTCAGTCAGGACAAACTGTTTTATATATATAGAGATTAACACAGTGCATTGTTGCACTAATAAAAGACAAGAGCTCGTGTATTCCGAACGGTTTAATATCCAAAAGTCAACTAACTGCTAAGAACATTATTTCTTATAACTAAAGCTAGCCCTGTACCTCAAACATGCTGACACCGCGCCTCGTGCATGGTGTCTCATATCAGCTGCTTACATCACGGAGCGTTACACTCTGCAATGACGGTTTTCGGTGTGCAATATCCGCGGACGTTGCTGATCTTGCACTACAAGTATAATCACGCCAGCTCTGCTATGTCGATTTGGCAACTTCTTTGTCGCTGAGTGGTCGTGTTAACTTGTACATATGTATGTATGTATAAGATAGCAATAAATTCAATTCTCTACGCAAATATATGTATATGTACAAAAGCAAACCGCGTCAACAGCCCACAGCCCACACGGTAAAAGCTAGGATGCTGAAATTTGGGCTCAAGTATCCTATCATGGTGTAGATGCGCACTAAGAAGGGATTTTGGAAAATTCGAGCTCCAGAGGGGGGAAAAGTAGCTCCAAAGTTTGTTTGAAAAATCCGCATTTTTCAACCGATCGACTTAAAACTTAGTTTCTAAAATCAGTTAAAGAATACAAACAAAACTGCATACTCGGTTTTTTAAATTTTTTGTTGGAGCTTGAATTATTGGGGTTTTCTTGGGGCACAAAAGGAAACCGCGTCAACAGCCCACAGCCCAAACGGTAAGAGCTAGAAAGGTGAAATTTGGAATTAAGTATCCCTTTGAAAAATCCGCATTTTTCAACCGATCGACTTAAAACTGACTTTCTAAAATCAATTAAAGAATACAAACAAAACTGCATACTCGGATTTTCGAAATTTGTGTTGGACCTTGAATTATTGGGGTTTTAATATTTATTCACTATTTCAAATGAAAAGTTTGTGTTATAAATTTAGTCCGATCGATTTAAAATTTGGATAATGTAATCTACGTAACTAAATCTACAACTTTGCATTCAAGGATTTTCAAAATATGCATTTTACAAAAGCAGGCAGAACAAACAATACAAAATATCAAACAGTTGGGGACAACTAAGTATACATACACACACACACACACACATGCAAACAGCTGTTCGTGTAGTTGCGTGCAAACGATTGAAATAGCCAAAGCAAAATGTGAGACACTAATGTGTGAATGTCCATACATATCTATCTATGTCCATACATATCTATACATCTATGTATGTACATATGTATGTATGTACATTCGTCTTGCACTGACAGAGCAAGAAATGTTAATTAATTGAAAATTATATAACATTTTTAAAAGTAATTTTTTCTTTGTTTAGTGCATTTGGCATTCGGGTTTTCATTAATAACTTTATGCAGCAACAACAAATATCAAATAGTTGGGGACATCACATACACACACTCACACACACAACAAGCAACAGTTCGTGTCTATGTGTGCGGTTCTCTACGTACGGTTGAAAAAGTAAAGAGAAACATCCATATGTATGCCTGTGTATGAATATAGCATGTATGTTCATTCGTATTAATGTATACATTGGGCAATCGAGCACAGTTGTTTGATTGTAAAAAAAAAATAATGCTCTAAAAACAACAACAACTGAAAGTCATTAGCTCGCTCTTCTTCTTTCGTTTTTACCATTTTATGTTAATTGCAAAGGCAAAACGCCAAAAGTTTACAGTTACCGTCGCTAGGCAACGACTGCGTAAGCGATAGTAAAGCAGAAACCGAATAACGGAGCTACGCATATTCTGCTTCGCATTGCGGGCAGATGTATGTATGTATGTATATGATTTGTTCTTATTGATCTCAATAAATAATTCGATTTCATTATTTAAATATTCTGCTTATTGCATTCAAACTTCGATATTTTGATGGTATCGGTGCCAGTGCTTTTTGATCGTGGCTCATCGCTGCACGGCATTGACACGAGTGCCGTGTTTCATATTCCGAGTTTGTGCGTGGCCATATTGACTCAATATGGCACGAAAAGACTCAAATGTGAATTTAAATTTGGACTCCAGTATCGTTTCATAATATCCATCATAGTGTAGGAGCACAATAAGAAAGGCTTTTCGAAAATTCTAGCTCCAAAGGGGGGAAAACGAGCTTTAAAAAATATTAGTTATAGTGGTCATGTTCGTTTAACGAAATAGTTTGTCAAGAACAAAAATGTAACGGACTACTGAACAATTTTTTGTCAAGAACAGAAAATGTTCATTTAAATACCTTAAATGCCTTCCTACTGGTAACCTGTAAGGTGAAAACATATGGGTAGGTTATGCACACACAAAATAAATACAATTGGAAACATATTGAGCCGGGTTATATATATATATATTAGGTTTGCGGGAGCTGAAAAATGTAACAGTCAGAAGGGGGCGTGGCAGACCCCACAAAGTATATACACTGATAAATAATATCAGCATGACAAGACGAGTCGATCTAGCCCTGTCTGTCTGTCTACCCGTCTGTCCGCCCGTATGAACACCTGGATCTCAGAGACTATAAGAGATAGACACACCAAATTTTGCACAAAGATGCCTTATGTGTGTACGCTATACGAGTTTCTTTTAGTTTTTTGTTTTGTTGGATCACATGTACCGGCGTTTTGTCGGCAAATGTGAAATCCAATCTTGCAATTATGGCCTCAAAATTTAGCACGGTGTTGAAGGATGCAAGTACTGCATCTGCAGGTCCCCTTTTATTTCTAATAATAGCAACTGCCTGGTAATGCCTAAAGCTCCCGTTGTAGGGCTCGAAAACCTTATATGCCGAGGCAGCAGCTTGTCTCCAAGAGACGTAATTGTCCTGCTTCCCATCAAACTCGGGGATAGACTCGTCGCACCTTTGTCCTGGTACAATTTCTGTGGCCAGGTATACTTTCACCTCTGGCACGGTCCCCCTAAGGTTATTTAACTGATCTGTAACTACCGCGAGGTTTTGCTCGAAAAGCTGCGCCTGTTGTTCAAAGCAGCTTTTTGTTGCGCTCATACAGACAGACGGACAGACGGTCAGACGGACAGACGAACATGGCTATATCGACTCGTCTTCTCATCCTGATCAAGAATATATATACTTTGTGGGGTCTGCCACGCCTCCTTCTATGTGTTACATACATGCGCACAAAACTAGTATAGCCTTTCACCCTTTGGGTACAGGCTATAAAAACAGCGGTGAATTGAGGTTTTCAAAAATCTAAAAGTAAAAGGAATACCACTGCAAAATTGATTATCGTCCAGTTTCTTCTCTGTTTGTATTTTCATTAATAATTGCTTTGTAGACAAACGTCACTTAACGGGCACATTACGGGCGATGCTTCTATTAAAATATAATATTGGCAGTTAATGATATTATAAATAACAGTGTATCCAGACTAACTTCCGGCACTGAGCTTATGCGTCCCTAGCAAGCGCAAACTTGATGCTGCAGTTTGCCGATGTAGCACTGGAGTAAAATTGTTTCGGTAACTTTTCTTAGAATTGAACGATTTGCATAGAATTGGGAAAAACAAGAGAGAATGCTACAGTCGAGCAAGCCCGACAGTAAAATAGCCTGTACTCTCCACAAAAAAGGAAAATTAAAAAAAAATTAAATGATTAAAAAAAATTTAATTAATTAATTCAATTAAATTAGAAGACATGTTTATGTTCAGTTTTAACAGCATACATTTACATCACGTGCCTATGCGTGTATGTATGCAGCACAAAGTTGAACCAAAGCAGCAATAATAACAACAGCTGCGGGCAGCGCTGCAAGCAGAGCATGGGCAGCGATTTTACTTATGGCTATAACTTTCTTTATAATTGACCTATCATGATGACACTTGGCATACGGACAAATAACCACGAACTGGATGTATAAGTTAACCAACAACGCTCAGCCCCCCAACCAGCAAATGCTTGAGCAAATTCACCGCCAGACATTTGCACCCAAGTAGCTGACCCAGCATTCCCATGGGCAGCAGCTTGGTCAAAGACATCCGCCGCGGTAATGTGACACGCTGCACGCGGCGCAAGCTCAGCACATCGGCGGCGTAGGCAGCCGCATTTGGACTTTAGCTTGTAAGATTTATATTTTGTAATTTAGTTCTTAATATTCGCTTTTGACTGCCGCATCACTGCGCAGTAATAAATTCCGAAATAAAACTCACTCCGTGTTTATACTCTGTACATGAAATGTACAAGAGTATATTAGGTTTGCGGGAGCTGAAAAATGTAACAGGCAGAAGGAGGCGTGGCAGACCCCACAAAGTATATATATTCTTGATCAGCGTGACAAGACGAGTCGATCTAGCCCTGTCTGTCTGTCTGTCCGTCTGTCCGTCCGTATGAACCCCTGGATCTCAGAGACTATAAGAGATAGAGACACCAAATTTTGCACGAAGATGCGTTATGTGTGTATTCTATACGAGTTTGTTTTATTTTTTTGATTTTCCCACCAACTTCCCCCCTATGGGGGTTTTCCCGATTTTCCATTCGTATAATCGCCTATATCTCGGAGACCATAAGACCTAGGAACACCAAATTTTAGTCCAAGGTGCCTTGTGTGAATACGCAGAAAATGTATATTTTGGAATTTCCCTCCCTCCCCCCTCTTCCGTGCAAATCGCGATTTGTCTAACTCCCGTAATTCGTAGAATTTTGCAAATACCCCCAGTTAGTAATTATGCGTCCGTATACCAAGTTTCATCATGATAGACCGATTTAACAAGAAGTTATAGCCATAAATATATTTGCTGCTCAAGCGCTGCCCGCAGCTCTTGTTGATGTTGGTGCTTTGGTTGAGTGCAAAAATGTTTACACAGACACGAATAGATTCGCATAGGCATTCATACACTCACATAGATGCAATTGCTTTGTATAAGTAAACAAATCTCGGTTGGAGTAGGTTTCGATTAAATCTTTATTTAGCTCAACTGAGCATAGTGAGTTCCAAATTATAACTAACTTAAAATAAATATTCAGCGCCGGAGCACAGCCCATGGGCCGCGGCAGCGCAGGCAACAGAACGCTGACTTGGGGCATGCGGGTGTCAGGTTCCGCCGGCCGCTGTGTTGCAACGGCGTCCGGTCTGATGACTTGGTCAGCAGATATTGTCTTGCGCGTGTGGATTTGCATCTGTGTTGCAACGGCGTCCGGTCTAATGACTTGGCCAGCAGATTCTGCCTTACGCGTGTTAACTCCTCCCGGGGTTAAGTGAAAGCCGTCCTCGGGTTTTCCCAGATGTGCTGCGAGTTCAATTCGGCGTTTAAGGGCTCGATGTCGTCGGACCCTCAGGATGCCAACGTAACAAAGCAGGACAAGTGCGAGAGTAAGGCAGCTGCTTAGTAACGGCCTTGACTGTAGTTCGGATTGAAGGTCGCCAATGTGTTGAAGATTCTACAAGCTCAGATCGTGGAGGAAGGGCAAACTTAGGTGCTCTCGGTGGCTGGTCACGTCGATTTGTGACGAGGCGGACACCGCAGGTTTTTTCCCCAAGACGCCTCGATGGCATAGCGTCATATCTCAGACGACATATCTCCGCCGAACTGAAAGCGACATATCTCCGCGCGGAGATGGTTCTTGTTGAACGTTTAAACACAGATATATTTTTAGGTCCTTCCTACATAAATAATTGAAAAATATGCGATTTAAAACACAAATTAAAAGTAAATGATTTAAAAGTAATACAAACATAAAATAAAAACATACCTTTTTAAGCTATTGCTTTTTAAAATATGTCAAAAAGGAAGAAAATAGTTTTTCATCTATAGCAGTTGCTTGGCATTTCAAAAGATTAAAACCTTCGACAATTTTGTTGGCTGGCAAGAGCGGTAAATGCAGGAATTTCATAAAAACCATATATGCTAGTTTGTTGCTTTTTAGCATATGCTCAAAACCAATCATTTTTTTTGCATTTTTCTTGCATGCTTGGGTAAAATGAAACCAGCAAGCATAGAAATCCATGTTGGGATGTATGGTTTTCAAAGCGTTACGCATTTCCTTTTCATAATCCGAAATGAAAGATGCCCCATTTAGACAGCAAAGATTGGAGTCAATGTATGTGAACAAATGCTGATAGCAAAGCTCCGTTTTTTGCGTCATCAAAACAAATATAAATGGAATTATCTAAAAAGGAGTTTTTAATTATTAAATATTATTTGAAAAAAAAAAAACTTACCTTTTGCATATGTTTGATATAAATAATCAAAAGTTGCTTGAAGTCTCCAAAAGGGCATATTTTAAATGTAGCATCAATTAAAAAATTTCGAACTTGCTCCTGAATATTGCTTGCATCAAGGCGATTATCTTGTCATATGCAAAAATGCAGTATGCAAATGTGCTTGAAGAATAAACTTTTTTGAAAAAACGTTTCTGAGGATTTCCTTTCGTCATGCCAAAAAGCCTCATTATATTTTCATCGTCAAATGCCACGCGTACATTTTCTGGAGTAGTTGGAGATTTTGGCAGGAAAGGCTGACTCTTTCTTTGCAGGGTGCGTTTGACAGTGTCGTAGTTTATTTCAATCTCCGATTCTCCCTTTGTTTTCCTGAAGAATTAGAAAAACAATATAGAAAATCAAAGTGAATTGTTAATGCGTGTTTCTATGCACATATCAATGCATGTATGTATGTACATTTTATATTTGCACACACAAATTTATATGTATATATTATGTCTCTACTTACAGCATTCTCTTTTGTCTTTGACACCAAATTTGTTGAACATTGGGTCACTACCCAGGGTTTGAAAAAAATTTCAAAAATTTCACGCATAAGCAAACATATAGTATAGCCTTTCATTATTCATGTGCGTCAATTTTTGTAATTGTTATTTATACATACTAATTTGTTAAATTAGTGTTTAATATTTAAACTTGACAAAACCCCAATCCCTTACAATTGCTTCGTCCCACTGCATTCTAGAAGTTACTGCACTGACACGCGCCAAAAGTGCGCTTCTTTGGTTTTTCCCTTATTCCTTTATTTCGTCACCTCATTCTTTGTTTTCGGCGCCTCATAAATTGTAAATACACTGTGAGAAAAATGTATAAAATCTATTTGGATCCATTTCTTTATTTATTCAGAGCATCAACTTGAGTGCTTACAAATGAGGACTGTAACGCTTGTCTATCTAGGAAAGTTGTAAAATAGGGCTCTAGTATAAATCATGGTTGCACAGATCCTACCAGATAAACTACATAGCTCATTTGTTTGCCTTTCTTGCACATTGATTTAATCAGGTGGCTTTTGTCATGTTGCTTTCTCTAACATACATATAAATATACAATTTTTACTGTGTATTTGGCGAATAGCTGACATTCGCGCGCCAAATATGTATGTATGTGATGCAATGAACTGATCTTTAGTTCTGCATAGCAATTATCATTTGATTTCGAGACCTCAAAATGCCCAGTTGGTTTAGCTTAAATTTAAAGAATGGAAAAGATAGAATTTGAGTTAAGAGAAGGCAGTCGCGCCGGTCGCTCACTCCTGCTATTTTCACTAAGTGAGCAACAAATTTATTTAAAAAATAAGGAACTTAAATGTGGTCATACGGCATATGTATGCCGTATGGCCGGTTGTAAAGCCAGAGTGTATTTGAGCTCAGACCAAGCTGAAGCCTATTCAAAACCAGAAAACATAATGCATAGCCATGGTTCCCAGATTGTTGAAATGGAAAAGTTAATTGCCTTAAGTGAAATGAAAAAAAAGTGCCAAAATAATGAAAACACCGACACTAAACAAATATTCAATGATGTCCTTGCTGAGTAAGTAGCCATATTCAATTGAAATACACGTACATACATATGTATGTATGTGCATATACATATGTACATAACGCAATTTTAGGCGCGCATATGCATACATATGTACATATAAAACTACATATGTACATAACGCAATTTTAGGCGCGCATATGCCTACATATGTACATATAAATATATGTACATACATACTATATGCTCATTGCATGTATGTATGTATGTAGATGTATAGGGAGACTATTTGATACATATGTACAATGTGCGCGCCTAAAATTGTTGTTTTATTCAGTTGTGACATGTGCATGTGTGCATGTGTGCAAATATAAAATGTACATACATACATGCATTGATATGTGCATAGAAACACGCATTAACAATTCACTTTGATTTTCTATATTGTTTTTCTAATTCTTCAGGAAAACAAAGGGAGAATCGGAGATTGAAATAAACTACGACACTGTCAAACGCACCCTGCAAAGAAAGAGTCAGCCTTTCCTGCCAAAATCTCCAACTACTCCAGAAAATGTACGCGTGGCATTTGACGATGAAAATATAATGAGGCTTTTTGGCATGACGAAAGGAAATCCTCAGAAACGTTTTTTCAAAAAAGTTTATTCTTCAAGCACATTTGCATACTGCATTTTTGCATATGACAAGATAATCGCCTTGATGCAAGCAATATTCAGGAGCAAGTTCGAAATTTTTTAATTGATGCTACATTTAAAATATGCCCTTTTGGAGACTTCAAGCAACTTTTGATTATTTATATCAAACATATGCAAAAGGTAAGTTTTTTTTTTTCAAATAATATTTAATAATTAAAAACTCCTTTTTAGATAATTCCATTTATATTTGTTTTGATGACGCGAAAAACGGAGCTTTGCTATCAGCATTTGTTCACATACATTGACTCCAATCTTTGCTGTCTAAATAGGGCATCTTTCATTTCGGATTATGAAAAGGAAATGCGTAACGCTTTGAAAACCATACATCCCAACATGGATTTCTATGCTTGCTGGTTTCATTTTACCCAAGCATGCAAGAAAAATGCAAAAAAAATGATTGGTTTTGAGCATATGCTAAAAAGCAACAAACTAGCATATATGGTTTTTATGAAATTCCTGCATTTACCGCTCTTGCCAGCCAACAAAATTGTCGAAGGTTTTAATCTTTTGAAATGCCAAGCAACTGCTATAGATGAAAAACTATTTTCTTCCTTTTTGACATATTTTAAAAAGCAATAGCTTAAAAAGATATGTTTTTATTTTATGTTTGTATTACTTTTAAATCATTTACTTTTAATTTGTGTTTTAAATCGCATATTTTTCAATTATTTATGTAGGAAGGACCTAAAAATATATCTGTGTTTAAACGTTCAACAAGAACCATCTCCGCGCGGAGATATGTCGCTTTCAGTTCGGCGGAGATATGTCGTCTGAGATATGACGCTATGCCATCGAGGCGTCTTGGGGAAAAAACCTGCGGTGTCCGCCTCGTCACAAATCGACGTGACCAGCCACCGAGAGCACCTAAGTTTGCCCTTCCTCCACGATCTGAGCTTGTAGAATCTTCAACACATTGGCGACCTTCAATCCGAACTACAGTCAAGGCCGTTACTAAGCAGCTGCCTTACTCTCGCACTTGTCCTGCTTTGTTACGTTGGCATCCTGAGGGTCCGACGACATCGAGCCCTTAAACGCCGAATTGAACTCGCAGCACATCTGGGAAAACCCGAGGACGGCTTTCACTTAACCCCGGGAGGAGTTAACACGCGTAAGGCAGAATCTGCTGGCCAAGTCATTAGACCGGACGCCGTTGCAACACAGATGCAAATCCACACGCGCAAGACAATATCTGCTGACCAAGTCATCAGACCGGACGCCGTTGCAACACAGCGGCCGGCGGAACCTGACACCCGCATGCCCCAAGTCAGCGTTCTGTTGCCTGCGCTGCCGCGGCCCATGGGCTGTGCTCCGGCGCTGCCTCGGGCCATAGGCTATGTGGCCTGCCTTGAATATTTATTTTAAGTTAGTTATAATTTGGAACTCACTATGCTCAGTTGAGCTAAATAAAGATTTAATCGAAACCTACTCCAACCGAGATTTGTTTACTTATACAAAGCAATTGCATCTATGTGAGTGTATGAATGCCTATGCGCATCTATTCGTGTCTGTGTAAACATTTTTGCACTCAACCAAAGCACCAACTTCAACAAGAGCTGCGGGCAGCGCTTGAGCAGCAAATATATTTATGGCTATAACTTCTTGGTATATCGGTCTATCATAGTGAAACTTGGCATACGGACACATAATTACTAACTGGGGGTATTTGCGATTTGCACGGAAGAGGGGGGAGGGAGGGAAATTCCAAAATATACATTTTCTGCGTATTTACACACCTTGGACTAAAATTTGGTGTTCCTAGGTCTTATGGTCTCCCAGATATAGGCGATTATACGAATGGAAAATCGGGAAAACCCCCATAGGGGGGAAGTGGGGGGGGAAAATCAAAAAAATAAAACAAACTCGTATAGAATACACACATAACGCATCTTTGTGCAAAATTTGGTGTCTCTATCTCTTATAGTCTCTGAGATCCAGGTGTTCATACGGACGGACAGACGGACAGACAGGGCTAGATCGACTCGTCTTGTCACGCTGATCAAGAATATATATACTTTGTGGGGTCTGCCACGCCTCCTTCTGCCTGTTACATTTTTCAGCTCCCGCAAACCTAATATACTCTTGTACATTTCATGTACAGAGTATAAAAACCCCAGCAATTATTGCTGAGCGAGTAAAAATAACAAAGAAGGAAAAAAAACAACTCTGAAGTTCACAACAGTGCTAAACCAAGCAGCAGCCCCAGCAACTACACGAAGAAGATTCTGCATTCTACAGACACATCGCTACACGCATCGGCCACCAGCAACTGTAGTTTCGTAGCAATATGAAGTTCATGTAAGTGAAGTGTTTATATTGCCTTGTTTTAAATAAAGGAAAATAAAAGAAAAACGAAACCGCTTGTCCGGAATTAGGGTGAGCCAAGAAGGCTCTCTCGCTTGGCCGGAAATTTGTGTTGCGTAAAATTTTGAAAATAAAACAAGTAAAAAAGCTAAAGTCGGGTGTCCCGACTTTGAAATACTCTGTACATATGTTTACAATAATTATAGAAAATAAAAAAAATTAAGAAAATAAAAAAAAAAATTTGATCGATTTTACCTCTCTCGGTATTCGAACTCACGTAAAGGGTGTATAATTGCACATTTACATAGCAATTGCGTCTGTGTGAGTGTATGTATGCCTATGCGCATCAATTCGTGTCTGTGTAAGCATTTTCGCAGTCAACCAAACAGCAACATCAACAACAGCCGCGGGCAGCGCTTGAGCAGCGCTGCAGCAGCGCTGCATCAGCAAATATATTTATGGCTATAACTTCTTGTTAAATCGGTCTATCATAATGAAATTTGGCATACGGACACATAATAACTAACTGGGGGTATTTCCAAAATTTTAGTTCGAAATTCCAAGAATTACGGGAGTTACGATTTGCGGGGTAGAGGGGGGAGGGAGGGGAATTCCAAAATATACATTTTCTGCGTATTCACATAAGGCATCTGGGACTAAAATTTGGTGTTCCTAGGTCTTATAGTCTCCGAGATATAGGCGATTATACGAATGGAAAATCGGGAAAACCCCCATAGGGGGGAAGTGGGGGGGAAAATCAAAAAAATAAAACAAACTCGTATAGAATACACACATAACGCATCTTCGTGCAAAATTTGGTGTCTCTATCTCTTATAGTCTCTGAGATCCAGGTGTTCATACGGACGGACAGACGGACAGACAGACAGACAGGGCTAGATCGACTCGTCTTGTCACGCTGATCAAGAATATATATACTTTGTGGGGTCTGCCACGCCTCCTTCTGCCTGTTACATTTTTCAGCTCCCGCAAACCTAATATACTCTTGTACATTTCATGTACAGAGTATAAAACAAGATAGAACGCTACAGTCGAGCAAGCCCGACAGTAAAATAGCCTGTACTCTCCACAAAAAAAGAAAAATTAAAAAAAAAAAAATTAAAAAAAAAATTAAATTATTAAAAAAAATTAATGAATTAATTAATTAAATTAAATTAGAATATATGTTTATGTTTAGTTTTAACAGCATACATTTACATCACGTACCTATGCGTGTTTATATGCGTGTATGTATGCAGCACAAAGTTGAACCAAAGCAGCAACAACAACAACAGCTGCGGGCAGCGCTGCCGACAGAGCTGCAGGCAGCGCATGAGCAGCGATTTTACTTATGGCTATAACTTTCTTCAGAATTGACCTATCATGATGAAATTTGGCACACGGACACATTAGTACTAACTGGATGTACCTACCAAAATTGATTTCAAAATTCCGAGAATTACGGAAGTTATAAGAAAAAACACGAATTGCGGGGGAGTGGGGGGGTGCATCGAAAAAAAACTCAAACTCGTACTTTCTCGGTCTTAGGAGAATATGGAAACCAAGTTTGGTTATTCTAGCTCTTATACTTTCTGAGATCCTTGCGTTCATACGGACAGACGGACAGACAGACGGACAGACGGACAGACGGACAGACGGACGGACGGACAAGGCTATATCGACTCGGCTTCTCATCCTGATCAAGAATATATATACTTTGTGGGGTCTGCCACGCCTCCTTCTGTGTGTTACATACATGCGCACAAAACTAGTATAGCCTTTCACCCTTTGGGTACAGGCTATAAAAAAAGGGTGAAAAATATCTTTTTTTATTTTTTCACACAAATTTTTGCAGTAGAATTTTTTTTTCACTTGCCGGAGGTTTGTGCTGCTGAGGTTTAAAATTTTTTCATATTCTTCTATGCAAGTTGTGACAACAAATTGACCGTTGTCGAATATAAAATTTTTTATATTATTTTTATTATATATTTTTTTTATATTATTAAAACAAACCCCTATACAATTTTTATAAACTTACCACAAATTCATTCTACGGAGATTTGTGTCATAATTGTTCCATTTTTCTATTTAAATTGTTATATGCAAGTTTTGTTACTAACAAATCCAAAAGGAGTAGATTAGAGACTCATATCTCGATGTACAGAACCGATAAACGAACGGACAGTAGTGACGAAGAGTTAATACCTTCATACAGGGCTATAAGTACAATTAACAGCATGAGTGAACAACAAGTGGCAAATCGAGCAAAAGCTCGCGGTAGTTACAGATCAGTTAAATAACCTTAGGGGGACCGTGCCAGAGATGAAAGTATACCTGGCCACAGAAATTGTACCAGGACAAAGGTGCGACGAGCCCTTAGATATAATGAAGTCTATCCCCGAGTTTGATGGGAAGCAGGACAATTACGTCTCTTGGAGACAAGCTGCTGCCTCGGCATATAAGGTTTTCGAGCCCTACAACGGGAGCTTTAGGCATTACCAGGCAGTTGCTATTATTAGAAATAAAAGGGGACCTGCAGATGCAGTACTTGCATCCTTCAACACCGTGCTAAATTTTGAGGCCATAATTGCAAGATTGGATTTCACATTTGCCGACAAAACGCCGGTACATGTGATCCAACAAAACCTGAATATTCTGAGACAGGGCGACTTGCCCTTGTTAAAATACTACGATGAAGTAGAGAAAAACTTGACACTAATTATAAATAAAACTCTTATGACTTATGATTCGGCTGCAGCAGCCGTTTTGAATGAAAAATATAGTGCTGACGCGCTTCACACTTTCGTTTCTTGATTGAAAAAATCAATCAAATGGGCTGTTTTCCCAGCTCAGCCGCGTGATCTGCCAACCGCCCTGGCACTTGCACAGGAGGCAGAATCAAGCAATGAAGGGGGCATTTTCATGGCAAATTTTTCCAAAGATACTGAGGAAAAAACTCAGAAGCCTATTGGTCGGCGGCCTGAAAGCTGGCGCCAAAGCGGCCAGCCGGAAAATGAGGGCAATTTTCAACAAAAGAGCCCATTCTTCCAAAAGGGGCATAGGGAACATCAGGGACAGCCAAAGGTGGATAGTTCGAAGCAACGCTTCCAGACCCAAAAGCCACAAGGGCAGCGTCCCGAGCCGATGGAAGTTGATACTTCATCGCGTTTTAGGCAAAACACGCAATCACAGGGAAATGGGAGGTTTCAAAGTTATGGCGACCAATCAATGCGAAGCCGCCAAAGATTGAACCACTTGCCTCACGAACATGACGGAGAAAATTATGAAGCCCGATCACAATCGGAAGCAGCAGCGTTTGAAGACGAATTGTCGGAAGCTGAAAACTGCAATTTTTTAGGGGTAGCTCCCTGCTCCTCTACGTCACATGTACAGTAGCGGGGCAAACTATCAAGTTGCTTATTAACACGGGAGCATCCAAAAGTTTTATTAAACCTCTTTCAGTACTGAAGTACTTTGTGCCTGTTGAAAAAACATTTCAAGTAAGGTCAATACATGGGCACACAAAAATCGAGCAGAAATGCCCGATTCATTTATTCAATATAAAAACATATTTCTTTGTTTTGGAAAACCTTGGGAAATTCGATGGCATAATTGGTTTCGACCTGTTAAGGCAGGTCAATGAAAAATTAGACTTCACAAAAAATTTTATCAAATATAATGACGGCTCAGAACCGATTCACGTTGTTAAATGCCAGAATGGAAATTACATACAAATCGATGACGCGGATGTTCCCACCGTAGTAAAAAAAACTTTTGATAAAATGATTGACCAAACGGTCAAAGCATTTGCGGACGTGAACTTGTCACTACCTTACAACATCAACACTGTTGCCACTATTCGCACAACAGATGGAGAACCTGTGTACTCCAAGTTGTATCCCTATCCGATGGGCGTGTCCGAATTTGTCAACGCAGAGGTTAAACAACTTCTAGCGAATGGCATCATAAGACCGTCAAAATCGCCCTATAATAACCCTATATGGGTCGTCGACAAAAAAGGTGTCCACGAATCAGGGCACAAATTAAAGCGGTTGGTTATCGACTTTCGAAAACTAAACCAGAAGACGATTGATGATAAGTACCCGATCCCAACTATTTCTGCAATATTAGCAAATATGGGAGAGGCACAATATTTTACAACATTGGACCTCAAATCGGGCTTCTACCAAATAGAATTGGCGGAAAAGGACAGAGAAAAAACTACTTTTTCTGTCAATAACGGAAAGTATGAATTTTGCAGACTTCCCTTTGGGCTGAAAAATGCTCCAAGCATGTTCCAGAGGGCAATTGATGATGTTCTCCGGGATCAAATAGGAAGGACTTGTTACGTGTATGTAGATGACGTGATAATTTTTTCCAAGACCAAGGAAGATCATGTCAAGCATATTGAATGGGTTTTAAAAAGCCTTCGAGCCCCTGGAAGACTCTGCGCATTCTGATGCTGCCACAGTGCATAGTGAGGAATCCCTCACTTACACTGTGGAGGCGACAGAAAAACCGGTAAACTGTTACCGAAATCAGATAGTTATTGAGGAGAATAGCACCCCTTCGGTGAGAACTTTCATTTTCTTTAAAGAAAAAGTTAGGCACATTGTCCGGTTCTCTGACCGAAACACTCTCTTGCAAACTTTGCAAGACGTGGTAAGAGCGGACTTAGTCAACGCAATACATTGCGATTTGCCTATTTTGGCCTTTATTCAGCACAAGTTGGTAGAAGCTTTCCCCTCAACCGTGTTCAGATATTCCAAGAATATTGTAACGGACATAACTATTCATTCACGTGCAATCGTGGACATAAAAGCTCCGATTTTACAGCTTATAAACCTGTTTCCAAAAACAAAAACAATTTATTGCGATAACGAGAAGTCCATAAGATCATTCTCCTTGCAACCGTACAGTACAATAGATCAATTCATTCAGTGACAGACAGAAAGCCTATAGTAGTTATTCATTCAATTCCGGTGGAACTTGCAACGCAAGTTGAAAACAGAATTAACGAAACGAAACGAAAAGACCTTAGACCTATTTACTAAAGACCATATGAGGAATTTACTCAGCACGGACACAGAATAATTATCAATAATCTTGAGGATCTAATATTTTCCATAACCCTAGCAAAAATCAATTTAATAAGCCCTCTAATTCTAGACAGCGTCGATATTAATGAACTAGCAAATGAACACTTCACAAATGTTAGCATATCAGACATTTTGTCAGTATCTAGTATTAAGGCATTTTAAAATATCAATATGTTATATTTTCTCATTAAACATCCAAAACCAAAATTAGTTTGTAAAAAAAATAATGTTTTTCCAGTTCAAAAGAACAACCTAATTTTAGATTTGGAAGACAGTAGCACGGTGGCCGATTGCGGATATATATATATACTAGCAGGTATTGCCCGTCTTAACCCGGCTCAATATAATGTTTCCAATTGTATTTATTTTGTGTGTGCATAACCTACCCATATGTTTTCACCTTATAAGTTACCAGTAGGAAGGCATTTAAGGTATTTAAATGAACATTTTCTGTTCTTGACAAAAAATTGTTCAGTAGTCCGTTACATTTTTGTTCTTGCCAAACTATTTCGTTCAACGAACATGACCACTATAACTAATATTTTTTAAAGCTCGTTTTCCCCCCGTTGGAGCTAGAATTTTCCAAAAGCCTTTCTTAGTGTGCTCCTACACTATGATGGATACTATGAAAAGATACTTGAGTCCAAATTTCATCTTTTACCGTTTGGGCTGTGCGTTGATCACCAATTAGTCAGGACAAACTGTTTTATATATAGAGATAACGCAACGTTTTAAGATAGACGATTTGCAAAAAAGGGGGAATAATTATAAGGGTATATCCTAATTTGAAATTCACATTTGAGCCTTTTCGTGTCATATTGAGTCAATACGGTCACGCACAAACTCGGAATATGAAACACGGCACTCGTGTCAATGCCGTGCAGCGATGAGCCACGATCAAAAAGCACTGACAATTCTCATCTCAATTTGCTAGAGTAAAACTTTCGATAGTTGAAGCCACCGATACCATCAAAATATCGAAGTTTGAATGCAATAAGCAGAATATTTAAATAATAAAATCTAATTATTTATTGAGATCAATAAGAACAAATCATATACATACATACATACATCTGCCCGCAATGCGAAGCAGAATATGCGTAGCTCCGTTATTCGGTTTCTGCTTTACTATCGCTTACGCAGTCGTTGCTTAGCGACGGTAACTGTAAACTTTTGGCGTTTTGCCTTTGCAATTAACATTAAATGGTCAAAACGAAAGAAGATGAGCGAGCCAACAACTTGAAGTTGTTGTTGTTGTTTTGTATTTACATGCTTCATACATATACAGGCATAGATACATATGCTTGTACATATGTATGTATGCATGGGCACACATAGACACGAACTGTTCCCAACTATTTGATATATGGCAAGTAAAAAACATATTGCTATATTTTAATCGTTCAATGCCAATTTGTTGATATAGTTATGTTGATTACATTACCCAAATTTGAAATCGATCGGACAAAATTTATAACACAAACTATTCATTTGAAAAAGTGAATAAATATTAAAACCCCAATAATAAAATTAAATGCGATATATCGAAAATATCGATACTTGTGTTGATATATCGTAATACATGTCGAATACAAATACATCGAAAAACATCGTTTGAGAGTTATTGATTATAATACTGTATTCGATTGTTCACTGTACACATATGTACATACATACATACAAATGTATTTGTATGTGTACGGTAACTGTAAACTTTTGGCATTTTTCGTATGCAATTAACAGCCGTAAATTATCAAAACGAAAGAAGTTTTGCGAGCCAATAACTTGTTGTTGTTGTTTTAAAAATTTTGATTTGTTCGATGGCCCACTGCATACATACAAACCTATATATGTATATAAGAATGTATGTACGTACATACATACTTATTGATGTACATATGTACATACTATACATACAGACGTATGTATATATGTATGTACGTATGTAATACATATGGTGCTGGTGTAATTCATAATGCGAAATTCTTTCTAAGGGGAGCAATGTCCCCCCTGCCCAACCTGCGTACGCCCTTGTAGTCCGTTGTCCTAAAATCCCTTATGCCAAATGTACTAAACAAAGAAAAAATAACATAAAAATGTTTATGTTATAATGTTAATAATTTTTAATTAATTAACATTTCTTGCCCTGTCAGTGCAAGACGAATGTACTTTTATACATATGTATGTATGTATATATGTACATACATTTGTACAAATGAACATTCACACATTAGTGTCTCACATTTTGCTTTGGCTACTTCAACCGTTTGCACGCAACTACACGAACAGCTGCTTGTATATATGTATGTCTGTGTGTATGTATACTTAGTTGTCCCCAACTGTTTGATATTTTGTATTGTTTGTTCTGCCTGCATTTGTAAAATGCATATTTTAAAAATCGTTAAATGCAAATTTGTATATATATATATATATATATATATATATATATATATACATATATGGGTATGTGCCTTAGTTGTTATTTCAAATTTATCATTTCAAAGCTGGGCACAGCGTATTTTGTTTTTTTACCTTTCTTTCAAATTTTTTAATCAAATCAAAGTAGTTCTTATTTCAAATTTATCATTTCAAAACTGGGCACAGCGTATTTTGTTTTTTACCTTTCTTTCAAATTTTTTAATCAAATCAAAGTACAAAGCTAATTAACATATATTTTATTTATTAATATACTTCCAATATACCTGTTTTTTTTTTGTTTTAGGTATATTTACTCAAATACATTTTTATGTATAAATGAAAAGATTGCGAATTGCTTCATTTACTTCTTGTTTACATGTTGGACATTTAAGCTTAGGATTTTCATTATCTTGTTCATGGTGGGCAACAATTTGATCCCAACAAGAACCACAAATATTTACATGGTTACATGGCCGCAATAAAACGGTCTTTGGTTTCATAAGGCATACATTGCAGGGATTTGATAATACGAATTCATTATTAGATAGCTGGATTAAATTAGAATCGTCCGACGAAAGCGATGATGTCGATGACTTCATTTCAGGCGACATTCCAGACAAATTTGTCACACTGTCGAGCAAGTCCTGTTTTGAAAATCGATCGTTAAGGGAAATAGTACGTGTTAAAAGTCCCTGTATGTCGATTTCTCCCTTGTCGAAGAGTTCCATAGCGTCCATGATTTTACGAGCGTGGTCCTGAGTATAATAATAATTGTTTTAATATTTCATATAAATAAATTGAATTTTCAATTATCTTACCCGTATTTTTTTCGACTGTGGTTGGTATCCAACACCACCGTTTTGAAACAGCAGAGCAAATTCGCGACTTTTTTCATATTCGGCATCTATACGACATTGGACAAATTTAAAAAAATGCCCTTTTGTCCGAATTTTATTTCCCAAATTCAAGTTATATGCCTCAACAGAGCTCGTGGTTCTTGTTGAACGTTTAAACACAGATATGTTTTTAGGTCCTTCCTACATAAATAATTGAAAAATATGCGATTTAAAACACAAATTAAAAGTAAATGATTTAAAAGTAATACAAACATAAAATAAAAACATACTTTTTTAAGCTATTGCTTTTTAAAATATGTCAAAAACGAAGAAAATAGTTTTTCATCTATAGCAGTTGCTTGGCATTTCAAAAGATTAAAACCTTCGACAATTTTGTTGGCTGGCAAGAGCGGTAAATGCAGGAATTTCATAAAAACCATATATGCTAGTTTGTTGCTTTTTAGCATATGCTCAAAACCAATCATTTTTTTTGCATTTTTCTTGCATGCTTGGGTAAAATGAAACCAGCAAGCATAGAAATCCATGTTGGGATGTATGGTTTTCAAAGCGTTACGCATTTCCTTTTCATAATCCGAAATGAAAGATGCCCCATTTAGACAGCAAAGATTGGAGTCAATGTATGTGAACAAATGCTGATAGCAAAGCTCCGTTTTTCGCGTCATCAAAACAAATATAAATGGAATTATCTAAAAAGGAGTTTTTAATTATTAAATATTATTTGAAAAAAAAAAACTTACCTTTTGCATATGTTTGATATAAATAATCAAAAGTTGCTTGAAGTCTCCAAAAGGGCATATTTTAAATGTAGCATCAATTAAAAAATTTCGAACTTGCTCCTGAATATTGCTTGCATCAAGGCGATTATCTTGTCATATGCAAAAATGCAGTATGCAAATGTGCTTGAAGAATAAACTTTTTTGAAAAAACGTTTCTGAGGATTTCCTTTCGTCATGCCAAAAAGCCTCATTATATTTTCATCGTCAAATGCCACGCGTACATTTTCTGGAGTAGTTGGAGATTTTGGCAGGAAAGGCTGACTCTTTCTTTGCAGGGTGCGTTTGACAGTGTCGTAGTTTATTTCAATCTTTCATACATATGCCGTATGACCACATTTAAGTTCCTTATTTTTTAAATAAATTTGTTGCTCACTTAGTGAAAATAGCAGGAGTGAGCGACCGGCGCGACTGCCTTCTCTTAACTCAAATTCCATCTTTTCCATTCTTTAAATTTAAGCTAAACCAACTGGGCATTTTGAGGTCTCGAAATCAAATGATAATTGCTATGCAGAACTAAAGATCAGTTCATTGCATCACATACATACATATTTGGCGCGCGAATGTCAGCTATTCGCCAAATACACAGTAAAAATTGTATATTTATATGTATGTTAGAGAAAGCAACATGACAAAAGCCACCTGATTAAATCAATGTGCAAGAAAGGCAAACAAATGATCTATGTAGTTTATCTGGTAGGATCTGTGCAACCATGATTTATACTAGAGCCCTATTTTACAACTTTCCTAGATAGACAAGCGTTACAGTCCTCATTTGTAAGCACTCAAGTTGATGCTCTGAATAAATAAAGAAATGGATCCAAATAGATTTTATACATTTTTCTCACAGTGTATTTACAATTTATGAGGCGCCGAAAACAAAGAATGAGGTGACGAAATAAAGGAATAAGGGAAAAACCAAAGAAGCGCACTTTTGGCGCGTGTCAGTGCAGTAACTTCTAGAATGCAGTGGGACGAAACAATTGTAAGGGATTGGGGTTTTGTCAAGTTTAAATATTAAACACTAATTTAACAAATTAGTATGTATAAGTCGTTGCTTTCACAAAGGAAATTTTTCTTTGCTTAATGAACTTATTTTAGCAACTAATTGGTCTTTTCTGTATAGTGCGGTTGATATCAACATAGCCGTTAAGTTTTTCTATGACACTATTAACGCTCTTTTTGATGTCTGTATCCCAAATTGTGTCATATCGTCTGCGTCATCAAAACCTCCGTGGTTTTCGCCAAGACTTTCAAACTTAAAAAATGTTAAATCTAGATGCTTTAAAAAGTATAAGCGGTCGGGCCTATCTATTGACTTCTATAAATACTCTATAGCGAAATCCAATTTTGTCCTTCTTAATATATATCTTAATGTCCTTCTTATAATAATTACCTTGCCCGATGTAAGATACAATTTGCACAGGACCCTAAAAAGTTCTATAAGTTCGTTAACTCTAAACGTAAAACTGCTTCGCTACCTTCATCATTTTTCCTTGGTGACAAGAAAGCCAGCAATGATTCTGAAGCTGCTGACTTGTTCGCCAACTTCTTCCAATCAACATATTCCTCTGTCTCTATTAGTAATACCTCTTATCCTTATAGCATTTCATCTTCCCACACTATTTACGCTCCCATAATTACTGATAGTTGTCTACTTTCTGCTATCAAATCCTTGAAGTCTTCGTACTCTCCTGGAGCAGACAACATTCCTAGTTGTGTACTCAAGGAATGTTCTAGTTCTCTTTTACAACCATTGCTTAAACTTTTTAATCTGTCGCTTAGTTCTTCAATCTTTCCAGCTATTTGGAGAGAATCTTTTATAATTCCTTTATATAAAAAGGGTGGTAAGTCTGATATTTCGAATTACAGAGGTATTGCAAAGTTGTCCGCTATACCAAAATTATTTGAAAAAATAGTTTGCGGCACTTTGCAGCATCTCTGCAAATCTGTCATATCTCCTGCTCAACATGGTTTTATTAAGAGACGGTCTACTACGACCAATTTGCTGGAATTTACTTCTTTGGTAAATGAGGCATTTATTCTAAAAATGCAGACTGATGTCGTTTACACTGACTTCAGTAAAGCATTTGACTCTGTTAACCATGACCTTCTGCTCTTTAAGCTTAGCCGCATAGGATTTCCTGCCGATTTGTTGCGTTGGATTTCGTCCTATTTAAAAAATAGGACCCAACGAATTTTGCTCAGGTCGCATATCTCTAAGCCCGTTTATGCATCATCAGGTGTGCCTCAAGGTAGTCATCTTGGCCCTTTACTTTTTACATTATTTATTAATGACCTCCCCTCTATCTTGTCACACTCTTATATACTTATGTATGCTGATGATGTGAAACTTATTCTATCTTACAAAAACCCTCTTCATTTTCAACGCCTGCAGGATGATCTGAACTGCATGCAATCTTGGTGCATAGTAAACCGCTTGTACCTCAATTGCTCTAAATGTAAGTTCATGACCTTTCATCGAACTTTGCCCCTCTTAGTCACATATACGATTGACAATGTGCCATTGCAGCGTATATCGACTGTTGAAGACCTTGGGGTTCTTTTTGATTCCAAATTGAACTTCAATCTTCACATTTCTAGCATTGTAAATAAAGCTAAGGGTGTACTTGGATTCATTAAACGATGGTCCAAGGAATTTACTGATCCTTATACTACCAAACTTCTGTACACGTCTCTAGTACGCCCTGTGCTTGAATACTGCTCTTGTGTCTGGTGTCCACAGTATAGAAAGTATCAGGAGCGTATTGAATCTGTTCAGAAGCAATTCTTGCTTTTTGCTTTACGCGGACTTAACTGGGATCCTAATGTTTTGATGCCATCGTATTCAAGTAGACTATTACTTATAAACCTTCCATCTTTAGAAAATCGTAGGACTGTTCTTGGAATAGTTTTTCTCCACAAGTTAGTTATCGGTGAGGTTGACTCCTCTGCCCTCTTAGGTCGCCTTAATTTTTCAGTTCCTTGTAGACCAACAAGGAATTATTTGCCGTTCATATTGGCTAGAAGCACAACCGATTACGCTTTGCACAATCGTTTTCGGGTCATTTGCAGTAATTATAATGATCTTTCACATTTACTTTCGACAGAACTCTCTCTCTGTTCGGTAAAGATTATTCTTTATAATTATCTTCGGGAAAATCTCTGACTACTTCTGCTGTGAGTCGGGGCATAGCTAGCCGGACTGGCATTTAAATTTTCCCCCACCGGGTTGGAGATTTACCTCTTTCTCTTTCTCTGTCTTTGTATCTCTCTTTCCCTCTTATTTTTTTCTTTTTCCTCTTCCTCTTTCTACACCTTACTTTTTCTAATTAGTTCTTAAGTAGAATTAATTCTTCTCTTCTACTTGCTATTTGTTTAGTTTGTTAGGTCTATAATGTCTCTGACCACATTTGGCTGTGAATCGGGGCATAGCTGGCCAACTGGCAAATAAAATTCCCCCAACGTGTCGGAGGCATTAATAGACGTCATTGTATAGCTCTCCCTTAGGCTTTCTTATCTTTTAAGTTTAACTTATAATGTAATACTATAAATATTTTTATTTTACTTTCTAATATTACCAATTATTTATTGACAGTAAATTTGTTGATTTTTATAAATAAATAAATAAATAAATTACACACAAATAACAATTACAAAAATTGACGCACATGAATAATGAAAGGCTATACTATATGTTTGCTTATGCGTGAAATTTTTGAAATTTTTTTCAAACCCTGGGTAGTGACCCAATGTTCAACAAATTTGGTGTCAAAGACAAAAGAGAATGCTGTAAGTAGAGACATAATATATACATATAAATTTGTGTGTGCAAATATAAAATGTACATACATACATGCATTGATATGTGCATAGAAACACGCATTAACAATTCACTTTGATGTTCTATATTGTTTTTCTAATTCTTCAGGAAAACAAAGGGAGAATCGGAGATTGAAATAAACTACGACACTGTCAAACGCACCCTGCAAAGAAAGAGACAACCTTTCCTGCCAAAATCTCCAACTACTCCAGAAAATGTACGCGTGGCATTTGACGATGAAAATATAATGAGGCGCTGCCGCGGGCCATAGGCTATGTGGCCTGCCTTGAATATTTATTTTAAGTTAGTTATAATTTGGATCTCACTATGCTCAGTTGAGCTAAATAAAGATTTAATCGAAACCTACTCCAACCGAGATTTGTTTACTTATACAAAGCAATTGCATCTATGTGAGTGTATGAATGCCTATGCGCATCTATTCGTGTCTGTGTAAACATTTTTGCACTCAACCAAAGCACCAACTTCAACAACAGCTGCGGGCAGCGCTTGAGCAGCAAATATATTTATGGCTATAACTTCTTGTTAAATCAGTCTATCATGATGAAACTTGGTATACGGACGCATAATTACTAACTGGGGGTATTTGCAAAATTCTAAGAATTACGGGACTTAGTCACATCGCGATTTGCACGGAAGAGGGGGGAGAGAGGGAAATTCCAAAATACACATTTTCTGGGTATTCACGCAAGGCATCTTGGACTAAAATTTGGTGTCCCTAGGTCTTATAGTCGCCGAGATATAGGCGATTATACGAATGGAAAATCGGGAAAACCCCCATAGGGGGGAAGTGGGAGGAAAATCAAAAAAATAAAACAAACTCGTATAGCGTACACACATAAGGCATCTTTGTGCAAAATTTTGTGCCTCTATCTCTTATAGTCTCCGAGATCCAAGTCTTCATACAGACTGACAGACGAACAGACAGGGCTATATCGACTCGTCTCGTCTGCTGATCAAGAATATATATAGTTTGTGAGGTCTGTCGCTCCTGCTTTCAAGTTCAGGTTTTGGTCAGCTTCGTATATTTTAAGAGCATTTTATCTTTTCCATTTACGGTTCTAAGAGTTAAGTGCAACTGCGATTTTTTGCAAAAAGCTACCTACAACAACAACAAACCTTCAGATAAATGCAGTCGGGCAAACCAATATCAATCAACGGTCAAATTTTTTATTTTAACGTCACGTCGGAAAAATAAGTATAAGTAAATATGTATTCTCATTATCTCTATGCTGATGATCGCAAGTGCGTGAAAATTTGAAATTAAACAAAGTTTAATACAGTTTATTAGTTGTAATAAAAATATCAGCAGTTAAGCAAATAAGTACTTTTATTGTGATTTTCAAAAGTGTATAAAGTCACGTCAGATGGTAAATAATTTCATTGCATGGTATTTTCCATTTACTTTAAATTGCGACTTAAGCAGGTGGAATCATCAAATAAAAGCAAAATTATTTAAGTATAAGTTAATTGCACAAAATTTTCCTGATTTTGCTTAATTTTTTTTTTTTTTTTTTTGTTTTGCAAGGTTTTTGACTGGAATTACTTTCCACGGCAAAAATGAGTTCAAATGGGTAATGTGGCATAGCCACGGTTCACCAATACCCACTATCACAAGCGACGAACGCGAAAGAAAGGTTTAGGATTACAGCCCGCTGACCTACTGACAAGGCAAGTGTCAACGCTCTAAGTGCGCCACATAACTTGCAGCGTCAGCGCTGGCTCTGACCCAACAACCAATCATAGTAGCGAACGAAACAGACCTATTGACGATCGGTGCATAGGGAAAAGAATAGGAACAACCAAGGGTCGTGTGCCACTCCACTTACACAGTTTATCTACTTACACACATTAGACATTAAGCAAATATTGTTAATATATAAGACATTATACAAGGTGTGTTCCAAAGTAAACAGGACTTAAAAAAAAAACAGAACAAATGGTTTTTTTGGCAAAATCAATTTATTTTATTCAAAATAGTCTCCTTCTGCTTCAATATAGCTTTTTGCACGATCCAAAAGCATGTCGAACGAGTATTTTAGCTCGTTGGCCGGTATGGCCGCCAGTATACCGGTGCAAGCCTTTTGAATGGCCTCAACGTCTGCATAACGCTTTCCTTTCATGGGCAAATGCATTTTTCCGAAAAGATAGAAGTCGCACGGTGCCATATCAGGTGAATATGGCGAGTGGTTAATGGTTAAAATGTGATTTTTGGTCAAATAATCGGTCACAAGCGTCGATTGTCTGAGAAATTTTTGGTCGTCAGTCAATTTGTGCAGAACAAACCGTGCACACACCTTTCGTAATCCCAAATGTTCGGTCAAAATGCGATAAATCGATGTTTTGGAGACGGTCAATTCCATTTCCATCAATTTCAATGATGATTTCGGCTGATTTTTGATGAATTCACGCACAGTTTCGATGGAATTTTCGGTGATCACGAATTTTGATTGGCCCACATGTTGATCGTCATTTATGTCCTCACGACCACTTTGAAAACGTTGAAACCACTCCTGCACTCTGCTACGGGATAGGCAATTATCGTCATAGACTTGTTCCATCAATTGAAACGTTTCGGTAAAAGTTTTACCAATTTTAAAACAAAATTTAATGGTTGCTCTTTGTTCGAAACTAATTTTCGCACCGATAACACAAACATACTGACACTTAAAACGCAATTGGAAGTGAAGTCCAATCGATGAAATGTCATGAAATTCTCACTGGACAATCGATAAAGATAGCAGATTCTAACGCACCAGTCGACATATAGGTAGCGCAACCAGTGGACGCTAGATTCAAAAAGTCCTGTTAATTTGGAACGCACCTTGTATACATAATTAGTACATAAGCCGCATTTTATATAAAAAGAGCTAAATAATGTAATGACGCGTTGCGTAGCGGGCAGCCGCGCGTCATTACGATGCTAAGTAGTTGTAAGTTAAGAAGTAATTGTAAGTAGCAGTAAGCCATGAAGGCGAGTAATTTTAAGTTCTGTTTTAGTTTTAGTTTTCCCCTGCCCAACACGCACTGAAGCGCTCTTTGTTATTTTGTATAGAAAACTCTATGAATTAAAGACACGTGGAGAAGATTTTTGGCATACCGCCCTCTTTATTTTGGTGGACACCTCGGCACTTTGGGGTGCCTAATTTATTCCAGCAAACTCTGGCCGGCGAGCATACCCGCGGCAGAGTAACAACGTTACAAGTGGCGCCCGAGCAGGGACTCCAAAGAAGTTTGAGGTTAGATCCGACCAAGTAGGGAAGAGAGCGTGGACCTACGATGCTACGAACAAGCTGGATACGTGTGCTGCGGAAGGAAGAGCTCAGCGCGGTGCTGCCGAGTTCGAAATCGAGGAGACCGGCAACGTGGAGGCGTTGCGGTCGCGGCTGTCCACGTTCGTGAAGTCGGCCAAAGAAGAGTACCGACCCCACCTGGAAGAACTAGCGGCATATTACGAAAACATGTCGTCGCGTACCGCGGCGACAGGCCAGTTGAGCCCGGTGCCCGGCGGACGGCTGGGAGTCCGGAGGGGCTGCTCGTCGTGACAGAGGAAAACACGACACCAGCCGTGGTCCCGGTGCGAGCTGCATCGCCGACCCCGGCGTGGACGACACCGCTAACTCCTGCGACAGTGCCGACCATTTCGGTAGCGGTCGCGGCCTCGCACCACAACCGAGCCCACGGCAGCCTCAGCGACGCCAACAGTGGCTCCAGTGCTCTCAACGGCGGACCTGGCACAAGCGATTGCCGATTCGGTGACAGTTGCGTTGGCACAGTACACCCACCGGTTGGCCCAGGCTATGGAGGATGGTTTCCAGAAACTGTCGAGCCAGGTCTGCGCTTCCACCGCGTCTGCTGCGCCTGCTGGTAATGCGCCTGACGAAGATGACCCAACAGCACCGACTCCAGCGCCGCCGCTCGCGAGCACTCAGGCGGTGGCAGAACAACAGGCGCCAACATCAGCCGAACGAGACAGACGAGCCCCGCTGCGGACACAGGTAGCCCAGTGGGGCGTCCGATTTGACGGCAGCGGGGACCCAAGAACGTTCCTCCGGGATCTGGAAGATAAGGCAGAGATGAGCAACGTGCGATTAGATGAGTTGGTGACCGTGTTACCGGAAGTCTTGGTTGGCGAGGCGAAGGAGTGGGAGTGGTCAAGGCGCAATTTGGCACAACGGTGGGTCGAGTTCCGCCAAGACCTACTAAAGGAGTATCCAGCGGGTCCCCACATAGAAGAGCGCCAGCGGGAAGCATACAGCCGGGTCCAGGGCGCATCAGAGGGCCCTATCGAGTATGTCCGAGCGATGCAACGACTGATGCGCGGCGCGGAGATGACTGCAGAGGTGCAGCTGAGACTTGTCCACGCCAACGGGCTACCTGAAATACGCGCCAATCTCCGCCTGGCGGGCGAAGAAGTGAGCTCACTCGATGGGTACGTACAGGCGGCACAGGGAGTGTACCAAGCAGTCTTAGCACGGTCACAGGCGGCCGGCAACGATGAGACGAACGCCACACACCCTACGCTGATCCCACAGCCGGTGGCGGTTGGCCCAGCGGACACGCATCGTCGCCCACCCATCTGCAGACGTTGCGGGATGGGAGGGCACAGTATGGACGCGTTCCCAAACTCTCAACAGCTCTACTGTTGGGACTGTGGTAAGATGGGGGTGCGTGCGAACGAATGCTGCCGACGCGCGACGGGAAACGCCAGGGGGGCTCGTCCCACCTCAACAGCCGACGAGCCCACGCAGGCAAATTCCAATTAATAACGACACGCAAGGTAGCGGCCGCGCTATCAGTAGACTGTGATGGTGTACTGGTAGAGGCGGTCGTGGACACCGGAGCGACACGCAGCTCCGCGAGTCCGAGGCTGGCGCAACGCCTGCGGGCGCCAGACGGAGAAAATGTACGGTCCGTGAGCGTGACTGTGTCCATGGCTGACGGGACACAGAAGACGGTCCGTGAAGAAACGAAGGCAACGGTCACGGTGGGCGACAGTCGCGTAGTACTGCCGCTGCTCACACTCCCCGGATGCATAGATGAGCTCACATTGGGACTGGATTACGTCCAAATGGCCAACGGGGCGGTGACTGTGGGCGGCCAAACTGTAGAACTGCGAATGAACGATCAACGGCCACGCAGGCGGCGGAGGCGAAATCGCAGAGCCCGACATGCAGCCTTGGTGACAAGCGAACAGGTGGGGCTCACTATAGCCGCCCACCTAACGGAGCAGCAGACCCAGACGGCCGCCAGGTTCTTCGAGGGGGAACTGGCAAGCTTCGAGAGCATCACAGGAGTCTCGTCGGCGGCGGTGCACACAATCCGGATGAAAGACGAGCGTCCCATCAAACAGCGGTACTACCCCCGGAATCCGGCCATGCAGGCAGTGATCAATCAAGAAGTCGACGAATTGCTGGCAAAGGGCTGCATCGAGCGCTCCGATAGTGCCTACAGCGCACCCATCGTGTTGGTGCGCAAGAAGACAGGCGCCTGGAGGATGTGCATCGACTATCGACAGCTGAACGAACGCTCAGAACCAGATGCGTACCCAATTCCGCGGATCCAGCACATTTTGGAGCAGCTGCGCCAGGCTAAATACATAAGCAGCATCGATTTGCGGAATGGGTACTGGCAGATTCCGATGGAGCGCGAAAGCCAGCGATATACAGCGTTCACGGTGCCAAGACGCGGGCTGTTCCAGTGGCGTGTGATGCCGTTCGGCCTGCACTCTGCGCCTGCGACATTCCAGAGGGCGTTGAGCAGCGTCATCGGCCCGGACATGGCACCGCACGCGTTTGCATACCTTGATGACATAGTGGTGGTCGGCAGGACGTTCGAGGAACACATGAGCAACTTGCGCGAGGTGTTCCGGCGACTGCGAGCGGCCAATCTGCGAATAAATCGAGATAAGTGCGAATTCTTTCGTAAATCCATTAGGTACCTGGGGCATCTAGTGACGGAGGCGGGCATCCAAACGGATCCGGAGAAGGTAGCGGCCATCCACGAGCTGAAGCCGCCAGCAAATCTAAAACAATTGCGGCAGTACATTGGAATGGCCTCGTGGTATCGACGCTACGTACCGAATTTTGCCACAACGGTTGGGCCCCTCACCGAACTGTTGAAGAAAGGCCACAAGTGGAGTTGGGGAATGCAGCAGCAGGAGGCATTCGAGTGTATCCAGAGACAGTTGATGGAAGCTCCGGTGTTGGCGTGCCCCGATTTCTCTCGACGTTTCTGCCTACAGACGGACGCCAGCGAGTGTGGGCTGGGCGCGGTTCTGACGCAAGACATAGACGGCCACGAACACGTAATTTCCTACGCCAGTAGGAAGCTGTAGAAAGCGGAGGTCAACTACAGCGCCACGGAGAAGGAGTGCCTCGCAATTGTTTGGGGAATCCGAAAGCTGCGACACTATCTGGAAGGCTACCATTTCACTGTCGTGACGGATCACTTGGCGTTGCGTTGGCTCAACTCGATCGAGAGTCCCACCGGCCGCATCGCACGCTGGGCTTTGGAGCTACAGCAGTACACCTTCGATGTCCAGTACCGGAAAGGATCCTTGAACGTGGTGGCCGACGCGCTGTCACGACAGCCGCGCGAGGTGGCCGGCCGTGCACACGTGGAGTCAGAGGCAGCGCCAACTTGTAAATGGTTACAGCGGCTGACGGCAGCGGTGTTGGAGAGTCCCAGCAAGTACCCAGATTACGCCATACAGAATGACAGGCTGTACCGCCGCATCGCCCACGTGCTCGGAGAAGATGAGGTGTCACCATGGAGGCTATGCGTGGCCGCGCCTCTACGACAGGAGGTGTTGAGAGAATGCCACGACGACGCAACGGCGGGCCATATGGTAGTACGCCGAACCTGTGCACGCGTTGCAGACCGATACCACTGGCCTGGTCTGTATCGCGACGTAGCGAAGTATGTGCACCAGTGCCTGGTGTGCCAACGCTACAAAGCCCAACAGCAACTGACGGCAGGCAAGATGCATTTTAAACCGGCGGAGGCAGCGTGGGACGTCGTATGTGCCGATTTTGTGGGGCCGCTGCCGCGGTCCAAACGAGGCAACGTGTATCTACTGGTCCTGGTGGACAAGTTCAGCAAATGGGCAGAATTGGTCCCCATCCGCAAAGCGACGGCAGCGGCGGTGAAGCTGGCCTTACGGGAACGGATTCTGGCACGTTTTGGTACACCGAAAAAGCTCATTACGGACAACGGAGCCCAGTTCACGAGCCGCGCGTTGAAACAGTTCCTCGCCGAAGCAGGCATACAACAACAGCTGACGGCACCATATACGCCGCAGGAGAATCCCACGGAGCGGACCAATAGAACCAACAAAACGCTGATCGCGCAGCTGGCAAACGGGCAACACAACATGTGGGACGAGCATCTGCCGGAAGCACAATTGGCCATTAATACAGTACAGCGGCCCCACAAAGCCCCTCGCCTGGGAGATGTTCTCGCAGGCGGAGGCGCATGGCTTGCGGCGGATGGCAGAAGAGGGAAGGCTCCCGATGGTGGCGTTGGCGGCCACCCACGCCAACCGGATCGTGCTCCGCTCAGGAAGGGGGGACGTGTAATGACGCGTTGCGTAGCGGGCAGCCGCGCGTCATTACGATGCTAAGTAGTTGTAAGTTAAGAAGTAATTGTAAGTAGCAGTAAGCCATGAAGGCGAGTAATTTTAAGTTCTGTTTTAGTTTTAGTTTTCCCCTGCCCAACACGCACTGAAGCGCTCTTTGTTATTTTGTATAGAAAACTCTATGAATTAAAAACACGTGGAGAAGATTTTTGGCATACCGCCCTCTTTATTTTGGTGGACACCTCGGCACTTTGGGGTGCCTAATTTATTTCAGCAAACTCTGGCCGGCGAGCATACCCGCGGCAGAGTAACAACGTTACAAGTGGCGCCCGAGCAGGGACTCCAAAGAAGTTTGAGGTTAGATCCGACCAAGTAGGGAAGAGAGCGTGGACCTACGATGCTACGAACGAGCTGGATACGTGTGCTGCGGAAGGAAGAGCTCAGCGCGGTGCTGCCGAGTTCGAAATCGAGGAGACCGGCAACGTGGAGGCGTTGCGGTCGCGGCTGTCCACGTTCGTGAAGTCGGCCAAAGAAGAGTACCGACCCCACCTGGAAGAACTAGCGGCATATCACGAAAATATGTCGTCGCGTACCGCGGCGGCAGGCCAGTTGAGCCCGGTGCCCGGCGGACGGCTGGGAGTCCGGAGGGGCTGCTCGTCGTGACAGAGGAAAACACGACACCAGCCGTGGTCCCGGTGCGAGCTGCATCGCCGACCCCGGCGTGGACGACACCGCTAACTCCTGCGACAGTGCCGACCATTTCGGTAGCGGTCGCGGCCTCGCACCACAACCGAGCCCACGGCAGCCTCAGCGACGCCAACAGTGGCTCCAGTGCTCTCAACGGCGGACCTGGCACAAGCGATTGCCGATTCGGTGACAGTTGCGTTGGCACAGTACACCCACCGGTTGGCCCAGGCTATGGAGGATGGTTTCCAGAAACTGTCGAGCCAGGTCTGCGCTTCCACCGCGTCTGCTGCGCCTGCTGGTAATGCGCCTGACGAAGATGACCCAACAGCACCGACTCCAGCGCCGCCGCTCGCGAGCACGCAGGCGGTGGCAGAACAACAGGCGCCAACATCAGCCGAACGAGACAGACGAGCCCCGCTGCGGACACAGGTAGCCCAGTGGAGCGTCCGATTTGACGGCAGCGGGGACCCAAGAACGTTCCTCCGGGATCTGGAAGATGAGGCAGAGATGAGCAACGTGCGATTAGATGAGTTGGTGACCGTGTTACCGGAAGTCTTGGTTGGCGAGGCGAAGGAGTGGGAGTGGTCAAGGCGCAATTTGGCACAACGGTGGGTCGAGTTCCGCCAAGACCTACTAAAGGAGTATCCAGCGGGTCCCCACATAGAAGAGCGCCAGCGGGAAGCATACAGCCGGATCCAGGGCGCATCAGAGGGCCCTGTCGAGTATGTCCGAGCGATGCCCAAACACTCAACAGCTCTACTGTTGCGACTGTGGTAAGATGGGGGTGCGTGCGAACGAATGCTGCCGACGCACGACGGGAAATGCCCCCAGGCTCGTCCCACATCAACAGCCGGCGAGCCCACGCAGGCAAATTCCAATTAACAACGACACGCAGGTTAGCGGCCGCGCTATCAGTAGACTGCGGTGGTGTACTAGTAGAGGCGGTCGAGGACACCGGAGCGACACGCAGCTTCGCGAGTCCGAGGCTGGCGCAACGCCTGCGGGCGCCAGACGGAGAAAATGTACGGTCCGTGAGCGTGACTGTGTCCATGGCTGACAGGACACAGAAGACGGTCCGTGAAGAAACGAAGGCAACGGTCACGGTGGGCGACAGTCGCGTAGTACTGCCGCTGCTCACACTCCCCGGATGCATAGATGAGCTCACATTGGGACTGGATTACGTCCAAATGGCCAACGGGGCGGTGACTGTGGGCGGCCAAACTGTAGAACTGCGAATGAACGATCAACGGCCACGCAGGCGGCGGAGGCGAAATCGCAGAGCCCGACATGCAGCCTTGGTGACAAGCGAACAGGCGGGGCTCACTATAGCCGCCCACCTAACGGAGCAGCAGACCCAGACGGCCGCCAGGTTCTTCGAGGGGGAACTGGCAAGCTTCGAGAGCATCACAGGAGTCTCGTCGGCGGCGGTGCACACAATCCGGATGAAAGACGAGCGTCCCATCAAACAGCGGTACTACCCCCGGAATCCGGCCATGCAGGCAGTGATCAATCAAGAAGTCGACGAATTGCTGGCAAAGGGCTGCATCGAGCGCTCCGATAGTGCCTACAGCGCACCCATCGTGTTGGTGCGCAAGAAGACAGGCGCCTGGAGGATGTGCATCGACTATCGACAGCTGAACGAACGCTCAGAACCAGATGCGTACCCAATTCCGCGGATCCAGCACATTTTGGAGCAGCTGCGCCAGGCTAAATACATAAGCAGCATCGATTTGCGGAATGGGTACTGGCAGATTCCGATGGAGCGCGAAAGCCAGCGATATACAGCGTTCACGGTGCCAGGACGCGGGCTGTTTCAGTGGCGTGTGATGCCGTTCGGCCTGCACTCTGCGCCCGCGACATTCCAGAGGGCGTTGAGCAGCGTCATCGGCCCGGACATGGCACCGCACGCGTTTGCATACCTTGATGACATAGTGGTGGTCGGCAGGACGTTCGAGGAACACTTGAGCAACTTGCGCGAGGTGTTCCGGCGACTGCGAGCGGCCAATCTGCGAATAAATCGAGATAAGTGCGAATTCTTTCGTAAATCCATTAGGTACCTGGGGCATCTAGTGACGGAGGCGGGCATCCAAACGGATCCGGAGAAGGTAGCGGCCATCCACGAGCTGAAGCCGCCAGCAAATCTAAAACAATTGCGGCAGTACATTGGAATGGCCTCGTGGTATCGACGCTACGTACCGAATTTTGCCACAACGGTTGGGCCCCTCACCGAACTGTTGAAGAAAGGCCACAAGTGGAATTGGGGAATGCAGCAGCAGGAGGCATTCGAGTGTATCCAGAGACAGTTGATGGAAGCTCCGGTGTTGGCGTGCCCCGATTTCTCTCGACGTTTCTGCCTACAGACGGACGCCAGCGAGTGTGGGCTGGGCGCGGTTCTGACGCAAGACATAGACGGCCACGAACACGTAATTTCCTACGCCAGTAGGAAGCTGCAGAAAGCGGAGGTCAACTACAGCGCCACGGAGAAGGAGTGCCTCGCAATTGTTTGGGGAATCCGAAAGCTGCGACACTATCTGGAAGGCTACCATTTCACTGTCGTGACGGATCACTTGGCGTTGCGTTGGCTCAACTCGATCGAGAGTCCCACCGGCCGCATCGCACGCTGGGCTTTGGAGCTACAGCAGTACACCTTCGATGTCCAGTACCGGAAAGGATCCTTGAACGTGGTGGCCGACGCGCTGTCACGACAGCCGCGCGAGGTGGCCGGCCGTGCACACGTGGAGCCAGAGGCAGCGCCAACTTGTAAATGGTTACAGCGGCTGACGGCAGCGGTGTTGGAGAGTCCCAGCAAGTACCCAGATTACGCCATACAGAATGACAGGCTGTACCGCCGCATCGCCCACGTGCTCGGAGAAGATGAGGTGTCACCATGGAGGCTATGCGTGGCCGCGCCTCTACGACAGGAGGTGTTGAGAGAATGCCACGACGACGCAACGGCGGGCCATATGGTAGTACGCCGAACCTGTGCACGCGTTGCAGACCGATACCACTGGCCTGGTCTGTATCGCGACGTAGCGAAGTATGTGCACCAGTGCCTGGTGTGCCAACGCTACAAAGCCCAACAGCAACTGACGGCAGGCAAGATGCATTTTAAACCGGCGGAGGCAGCGTGGGACGTCGTATGTGCCGATTTTGTGGGGCCGCTGCCGCGGTCCAAACGAGGCAACGTGTATCTACTGGTCCTGGTGGACAAGTTCAGCAAATGGGCAGAATTGGTCCCCATCCGCAAAGCGACGGCAGCGGCGGTGAAGCTGGCCTTACGGGAACGGATTCTGGCACGTTTTGGTACACCGAAAAAGCTCATTACGGACAACGGAGCCCAGTTCACGAGCCGCGCGTTGAAACAGTTCCTCGTCGAAGCAGGCATACAACAACAGCTGACGGCACCATATACGCCGCAGGAGAATCCCACGGAGCGGACCAATAGAACCAACAAAACGCTGATCGCGTAGCTGGCAAACGGGCAACACAACATGTGGGACGAGCATCTGCCGGAAGTACAATTGGCCATTAATACAGCACGGTCAGACGCGACAGGCTACTCACCTGCTTTCGTCCTATTTGGGAGAGAACCAAGGCGGCCACGCACACTGTTCGGCGAAGACCCGGACGGCCCCGAGGCAACACCAGGTAGCCCAGATTCACACGCGGCGCTGCTACAGTTCGTTGCCCGAGTCGCAAAAAGGAACCAAGCGATGGCCAGCGAGGATCAGGCACGCCAGTACAACCTGCGAAGACGCGAGTGGCGACCCAAACTGGGCGACAGCAAGGCGGCCGTTCTGGCCGAAGAAGATGCCCATGTAAGCCTAAAACATAATTAGACGAAGCTTGTTGTTACGTTTCAGGCCTCATGAAGCGACATAAATTACCACACCAGCCGAGATACCCAAACAGCGCTGGACAAACGCGACAAGAAGGAGGTTGGGCACAACGCAGGAAAATAGCCCAGGACCGGAAGCCAATCACAACATAAACATGTGGGCGGTGATGTCGAGTTGCCAGAGCGGCAGGTGGCCGTCGATAATGTGTTATCGTGGGGATTCGATAAGTGGCAGCACCGGCCACTATCGCATAAGTCTGCGAGTGGTAACACCGACGATAGACCGCCAGGCATGGGTAGCACTGGCGGACCGCGAGAGTGAGAGGTGGCAGCGCTAACAAAACAGCTGGCACAACCATAATACACGTGGAAACCGGCGCGTCGCAAATTTTTGGGGAAAAAAAAAAAATTCAAAAAAGTGACAAGACATGGCTACGTGGACCTGGCGGAGTGGCGCCGGACCCAGAAGCAGATCAAATTCGATCGGGCAGGCAGGCAACCGACGTCGCCGCCGTGGGCACCGCGGGGGCCGTCGAGCGCAAGAGCGGCGCCAACGGGCGCAACAGGCGCGGCTGGAGGAGCAGCAGCGAAATGAGAGGCTGCGGCGTCAGGAGCAGCGACAACACGAGCGGCAGGAGAAGGAGCGGGAGCGGCGCGAAGGGCAGCAGCGGCTGGAAGGGGCCCTGCGGAGCGTGGAGGCGCGCCTGGCGTACGCCAGATGCCTGCAGGAGCTGCATAGGTGGTCGCAAGTGGTACAGCCGCGGGTCCCCTGGCCAGTGTTTGTGGCGTGGGGCAGAGAGCCCGATGGCACGGTTAGCGAGCAGCCAATGGTCGTGCTGGAGAGGTGCGGCGGCCCCACAAAGCCCCTCGCCTGGGCGATGTTCTCGCAGACGGAGGCGCATGGCTTGCGGCGGATGGCAGAAGAGGGAAGGCTCCCGATGGTGGCGTTGGCGGCCACCCACGCCAACCGGATCGTGCTCCGCTCAGGAAGGGGGGACGTGTAATGACGCGTTGCGTAGCGGGCAGCCGCGCGTCATTACGATGCTAAGTAGTTGTAAGTTAAGAAGTAATTGTAAGTAGCAGTAAGCCATGAAGCCATGAAGTAATTTTAAGTTCTGTTTTAGTTTTCCCTTGGCTTCTGCCCAACACGCACTGAAGCGCTCTTTGTTATTTTGTATAGAAAACTCTATGAATTAAAGACACATGGAGAAGATTTTTGGCATACCGCCCTCTTTATTTTGGTGGACACCTCGGCACTTTGGGGTGCCTAATTTATTCCAGCAAACTCTGGCCGGCGAGCATACCCGGGGCAGAATAACAACGTTACAATAAAACACGTGAGATACAGTTCTGATTTGAAGCTAAACGAACCAGCTCCTTTCATTTATTACATGGCGATCCTGCCAGGAATCTATGTCTTTTTGCATATGTTTCCAATAATAGTATTTTTTAATCTTTCTATATAGACGTGTGCTACCCATGTGTCCTCCTAATAAGGGTTCGTTATGAAATTTACTAATAATTTTCATTTTTTCTGATCATCACAAAAATAATTTTGTTACTTGTGCTATTGCTATTTTTAAATGCATTAAACATTTGTTGCCCATTTCTTTAAATTCACTGATTGCAATCTTTTTGAATATTTTCTCACAAAGTTACATTTTTAATTTATTTATTTTGTAATCACCGGCTATTTTTTCAAACCTAGGAAAGAACTGTCCTAAGTAAATTTTTCCTTTAGTGACTAAGTCCTTTAATGGGATGTCAACAATTACATTTTTCCCTTTTATAGTTGCTTGCTCATTTGGCCACCTGAGGGTTGCATATTTTACAGTTTCTTCAACTGTTAGGACTTCGTATACATTGGGCTCCTTGATGTTAGCTTTCTGGGTGCTTTCGTTGCTTATTTTTATAGCCTGTACCCAAAGGGTAAAACGCTATATTAGTTATGTGCTAATGTATGTAACACATAGAAGGAGGCTTGGCAGACCCCACTAAGAATATATATTCTTGATCAGGAAAACAAGGCGAGTCGATATAGCCATGTCCGTCTGTCCGTCCATCCGACCGTCTGTATGAACGCAAGGATCTCAGGAAGTACAAGAGCATGAATAATTAGCTCTGCACGCAGCGCTGCCCGCAGCTGTTGTTGTTGTTGCTGCTTTGGTTCAATTTTTTGCTGCATACATACACGCATAGGCACTTGATGTAAATGTATACTGTTAATACTGAACCATAAATAAAATCGCTGTATGCTGTATGTATTAAACAAGTAAAAAAAATACATGCAAAGTTACTAGCATGTATCGATGTAAAAAGGATTAGAGAAATCGGGATATTGCAACAAAGTTGGCTTGATTAGTGTTTTCTTTAAGTATTGGAAGGCTTCTTCGCATGCATCAGTCCATTTAAATTTTGTATTTTTCTTACATAATTGTTGACATGGCAGCACTGCTAGTAGCCTGCATGGCAGGCTGGCAACGTTTGCTAGCAACATTCGCTAGCAACATCTGCTAGCACAGCGCGGCTGACGTCAGCGCCCTCTCTCTCCCACACGCTAGTTAAGGACCAGAGCACTGTAACTAGGTTAAGTTAGTTCGAAATTGTCTTTATATGAAGCGAATACATACGTGCAGAAGAGCACTTTGACAAGTGAAAATCCCGCCATCTTGTTCTTTTTTCTGGAGTTTGGATTATTTTATCCCCGACGCCCCCCGACTTTTACATGGTCCTTCGAGCCGGATCTTGCTGACGCACCTCCATCCATACGCACCCTCGTTTTGTGCCAGCCATCCGTTCGCCCCAGCTTGTTCCTGGCGTTGGACTCCTATAAGGGAAAACAGCTAAGTAAAAAGTTACTTTTGGCTCAGTACTTACGCCATATTGGTTTTTTCTGTCGGTCTGTCCGCCGACTTCCAAAAACGGAATCCGCATCCCGCTTTCCGTCCCTGATCCAAGGGCCCCATTCGTATACGGCTGATACCGCGCCGGTCAGCTCAACCAAAAATACATAAAGTGCACGAATTAGCAGTATAGAACCAATCTGTCCGTACGCGATTGCATACCGGCATACTTGGGACGTGTTCATTCATATGTGCAACAAGTGTCCAGTGAAAAACACAACTGGACTTGCCGCCCTAACGCACTATCACTGCATAATCACCGTCGCTTACAACAAACGTATTTGTTAATGCTTGCATTTTCCACATCCGACAAACATATTTGTTTTGATGCTTGCATATTCCACAAACATACATATTTCCTAATGCTTGCAGATTCCACAAACATACATATTTGTTAATGCTTGTATGTCCCACAAACCACAAACATATTTTCTAAGCGCTTGCATGTTTCCGCGCACAATAAATATACGTTTTTATACATCTGCTTAAATATTTATACACTTGCACTCTACACATCATCCATATACTTGCACATATATATTCCGAATCTACCCAATAACCATAGTTCCACACATGCTTATATACAAATATACATATTAAATCCATATTAAACATACATTCACAATCATATGTTTACATTTATTTCGATAATTAAGGGAAAACCGATTGCTACTGGCAGCAGTGATTTTGTCACAACAAAGATTTAATAAAATTAAAAATAAATTAAATATCGGTGGCATTTGTTTCCTTTGGAGTCACATTGCATATTTCAGCGCTTCCAGCTGTCTCGTCTCGTCGTTAAGTGCATATATATTTTGTGGCTGCGCTTTCCCTTCAACTTTAGTCAAACGAAGATTGGATTCTTTATTTTTCTCTGGCTGGCTGCGTTTGATCCTTCTGGCTTTCATCGCAATATTTCAGCGCATCCTGAGGAGTTATTAACAATTTAATAAGGATTTATTGTCGCCGTTGAACTGCCGCCGTCTAATTGTCGCCGTTGCTGCCATTATTATTATTGCTGTTACCTCGCAATTGTTCAGCGTATCCAGCTGTATTATCGGAATTTACTAAGAGCCAAACCATACTTCCAGGTGCTTTTTGTTACGAGCCATTCGGTTCGTAAGCCACATTGGGACACACAGCGAAGCCGAATATATGTATATAGATTCTGCCGCCTCCTCCTCTTTTCTTTGGTCGTGTCCTGTTTTATATTGCCAACAAGCAAGGCGCAGTCCTAAACGCCACTTGTTGCTTTCGGCGCGCATCCGTCCGTGTCCATCCGAAACGCCTATAGCGCGCCCACTTCTACTTCTTGCTTGTCAGGCCTGTGTGGAAGCTCAAAATGCCGAGCGACAATGAGAAGGACTCATTGGAAGTTCCCGTTGTAACGAGAACTAGTCCAGGTACACGTTCAGCTGTTCATATCGCGGCTCAGAAAATCCAAATGGCATTAGAGAACTTTATTTCCGTTAGCGATAGCCTGTGCCAATTCGAGGCGCTTTTGGCCTCCTCATCCGCCTCAGATCCGCTTGTCATGCTCAAGACTCGTTTAGACCAAGTCAAGGTCCTTTGGGAAAGGGTTGAGCAAGAACAGCGGTCGTGTTCCAGGGCTCTAACCCAGTTAGAGGCCGGTGTTCCTGACAAGCAGGCGATGCAATCTAGACACGAAAATTGCTATCGCGTCTACGAGCGGTGTGTTTGTCTGGTATCCGGGCAGATTGAACAGGCATCCGCCTCACACGATCCCTCGGCGCCTGCTGTCGAAGCTCGGGGCTTCAATGTTCCACCAGTGGATACCGAGGTGTTGTCTGGCGATTATTTGAAATGGCCTACGTTCCGGGATCTCTTTACGGCCGTGTACATTCGCAATTCGCGTCTGTCCGAGGTCGAGAAAATGTTCCACCTTAACGAGAAAACTAGTGGAGAAGCGAAGGCTATCGTTTCGAGATCGCCACTCACTAATAGCGGTTTCGCTACTGCGTGGAAGGACCTG
Organism: Scaptodrosophila lebanonensis; assembly: GCF_003285725.1. Taxonomy (NCBI): domain Eukaryota; kingdom Metazoa; phylum Arthropoda; class Insecta; order Diptera; family Drosophilidae; genus Scaptodrosophila; species Scaptodrosophila lebanonensis. Next base: position 226,490 of record NW_022060580.1, on the reverse strand, counting down.
ACTGACCGTTTTGAAAACAAACGGCTCCTCGTCAATAGTCAATTAAAGGTCCTTGCCAACATACAACCAATTTCGTCAGAGTGTGGCGCCTCCATTAATTAACTTCAGAGCACCATTCAAGGTTGCTTAACAGCTGTGGAAAACGCGAAGATTGGGATTGCGGCTTAGTCTTTTTCTGCGCCACCAGACTCCCACAGCAGACCTTTTCTTTATGGGGACAGTCCGTTAAAGACAAGACTGAGATTCCTCCCTGGTCCGCGTGCCAAAGTCAGCTCAAAAGGAGCCGGCTGCGAGGAGAGTCAACTCGTTTGAGGCAAAGGTCAGAGTAAAGACGCAGACCTGCAACCTCTGTTCCAGAGAAAACCACCCAATTCGTCTGTGCCCGCGTTTCCTCGCAATGACGGTCAAGGAGCGTTCCGGTGTTATTAAGAAGCAAAAGCTGTGCCTGAACTGCTTCGCCAGAGGGCACCAGCTGAAAGACTGCACGAGTCAGTATTCGTGCTCCACGTGTAAGGGACGCCATCACACGTTATTGCACCGCGGTGCCCCAACTCCACTCGTGCCTCCCACATCAGCTCCCCAGTCGTCACTCCACGATATACAGTCCACTCCTCATAATGTACAGACATACTTTTCCTCGCACACCCGAGGCGTGCTTTTAAGCACAGCCATGGTCAACATTCGTCACGTGGGCACAATTTACACAGCGCGTGCTCTGATTGATTCAGGTTCCGAGGGAACATTTATTTCAGAGCGCTTACGCAGCAGGCTCCAGCTGCCTTTCAAGAGAATTCGTGCCCAGGTTTCCGGGCTCAATAGAACGGTCTCAGGCCATACCACCAAAGTATGCGCCTTCAAGTTGGTCTCGCCCACTCAGCCGATGGTCGAGATAGAGACATCGGCTTTTGTCTTACCACACTTGGCTGGGGATATCCCATCGTGCTCGTTCCCTCAAGAGGCACTGAGAAATCTGCCAGATTTGCCATTGGCGGACCCCACGTTCTACATCAGTTCGCCGGTAGACATGCTCATCAGGGCTGATATATTTCCGGCTATATTTTTGGCTGGATCCAAGTCCAATATATGTGGCTCCCTACGCGCTCAGGAGACCGTGTTCGGCTGGATCCTGACTGGTCCGGTGGCAGCCGCTGAACAAACTTCCATCTCATCGTTTGCGACCCGTGTGACTGTGGACAATGAGCCAGCGATTGAGCAATTGCTCAACAAGTTTTGGAAGGTGGAGGATGTCCCAGCCAGCCGGTCCAAGGCAGAAGATCTGGTGTGCTGTTCCAGAGCACGACCAAGAGACAGGCGGATGGAAGATACGTAGTCTCGCTTCCTTTCAAGGATCCGCAAAACATCGAATTGGGCCATTCGAGGTCGATCGCGTTGGCGCAGCTCTTGAGGAACGAGGCGCGTTTACAGCGGAATGCGCCATTGAAGGCGCAATATGACGCGGTCATTAATGAGTACCTGGATTTGGGCCACATGCACCAAGTCCCTCCGCCCACGAGCCGCTGCAATTATTATCTCCCTCACCACGCAGTCATCAAGCCAGACAGCAGCACGACCAAGCTCCGCGTGGTGTTTAATGCTTCCAGTCCCTCATCTAATGGGAAAAGTTTAAACGATGTCCTACATCCTGGACCGGTCCTTCAGTCTGACCTGATCCTGCAGGTACTGAAGTGGCGGTTCTTTCGTTATGTGTTCAGTAGCGACATCACCAAAATGTATCGGCAAATACGAGTCGATCCTGAACACACTCCGTTTCAAAGAATCCTGTTTCGCAATCCAGACGGGGTTTTATGCGATTACGAATTAGGAACAGTCACTGTACAATCATAAGCCTTTTTATGATTCCAAATATGCGAAATTATGTTGGCGAAATAATTGCAAAATAAGCGAAAACGAAATTGTTCAATTTAAAAGAGGTTCATAAATGTTTATTTTGCATAGGTAGCGATCGCCGAGATTTACAAAGTTTATGCTGGTAGACGGAAAGCTAAGCTTCTCCATACCAGATGCGATAACGAAAACGAACTTGACTTGCAGAGTTAGCGACAATAACTAGTACATATGTGGCGGCTGCGCAGCAGCCTATGCAAATTTATGGCAAGCAACAAAAGGAAACGTTAAGTGCTCAGCTTGCTATGCAAAGCAAATGACAAGAAAACGAGCACTTTGTATTGAGTTATTTACGTTACTTATTAACTATGATGTGCTGCTGGTTTTGGCTGTTTTTGGCCGGATGACCAAACAGTCACCTTTGGGGTAAACTGTGCGCCTTTCCTGGCCATCCGAGTCCTTCAGCAGCTCGCAGAAGACTCACAAGCGCAGTACCCATTAGCCAGCCAAATCATGAAGGAGTTCATGTACGTGGACGATGTCCTGGCTGGAGCGCATTCAAGGCAGGACACGCTGGCGTCGATTGGGGAACTCCAAAAGGCTTTCGAAGCTGCCGGTTTTTAGGATTGGGGGGTTAGAAGCTTGGCTTTGCTACTAACCCAGAAGCTAAGGCAACCGATGGGCTTTTCGGATTACCTCCGCATAATAGCAATGGTCAGGTCAATGACCATTTAATTTGAGGGATTTCGTCCCATCCGGAAGTGGGCGAGCTCCGGTCTCTAGGATTGGGGGATTAGCAGCTTGGCTTTGCTGCTAACCCAGAAGCTGATGCAACCGATGGGCTTGTCGGATTACTTCTACCTGTTCCGATAGCAATGGTCAGATGTAAAAGTCGGGGGGCGTCGGGGATAAAATAATCCAAACTCCAGAAAAAAGAACAAGATGGCGGGATTTTCACTTGTCAAAGTGCTCTTCTGCACGTATGTATTCGCTTCATATAAAGACAATTTCGAACTAACTTAACCTAGTTACAGTGCTCTGGTCCTTAACTAGCGTGTGGGAGAGAGAGGGCGCTGACGTCAGCCGCGCGTTGCCAGCCTGCCATGCAGGCTACTAGCAGTGCTGCCACGTCAACATCCTCCCCCCCCCTGCAGGATGCAAATTAGTGCCTCCTAGGGTAGCGCGCCAGCGAGGACCCAGCCCAGCTGGGTCTGGAAAGCTGCGGGGACTCCGTGGCTTGCCGGCAGAACGCCCAGCAAGAGGTCCTCTTGGTAGATCTCTGCCCCGAGCACGATGGATACCGTGCTTGGGGTGTGCCAGCGCTCGTCCGCCAGGCGCACATTGCCGTATTGGCCATCTACTGGCTCTGTGATGCGCCGCTGGGGGGTGCGATGTGCAAGGTCCGTCACGACTGCTAGCGCTAAGTCATGACGCCAGCTGGATGCCCTGGATTGGATCTCGGCACGGCACACCTCGGTCCCGTCCGAGGAGAATGACGTCCAGCCGAGTGCCCGTATGAGTGACCGGCAGATGGTGCTGGTCGGGGAGCAGGCGTTGAGCAGAGCCTTCACCTCCCATCGCTTACTCCTGCTCGTCATAAAAACCGTGGCGGTGGGCAGGACACTGGTGCCCCATAAGGTTGGGCGCGGGACCTGCGCTTGAACGCGTCGCGGGGCGCGATCCAGTGATGGCGTGCGGGGATGAGCCAAAGCGCGTGGAGGCGACGGCGAGCTGGAGTAAGCCAAAGCACGTGGAGGCGACGGCGAGCTGGTGTATGGTGACGCTGCCCCACAGATCTTGCACCGGGCTCCACTGCGACAGACGCTGCCCGCGTGCTCGTGTGCGAGGCAGTTCGAGCAGTACTGGTTAATGCCTACTGCACGCGCACGTTTGACGGGAGGCAGGTTCAGGAACCGCGGGCACTTCTTTAGGGCGTGCACACCACGACACATCCTGCACCGGTAGGAGTTCAGCCCCCTTGGCTGACGAGTGGCAGAGGAACGGACTAGGCGATGAGATGGCATATTGAGATCCTATGGAAATAAATAACTTGTGAGTGCTTTGTCAGAAACGGGAAGGAAAGTGGCAAGCAGTGTGTTAGTGGGATTTAGGAGAGCATAGGGAGTAGGACGAGTTTGGCGACGGGTCGTTGGATGACGCCGCGCGCAGTTCGGACGTCGACCACCCGGACCTTGCCATCCGGACCTGGGTGCGCCGCTTGAATCCTACCAAGGCGGCATTCATTTGCAGGGATATTGTCCTCCTTGACAATGACCATGGCGCCCGGTTTGAGGTCCTCCTGTGGCTGCTGCCATTTGTGGCGCTTCTGCAATTCCTCCTGTACTCCTCCTTCCAGCGGAGGCATAGCTGCTGGTTGAGCGCTTTAAGGCGCTGCCACCGATTAATAATGGATGGCGCACTCTGCGTTATTTCCGGCTCAGCAATGGAGAGGAGAGGCCCGCCGGTGAGAAAGTGGTCTGGCGTTAGCGCCTGGACGTCTTCGGCATCTTCTGACATGGGCGCGATTGGACGTGAATTAAGAACCGCCTCTTTTTTGCACAGGAGCGTGGAGAGCTCTTCAAATGTGTACTTGAAGTTTAAGGCGGCCTTGTAAAAAAGCGCCTTGAAACTTTTTACGCCGGCTTCCCATAAGCCGCCCATGTGGGGTGCACCTGGCGGGATAAAACGCCATGACACTATTTGGTGGCCGTAGGATCCGACTATCCGCGCCCGGGCTGCTTCCAGAAAATCGCGCTCCAACGCTTTTGCTGCTCCAACGAATGTTGTCCCATTGTCAGAATGAATTTGTTGGGGACACCGCCGCCGGGCGACGAAGCGCGCGAAAGCCGCCAGAAACTTCTCGGTGGTCAAGTCGAAAGTTGCTTCTAAGTGGATAGCCTTCGTGCTGAAACACACGAAGACACACACGTAGCCCTTCGTGATGAGGCAGGCGCGGCCCGTATAATTTTTAATTTCAAACGGGCCCGCGTAATCAACGCCTGTATGAGTGAACGGAGGAGAAAAGGTACTACGTGTAGCCGGATCAGCTGAGTCTGCAGCCGCTTTTTAAACACGACGCAGACCTTGCATGAGTTGATGGTGGCTTTGACCAAATTCCGCAGTTTGGGGATCCAAAACTTCGCTCGGACGAGGCTGACGGTCAGCTGGTTCCCGCTGTGAAGGGATAGCCAATGGACGAAACGGACTAGGAGCCGCGAATAGGCACAGCTGTAAGGCAGGACGATTGGATGTCGCTCGTCGTAGGTGAGCGAGTCGGAGGAAGACAATCGTCCGCATGCCCGGATGACACCTAGATCATCCATAAACGGATTCAAGTTTTGGAGGGAGCTGCCGGAGTATATCCTCTTCTGATTCGACAAGGCGCCGTATTCCTGGGGATACTCCTTCTTTTGGGCGCAAATCGTCAAGATCCGCTGGGTCCGGACCAGTTCCTGGTGTGTCAGCTCCTTGGTCGACGGAGTGGGGGCCTTCTGGCAGCGCTGCACAAAACGCTGGATATACGCCATGACCCTGAGCGCTCTCCCAAAGTCGGAGAACCGCTCAAGAAAGTCTGGAGCTGAAGGCAGTGTGGCGACATGCGTTTGGACGCGGCGTTGTTCCATGTCCGTCTCCTGTGGGGGCTGCTCTTGAGCAGGCCAATTCTCTTTCGGGGTCACGAGCCAGGCCGGCCCATACCACCACAAGTCGCTGTCTCTTAAGTCCTGCGGAGAGACTCCTCGGCTCGCGAGGTCGGCGGGGTTATGCTCAGAGCGAACGTGGAGCCAATCATCTTTGTTTGTGGCTTGGACAATTTTAGCCACTCGATTGGCCACAAAGGTGGTCCAGTTGCACGCGGGCTTGCGCAACCAGGCTAGCACAATGGTGGAATCAGTCCAACACTGAATCGGAAGGCTACTGAGCGGAAGGTGTGGCAGGATTGAAGCGCACATATCAGCTAGTAGGACTGCGCCACATAACTCCAGGCGTGGCAGCGACACTGTTTTGGGTGGAGCCACTCTTGTTTTGGCTGTAAGGAGGTGGACTCGGATTTCCTGGCGAAACTCTACTCGGACGTAGAGTGCGGCTCCGTACGCCCGCTGTGACGCGTCGCAGAAACCATGGTACTGGAAGAGGCATTCAGGGCGGAAATCTACCCATCTCGGAATCCGGATCTGGTCAAGCTCTGGGTAGCTCTGTAGAAACTCGTACCACCGTTGCAGGAGTTCAGAGGGGAGCGGATCGTCCCATCCTATTCCGCTTAACCAAATCTCCTGCATGAATATTTTTGACTGTAAGATGAACGGGGCCAGCCAGCCTGCCGGATCGAACAGTTTTGAAATTTGCGACAGGACTTTGCGCTTCGTAAAAAGGACCTCCTTCTCCATGCCATTCACAACGAATAGGAAATCGTCGGTGGTGGCCTTCCAGCGAATGCCCAGTGTTTTTGTCAAGCTGGCTTCTTCCAGGTCCAAAAAGTCGGCCCGCAACAGGTGCTCTGCCGGGAGACTCCGCAAAAGCCCCTTCTCGTTCGCCGTCCATTTCCGTAGCGGAAAACCGTATGTAATGTATGTAATGAATATTTGGCAAAGTTTTTTATAAATCTCCTATAATATTTGCAAAATGCTATGAAACGTTTTGCTTCCTCTGCGTCTTTGGGTTTGGGATAATCCCTAACATATTTGCGATACCTTTGTCTGTGCATTTGGGACCAAGGTATGTAACCTCCTGACTAAAGAATGTGCACTTATCTGAGTGTAGCTTTACATTTTCTGCATAAGTTCATCTGTAAGATTATTAATCATGTGCGACTCAGAGCCTCAGAGTCGTTCATGTAGAGGAAAGCTTGAGAGGGTTTTAGGCCAGCAAACGCTAGCGTCATCATTCGTTGGAATGAATTGGGTGCTATCTTTAACCCATAAGATAATCGTTTGAATTGATATGCTCCCTTGTCTGTCGAGAATGAAGTTGAATGTCTTGAGTCTTTATCTAGTTCAATCTGGTGGAATCCGGACATAAGGTCGAGTATCGACAAAAATTTCGCCCTTCCTAGCTGATCAAGAATATCGTCTATGCGTGGTAATGGGAATTTATATGCCATTAATTTTTTGTTTAACTGTCTACAAGTATAGTCTATTACCAACCTCCATCTTTTTCCCTCTTTCCCTGGCAAGGATTTTTTCGGTACTAGTAAGATTGGACTGTTGTATTTTGATAGTGACGGTTCTATTATCTTATCCTTTATTAATTTGTCGATTTGTTTATTAATTTCCTGTTTGTGTACTTCTGGTATTCTATAGTTTTTTATGTATACCGGTTCTTTTTCGTGGAGATAAAGTTTTTATTTGTAAAAATTGTTGTGTTATCGTTTCTTCTTCTTCTCCCGAATATATCTGTGTACTTTTTACATAATTTAATTAGTTTATCTTTGTAGGCTTCGGGGAAATTCTGTTTTAATCTATTTATAATTTTTGTTTTTCTAGCTTCTTTATCCGAATTGTGCTGTAGAATGTTGTAATTTTTTAATGATTCGAATGGTATGCGCTCTGTAGGTTGAAAGGTTCTCTATTTCGTTGGCATATGCGGAAACTGTCTTATGGGCTTGCTTGAAAGCTTTTACCCTGGCGTCGATTGCAAATTATGTCTCTGTTTTGATGTTTTTCTTTAATGTGTCTCTTATTGCTGTTATGGAGCTCTCATCGGTTATGAGTTCTCTTGCATGGCCTTTAAGCTTTATTTTTATTATCTCTATTGCGGTTTCCTTGAATTCTCCTTTTATTTTGTCTAGGAAAGTTAAAGAATCGAGAAAGCGTTTTAGTTCATCAGGTGGCCCTGAGAAGTCTGGCAAAATTTTTAGTGCTGTGTTTATTAATTTGTCTACGTCTTCCATTTTAATGTTTATTTTTCCTTGTTAACTGCCTTATCAGACTTTCTGCTTGTTGATTCTGTTCCCTGGTGAACGAAGTTTTGTACCTATTTATTATTTTAATTATTTTATTCTGTTCCGTCCTTAGTATTTCTAGATGGTTTTCTATTGTTTCTGTCTTAGTACGTCTACTCGTGCTTAAACATTTGTATGATTTGTCGAAATTCTCTTTTCTTTTCTTCAATTCTTTGTACATACGTGGTATGCCAGTCCAATTATGTGATTAATTAATATGATTTTTTTTTATTATTCATTTTTCCAAGATTATTATTATTATTATTTTTTCATTCATTTTTCTAAGAGACAATTTGGTTAAGGTATTTTTTCTAAGATCTACGTGTGGGCATATTGTAAGCCTTAATTACTACTAGAATTATGCTAACAATTGTTATTATATATAGTAACTAGCAGGTATTGCCCGTCTTAACCCGGCTCAATATAATGTTTCCAATTGTATTTATTTTGTGTGTGCATAACCTACCCATATGTTTTCACCTTATAAGTTACCAGTAGGAAGGCATTTAAGGTATTTAAATGAACATTTTCTGTTCTTGACAAAAAATTGTTCAGTAGTCCGTTACATTTTTGTTCTTGCCAAACTATTTCGTTAAACGAACATGACCACTATAACTAATATTTTTTTAAACCTCCCCCCTTTGGAGTTAGAATTTTCCAAAAGCCTTTCTTAGTGTGCTCCTACACTATGATGGATACTATGAAAGGATACTTGAGTCCAAATTTCATCTTTTACCGTTTGGGCTGTGCGTTGATCACCAATTAGTCAGGACAAACTGTTTTATATATAGAGATAACGCAACGTTTTAAGATAGACTATGTGCAAAAAAGGGGAATAATTATAAGGGTATATCCTAATTTTAAATTCACATTTGAGTCAATACGGTCACACACAAACTCGGAATATGAAACACGGCACTCGTGTCAATGCCGTGCAGCGATGAGCCACGATCAAAAAGCACTGACAATTCTCATCTCAATTTGCTAGAGTAAAACTTTCGATAGTTGAAGCCACCGATACCATCAAAATATCGAAGTTTGAATGCAATAAGCAGAATATTTAAATAATAAAATCTAATTATTTATTGAGATCGATAAGAACAAATCATATACATACATACATCTGCCCGCAATGCGAAGCAGAATATGCGTAGCTCCGTTATTCGGTTTCTGCTTTACTATCGCATACGCAGTCGTTGCTTAGCGACGGTAACTGTAAACTTTTGGCGTTTTGCCTTTGCAATTAACATTAAATGGTCAAAACGAAAGAAGATGAGCGAGCCAACAACTTGAAGTTGTTGTTGTTGTTTTGTATTTACATGCTTCATACATATACAGGCATAGATACATATGCTTGTACATATGTATGTATGCATGGGCACACATAGACACGAACTGTTCCCAACTATTTGATATTTGATATATGGGAAGTAAAAAACATATTGCTATATTTTAATCGTTGAATGCCAATTTGTTGATATAGTTATGTTGATTACATTACCCAAATTTGAAATCGATCGGACAAAATTTATAACACAAACTATTCATTTGAAAAAGTGAATAAATATTAAAACCCCAATAATAAAATTAAATGCGATATATCGAAAATATCGATACTTGTGTTGATATATCGTAATACATGTCGAATACAAATACATCGAAAAACATCGTTTGAGAGTTATTGATTATAATACTGTACTCGATTGTACACTGTACACATACATACATACAAATTTATTTGTATGTGTACTGTAACTGTAAACTTTTGGCATTTTGCGTATGTAATGAACAGGCGTAAATGATCAAAACGAAAGAAGATTTGCGAGCCAATAACTTGAAGTTGTTGTTGTTGTTTTAAAAATTTTGATTTGAAACCATAGAAAACTATTTTTTACAATTAAACAACAGTGTTCGATAGCCCACTGCATACTTGTACATACAAACCTATATATGTATATAGGAATGTATGAACGTACATACATACTTATTGATGTACATACATACATATGTACATGCTATACATACAGACGTATGTACGTATGTAATGCATATGGTGCTGGCGTAATTCATAATGCGAAATTCTTTCTAAGGGGAGAAATGTCCCCCCTGCCCAACCTGCGTACGCCCTTGTAGTCCGTTGTCCTAAAAACTCCTTATGCCAAATGTACTAAACAAAGAAAAAATAGCATAAAAATGTTTATGTTATAATGTTAATAATTTTTAATTAATTAACATTTCTTGCCCTGTCAGTGCAAGACGAATGTACTTTTGTACATACATATGTGTGTATGTATGTACATACATGTGTACAAATTAACATTCACACATTAGTGTCTCACATTTTGCTTTGGCTACTTCAACCGTTTGCACGCAACTACACGAACAGCTGCTTGTATGTATGTTTGTGTGTGTGTATGTATACTTAGTTGTCCCCAACTGTTTGATATTTTGTATTGTTTGTTCTACCTGCATTTGTAAAATGCATATTTTAAAAATCGTTAAATGCAAAGTTGTAATTTTAGTTACGTAGGTTATATTACCCAAATTTGAAATCGATCTGACAAAATTTATAACACAAACTTTTCATTTGAAAAAATGAATAAATATTAAAACCCCAATAATTCAAGCTCCAACACAAATTTTGAAAAACCGAGTATGCAGTTTTGTTTGTATTCTTTTATAGATTATAAAACCTAAATTTAAAGTTGATCGATTCAAAAATGCAGAATTTTCAAACAAACTTTGGAGCTACTTTTCCCCCCTTTGGAGCTCGAATTTTCCAAAATCCCTTCTTAGTGCGCATCTACACCATGATAGGATACTTGAGCCCAAATTTCAGTTTCCTAGCTTTTACCGTTTGGGCTGTGGGGTGTTGATTGTGTTTCAATTTTTCCACGGAAAACCCCCCTTTTTTCATGCCCCAGGAAAAATGGTGAAAAACCAAGTATACAGTTTTTCTTGTATTCTTTTTGAGAGTATACAAACTAAGTTTGAAGTTAATTGGATGAAAATTGTAGATTTTTCATACAAACGTTGGAGCCCGTTTTCCCCACTTTGGCGTTCGAATTTACCAAAACCGCTTCTTAGTGCTCACCTACACCACTGAAGACAACATGTGTCCAATTTTCAACCTCTTAGCTCTTACCGTTTGGGCTGTGCGTTGATTGCACATAGCTTTTCGTTTACCGAATTTTCCACCGGAAAATCATTATTATTCAGGCCGCAGGAAAAATATTGAAAATCCAAGTATACAGTTTTTTTTGTATTCTTTTTGAGAATATACAAACTAAGTTTGAAGTTAATCGGATAAAAATTGTAGATTTTTCATACAAACGTTGGAGCTCGTTTTCCCCCCTTTGGAGCTCGAATTTTCCGAAACCCCTTCTTAGTGCTCACTTTCACTATAAGAGGGATCTTGTGTCCAAATTTCAGCTTCCTAGCTCTTACCGTTTGGGCTGTGCGTTGATTGCCAATCAGTCAGTCAGTCAGTCAGTCAGTCAGTCAGGACAAACTGTTTTATATATATAGAGATATTTTAATGTCTTCTATTGTATTTTGGTTCCCGTTTACTATTTCGTTATCTACTATTACGTTAGCTTGGGTGTGCTCTATCTTCTCCTCGTTTTTGCTGAGCCCATTTTAGTTGTGTTTTCTATCCACTATTTCTATATGTATATATATATAATTATACCCTGTACCCGTAGGGTAAAAAGGGTATATTAGGTTTGTGCAAAGTATGTAACATGCAGAAGGAAGCATCTCCGACCCCATAAAGTATATATATTCTTGATCAGCATGACGAGAGAAATCGATCTAGACATGTTCGTCCGTCTGTCCGTCTGTCCGTCCGTCTGTCCGTCCGTCTGAATGAACGCGAGGATCTCAGAAACTATAAAAGCTAGAATAACCAAAGTTGGCATCCAGATTCTCCTAGGTCCGAGTAAGGACGAGTTTATGTTTTTTTTTTAATTTTCCCCCCCTTCCCCCGCTACAGAATTTCGTCAATAGTGTCCACATTTCAAATGCTACCTAAACCAAACTTTGCACACATAATTTATATATAATTGTCTACTGTTGTATAAAATTTTATTCAATTCGGTTAATTCTAAGAAAAGTTATTAGCAAAACAAATTCTCGCCAGTACAACCCCCACAAACTGCAGCAACAAGCTCACTCTTCTTCTTCCTCTTTTTGCTGCTGCTATGGGCGCATATAACTCAGTGACGGAAGTTTACCTGGGTACAGGGTATTACACTGTCGGGCTTGCTCGACTGTAGCGTTCTCTCTTGTTTTATATATATATTTTCATGTGGCATTGGCGAATATCGCTGTGTTGCCGAGGTGCTTGAAAGCACTCTCTTTTAGTTATTTTATTTGGTTATTATTTATTGCTGCTGCTGTCGCCTCCTCTGGTCACGCCGTTGCTTATCCAGTTCCAGCTCTTCTTCGATGTTGTCGATTTCTATTCAAATTTTCGATGCTTCGGCCCAGGTTGGCGGCTTCTCCCTGTTTAAGATTTCTAGGAGTGCAGCTCGTTCCCGCAGCAGTTTAACCCGACGTCCTCCACGTCGTTTCGGTATACTTACTACTGGGATCCTAGTGAGGTCTTCCTCCGTGCAGTCCTTCTTTGGGGCTTTAGCTCGTCTAGCCTTGTACTGCTCGATGGACAGAGGCTTTGGTCCTGCTGCAGGACATGCAGCGATGGCCAGGATGGTTAGGGGCATCTGACGTTGCTGCTGTTTTTATAAGCAGGACTTCGTGTTCGGAGGCGTGATCTTGCTGTTGATAAGCAGGATTTTCCAAGACTGGCCAATATTTTACGAGCTGTTCAAGGAGGTCATACACGAAAGGAAAGATCTCAGCAACGCAAGGAAACTTAATTAAAGACTTGGCTCAAGGGAGAGGCGAAGATGGTAGTTGGCCACCTGCTGAACGGATCAGCAGCAAACTATGATTCAGCATGGGAGCTAATTTGCAAGCGATATGAAAATAACCGCAAAGTATTCGCTGATCGTCGACGCACTATTTTAGAGCTGGAACCCCTGAATCACGAGTCTGATGAAAGCATACGCAAGTTTTTTGATACAGCAATGGAAAGTATCCATATTATCAAAGAAAATGGTAATATTGGGCAGGACGCAGACGTAATTTTTGCCCAAATATTTGTAACGTTGTTGCTCTGCCGCGGGTATGCTCGCCGGCCAGAGTATGCTGTAATAAATTAGGCACCACAAAGTGCCGAGGTGTCCAACAAATAAAAGCGGGCGGTGCGCCAAAACTTCTCCACGTGTTTCTTTTATTCCTAAAAAAAACCAACAAAATTCAAACTGCCCGCGCTTCAGTGCGTGTGGGCCGAAAGCCAAGAACAAACTAAACTTAGAAAGAACTTAAAATTACTTGCCTTCATGGCTTACTGTACTTATAATTACTTGTACTTAACTACTCGTAATGACGCGCGGCTGCCCGCTATGCAACGCGTCATTACACGTCCCCCCTTCCTGAGCGGGGCACGTTCCTCCTTCCTGCGCGGAACACGATCCGGTCGAGGGGGGTGGCTGCCAACGCCACCATCGGAAGCCTTCCTTCTTCCGTCATCCGTCGTAAGCCATGCGCCTCCGCCGGTGTAAACAACGCCCACGCAAGGGACTTGGTGGAGCCGTCGCACCTCTCCAGCACCACCATCGGCTGCTCGCACGCTGTGCCATCGGGCTCTCGGCTCCACGCCATGAACACTGGCCAATGGACATGCGACTGTACCACCTGCGGCCCCACTGCATGCAGCCGTTTCAGCTCCTGCAAGCATCTGGCGTACATTAGACGCGCCTCCACAGCTCGCATGGCTACTTCCACCCGCGGCTGCTCCTCGCGCTGCTCGCGTTGTCGCTGTTCCCGCCGCCGCAGCCTCTCAACGCGCTGCTGCTCCTCCAGCCGCGCCTGTTGTGCCCGTTGGCGTTGCTCTCGCTGCTGTTCATCTAGTTGTGCCTGCTGCATCCGTTGGCGTCGCTCTCTCACTCGACGGCCCCCCCGGTGCCCACGGCGGCGACGTCGGTTGTCTGCCGGCGTTGGTGAGCTTGCGGGCGCCCGAAACTGGCAGTTCCGGGGGTCCCGGTCGAATGCCATCTGCTCCTGCAGCCTACACCACTCTTCCAGGTCCTCATAACCCTTTGTCGCGTCCATGTTTCGTTTCTTTTTTCTTTTAGCCTTATGTTGTTTTCTCCATATTTTGTCGTTCGACACGCCGGTCCCCTCGTGCAATGCTGTTGTGCCAGCTGTTTGATTAGCGCTGCCACCTCTCGCGGTTTGCCAGTGCTACCCATGCCCGACGGTCTATCGTCGGTGTTACCACTCGCAGCGATAGTGGTCAGTGCTGCCACTTATCGCATCTCCACGATAACTCGTTATCGACGGCCACCTGTCGCTCTGGTAACTCGACATAACCGCCATGCTTATGCTATGCTTGATTTCCGGTCCTGGGCTATTTCAGGCCTGAAACGTAACAACAAGTTTTGTCTAATTATGTCTTATGCTCACATGGGTGTCCTCCTCGGCCAGAACGGCCACTTTGCCGCTCCCGCTTAAGTGGACGCCCGTTGCATTGCTGTTGTTGCTGTCTGTGTGACCAATAGGGCCCTGGCTGCTGTAACTGCTGTCTTGGCTGTCGTGCGGCTGTTGCGACCGCGGCTGCTTTCGTCGTGTTCGTTGACATGGCCGATCTAGTTGCCCGGACTGCCGCTGCGTCTGCGGAGATTGGTGTTGGGGCTGCTGCGAAGCTGTCGGTGGCGTGGTCCCGGTGACCATACTAACGCTGCCTCTGTCGTCGCTGCCCTCGTCGGCTTCGCTGTCTTCTGCATTCACCGCTTTTAGATCCCGCACGTGTGCCGTTCTACCTCTGCCGCCCGCTACTGGTCGCACACGCACTATAACTGGGGATATGAATGCCCGCACTGTGAATGGTCCATCGAAGCGAGGCGCCAGCTTGGCCGCAAACTGCTCGGCTGCATTGGACAGGTGATGTTGTCGCACAAGCACCTCGTCGCCCAGTTTGGGTCGCCACTCGCGTCTCCGCAGATTGTACTGACGCGCCTGATCTTCGCTGGCCACCCCTTGGTTTCTTCTTGCTATGCGGGCAACAAACTGCAACAGCGTTGCGAGTGTTTCTGGGCTACCTGGTGCTGCCTCAGGGGCATCAGGATCCCTGCCGTACAGTGTGTGTGGACGCCGTGGTTCTCTCCCAAATAGGATGAAAGCCCGTTGCGTCTGAAATTGCTGTATTAATGGCCAATTGTGCTTCCGGCAGTTGTTCGTCCCACGTGTTGTGCTGCCCGTCCGGCAGCTGAGCAATCAATGTTTTGACCGTTCTATTGGTCCGCTCAGTGGGATTCTCCTGAGGTGTGTATGGCGCCGTGAGCTGTTGCTGTATGCCTGCCTCGGCGAGGAACTGTTTCAGCGCGCGGCTCGTAAACTGGGCTCCGTTGTCTGCAATGAGCTTTCTTGGTGTGCCAAACCGTGCCAGAATCCGCTCTCGCAAGGCCAGCTTCACTGACGCTGCCGTCGCCTTGCGGATGGGGACCAGTTCTGCCCATTTACTGAACTTATCGACCAGGACCAGTAGATACGCGTTGCCTCGTTTGGACCGCGGCAGCGGCCCCACAAAATCGGCGCAGACGACGTCCCACGCAGCCTCCGCTGGTTTGAAGTGCATCTTGCCTGCCGTCAGCTGTTGCTGGGCCTTATAGCGTTGGCACAACAGGCACTGGTGCACATACTTCGCTACGTCGCGATACAGACCAGGCCAGTGGTATCGGTCTGCAACGCGTGCACAGGTTCGGCGTACTCC
The DNA here is from genome assembly GCF_003285725.1 of Scaptodrosophila lebanonensis. NCBI lineage: Eukaryota > Metazoa > Arthropoda > Insecta > Diptera > Drosophilidae > Scaptodrosophila > Scaptodrosophila lebanonensis. The sequence continues at coordinate 210,870 of NW_022060580.1, read as the reverse complement.
CATATGGCCCGCTGTTGCGTCGTCGTGGCATTCTCTCAACACCTCCAGTCATAGAGGCGCGGCCACGCATAGCCTCCATGGTGACACCTCATCTTCTCCTAGCACTTGGGCGATGCGGCGGTACAGCCTGTCGTTCTGTATGGCGTAATCTGGGTACTTGCTGGGACTCTCCAACACCGCTGCCGTCAGCCGCTGTAACCATTTACAAGTTGGTGCTGCCCCTGACTCCACGTGTGCACGGCCGATCACCTCGCGTGGTTGTCGTGACAGTGCGTCGGCCACCACATTCAAGGCTCCTTTTCGGTACTGGACATCGAAAGTGTACTGCTGCAGCTCCAAAGCCCAGCGTGCGATGCGGCCGGTGGGGCTCTCAATCGAGTTGAGCCAACGCAACGCCAAGTGATCAGTCACGACAGTGAAATGGTAGCCTTCCAAATAGTGTCGCAGTTTTCGGATTCCCCACACAATTGCGAGGCACTCCTTCTCCGTGGCGCTGTAGTTGACCTCCGCTTTCTGCAGCTTCCTACTGGCGTAGGAAATTACGTGTTCGTGGCCGTCTATGTATTGCGTCAGAACCGCGCCCAGCCCACACTCGCTGGCGTCCGTCTGTAGGCAGAAACGTCGAGAGAAATCGGGGCACGCCAACACCGGAGCTTCCATCAGCTGCTTCTGGATACACTGGAATGCCCCCTGCTGCTGCTTTCCCCAACTCCACTTGTGGCCCTTCTTCAACAGTTCGGTAAGGGGCCCAACCGTTGTGGCGAAATTTGGTACGAAGCGTCGATACCACGAGGCCATTCCAATGTACTGCCGCAATTGTTTTAGATTTGATGGCGGCTTCAGCTCGTGGATGGCTGCTACCTTCTCCGGATCCGTCTGGATGCCCGCCTCCGTCACCAGATGCCCCAGGTACCTAATGGATTTACGAAAGAATTCGCACTTATCTCGATTTATTCGCAGATTGGCCGCTCGCAGTCGCCGGAACACCTCGCGCAAGTTGCTCAAGTGCTCCTCGAACGTCCTACCGACCACCACTATGTCGTCGAGGTATGCAAACGCATGCGGTGCCATGTCCGGGCCAATGACGCTGTCCAACGCCCTCTGGAATGTTGCGGGCGCAGAATGCAGGCCGAACGGCATCACACGCCACTGGAACAGCCCGCGTCCTGGCACCGTGAACGCTGTATATCGCTGGCTTTCCGCAAATCGATGCTACTTATGTATTTGGCCTGGCGCAGCTGCTCCAAAATGTGCTGGATCCGCGGAATTGGGTACGCATCTGGTTCTGAGCGTTCGTTCAGCTGCCGATAGTCGATGCACATCCTCCAGGCGCCTGTCTTCTTGCGCACCAACACGATGGGTGCGCTGTAGGCACTGTCGGATTGCTCGATGCAGCCCTTTGCCAGCAATTCGTCGACTTCTTGGTTGATCACTGCCTGCATGGCCGGATTCCGGGGGTAGTACCGCTGTTTGATGGGACGCTCGTCTTTCATCCGGATTGTGTGCACCGCCGCCGACGAGACTCCTGTGATGCTCTCAAAGCTTGCCAGCTCTCCCTCGAGGAATCTGGCGGCCGTCTGGGTCTGCTGCTCCGTTAGGTGGGCGGCTATAGTGAGCCCCGCCTGTTCGCCTGTCACCAAGGCTGCATGTCGGGCTCTGCGATTTCGCCTCCGCCGCCTGCGTGGCCGTGGATCGTTCGTTCGCAATTCTACAGCTTGGCCGCCCACAGTCACCGCCCCGTTGGCCATTTGGACATAATCCAGTCCCAAAGTGAGCTCATCTATGCATCCGGGGAGTGTGAGTAGCGGCAGTACTACGCGACTGTCGCCCACCGTGACCGTCGCCTTCGTTTCTTCACGGACCGTCTTCTGTGTCCCGTCAGCCATGGACACAGTCACGCTCACGGACCGTACATTTCCTCCGTCTGGCGCCCGCAGGCGCTGCGCCAGCCTCGGACTCACGAAGCTGCGTGTCGCTCCGGTGTCCACGACCGCCTCTACCAGTACACCATCACAGTCTACTGGTAGCGCGGCCGCTACCCTGCGTGTCGTTGTTAGTTGGAATTTGCCAGCGTGGGCTCGCCGACTGTTGATGTGGGACGAGCCCCCCTGGCGTTTCCCGTCGCGCGTCGGCAGCATTCGTTCGCACGCACCCCCATCTTACCACAGTCCCAACAGTAGAGCTGTTGAGAGTTTGGGCACGCGTCCATACTGTGCCCTCCCATCCCGCAACGTCTGCAGATGGATGGGCGACGATGCGTGTCCGCTGGGCCAACTGCCACCGGCTGTGGGATCGGCGTAGGGTGTGGGGTGTTCGTCTCATCATTGCCGGCCGCCTGCGACCGTGCTAAGATTGCTTGGTGCACGCCCTGTGCCGCCTGTACATACCCATCGATTGAGCTCACTTCTTCGCCTGCCAGGCGGAGATTGGCGCGTATTTCTGGTAGCCCGTTGGCGTGGACAAGTCTCAGCTGCTCCTCTGCAGTCATCCCCGCGCCGCGCATCAGTCGTTGCATCGCTCGGACATACTCGATAGGGCCCTCTGATGCGCCCTGGACCCGGCTGTATGCTTCCCGCCGGCGCTCTTCTATGTGGGGACCCGCTGGATACTCTTTTAGTAGGTCTTGGCGGAACTCGGCCCACCGTTGTACCAAATTGCGCCTTGACCACTCCCACTCCTTCGCCTCGCCAACCAGGACTTCCGGTAACACGGTCACCAACTCATCTAATCGCACGTTCCTCATCTCTGCCCTATCTTCCAAATCCCGGAGGAACGTTCTTGGGTCCCCGCTGCCGTCAAATCGGACGCCCCACTGGGCTACCTGTGTCGACAGTGCGGCTCGTCTGTCTCGTTCGGCTGATGTTGGCGCCTGTGGTTCTGCCACCGCCTGCGCGCTTGCGAGCGGTGACGCTGGAGTCGGTGCTGTTGGGTCATCTTCGTTAGGCGCATTACCAGCAGGCGCGGTGGAACCGCAGACCTGGCTCGACAGCTTCTGGAAACCATCCTCCATAGCCTGGGCCAACCGGTGGGTGTACTGAGCCAACTCGGCAATCGCTTGTGTCAGGTCCGCCGTTGAGAGCACTGGAGCCACTGTTGGCGTCGCTGAGGCTGCCGTGGGCTCGGTTGTGGTAGCTCCCGGCGAGGCCGCGACCGCTACCGAAATGGTCGGCACTGTCGCAGGAGTTAGCGGTGTCGTGTTTGCCTCTGTCACGACGAGCAGCCCCTCCGGTACGTCCTCTTGTTTCGGGACTCCCAGCCGTCCGCCAGGCACCGGGCTCAACTGACCTGTCGCCGCGGTACGCGATGACATGTTCTCGTAATATGCCGCTAGTTCTTCAAGGCGGGGTCGGTACTCTTCTTGGGCCGACTTCACGAACGTTGCCAGCCGTACCCGCAACGCCTCCACGGTGCCGGTCTCCTCGATGTCGAACTCGCGCAGCACCGTGCTGAGCTCTTCCTTCCGCAGCACACGTATCCAGCTCGTTCGTAGCATTGTAGGTCCACGCTCTCTTCCCTACTTGGTCGGATCTAACCTCAAACTTCTTTGGGGTCCCTGCTCGGGCGCCACTTGTAACGTTGTTGCTCTGCCGCGGGTATGCTCGCCGGCCAGAGTATGCTGTAATAAATTAGGCACCCCAAAGTGCCGAGGTGTCCAACAAATAAAAGCGGGCGGTGCGCCAAAACTTCTCCACGTGTTTCTTTTATTCCTAAAAAAAACCAACAAAATTCAAACTGCCCGCGCTTCAGTGCGTGTGGGCCGAAAGCCAAGAACAAACTAAACTTAGAAAGAACTTAAAATTACTTGCCTTCATGGCTTACTGTACTTATAATTACTTGTACTTAACTACTCGTAATGACGCGCGGCTGCCCGCTATGCAACGCGTCATTACATATTGCTGGGCCGATTTTCACAAGAGTCGTTACAATTATATGAACACAAAAGGACGTCAAAAAAGCGATGTCAAGCCAGCAACAAAAGGAATGCCGCTACTGTGGCATTACTGGACACGACATAGCAATATGTCAACCGTTTAAGGCAAGGATGGAGCTTACCTCAAATCAACATCTTTGCTTCCGATGCTTTGGGAATCATAATATCAGGAATTGTGAGAAAGAATGGAAATGTCAATTCTGTGATAAAGGTCACAACACCTTGTTGCATGAAGAAGTGAAGAAGGAATGTGTCAACTACATGACCAAAACAAATGGTCAAGAGACAATTTTTGCCACAGCTCTAATGAAAGTAAATGCAAGGGGAAACTATGAACTGCTTAGAGCTCTTATGGATGGATGATCGCAAAGAACTTTCATCGCCAAAGAAGCAGCACGACTCCTACGACTTCCAAGAGTAAAGCAAGTTGTAGAAATAGAAGAAATTTGTACAGGTGGCACGGAAATATTGAGAAACACCATACAGTTAAAGATAAAACCCACATTTGAAAGAAAATTCGAGACACGAACTAAGGCATTGGTAATGCCAAAGTTACAGAGAGTGCTACCAGAATAAGGTTTTGATATGGGCATAGGAAAATAGATAGACTGGAAGAAGTGCATTCTGGCATATCCAAACTTGAACAAGCCAAAATTGACATGATTATAGGAGCAGACCTATTTCCATTTATAATTATGGGAAATGTGAAAACCGTCAAACGAATATTAGGTCAAAAGACAAAGTTCGGTTGGATAATGTCTGGAAATATAACTGTAAAACCGCGCAGTAAAGTAATCACTGCCGCAACAACAGTACGTCAGCATGAACTGGAACACTTTTTGGGACAGTAAATCACCTGATCCAAAGATATATATGCAACGCAAAATGGCTAAATTCTCAGAAGCGGAAGCTATTCAGAAGGGCTTAATCGCATCTTATAAAACCGCTGACAACGAGATCGAGCTGGAAGAGTCACGCCTATTCATTCAGCAATCCAATTCTGATGTTATTCAGATTTTCATTGACAACAACACAGACCAGGTAAAGACTGATACAACGCACAGCATGGTTGCTACAAACATTAAGGTTCGCCGACAGAGCGATTTGGAAAATGTGTGGCATAAGGGCGGCTGACTGGAGAGAGAGAAGCGAAAGCCTCGGAGGAAATCAGTCATATTGGACCAGCAGCTCACTGGAAAAGAGTCCAATTAAAACAAAGACCAGGACCAATTTGGATTGACTTCCACGATGTGGACAAAGCTGATAATGTCGTGAATCGGAGCCTGAAGCGGAGCCAGAAGCCACCCATGCTCAACAAAGTAGCTGCTGGCGACTATAATAAATGATGGGCCGTCTATCATTAATTATAGTAATAATACTATAATTATAACAATTTATGCTAGAATAAGATGTATGCAATATAGGCAATGTTTAGCAGATACTATTTTTGCCCCCCGAAGAATGTTCAGGCATGAACATACGGCATCGTTGAAGGACTAGCTCAAGTGTCCCAAGACTGCCTATTATTCAATTCAAGGTGTAAAAGTATCTACAACAATACTAACTACAAATTTTCCATCGGAAATTATGTAACGTCACGTCAGACCATAATTAAAATTTAAAAAAAAAGAGCACCGGATTATAAATTATATAACTTGAATAATAAATGCAATTTTGTAGTTCGGGTCACGCCAGGGCCTTGGAGATCGAATCCTAAAGTTTTTAAAACTGTTACTTTTTTATTTATTTATTTAATATTTTCTCGTACGAATGTCACATCACGTCAGATTGGAAATGCCCATATGCAAAATATTTCTGATGTAGATTGTTCAGATAAACTATAAGGTTTATCTTCCAATCCTTTTTTTTGTTGAAAAATGTTGTTGTTAGTGTTTTTAATCAAATCTCCAGGCAAAACATACGAAAAATCCTCTGAAACCTCCCAGAGGAATCACCGAGAATTGGTTTTGAGGCGAAACTTGGGTGGAAGAGATTTCTGTGGCGAGCTGGGGTAAAGCATACCAGCTCGTGATTAAGAGGATCGGCCGCAGCGCCTCAACGCTACCATCAGATGCTCCGTCCGTAACACACATAGTGGAGGTGCTCTCCCCACTCTGGCCAAGTGTTACATCAAGTGCGGCCCTGTATGGATGCGGTGGCCCACCCTTCTCCATCGAAATGATAACGTCTCATGAACTGCTAGCAATTGCCCGCAACCTTAAGTCGTCCAAAGCGCCAGGCTCAGACTCGATACCCAACTGGCCTAAGACTAGCCATGGCACTCCACCCAGCCGTATTCGTGGAACTGTACAACCAGTGACTTAGGGAAGGAGTGTTCCCAGACAAGTGGAAGCGGCAGAGGCTTATTCTACTGCCAAATGCCTTCAACAAAGTAGTAAACATCGCTACTGAAGCGGGATCGCACTAAAGGGATGGCTTAAAAAGGTATTATCTAGTAACAACGTTGGACATCCGCAGCGAATTCAATAGAGCAGATTGGAACCGCATCTTAATGCCGCTAAAAGGTTTTTCCGTCCTTGGATATGCTGGACCCAGAGTCAGCGTTCGGGAGTTACTATAGTACGCCAACCGGAAGGCAGCTGAGTCTTGAATAGCGCTCGCACGGATAATGCTGAATTCAAGAAGTCCAAAACAAAACTACAGAGCACTGCTTACAAGGGTAATGAGCTCTGTCATGCTTTACGCAATCTGGGCCCACGCAATGGACGTGGCCCCGATGCCACATACCGCCTAAGCGCAATAAGGATTTTCAGTGGATTCAGTACAATCTCGGACGAAGAAGCACTTGTGCTAGCAGTCATGATACCTCTCGAGGAGCTATATATATATAAAAATATATATGTTTGTGTGTGCCTGTGTATGTCTCGTATGCCTGTGCAAAGCAGTAAGAACAACAAAAGTTGCGGGCACTGATTGGTCATGTATACATACTTGTATATGGCTATAACTTCCTATTAAATCGGTATATCATGTGAGTTATGGAATAGCTAATTGCGGGGGAGGGAAATACCAAAATACACATTTTCTGCCTATTCATATAAGGCATCTGGGACTAATATTTTGCGTTCCTAGCTTTTATAGTCTCTGAGATATAGGCGATTATACGGATGGAAAATCGGGAAATCCCCCATAGGGGAAAGTGGGGGATAATCAGGAAAAAAATAAAACAAACTTGCACAGCATACATAAGGCATCTTTGTGCAAAATGTGGTGTCTCTAGCTCTTATAGTATCTAAGACGAGCAGGTATTGCCCGTCTTAACCCTGCTCAATATAATGTTTCCAATTGTATTTATTTTGTGTGTGCATAACCTACCCATATGTTTTCACCTTATAAGTTATCAGTAGGAAGGCATTTAAGGTATTTAAATGAACATTTTCTGTTCTTGACAAAAAATTGTTCAGTAGTCCGTACATTTTTGTTCTTGCCAAACTATTTCGTTAAACGAACATGACCACTATAACTAATATTTTTTAAAGCTCCTTTTCCCCCCTTTGGAGCTGGAATTTTCCAAAAGCCTTTCTTAGTGTGCTCCTACACTATGATGGATACTATGAAAGGATACTTGAGTCCAAATTTCATCTTTTACCGTTTGGGCTGTGCGTTAATCACCAATTAGTCAGGACAAACTGTTTTATATATAGAGATAACGCAACGTTTTAAAATAGACTATGTGCAAAAAAGGGGAATAATTATAAGGGTATATCCTAATTTTAAATTCACATTTGAGTCTTTTCGTGCCAATTGAGTCAATACGGTCACGCACAAACTCGGAATATGAAACACGGCACTCGTGTCAATGCCGTGCAGCGATGAGCCACGATCAAAAAGCACTGACAATTCTCATCTCAATTTGCTAGAGTAAAACTATTCGGTTTCTGCTTTACTATCGCTTACGCAGTCGTTGCCTAGCGACGGTAACTGTAAACTTTTGGCGTTTTGCCTTTGCAATTAACATTAAATGGTCAAAACGAAAGAAGAAGAGCGAGCCAATGACTTGCAGTTGTTGTTGTTTTTAGAGCATTATTTTTTTTACAATCAAACAACTGTGTTCGATAGCTCAATGTATACATTAATACGAATGTACATACATGATATATTCATACACAGGCATACATATGTATGTATGTGATGTCCCCAACTATTTGATATTTGTTGTTGCTGCATAAAGCTATTAATGAAAACCCTAATGCCAAATGCACTAAACAAAGAAAAAATTACTTTTAAAAATGTTATATAATTTTCAATTAATTAACATTGCTTGCTCTGTCAGTGCAAGACGAATGTACATACATACATATGTAGATACATATGTACATACATAGATGTGCACATATGACATTCACACATTAGTGTCTCACATGTTGCTTTGGCTATTTCAATCGTTTGCACGCAACTACACGAACAGCTGCTTGTATGTATGTTTGTGTGTGTGTATGTATACTTAGTTGTCCCCAACTGTTTGATATTTTGTATTGTTTGTTCTACCTGCATTTGTAAAATGCATATTTTAAAAATCGTTAAATGCAAAGTTGTAATTTTAGTTACGTAGGTTATATTACCCAAATTTGAAATCGATCTGACAAAATTTATAACACAAACTTTTCATTTGAAAAAATGAATAAATATTAAAACCCCAATAATTCAAGCTCCAACACAAATTTTGAAAAACCGAGTATGCAGTTTTGTTTGTATTCTTTTATAGATTATAAAACCTAAATTTAAAGTTGATCGATTCAAAAATGCAGAATTTTCAAACAAACTTTGGAGCTACTTTTCCCCCCTTTGGAGCTCGAATTTTCCAAAATCCCTTCTTAGTGCGCATCTACACCATGATAGGATACTTGAGCCCAAATTTCAGTTTCCTAGCTTTTACCGTTTGGGCTGTGGGGTGTTGATTGTGTTTCAATTTTTCCACGGAAAACCCCCCTTTTTTCATGCCCCAGGAAAAATGGTGAAAAACCAAGTATACAGTTTTTCTTGTATTCTTTTTGAGAGTATACAAACTAAGTTTGAAGTTAATTGGATGAAAATTGTAGATTTTTCATACAAACGTTGGAGCCCGTTTTCCCCACTTTGGCGTTCGAATTTACCAAAACCGCTTCTTAGTGCTCACCTACACCACTGAAGACAACATGTGTCCAATTTTCAACCTCTTAGCTCTTACCGTTTGGGCTGTGCGTTGATTGCACATAGCTTTTCGTTTACCGAATTTTCCACCGGAAAATCATTATTATTCAGGCCGCAGGAAAAATATTGAAAATCCAAGTATACAGTTTTTTTTGTATTCTTTTTGAGAATATACAAACTAAGTTTGAAGTTAATCGGATAAAAATTGTAGATTTTTCATACAAACGTTGGAGCTCGTTTTCCCCCCTTTGGAGCTCGAATTTTCCGAAACCCCTTCTTAGTGCTCACTTTCACTATAAGAGGGATCTTGTGTCCAAATTTCAGCTTCCTAGCTCTTACCGTTTGGGCTGTGCGTTGATTGCCAATCAGTCAGTCAGTCAGTCAGTCAGTCAGTCAGTCAGTCAGGACAAACTGTTTTATATATATAGAGATATTTTAATGTCTTCTATTGTATTTTGGTTCCCGTTTACTATTTCGTTATCTACTATTACGTTAGCTTGGGTGTGCTCTATCTTCTCCTCGTTTTTGCTGAGCCCATTTTAGTTGTGTTTTCTATCCACTATTTCTATATGTATATATATATAATTATACCCTGTACCCGTAGGGTAAAAAGGGTATATTAGGTTTGTGCAAAGTATGTAACATGCAGAAGGAAGCATCTCCGACCCCATAAAGTATATATATTCTTGATCAGCATGACGAGAGAAATCGATCTAGACATGTTCGTCCGTCTGTCCGTCTGTCCGTCCGTCTGTCCGTCCGTCTGAATGAACGCGAGGATCTCAGAAACTATAAAAGCTAGAATAACCAAAGTTGGCATCCAGATTCTCCTAGGTCCGAGTAAGGACGAGTTTATGTTTTTTTTTTAATTTTCCCCCCCTTCCCCCGCTACAGAATTTCGTCAATAGTGTCCACATTTCAAATGCTACCTAAACCAAACTTTGCACACATAATTTATATATAATTGTCTACTGTTGTATAAAATTTTATTCAATTCGGTTAATTCTAAGAAAAGTTATTAGCAAAACAAATTCTCGCCAGTACAACCCCCACAAACTGCAGCAACAAGCTCACTCTTCTTCTTCCTCTTTTTGCTGCTGCTATGGGCGCATATAACTCAGTGACGGAAGTTTACCTGGGTACAGGGTATTACACTGTCGGGCTTGCTCGACTGTAGCGTTCTCTCTTGTTTTATATATATATTTTCATGTGGCATTGGCGAATATCGCTGTGTTGCCGAGGTGCTTGAAAGCACTCTCTTTTAGTTATTTTATTTGGTTATTATTTATTGCTGCTGCTGTCGCCTCCTCTGGTCACGCCGTTGCTTATCCAGTTCCAGCTCTTCTTCGATGTTGTCGATTTCTATTCAAATTTTCGATGCTTCGGCCCAGGTTGGCGGCTTCTCCCTGTTTAAGATTTCTAGGAGTGCAGCTCGTTCCCGCAGCAGTTTAACCCGACGTCCTCCACGTCGTTTCGGTATACTTACTACTGGGATCCTAGTGAGGTCTTCCTCCGTGCAGTCCTTCTTTGGGGCTTTAGCTCGTCTAGCCTTGTACTGCTCGATGGACAGAGGCTTTGGTCCTGCTGCAGGACATGCAGCGATGGCCAGGATGGTTAGGGGCATCTGACGTTGCTGCTGTTTTTATAAGCAGGACTTCGTGTTCGGAGGCGTGATCTTGCTGTTGATAAGCAGGATTTTCCAAGACTGGCCAATATTTTACGAGCTGTTCAAGGAGGTCATACACGAAAGGAAAGATCTCAGCAACGCAAGGAAACTTAATTAAAGACTTGGCTCAAGGGAGAGGCGAAGATGGTAGTTGGCCACCTGCTGAACGGATCAGCAGCAAACTATGATTCAGCATGGGAGCTAATTTGCAAGCGATATGAAAATAACCGCAAAGTATTCGCTGATCGTCGACGCACTATTTTAGAGCTGGAACCCCTGAATCACGAGTCTGATGAAAGCATACGCAAGTTTTTTGATACAGCAATGGAAAGTATCCATATTATCAAAGAAAATGGTAATATTGGGCAGGACGCAGACGTAATTTTTGCCCAAATATTTGTAACGTTGTTGCTCTGCCGCGGGTATGCTCGCCGGCCAGAGTATGCTGTAATAAATTAGGCACCACAAAGTGCCGAGGTGTCCAACAAATAAAAGCGGGCGGTGCGCCAAAACTTCTCCACGTGTTTCTTTTATTCCTAAAAAAAACCAACAAAATTCAAACTGCCCGCGCTTCAGTGCGTGTGGGCCGAAAGCCAAGAACAAACTAAACTTAGAAAGAACTTAAAATTACTTGCCTTCATGGCTTACTGTACTTATAATTACTTGTACTTAACTACTCGTAATGACGCGCGGCTGCCCGCTATGCAACGCGTCATTACACGTCCCCCCTTCCTGAGCGGGGCACGTTCCTCCTTCCTGCGCGGAACACGATCCGGTCGAGGGGGGTGGCTGCCAACGCCACCATCGGAAGCCTTCCTTCTTCCGTCATCCGTCGTAAGCCATGCGCCTCCGCCGGTGTAAACAACGCCCACGCAAGGGACTTGGTGGAGCCGTCGCACCTCTCCAGCACCACCATCGGCTGCTCGCACGCTGTGCCATCGGGCTCTCGGCTCCACGCCATGAACACTGGCCAATGGACATGCGACTGTACCACCTGCGGCCCCACTGCATGCAGCCGTTTCAGCTCCTGCAAGCATCTGGCGTACATTAGACGCGCCTCCACAGCTCGCATGGCTACTTCCACCCGCGGCTGCTCCTCGCGCTGCTCGCGTTGTCGCTGTTCCCGCCGCCGCAGCCTCTCAACGCGCTGCTGCTCCTCCAGCCGCGCCTGTTGTGCCCGTTGGCGTTGCTCTCGCTGCTGTTCATCTAGTTGTGCCTGCTGCATCCGTTGGCGTCGCTCTCTCACTCGACGGCCCCCCCGGTGCCCACGGCGGCGACGTCGGTTGTCTGCCGGCGTTGGTGAGCTTGCGGGCGCCCGAAACTGGCAGTTCCGGGGGTCCCGGTCGAATGCCATCTGCTCCTGCAGCCTACACCACTCTTCCAGGTCCTCATAACCCTTTGTCGCGTCCATGTTTCGTTTCTTTTTTCTTTTAGCCTTATGTTGTTTTCTCCATATTTTGTCGTTCGACACGCCGGTCCCCTCGTGCAATGCTGTTGTGCCAGCTGTTTGATTAGCGCTGCCACCTCTCGCGGTTTGCCAGTGCTACCCATGCCCGACGGTCTATCGTCGGTGTTACCACTCGCAGCGATAGTGGTCAGTGCTGCCACTTATCGCATCTCCACGATAACTCGTTATCGACGGCCACCTGTCGCTCTGGTAACTCGACATAACCGCCATGCTTATGCTATGCTTGATTTCCGGTCCTGGGCTATTTCAGGCCTGAAACGTAACAACAAGTTTTGTCTAATTATGTCTTATGCTCACATGGGTGTCCTCCTCGGCCAGAACGGCCACTTTGCCGCTCCCGCTTAAGTGGACGCCCGTTGCATTGCTGTTGTTGCTGTCTGTGTGACCAATAGGGCCCTGGCTGCTGTAACTGCTGTCTTGGCTGTCGTGCGGCTGTTGCGACCGCGGCTGCTTTCGTCGTGTTCGTTGACATGGCCGATCTAGTTGCCCGGACTGCCGCTGCGTCTGCGGAGATTGGTGTTGGGGCTGCTGCGAAGCTGTCGGTGGCGTGGTCCCGGTGACCATACTAACGCTGCCTCTGTCGTCGCTGCCCTCGTCGGCTTCGCTGTCTTCTGCATTCACCGCTTTTAGATCCCGCACGTGTGCCGTTCTACCTCTGCCGCCCGCTACTGGTCGCACACGCACTATAACTGGGGATATGAATGCCCGCACTGTGAATGGTCCATCGAAGCGAGGCGCCAGCTTGGCCGCAAACTGCTCGGCTGCATTGGACAGGTGATGTTGTCGCACAAGCACCTCGTCGCCCAGTTTGGGTCGCCACTCGCGTCTCCGCAGATTGTACTGACGCGCCTGATCTTCGCTGGCCACCCCTTGGTTTCTTCTTGCTATGCGGGCAACAAACTGCAACAGCGTTGCGAGTGTTTCTGGGCTACCTGGTGCTGCCTCAGGGGCATCAGGATCCCTGCCGTACAGTGTGTGTGGACGCCGTGGTTCTCTCCCAAATAGGATGAAAGCCCGTTGCGTCTGAAATTGCTGTATTAATGGCCAATTGTGCTTCCGGCAGTTGTTCGTCCCACGTGTTGTGCTGCCCGTCCGGCAGCTGAGCAATCAATGTTTTGACCGTTCTATTGGTCCGCTCAGTGGGATTCTCCTGAGGTGTGTATGGCGCCGTGAGCTGTTGCTGTATGCCTGCCTCGGCGAGGAACTGTTTCAGCGCGCGGCTCGTAAACTGGGCTCCGTTGTCTGCAATGAGCTTTCTTGGTGTGCCAAACCGTGCCAGAATCCGCTCTCGCAAGGCCAGCTTCACTGACGCTGCCGTCGCCTTGCGGATGGGGACCAGTTCTGCCCATTTACTGAACTTATCGACCAGGACCAGTAGATACGCGTTGCCTCGTTTGGACCGCGGCAGCGGCCCCACAAAATCGGCGCAGACGACGTCCCACGCAGCCTCCGCTGGTTTGAAGTGCATCTTGCCTGCCGTCAGCTGTTGCTGGGCCTTATAGCGTTGGCACAACAGGCACTGGTGCACATACTTCGCTACGTCGCGATACAGACCAGGCCAGTGGTATCGGTCTGCAACGCGTGCACAGGTTCGGCGTACTCCCATATGGCCCGCTGTTGCGTCGTCGTGGCATTCTCTCAACACCTCCAGTCATAGAGGCGCGGCCACGCATAGCCTCCATGGTGACACCTCATCTTCTCCTAGCACTTGGGCGATGCGGCGGTACAGCCTGTCGTTCTGTATGGCGTAATCTGGGTACTTGCTGGGACTCTCCAACACCGCTGCCGTCAGCCGCTGTAACCATTTACAAGTTGGTGCTGCCCCTGACTCCACGTGTGCACGGCCGATCACCTCGCGTGGTTGTCGTGACAGTGCGTCGGCCACCACATTCAAGGCTCCTTTTCGGTACTGGACATCGAAAGTGTACTGCTGCAGCTCCAAAGCCCAGCGTGCGATGCGGCCGGTGGGGCTCTCAATCGAGTTGAGCCAACGCAACGCCAAGTGATCAGTCACGACAGTGAAATGGTAGCCTTCCAAATAGTGTCGCAGTTTTCGGATTCCCCACACAATTGCGAGGCACTCCTTCTCCGTGGCGCTGTAGTTGACCTCCGCTTTCTGCAGCTTCCTACTGGCGTAGGAAATTACGTGTTCGTGGCCGTCTATGTATTGCGTCAGAACCGCGCCCAGCCCACACTCGCTGGCGTCCGTCTGTAGGCAGAAACGTCGAGAGAAATCGGGGCACGCCAACACCGGAGCTTCCATCAGCTGCTTCTGGATACACTGGAATGCCCCCTGCTGCTGCTTTCCCCAACTCCACTTGTGGCCCTTCTTCAACAGTTCGGTAAGGGGCCCAACCGTTGTGGCGAAATTTGGTACGAAGCGTCGATACCACGAGGCCATTCCAATGTACTGCCGCAATTGTTTTAGATTTGATGGCGGCTTCAGCTCGTGGATGGCTGCTACCTTCTCCGGATCCGTCTGGATGCCCGCCTCCGTCACCAGATGCCCCAGGTACCTAATGGATTTACGAAAGAATTCGCACTTATCTCGATTTATTCGCAGATTGGCCGCTCGCAGTCGCCGGAACACCTCGCGCAAGTTGCTCAAGTGCTCCTCGAACGTCCTACCGACCACCACTATGTCGTCGAGGTATGCAAACGCATGCGGTGCCATGTCCGGGCCAATGACGCTGTCCAACGCCCTCTGGAATGTTGCGGGCGCAGAATGCAGGCCGAACGGCATCACACGCCACTGGAACAGCCCGCGTCCTGGCACCGTGAACGCTGTATATCGCTGGCTTTCGCGCTCTATCGGAATCTGCCAGTACCCATTCCGCAAATCGATGCTACTTATGTATTTGGCCTGGCGCAGCTGCTCCAAAATGTGCTGGATCCGCGGAATTGGGTACGCATCTGGTTCTGAGCGTTCGTTCAGCTGCCGATAGTCGATGCACATCCTCCAGGCGCCTGTCTTCTTGCGCACCAACACGATGGGTGCGCTGTAGGCACTGTCGGATTGCTCGATGCAGCCCTTTGCCAGCAATTCGTCGACTTCTTGGTTGATCACTGCCTGCATGGCCGGATTCCGGGGGTAGTACCGCTGTTTGATGGGACGCTCGTCTTTCATCCGGATTGTGTGCACCGCCGCCGACGAGACTCCTGTGATGCTCTCAAAGCTTGCCAGCTCTCCCTCGAGGAATCTGGCGGCCGTCTGGGTCTGCTGCTCCGTTAGGTGGGCGGCTATAGTGAGCCCCGCCTGTTCGCCTGTCACCAAGGCTGCATGTCGGGCTCTGCGATTTCGCCTCCGCCGCCTGCGTGGCCGTGGATCGTTCGTTCGCAATTCTACAGCTTGGCCGCCCACAGTCACCGCCCCGTTGGCCATTTGGACATAATCCAGTCCCAAAGTGAGCTCATCTATGCATCCGGGGAGTGTGAGTAGCGGCAGTACTACGCGACTGTCGCCCACCGTGACCGTCGCCTTCGTTTCTTCACGGACCGTCTTCTGTGTCCCGTCAGCCATGGACACAGTCACGCTCACGGACCGTACATTTCCTCCGTCTGGCGCCCGCAGGCGCTGCGCCAGCCTCGGACTCACGAAGCTGCGTGTCGCTCCGGTGTCCACGACCGCCTCTACCAGTACACCATCACAGTCTACTGGTAGCGCGGCCGCTACCCTGCGTGTCGTTGTTAGTTGGAATTTGCCAGCGTGGGCTCGCCGACTGTTGATGTGGGACGAGCCCCCCTGGCGTTTCCCGTCGCGCGTCGGCAGCATTCGTTCGCACGCACCCCCATCTTACCACAGTCCCAACAGTAGAGCTGTTGAGAGTTTGGGCACGCGTCCATACTGTGCCCTCCCATCCCGCAACGTCTGCAGATGGATGGGCGACGATGCGTGTCCGCTGGGCCAACTGCCACCGGCTGTGGGATCGGCGTAGGGTGTGGGGTGTTCGTCTCATCATTGCCGGCCGCCTGCGACCGTGCTAAGATTGCTTGGTGCACGCCCTGTGCCGCCTGTACATACCCATCGATTGAGCTCACTTCTTCGCCTGCCAGGCGGAGATTGGCGCGTATTTCTGGTAGCCCGTTGGCGTGGACAAGTCTCAGCTGCTCCTCTGCAGTCATCCCCGCGCCGCGCATCAGTCGTTGCATCGCTCGGACATACTCGATAGGGCCCTCTGATGCGCCCTGGACCCGGCTGTATGCTTCCCGCCGGCGCTCTTCTATGTGGGGACCCGCTGGATACTCTTTTAGTAGGTCTTGGCGGAACTCGGCCCACCGTTGTACCAAATTGCGCCTTGACCACTCCCACTCCTTCGCCTCGCCAACCAGGACTTCCGGTAACACGGTCACCAACTCATCTAATCGCACGTTCCTCATCTCTGCCCTATCTTCCAAATCCCGGAGGAACGTTCTTGGGTCCCCGCTGCCGTCAAATCGGACGCCCCACTGGGCTACCTGTGTCGACAGTGCGGCTCGTCTGTCTCGTTCGGCTGATGTTGGCGCCTGTGGTTCTGCCACCGCCTGCGCGCTTGCGAGCGGTGACGCTGGAGTCGGTGCTGTTGGGTCATCTTCGTTAGGCGCATTACCAGCAGGCGCGGTGGAACCGCAGACCTGGCTCGACAGCTTCTGGAAACCATCCTCCATAGCCTGGGCCAACCGGTGGGTGTACTGAGCCAACTCGGCAATCGCTTGTGTCAGGTCCGCCGTTGAGAGCACTGGAGCCACTGTTGGCGTCGCTGAGGCTGCCGTGGGCTCGGTTGTGGTAGCTCCCGGCGAGGCCGCGACCGCTACCGAAATGGTCGGCACTGTCGCAGGAGTTAGCGGTGTCGTGTTTGCCTCTGTCACGACGAGCAGCCCCTCCGGTACGTCCTCTTGTTTCGGGACTCCCAGCCGTCCGCCAGGCACCGGGCTCAACTGACCTGTCGCCGCGGTACGCGATGACATGTTCTCGTAATATGCCGCTAGTTCTTCAAGGCGGGGTCGGTACTCTTCTTGGGCCGACTTCACGAACGTTGCCAGCCGTACCCGCAACGCCTCCACGGTGCCGGTCTCCTCGATGTCGAACTCGCGCAGCACCGTGCTGAGCTCTTCCTTCCGCAGCACACGTATCCAGCTCGTTCGTAGCATTGTAGGTCCACGCTCTCTTCCCTACTTGGTCGGATCTAACCTCAAACTTCTTTGGGGTCCCTGCTCGGGCGCCACTTGTAACGTTGTTGCTCTGCCGCGGGTATGCTCGCCGGCCAGAGTATGCTGTAATAAATTAGGCACCCCAAAGTGCCGAGGTGTCCAACAAATAAAAGCGGGCGGTGCGCCAAAACTTCTCCACGTGTTTCTTTTATTCCTAAAAAAAACCAACAAAATTCAAACTGCCCGCGCTTCAGTGCGTGTGGGCCGAAAGCCAAGAACAAACTAAACTTAGAAAGAACTTAAAATTACTTGCCTTCATGGCTTACTGTACTTATAATTACTTGTACTTAACTACTCGTAATGACGCGCGGCTGCCCGCTATGCAACGCGTCATTACATATTGCTGGGCCGATTTTCACAAGAGTCGTTACAATTATATGAACACAAAAGGACGTCAAAAAAGCGATGTCAAGCCAGCAACAAAAGGAATGCCGCTACTGTGGCATTACTGGACACGACATAGCAATATGTCAACCGTTTAAGGCAAGGATGGAGCTTACCTCAAATCAACATCTTTGCTTCCGATGCTTTGGGAATCATAATATCAGGAATTGTGAGAAAGAATGGAAATGTCAATTCTGTGATAAAGGTCACAACACCTTGTTGCATGAAGAAGTGAAGAAGGAATGTGTCAACTACATGACCAAAACAAATGGTCAAGAGACAATTTTTGCCACAGCTCTAATGAAAGTAAATGCAAGGGGAAACTATGAACTGCTTAGAGCTCTTATGGATGGATGATCGCAAAGAACTTTCATCGCCAAAGAAGCAGCACGACTCCTACGACTTCCAAGAGTAAAGCAAGTTGTAGAAATAGAAGAAATTTGTACAGGTGGCACGGAAATATTGAGAAACACCATACAGTTAAAGATAAAACCCACATTTGAAAGAAAATTCGAGACACGAACTAAGGCATTGGTAATGCCAAAGTTACAGAGAGTGCTACCAGAATAAGGTTTTGATATGGGCATAGGAAAATAGATAGACTGGAAGAAGTGCATTCTGGCATATCCAAACTTGAACAAGCCAAAATTGACATGATTATAGGAGCAGACCTATTTCCATTTATAATTATGGGAAATGTGAAAACCGTCAAACGAATATTAGGTCAAAAGACAAAGTTCGGTTGGATAATGTCTGGAAATATAACTGTAAAACCGCGCAGTAAAGTAATCACTGCCGCAACAACAGTACGTCAGCATGAACTGGAACACTTTTTGGGACAGTAAATCACCTGATCCAAAGATATATATGCAACGCAAAATGGCTAAATTCTCAGAAGCGGAAGCTATTCAGAAGGGCTTAATCGCATCTTATAAAACCGCTGACAACGAGATCGAGCTGGAAGAGTCACGCCTATTCATTCAGCAATCCAATTCTGATGTTATTCAGATTTTCATTGACAACAACACAGACCAGGTAAAGACTGATACAACGCACAGCATGGTTGCTACAAACATTAAGGTTCGCCGACAGAGCGATTTGGAAAATGTGTGGCATAAGGGCGGCTGACTGGAGAGAGAGAAGCGAAAGCCTCGGAGGAAATCAGTCATATTGGACCAGCAGCTCACTGGAAAAGAGTCCAATTAAAACAAAGACCAGGACCAATTTGGATTGACTTCCACGATGTGGACAAAGCTGATAATGTCGTGAATCGGAGCCTGAAGCGGAGCCAGAAGCCACCCATGCTCAACAAAGTAGCTGCTGGCGACTATAATAAATGATGGGCCGTCTATCATTAATTATAGTAATAATACTATAATTATAACAATTTATGCTAGAATAAGATGTATGCAATATAGGCAATGTTTAGCAGATACTATTTTTGCCCCCCGAAGAATGTTCAGGCATGAACATACGGCATCGTTGAAGGACTAGCTCAAGTGTCCCAAGACTGCCTATTATTCAATTCAAGGTGTAAAAGTATCTACAACAATACTAACTACAAATTTTCCATCGGAAATTATGTAACGTCACGTCAGACCATAATTAAAATTTAAAAAAAAAGAGCACCGGATTATAAATTATATAACTTGAATAATAAATGCAATTTTGTAGTTCGGGTCACGCCAGGGCCTTGGAGATCGAATCCTAAAGTTTTTAAAACTGTTACTTTTTTATTTATTTATTTAATATTTTCTCGTACGAATGTCACATCACGTCAGATTGGAAATGCCCATATGCAAAATATTTCTGATGTAGATTGTTCAGATAAACTATAAGGTTTATCTTCCAATCCTTTTTTTTGTTGAAAAATGTTGTTGTTAGTGTTTTTAATCAAATCTCCAGGCAAAACATACGAAAAATCCTCTGAAACCTCCCAGAGGAATCACCGAGAATTGGTTTTGAGGCGAAACTTGGGTGGAAGAGATTTCTGTGGCGAGCTGGGGTAAAGCATACCAGCTCGTGATTAAGAGGATCGGCCGCAGCGCCTCAACGCTACCATCAGATGCTCCGTCCGTAACACACATAGTGGAGGTGCTCTCCCCACTCTGGCCAAGTGTTACATCAAGTGCGGCCCTGTATGGATGCGGTGGCCCACCCTTCTCCATCGAAATGATAACGTCTCATGAACTGCTAGCAATTGCCCGCAACCTTAAGTCGTCCAAAGCGCCAGGCTCAGACTCGATACCCAACTGGCCTAAGACTAGCCATGGCACTCCACCCAGCCGTATTCGTGGAACTGTACAACCAGTGACTTAGGGAAGGAGTGTTCCCAGACAAGTGGAAGCGGCAGAGGCTTATTCTACTGCCAAATGCCTTCAACAAAGTAGTAAACATCGCTACTGAAGCGGGATCGCACTAAAGGGATGGCTTAAAAAGGTATTATCTAGTAACAACGTTGGACATCCGCAGCGAATTCAATAGAGCAGATTGGAACCGCATCTTAATGCCGCTAAAAGGTTTTTCCGTCCTTGGATATGCTGGACCCAGAGTCAGCGTTCGGGAGTTACTATAGTACGCCAACCGGAAGGCAGCTGAGTCTTGAATAGCGCTCGCACGGATAATGCTGAATTCAAGAAGTCCAAAACAAAACTACAGAGCACTGCTTACAAGGGTAATGAGCTCTGTCATGCTTTACGCAATCTGGGCCCACGCAATGGACGTGGCCCCGATGCCACATACCGCCTAAGCGCAATAAGGATTTTCAGTGGATTCAGTACAATCTCGGACGAAGAAGCACTTGTGCTAGCAGTCATGATACCTCTCGAGGAGCTATATATATATAAAAATATATATGTTTGTGTGTGCCTGTGTATGTCTCGTATGCCTGTGCAAAGCAGTAAGAACAACAAAAGTTGCGGGCACTGATTGGTCATGTATACATACTTGTATATGGCTATAACTTCCTATTAAATCGGTATATCATGTGAGTTATGGAATAGCTAATTGCGGGGGAGGGAAATACCAAAATACACATTTTCTGCCTATTCATATAAGGCATCTGGGACTAATATTTTGCGTTCCTAGCTTTTATAGTCTCTGAGATATAGGCGATTATACGGATGGAAAATCGGGAAATCCCCCATAGGGGAAAGTGGGGGATAATCAGGAAAAAAATAAAACAAACTTGCACAGCATACATAAGGCATCTTTGTGCAAAATGTGGTGTCTCTAGCTCTTATAGTATCTAAGACGAGCAGGTATTGCCCGTCTTAACCCTGCTCAATATAATGTTTCCAATTGTATTTATTTTGTGTGTGCATAACCTACCCATATGTTTTCACCTTATAAGTTATCAGTAGGAAGGCATTTAAGGTATTTAAATGAACATTTTCTGTTCTTGACAAAAAATTGTTCAGTAGTCCGTACATTTTTGTTCTTGCCAAACTATTTCGTTAAACGAACATGACCACTATAACTAATATTTTTTAAAGCTCGTTTTCCCCCCTTTGGAGCTGGAATTTTCCAAAAGCCTTTCTTAGTGTGCTCCTACACTATGATGGATACTATGAAAGGATACTTGAGTCCAAATTTCATCTTTTACCGTTTGGGCTGTGCGTTAATCACCAATTAGTCAGGACAAACTGTTTTATATATAGAGATAACGCAACGTTTTAAAATAGACTATGTGCAAAAAAGGGGAATAATTATAAGGGTATATCCTAATTTTAAATTCACATTTGAGTCTTTTCGTGCCAATTGAGTCAATACGGTCACGCACAAACTCGGAATATGAAACACGGCACTCGTGTCAATGCCGTGCAGCGATGAGCCACGATCAAAAAGCACTGACAATTCTCATCTCAATTTGCTAGAGTAAAACTATTCGGTTTCTGCTTTACTATCGCTTACGCAGTCGTTGCCTAGCGACGGTAACTGTAAACTTTTGGCGTTTTGCCTTTGCAATTAACATTAAATGGTCAAAACGAAAGAAGAAGAGCGAGCCAATGACTTGCAGTTGTTGTTGTTTTTAGAGCATTATTTTTTTTACAATCAAACAACTGTGTTCGATAGCTCAATGTATACATTAATACGAATGTACATACATGATATATTCATACACAGGCATACATATGTATGTATGTGATGTCCCCAACTATTTGATATTTGTTGTTGCTGCATAAAGCTATTAATGAAAACCCTAATGCCAAATGCACTAAACAAAGAAAAAATTACTTTTAAAAATGTTATATAATTTTCAATTAATTAACATTGCTTGCTCTGTCAGTGCAAGACGAATGTACATACATACATATGTAGATACATATGTACATACATAGATGTGCACATATGACATTCACACATTAGTGTCTCACATGTTGCTTTGGCTATTTCAATCGTTTGCACGCAACTACACGAACAGCTGTTTGCATGTGTGTGTGTGTGTATGTATACTTAGTTGTCCCCAACTGTTTGATATTTTGTATTGTTTGTTCTGCCTGCTTTTGTAAAATGCATATTTTGAAAATCCTTGAATGCAAAGTTGTAGATTTAGTTACGTAGATTACATTACCCAAATTTTAAATCGATCGGACTAAATTTATAACACAAACTTTTAATTTGAAATAGTGAATAAATATTAAAACCCTAATAATTCAAGCTCCAACAAAAAATGTAAAAAACCGAGTATGCAGTTTTCTTTATATTCCTTTATTGATTTTAGAAACTAAGTTTTAAGTCGATCGGTTGAAAAATGCGGATTTTTCAAACAAACTTTGGAGCTAGAGTTTTCCAAAATCCCTTCTTAGTGGAGACCTAGACTTCGAAAGGATACTTGAGTCCAAATTTCAGCTTCCTAGCCTTTACCGTTTGGGCTGTGCGTTGATCACCAATCAGTCAGTCAGTCAATCAGTCAGTCAGTCAGTCAGTCAGTCAGGACAAACTGTTTTATATATATAGATTGTCCGGTATAGGTGAGGGAACAACCAATTCCAAAGGATCGGCAATGATAGAACTCCTATCAACATGCTATGACTTTCATATAGTAGATTCAGACTTTCCGATTCCATGTGATGGAATAATAGGTTTAGATTTTATGAAGAAATATAATTGTCAAATAGACTTAAATCAGGAGAGTGCTTGGCTCATACTGAGACCTAATAATATTGATCACTCAATAAAAATCATACACTTCAAAATAGTTTCACAATGCCAGCAAGATCCGAAGTCGTCCGAAAAATGTCCATAAAGACTACAAGCAAGTATATATTCATACCAAATCAAGAAATTCAAAACGGAGTATACATTGGAAACTCCATTGCAGACTCTAAAAATATTTTTGTTCGAATTTTGAATACCACAGATAAAAATGCAATCATTCAGTTAAACGAAGTAAATTTTGAACCATTGAGTGATTATGAAATAATAGAAACAAATACGAACAGCAGTCATATTGAGGTCTTGGATAGACTAAGTAAAAATTTCACATCACAGTTTGAACACGCTCTTACGGAGTTATGCACCAAGTACATTGACGTATTCGGAATAGAAACCGAATCGATATCAACCAATAATTTATACAAACAAAAGATAAGAATGAAAGATGATGAACCAGTTTATATTAAGAACTATAGAATTCCACATAGCCAAAAAGAAGAGGTAGAAAAGCAAGTCGAGAATAATAAGAATAATAAGAGACAAAATAGTAGAACCGTCAGTCTCAGAATATAAAAGCCCATTATTGATAGTTCCAAAGAAGTCATTGCCGGGTTCTGATAGTAAAAGATGGCGTTTGGTGATTGACTATCGCCAGATCAATAAATAATCTTGTCCGACAAATTTCCATTGCCCAGAATTGATGATATTCTCGATCAATTGGGTAGAGCTAAGTACTTCTCATGTTTGGATCTGATGTCAGGATTTCATCAGATAGAGCTTGAGGAAAGCTCCAGAAACATTATGTTTCTTTTTCTTCTTTTTCCACGAGCAATGGCTCTTATCGCTTCACGCGATTACCATATGGCTTAAAGATAGCACCAAATTCCTTTCAAAGAATGATGACAATCGCATTTTCGGGTATAGAACCCACTCAGGCATTCTTATATATGGATGACCTGATTGTCATCGGGTGTTCAGAAAAACATATGATTAAGAATCTTACAAGCGTTTTTGATTTGTGTAGAAAACACCAAACCTTAAATTGCACCCCGAAAAGTGCTCATTCTTTAGGCACGAGGTAACCTTTTTGGGCCATAAGTGTACTGATAAGGGTATTTTGCCAGACAGCAAGAAATATGATGTCATAGAAAGGTTCCCAGTCCCAACGGACGCTGATAGCGCTAGAAGATTCGTTGCATTCTGCAATTATTATAAACGTTTTATAAAAAATTTCGCCGAATATTCGCGGCACATAACAAGATTATGTAGAAAGAATGTTAAGTTTGAGTGGACAGATGAATGCCAAAAAGCATTCGAATATTTGAAAGTCCAGTTGATGAAGCCTACGTTATTGCAGTACCCAGATTTAAGCAAAGAATTTTGCATAACGACAGATGCGAGTAAACAAGCTTGTGGAGCTGTATTGACCCAAAATCATAATGGGACACAGCTGCCAGTAGCGTATGCATCAAGATCGTTTACAAAAGGGGAAAGTAACAAAAATACAACAGAGCAAGAACTGGCAGCCATCCATTGGGCAATAAACCATTTTCGACCATATATTTATGGCAGACACTTTACAGTCAGAACCGATCATAGGCCCTTAACTTACTTGTTTTCAATGACGAACCCGAGCTCAAAACTGACGAGCATGAGACTTGACTTAGAGGAGTATGATTTCACAGTTGAATACCTCAAGGGGAAAGACAACCATATAGCAGATGCGTTGTCGAGAATAACTATAACAGACTTAAAAGATATACATAAAGGAAACAAAATACTAAAAGTCACTACAAGAAATCAAAGTAAACAGAAAAATCTCTGCATAGAGAAAGATAAAGTAGATTTGCATAAGCACACTAAAAATAAAGCTTCAAAGCCCAACGTATACGAAGTCATTATAAATGACGAGGTACGAAAAGTAGTGACCTTGCGTACGACAGATTGTTATGTGCGGCGCGGCAGTATTGGGAAACCACAAATGTCGTCGGACAAAAGGAGTGGCAACTCGCGCGATTGACAGCTGGAGCGGGCCGATAACAAGTACTCGTGCGTGAGGGGTGAGGACCAGTGCTACCAATTAGGAGGGTTGCAAAGTGGGGAAAGTAGCATCGGGTAGAAGGGAAATTATCGGTTCCTTGGGAATGGCAATAAGTAGTTTCCGGCAAGGGCAAAGGCACAGTTTTGGCAAGTGAAAAAAGAGACGTGCACGTGGTAGTGGGAACGCAGAGGAAGGTGACTAAAAACGCTAATCATATAACAGAGTGACGAAAAGGGGACTGGAGAGTACACTAGCGGGATTTCGTATGCTGAGGTAAGGGTTTTAGAAGAGGCCAGTATGCCAATGGCTAATCTCTTACCGTTTGTGATAGGAGTAGCAGTATCAAAGAGCGGCCGGTAAAGTGGGCTGTGCGCGGGTTGGCGCCGAGCGTCGGAGGAAATTTTTATACCTGCTGCGGAAGGCACCGACCGTCGATACTGTCTCCTGGGAAGGACCTCGGCCATAGCGGGAGCCAGACCATCTGTCATTTCTTTGGAATCCGGGCTAAGTACCCCTTTTTGACGCACCGTCTACATATAAGCACAATTTAAGCACAGACACAATAATTATATACAGCCCACACACATACATCCGTCATTTTCATAGTACAATTTAAACACATACACAATAATTATATACAGCCCACACACATACATCCGTCATTTTCATAGTACAATTTAAACACATACACAAAATTTATATACAGCCCACACACATACATAATCCATTTAAACATACACCACAGAAGTTATATGCACCACACACTCCTTTATATACACTCCATACATGTTCACATACACCATATTCAAACACACACCGAATTTCCATAGCACTCACATTCATCCCATAGCCACATAATATAAAATACAAAACAAAAAGCAACACCCAAACAAGTAACCATATTGTAAACAAAAATTCAAATGTATACTTAAGAAAAAAGAACATAAAAAAAAAAAGTAAAAGAAAAATGTATAAAATCTAATATAAGCAAAGGAGGTTGTAATGTGTATTGGAGCGGCGCAGTTTTTTTTATTTATCTCCTGTTAATTATATCCCTCATAACCACATACTCGAGTATAGGTAGGTTAGGAGGTTGGGAATTCAAATAAGTTAAATAGGCACAAAGAGCCAACGAACTGCAGCGTCCCAAAACTCAATGGCTTGAATATTAAAGTTTATTTTTATTGTAATAAAATTTAAAATTTGAAAATGAATCTGGAGTAGAATCCATTTATGGGGTGAGATGGGGTGACTAAAGTCCCGGAGCAGAAGGAAAACCAAACCAAGCATGTTGAAGGGAGCCGGCAACAAAATGCCAAAACTGGCTCAAGGTAGGGAGGGCCACGCGGCTACATGACACCAAAGTAGCCACAACTCCACCCAAATTCCACAGGCGTCCCTCAGCCGACAATATGAGTAGGTGTGTTTGATAAAAATATAAATTCATTGTTGGTCTGCCGCACCCCTGTCGCGGTCGAATCTGACCCTGAGCCGATGGCTAGCCGGCGTAACGACAGGGGATGCACTGGCAAAGGCAGACATAACAAGATTCAACATGTTTACTAAAGCATGGAAAAAAAGTCATAGCAAGAATTGATGTTAGCGATATGTACTCCAATGGAATTCTCGACTTAGGTCAGTTCTTCCAAAGGCTTGAAAGGCAAGCCGGTGTGCTTAATATCAGCCGACTCAAAGTGGCACCGAGCGAAAAGATCTTTGAAACAACTTCAATAGAATCTTTTAAAGAAATGGGCAATAAAATATTGAAATCATTAAGAGTAGCGCTACTCAAGCCGGTGACCCAAATAAATAAAGAAAAAGAAGCAATACTGTTTACATTCCATGACGATCCAATACAAGGAGGCCATACGGGTATAGCCAGAACAATGGCAAAAATAAAAAGGCATTATTACTGGAAAAATATAACAAGAGACATTACAAATTATATAAAAAAATGTCCAAAATGCCAAAAGTCGAAATCGACTAAACATACCAGAGCCCCATTAATAATAACAGATACGCCAATAAAGGCTTTCGATAGGGTAATTGTGGATACGATCGGTCCACTACCTAGGTCCGAAAAAGGAAATGAATACGCAGTAACTTTAATCTGCGATTTAACAAAATACCTTGTAGCCATACCAATAGAGAACAAAAGTGCAAAGACAGTAGCCAAGGCTATATTTGAAAATTGTTTTCTGAAGTACGGTCCAATGAAGACGTTCATTACGGACATGGGAACAGAGTATAAGAATTCAATAATTGAAGATTTATGTAAAAATCTAAATATTAAAAACATAACATCTACTGCACATCATCACCAGACTGTAGGAACCGTGGAGCGAAGCCACAGAACATTTAATGAGTTCATCAGGTCATACTTGTACATCTCAGTCGACAAATCAGATTGGGATGTGTGGTTACAGTACTTCGTATATTCTTTTAATACTACACCCTCAATGGCACATGATTATTGTCCATATGAGCTAGTTTTTGGTAGAACCTCAAATTTACCAGAGTATTTCAATAGCATAGATAGAATAGAACCACTTTACAATATAGAAGATTATGCTAAGGAATCTAAGTTTAGGATAGAACAAGCTTTGAAAAGAGCAAGATTAATGCTAGAGTCAAATAAACATAAACAGAAAATTAGTTATGACAAGAATAGTTTAGATCTGAAGTTAAAAATAGGAGACCAGGTTCTATTAAAAAATGAAACAGGTCACAAGATAGATTTTAAATATAAAAGACCATATAAGGTAGAAAAAGTAGAAGAAAATAATAACATAACAATATCAAATAATAAAGACAAAAAACAAACAGTACATAAGGATAGGTTAAAGATTTTTAATTCGTAACTTGAAGTATGGCCATACACAAGCATAAATATATATAAATATCAATAAATAAATAAAAAGAAAATATACATAAATTTTCTATGATTCCATCGAAAAAAAAAAATTATATATATATTTATAAATCAATAAAATAAAAATAAGATAAAAATAAAAATTTATACATACAAATAAGTATATACATACATATATCAATTTTCTCTTTGGAAACATTATTAAACAAACAAAACAAATAGATTAATAAGAAACGAATCATAAACATATAAACATATTTCATAACTAGATATACATGAAATTAATAGATAAATAATTTAGAAAATAACTTCATAATATTACGTTATTTTTCAAAAGGAGGGAGATGTAGTGTGCATACATAAGGAGTACACACTGTACGCAGTGCACTCTTAAGAACACACACTGTAACACTTTATTGCAGTGAATAAATTAATTCAAAAAGCCAAGCATAATTCGGACGCGATGTAATATGATCGCACATGCATTGGGCGACATAAGTGCAGCGTCAGTGCAACTAGTGTCAGCCACCTCAAGTGCACAAAACATTCTCCCTCGCGCTCTCGCTGCCAACAGCGCTGAGTACAAGTACATAAGTAAAATACATAATGCGGCCGCTCCGCTGCCGGCGTCTCTGGCAGCGCAGCTACGAGGCCTTAGCTAAATTCACTTTAAGTCAAAATGTATGAATTCAGTCTAAGTTTTCAGTTTTTAAGTTTGAGTGTTGGAACAAAGCAATAAAAAGAATAAAAACCAAATTGGAAACAGCGCATATTATTACAATAGGACCAGAAGCGGTGAAATCAATCCGCAGTCAGATTAGGTCTGCTTTGATGGCCAATTACGTGCGTGAGATGACTTAACTCAATACAAATGATATATTATACAAATAAGTTTCTTTATTGTATATTATATATTTATACCCTGTACCCAAAGGGTACAAGGGTATATTAGTTTTGTGCGAGTGCACATGGAACACACAGAAGGAGGCTTGGTAGACCCCACAAAGTATATATATTCTTGATCAGCATGACAAGCCGAGTCGATATAGCCATGTCCGTCTGTCTGTCCGTCTGTCTGTCTGTATGAACGCAAGGATCTCCGAAAGTATAAGAGCTAGAATAACCAAACTTGGTATACAGATTCTCCTGAGACCGAGAAAGGACGAGTTTGTTCATTTTTTCTGATCCGACCCCCCACTCCCCCCCTATTAAGGATTGTCTATAACTCCCGTAATTCTTGGAATTTGAAACTAACTAATTTTGGTTGACACATTCAGTTAGTGATTATATATCCGTATACCAAGTTTCATTATGATAGAATGATCGGAAAGAAAGTTATAGCCATAGCCATCAAGCGCTGCTGCAGCGCTGCCCGCGGCTGTTGTTGATGTTGCTGTTTGGTTGACTGCGAAAATGCTTACACAGACACGAATAGATGCGCATAGTCATACATACACTCACACAGACGCAATTGCTATGTAAACTTTAGCTTTTTTACTAGTTTAGTTTAGCTTTAGCTTTTTTACTTGTTTAGTTTCGTTTTGTTTGTGATACATCATTATTTAATATAGTCTTACGCATGTACGATATTAGAAAATAATGTTTACCTTAGAAAATGTAATCATGTCAGCAATGTATCATCTAACTCTTCTTCTTTAATAACTGATTGTACTATACAACCACTTTTTTTGAAATTTTCATAATAACTTCATTTAATGAATCTTTAGCTCCAGATTCTAAAGCTTCAGAAGTCTTTATATAAGTTGTATCGTCAGTTCTTAATCTTAACAAAGAAATCAGAGCCAATTCTGAATTCGATTTTACGTATCCATTCTTTTCTTTGGTGCCGTTAACCTACATGGGTATTAAATATTTCATTACATCAAGATTTATTTGATAAGCCGTTAAATTTTTTGACAAATGACTGCAACTTTTTGCTACTAATTGTTTTACATCATTGCTACTATGATTCATTGCTCTAGCAAGTGCTACAATAATATTATTAGGGGTTTCATTTTCATTTTTTAGGCTATATTCCAAAAAGTATGTTGCTGCTCTTATTGCATTACAAGCAATTGGGACTTTCTCAGATGTAATATTATTTAAAATGTAAGTTTTTACCTTATCATAAAAAAGTGATGAAAGTATTTCTTTTGGACTTTCTTTGAGTGCAACAAAAATAACTACTGTGCGACCATGTTTTAGAAGATAATCTTCAGAATCTTCCGTAAAAATGTGATTATTGAGCAATTCATTAATTTGCTCAGGTAGCAAGTATTTTAACATTGCTCCTAAACATCCGCCTGCAGCATTTCGAGTAACATCTTCTTGGTGGCTAACCAAGCAGAGCAAGGTAACTAAGATTTGTTTTTTTATTACTTGAGACATTTTTTCTCCAGAAGGGCCAAGTATACTACGAAGGGCATGTAGCATTGTTTCTTGTACTGCAGATTCATCAGAGTTTTTAATACCATTGTGAATATCATTAAACAAAGGATCGGCTCTCGAGTGTATAGATACCAGTTCAGATAGTGCGTGTCCTGCTTTCATGCGGACATTTCTATTTTGGTCATGCAACGCCTTCAGAAATGTTGTTTGGAGCTGAGGTAAAAATTGTTTTAATAGGACACCAACTTTATGAAGCAAAATTGCTAATGTTTCTAAAACTGCAGCCTTTACTCCAGAGTTGAACCGGTCCCCTAATATCCGAATCAGTGGACCAGTAATATGTACAACAGATGGTTGTAAGGATTGAGTACTTGTTAAAAAAATCACCTCACCAAGACCTTGAGCTGCATTTTCTTTTTCATCGGGCAAACCATTTAAAATAGCCTCCCGAAAAACGGGTAATAAGGGAGTTATTCCCTTAGGTAAACAAAAGCCTGGAAGTTCAGACTCTTTTAATTCACTAGCAGCAAATCTAACAGCTTGTCGAACATCAGCTACGTGGGCAATTTGTTGAGTTGGATTCAATCCTTTTATCACTGCGTTTAGTGCCTCCCAAGACTTTTGTAAAATATCTTTGTCATTCTCAGCCATTAATCTTAGCAAGCACCGAAGAAGTTGAGGAACATATTGTGAATAGTCTCCCGGCGAATGAATACAGAAAGCACAAAGCAAATTTGCTGAAGATTTCCGCGTGCTCAAATTATCATTTCTCGCAGAACTCATTAATATGTTCATAATTGTTCTAATGTCCACTTCATCGGTGACTGATAATATAACAGTTTGACAATATTCGAGCTCGCGATGTTCATTAACCGTACCTTGGGACTGTGATAAAGCTTCTAGCAATGCCGATAATATTTTAGGCAAATATTTGGTTAAGGCTTCACCAGCCACTGAGACTAAAATGGAGAGAGCTTTTGTATTTACTGGTGGTGACGTTAATTGCGGCACAAGGTACGGCAGCACAACTTTAGATTTGATAGTCATAACTTGCCGCAATCCATCCAAAGTGTTTTCAGCCACTAAAGGATCGGGATTGGATAGTTCTTCTAACATAAAAGGAAGGATATCATCAAGGGCCCGATGACCAACTGTACTGTGTAAAGATTCAAATGTTTTAGCTGCTGCTTCTCTTACTTCAGGTAAAGGATCCGACAAGGCTTTACGTACAGTCGGAACCAAACTATGAACAAATGTGAGAACCATTTCCTTTGAGGTAGATGCCATTATCTCTGACAAACCAATACAAACGCCTTGTCTTTGATCAGAGTGGTTTGAATCTAATCCCTTTTTAAGTATAGGTATTATTTCAGGCAATACTCTTTCACCTAGTTTGCGTACTAAATCACCTAAAGTACGAGCTGCAACTTGCCGTTTATCGTAGCTCGTACTAGCCAAACAGCCTAGTAACAATCCAAATAGAGTCGGCAAAATTTCCCGCAAAGTTCTGGGAGTATTAGTAACAACAACTTTCCACACATGTAAAGCTGCTTGTCTTACCATTAAAGACACATCACTACGCCCCATATAAAGTCCTGACAAAACTCGGTTTCTACGTTCATCACCCAGGAACCGAATTATTGCTGTATGTGACTGCTCTGTACCAAAGTTGTCATCCTCACTAGCGGTTTCTGTAGTCATTTTTCCGGACACTCCAGATATGCGATATAGCAAGTCTCCCAGTAGTTGCACTGAACTATATCTTATTCGCCAATTGTCATGAAATAAACCCTTTTCAAGCTCTGGAAGTAGAAGAGCAACTGCTGATTCTGCATATAAGTTGACAATTCGTTGATCTGCTGTGAGTGCTGTATCACGTACATATTCACTTTCGTCTGCTAATGCTTTTAGTATTGGATTAATGATTTGGCCGATATACGGTGTAAATTCATCTGGAAAAGCACCAGGCATATATATAAACATCATTATATATCCGTCTTTTACATGCGGTGCAATATCATTTCTTTCAACTCCAAGACCTCCAACTACTTCAGAAAATCCTTGCGCTGCACCACTGCGATCAACACTACTTGACTCTGATGTTAAAGTTTCCAGCAACCATGGAAGTAAGTCTTCGAATGAAGTCTCACCCATGCCTTTAACCATGGCACCTAAAGCACGGGCAGATACAGCCCTTACATCAGGAACTGGGTCGAGCAATGATGACTTTAAGCCAGGTATTATGTTTGGAAGATAAGGAGTTAAGTGTTTTTGATCTGTTAGAGAATACATATTTCCAATAATTTGTTTTATGTCGATCGGCTAAAAAATGCGGATTTTTCAAACAAACTTTGGAGCTCGAATTTTCCAAAATCCCTTCTTAGTGCGCATCTACACCATGATAGGATACTTGAGCCCAAATTTCAGCATCCTAGCTTTTACCGTGTGGGCTGTGGGCTGTTGACGCGGTTTGCTTTTGTGCCCCAATATTTTTTTACAGGAAAACTCCCATATTTTAGGCCCCAAAAAAATATCAAAAAACCAAGTATACAGTTTTTCTGAGAGTTCTGAGAGTATACAAACTAA
The DNA here is from genome assembly GCF_003285725.1 of Scaptodrosophila lebanonensis. Taxonomy (NCBI): domain Eukaryota; kingdom Metazoa; phylum Arthropoda; class Insecta; order Diptera; family Drosophilidae; genus Scaptodrosophila; species Scaptodrosophila lebanonensis. The sequence goes on along the minus strand of NW_022060580.1, from coordinate 178,039 downwards.
GTTTGAAGTTAATCAGATGAAAACTGTAGATTTTTCATACAAACGTTGGAGCCTGTTTTCCCCCTTTGGAGCTGGAGTTTTCCAAAATCCCTTCTTAGTGGGCACCTAGACTATGAAAGGATACTTGAGTCCAAATTTCAGCTTCCTAGCCTTTACCGTTTGAGCTGTGCGTTGATCACCAATCAGTCAGTTAGTCAATCAGTCAGGACAAACTGTTTTATATACATATATAGATTTAGGTATTCATACGGACAGACAGACAGGCATAGATCGACTCGTCTTGCCATGCTGATCAAAAAACTATACAAGTATATTGTACTTTGTGAGGTCTGCAATGCCTCCTTTTGCCTGTTTGCCTCTCGCAAACCTCTCGTATAAAAAAAACACATACACAGATAACAGCATTGGTCAAGCAATGGAAAGAAGCCCTGGCCAAAACCATCTAACCACCCCAAAATGGGCACCCCTAAAAGGCTCAGAGACCCCAAGAACAACCAACGCCAATCACGCCACCAAAAAACCTAAAACACACGACCAACGACCGCAATCGCACTGCAAAGACCGCGGGATCTGGTCCCTGACACCCAGCCACAGACTTTGCGCAGGTAGTGATTGGATATCCGTGACCTGGATGAGCTGGCCTCCAAGGAGTAGATACTCAACGCAATAAGATCGAGCGTTAATGATCTGAAAATAGGACCAGAAGCGGTGAAATCAATCCGCAGTCAGATTAGGTCTGCTTTGATGGCCAATTACGTGCGTGAGATGACTTAACTCAATACAAATGAAATATTATACAAATAAGTTTCTTTATTGTATATTATATATTTTTTAGTTTCGTTTTGTTTGTGATACATCATTATTTAATATAGTCTTACGCATGTACGATATTAGAAACCTTAGAAAATGTAATCATGTCAGCAATGTATCATCTAACTCTTCTTCTTTAATAACTGATTGTACTATACAACCACTTTTTTTGAAATTTTCATAATAACTTCATTTAATGAATCTTTAGCTCCAGATTCTAAAGCTTCAGAAGTCTTTATATAAGTTGTATCGTCAGTTCTTAATCTTAACAAAGAAATCAGAGCCAATTCTGAATTCGATTTTACGTATCCATTCTTTTCTTTGGTGCCGTTAGCTAACATGGGTATTAAATATTTCATTACATCAAGATTTATTTGATAAGCCGTTAAATTTTTTGACAAATGACTGCAACTTTTTGCTACTAATTGTTTTACATCATTGCTACTATGATTCATTGCTCTAGCAAGTGCTACAATAATATTATTAGGGGTTTCATTTTCATTTTTTAGGCTATATTCCAAAAAGTATGTTGCTGCTCTTATTGCATTACAAGCAATTGGGACTTTCTCAGATGTAATATTATTTAAAATGTAAGTTTTTACCTTATCATAAAAAAGTGATGAAAGTATTTCTTTTGGACTTTCTTTGAGTGCAACAAAAATAACTACTGTGCGACCATGTTTTAGAAGATAATCTTCAGAATCTTCCGTAAAAATGTGATTATTGAGCAATTCATTAATTTGCTCAGGTAGCAAGTATTTTAACATTGCTCCTAAACATCCGCCTGCAGCATTTCGAGTAACATCTTCTTAGTGGCTAACCAAGCAGAGCAAGGTAACTAAGATTTGTTTTTTATAACCTGTACTCAAAGGGTACAAGGGTATATTAGTTTTGTGCGAGTGCACATGGAACACACAGAAGGAGGCTTGGTAGACCCCACAAAGTATATATATTCTTGATCAGCATGACAAGCCGAGTCGATATAGCCATGTCCGTCTGTCTGTCCGTCTGTGCGTCTGTCTGTCTGTCTGTATGAACGCAAGGATTTCCGAAAGTATAAGAGCTAGAATAACCAAACTTGGTATACAGATTTTCCTGAGACCGAGAAAGGACGAGTTTGTTCATTTTTTCTGATCCACCCCCCCACTCCCCCCCTATTAACGATTTTCTATAACTCCCGTAATTTTTGGAATTTTGAACTAAAATTTGGTAGTCACATTAGTAATTATATATCCGTATACCAAGTTTCATTATGATAGAATGATCGGAAAGAAAGTTATAGCCATATAACCAGGCCCAATGCACACATACATACATATGTACAAGTACACAAACACGCATAAGGCACGATTCTGATTTAAATGTAAATGTATGTATGCATGCATGGAATATTTTATATTTAATTTAGTTAATTAATTAAATTAATTTAGTTAAGAGTTGAGCCTGCTCGACTTTAGCATTCCTTTCTTGTTTATTACTTGAGACATTTTTTCTCCAGAAGGGCCAAGTATACTACGAAGGGCATGTAGCATTGTTTCTCGTACTGCAGATTCATCAGAGTTTTTAATACCATTGTGAATATCATTAAACAAAGGATCGGCTCTCGAGTGTATAGCTACCAGTTCAGATAGTGCGCGTCCTGCTTTCATGCGGACATTTCTATTTTGGTCATGCAACGCCTTCAGAAATGTTGTTTGGAGCTGAGGTAAAAATTGTTTTAATAGGACACCAACTTTATGAAGCAAAATTGCTAATGTTTCTAAAACTGCAGCCTTTACTCCAGAGTTGAACCGGTCCCCTAATATCAGAATCAGTGGACCAGTAATATGTACAACAGATGATTGTAAGGATTGAGTACTTGTTAAAAAAATCACCTCACCAAAACCTTGAGCTGCATTTTCTTTTTCATCGGGCAGGGAGTTATTCCCTTAGGTAAACAAAAGCCTGGAAGTTCAGACTCTTTTAATTCACTAGCAGCAAATCTAACAGCTTGTCGAACATCAGCTACGTGGGCAATTTGTTGAGTTGGATTCAATCCTTTTATCACTGCGTTTAGTGCCTCCCAAGACTTTTGTAAAATATCTTTGTCATTCTCAGCCATTAATCTTAGCAAGCACCGAAGAAGTTGAGGAACATATTGTGAATAGTTTCCCGGCGAATGAATACAGAAAGCACAAAGCAAATTTGCTGAAGATTTCCGCGTGCTCAAATTATCATTTCTCGCAGAACTCATTAATATGTCCATAATTGTTCTAATGCCCACTTCATAGGTGACTGATAATATAACAGTTTGACAATATTCGAGCTCGCGATGTTCATTAACCGTACCTTGGGACTGTGATAAAGCTTCTAGCAATGCCGATAATATTTTAGGCAAATATTTGGTTAAGGCTTCACCAGCCACTGAGACTAAAATGGAGAGAGCTTTTGTATTTACTGATGGTGACGTTAATTGCGGCACGAGGTACGGCAGCACAACTTTAGATTTGATAGTCATAACTTGCCGCAATCCATCTAAAGTGTTTTCAGCCACTAAAGGATCGGGATTGGATAGTTCTTCTAACATAAAAGGAAGGATATCATCAAGGGCCCGAAGACCAACTGTACTGTGTAAAGATTCAAATGTTTTAGCTGCTGCTTCTCTTACTTCAGGTAAAGGATCCGACAAGGCTTTACGTACAGTCGGAACCAAACTATGAACAAATGTGAGAACCATTTCCTTTGAGGTAGATGCCATTATCTCTGACAAACCAATACAAACGCCTTGTCTTTGATCAGAGTGGTTTGAATCTAATCCCTTTTTAAGTATAGGTATTATTTCAGGCAATACTCTTTCACCTAGTTTGCGTACTAAATCACCTAAAGTACGAGCTGCAACTTGCCGTTTATCGTAGCTCGTACTAGCCAAACAGCCTAGTAACAATCCAAATAGAGTCGGCAAAATTTCCCGCAAAGTTCTGGGAGTATTGGTAACAACAACTTTCCACACATGTAAAGCTGCTTGTCTTACCATTAAAGACACATCACTACGCCCCATGTAAAGTCCTGACAAAACTCGGTTTCTACGTTCATCACCCAGGAACCGAATTATTGCTGTATGTGACTGCTCTGTACCAAAGTTGTCATCCTCACTAGCGGTTTCTGTAGTCATTTTTCCGGACACTCCAGATATGCGATATAGTCTCCCAGTCTCCCAGTAGTTGCACTGAACTATATCTTATTCGCCAATTGTCATGAAATAAACCCTTTTCAAGCTCTGGAAGTAGAAGAGCAACTGCTGATTCTGCATATAAGTTGACAATTCGTTGACCTGCTTTGAGTGCTGTATCACGTACATATTCACTTTCGTCTGCTAATGCTTTTAGTATTGGATTAATGATTTGGCCGATATACGGTGTAAATTCATCTGGAAAAGCACCAGGCATATATATATAAACATCATTATATATCCGTCTTTTACATGCGGTGCAATATCATTTCTTTCTGCTGTGGCAATTATTTCTGGCATAAGTTTGTGCATTTTTTCAACTCCAAGACCTCCAACTACTTCAGAAAGTCCTTGCGCTGCACCACTGCGATCAACACTACTTGACTCTGATGTTAAAGTTTCCATCAACCATGGAAGTAAGTCTACGAATGAAGTCTCACCCATGCCTTTAACCATGGCACCTAAAGCACGGGCAGATACAGCCCTTACATCAGGAACTGGGTCGAGCAATGATGACTTTAAACCAGGTATTATGTTTGGAAGATAAGGAGTTAAGTCTTTTTGATCTGTTAGAGAATACATATTTCCAATAATTTGTTTTATGTCGATCGGCTAAAAAATGCGGATTTTTCAAACAAACTTTGGAGCTCGAATTTTCCAAAATCCCTTCTTAGTGCGCATCTACACCATGATAGGATACTTGAGCCCAAATTTCAGCATCCTAGCTTTTACCGTGTGGGCTGTGGGCTGTTGACGCGGTTTGCTTTTGTGCCCCAATATTTTTTTACAGGAAAACTCCCATATTTTAGGCCCCAAAAAAATATCAAAAAACCAAGTATACAGTTTTTCTGAGAGTTCTGAGAGTATACAAACTAAGTTTGAAGTTAATCAGATGAAAACTGTAGATTTTTCATACAAACGTTGGAGCCTGTTTTCCCCCCTTTGGAGCTGGAGTTTTCCAAAATCCCTTCTTAGTGGGCACCTAGACTATGAAAGGATACTTGAGTCCAAATTTCAGCTTCCTAGCCTTTACCGTTAGGGCTGTGCGTTGATCACCAATCAGTCAGTCAGTCAATCAGTCAGGACAAACTGTTTTATATACATATATAGATTTAGGTATTCATACGGACAGACAGACAGGCATAGATCGACTCGTCTTGTCATGCTGATCAAAAATCTATACAAGTATATTGTACATTGTGAGGTCTGCAATGCCTCCTTTTGCCTGTTTGCCTCTCGCAAACCTCTCGTATAAAAAAAACACATACACACATAACAGCTCGATATGCAGCAAGCTGGAGTGGTCAAGCAATGGAAAGAAGCCCTGGCCAAAACCATCTAACCACCCCAAAATGGGCACCCCTAAAAGGCTCAGAGACCCCAAGAACAACCAACGCCAATCACGCCACCAAAAATCCTAAAACACACGACCAACGATCGCAATCGCACTGCAAAGACCGCGGGATCTGGTCCCTGACACCCAGCCACAGACTTTGCGCAGGTAGTGATTGGATATCCGTGACCTGGATGAGCTGGCCTCCAAGGAGTAGATACTCAACGCAATAAGATCGAGTGTTAATGATCTGAAAATAGGACCAGAAGCGGTGAAATCAATCCGCAGTCAGATTAGGTCTGCTTTGATGGCCAATTACGTGCGTGAGATGACTTAACACAATACAAATGAAATATTATACAAATAAGTTTCTTTATTGTATATTATATATTTTTTAGTTTCGTTTTGTTTGTGATACATCATTATTTAATATAGTCTTACGCATGTACGATATTAGAAAATAATGTTTACCTTAGAAAATGTAATCATGTCAGCAATGTATCATCTAACTCTTCTTCTTTAATAACTGATTGTACAACCACTTTTTTTGAAATTTTCATAATAACTTCATTTAATGAATCTTTAGCTCCAGATTCTAAAGCTTCAGAAGTCTTTATATAAGTTGTATCATCAGTTCTTAATCTTAACAAAGAAATCAGAGCCAATTCTGAATTCGATTTTACGTATCCATTCTTTTCTTTGGTGCCGTTAACTAACATGGGTATTAAATATTTCATTACATCAAGATTTATTTGATAAGCCGTTAAATTTTTTGACAAATGACTGCAACTTTTTGCTACTAATTGTTTTACATCATTGCTACTATGATTCATTGCTCTAGCAAGTGCTACAATAATATTATTAGGGGTTTCATTTTCATTTTTTAGGCTATATTCCAAAAAGTATGTTGCTGCTCTTATTGCATTACAAGCAATTGGGACTTTCTCAGATGTAATATTATTTAAAATGTAAGTTTTTACCTTATCATAAAAAAGTGATGAAAGTATTTCTTTTGGACTTTCTTTGAGTGCAACAAAAATAACTACTGTGCGACCATGTTTTAGAAGATAATCTTCAGAATCTTCCGTAAAAATGTGATTATTGAGCAATTCATTAATTTGCTCAGGTAGCAAGTATTTTAACATTGCTCCTAAACATCCGCCTGCAGCATTTCGAGTAACATCTTCTTGGTGGCTAACCAAGCAGAGCAAGGTAACTAAGATTTGTTTTTTTATTACTTGAGACATTTTTTCTCCAGAAGGGCCAAGTATACTACGAAGGGCATGTAGCATTGTTTCTCGTACTGCAGATTCATCAGAGTTTTTAATACCATTGTGAATATCATTAAACAAAGGATCGGCTCTCGAGTGTATAGCTACCAGTTCAGATAGTGCGCGTCCTGCTTTCATGCGGACATTTCTATTTTGGTCATGCAACGCCTTCAGAAATGTTGTTTGGAGCTGAGGTAAAAATTGTTTTAATAGGACACCAACTTTATGAAGCAAAATTGCTAATGTTTCTAAAACTGCAGCCTTTACTCCAGAGTTGAACCGGTCCCCTAATATCCGAATCAGTGGACCAGTAATATGTACAACAGATGGTTGTAAGGATTGAGTACTTGTTAAAAAAATCACCTCACCAAGACCTTGAGCTGCATTTTCTTTTTCATCGGGCAAACCATTTAAAATAGCCTCCCGAAAAACGGGTAATAAGGGAGTTATTCCCTTAGGTAAACAAAAGCCTGGAAGTTCAGACTCTTTTAATTCACTAGCAGCAAATCTAACAGCTTGTCGAACATCAGCTACGTGGGCAATTTGTTGAGTTGGATTCAATCCTTTTATCACTGCGTTTAGTGCCTCCCAAGACTTTTGTAAAATATCTTTGTCATTCTCAGCCATTAATCTTAGCAAGCACCGAAGAAGTTGAGGAACATATTGTGAATAGTCTCCCGGCGAATGAATACAGAAAGCACAAAGCAAATTTGCTGAAGATTTCCGCGTGCTCAAATTATCATTTCTCGCAGAACTCATTAATATGTCCATAATTGTTCTAATGCCCACTTCATCGGTGACTGATAATATAACAGTTTGACAATATTCGAGCTCGCGATGTTCATTAACCGTACCTTGGGACTGTGATAAAGCTTCTAGCAATGCCGATAATATTTTAGGCAAATATTTGGTTAAGGCTTCACCAGCCACTGAGACTAAAATGGAGAGAGCTTTTGTATTTACTGGTGGTGACGTTAATTGCGGCACGAGGTACGGCAGCACAACTTTAGATTTGATAGTCATAACTTGCCGCAATCCATCTAAAGTGTTTTCAGCCACTAAAGGATCGGGATTGGATAGTTCTTCTAACATAAAAGGAAGGATATCATCAAGGGCCCGATGACCAACTGTACTGTGTAAAGATTCAAATGTTTTAGCTGCTGCTTCTCTTACTTCAGGTAAAGGATCCGACAAGGCTTTACGTACAGTCGGAACCAAACTATGAACAAATGTGAGAACCATTTCCTTTGAGGTAGATGCCATTATCTCTGACAAACCAATACAAACGCCTTGTCTTTGATCAGAGTGGTTTGAATCTAATCCCTTTTCAAGTATAGGTATTATTTCAGGCAATACTCTTTCACCTAGTTTGCGTACTAAATCACCTAAAGTACGAGCTGCAACTTGCCGTTTATCGTAGCTCGTACTAGCCAAACAGCCTAGTAACAATCCAAATAGAGTCGGCAAAATTTCCCGCAAAGTTCTGGGAGTATTGGTAACAACAACTTTCCATACATGTAAAGCTGCTTGTCTTACCATTAAAGACACATCACTACGCCCCATGTAAAGTCCTGACAAAACTCGGTTTCTACGTTCATCACCCAGGAACCGAATTATTGCTGTATGTGACTGCTCTGTACCAAAGTTGTCATCCTCACTAGCGGTTTCTGTAGTCATTTTTCCGGACACTCCAGATATGCGATATAGCAAGTCTCCCAGTAGTTGCACTGAACTATATCTTATTCGCCAATTGTCATGAAATAAACCCTTTTCAAGCTCTGGAAGTAGAAGAGCAACTGCTGATTCTGCATATAAGTTGACAATTCGTTGACCTGCTTTGAGTGCTGTATCACGTACATATTCACTTTCGTCTGCTAATGCTTTTAGTATTGGATTAATGATTTGGCCGATATACGGTGTAAATTCATCTGGAAAAGCACCAGGCATATATATAAACATCATTATATATCCGTCTTTTACATGCGGTGCAATATCATTTCTTTCTGCTGTGGCAATTATTTCTGGCATAAGTTTGTGCATTTTTTCAACTCCAAGACCTCCAACTACTTCAGAAAGTCCTTGCGCTGCACCACTGCGATCAACACTACTTGACTCTGATGTTAAAGTTTCCATCAACCATGGAAGTAAGTCTTCGAATGAAGTCTCACCCATGCCTTTAACCATGGCACCTAAAGCACGGGCAGATACAGCCCTTACATCAGGAACTGGGTCGAGCAATGATGACTTTAAACCAGGTATTATGTTTGGAAGATAAGGAGTTAAGTCTTTTTGATCTGTTAGAGAATACATATTTCCAATAATTTGTGCAGCCATTTTTCTTGTCTCCGTAGATCGATCCATAAATGCTCTTTGAACAACTGGCATAATTAGAGCCAAAGAAGGCGCATCAATAAAGTGAACAAATTTAGTTTTTAACAATGACTGAAGACAAGCTGAAGTGTTGTTAGAGGGATCTTCTAATGCCCTTAATAAAACCGGAACTAGTGCTTGTATTTCTGGATTTTTTATAACCGATCCTATTACTCTTAGAGCATCAGCACCAGCTTCTTGCACTTTTGTGTGAGAGTCGCCAAGAACTTCGATTAATTTTGGAACGATGCTGGGCAAACATGATGATAGTTGTTTTGGAGCACAAAATGCCATAGCTCCCAAAAGTTCAACTGAAGCTGTTTTTGTGCGCCAAGAATCTTCATCAAGAGCGTCTAGAAGAGATGGAAGCACCAATTTTACTCCATGAGCTGATAATTTTCCCATAACAACTCTTGCAGTATCATCAGCAGCTTGTCGAACATATTGAGATGAATCACCAAAACACTGTAGTAAGTGTGGTAATACATGAACAATATAGGGTTCAAACAAACGTCCTAGAGTAGTACATAACACTTCAAACGCAAAAAGAGCACCCTCGCGATATCTATAGTTCTTCTTTTCTTGAATATACATGGTAAGTTTGGACATTATATCTAACTGTTTGAGCGATAAAATTCCAAGCCCTTTGACAATTCCAGCTATACCATATGCAGCGCCACGTCTCTCGCCATATTTTTCAGACTTCGTTAAAGAGTGTAATAACTTTTTTATTATCGCAGGAGCATCGTCTTTTACAGAGGTCATAAGATGCGGTAAACAGTTCGCAACCGCTTCTTGTACTTGCTGAGATGGCGTAGACAAAGCTTCCAGTAATCGTTTAACAATTGGTTCAATTCGTTTATCATGTTTTTCGAAATGACGCGCCAAGGATCCCATTAATATAACAACTGCTTGTCGTGTGTTGTCAAAACTTTGTGATTTGGGCGCCTTATCCAGAAATCCTTCAAATACAGGTAATAAACTAACAATGGTTTCTTTTCCATGTATGTCAACTATTTTTAAAGCAGCAGCTAACATTTCCTTGTGTACAACTTCATTACGATCGCCAAGTCCTTGAGACACCATAAACTGCATTACATTGTTTATGTCTTCAATAGATAAAAATTCGCCAATATTTAAAATTGCAATTGCAACGCCTCTTCGTGGCTTCCACTGATCAACAGCAGGTTCAATTTCTCGCTCAAACTGATCCAATTTAGGAGGAATCATTATCAGCTTCTCGTTGTAAATTGTTAGCATTTGTTTCAAGGCGTGTATAATTAACTTATTATCACTCACTATCAATGGTGCTAGAGACGCCGCAGAAGCTTTTTGAATACAGAGTTCTGAGTGTGTAATGTTACAAATAATTCTGTCGAATTCTGGATATGAAAAGTTCGTTGCATTCCAAAGGTCAATTGCTAATCTTTGATTTTCATGACACACGTCAAATTTTGCAATCCAAAAGCTAGCAACAATTCTTTTATGCAAGTCACTGTCAGGCTCTAGATCATTAATAATTATAGAAACCATTATTTTTAACGCACGTAATGTTATATCCCTAACAGCCTCCGATTCATTTTGTAAAGCTTTCAAAAATAGTTCAATAGTTTTATGATCAGGTCCAGAACTGGAATTAACTCCGGAAGAAATTGTCGCAACATCTAAGAGTGCGCATCCTGCCTGAGTCTGAACACTTCCTTTACAATTTCTTATCAAATAAAATAATATTTTAAACATTCCATATCTTGGCATTGAATTAAGATCATACTTGTCAGCAGTCGAATTTTTTTTTAATTGAGCATGACTTTCAATAAAATGTATTCCCATTAAAACAATGTCTTCATTTGTAGCAATATTTAAATGAGTAATAGCGCGTTGAACAAATTCGAATGCATACGAAAATGACGGCGCATCAAGAAGGTTGGCAAACGTTTCTTGCTCATTAGAATTTGAACTATTATCTACGTATTTGTTTAGAGCTGATATAATTTCAGCAATACTTTCGTCCAAGTTTCTTGCAAGCCATTCCTTTTTTAAATCACAGGATGGGTTCTGAAGCCTTATTGTAGCAATCGAAATTTCACTGCATAAGTCTTTTTGATTATGAAAGCACATTTTATGTAGAAAATAGTATAGTTCGGTTAGAACTTCAGCAGACAGTGGACTTTTTGAAGCTCTAAGAATCGAATGTAATATATTTTGGAAATGTAAAGCAACACATTTTCCATTTCCAACGCACGCAGATTTAAATAAGCTTATGATTCCCATTAGTTTTTCTCTCAATTGATTAATGCGATATTTAATGCGAAACTCTTTCTCTGTTTGATTTTTAATCAACTCTTGTTGTTTCTGTGTGAGCCTAATGGTTTTCGATTTTCCTTCTTTTTGACGTTTTTCATCAATTTCCCGTCGGAGCTGTATTTCTTCCATTTGTTCCTTATAACTATACACTTTATTCTCTCTTCGCACACCAACAGTTACATATTGCGACTCAATATTTGGTATTACGCTTTTGTCATATAATTCTCCGTCTGGTGTCAAATATGTACGATATTCGTCTTCGGAGACATGGACATTGCTGTGATCATCAAGATGTAATTTAGTTCGCATAATAATAATAGGCAAAACCACATTAGGACTTAGGCGAGCTAATGTTGAAATTGTATTTTCATACACTGCACAAACGTTGAAATTATCAATGAATATATCTTTTATACTATTTATATTAGTGGAAATAAAATGTTCAATATCTAACCCAAAATTATCTTGAAGAGCTGTTTCCCAGAATTTATGGTTAGTATTAACTATTGCAGGATGATGAGCAACGTATAAGAGCAGCATAGCTAGTTCTACAGCATCTTCATAAGGAACATTTGATAATTTACATAAAGTTTGGAGAGCTGTTACAAAAATATGAGATGGAATATAGGACTGATCAATTGGGATATCTGTGTCATAACTAATCTTAGACATATTTATATGGGTTTTATATTCATTGAGAGCAAGTTTTACAAAAGCTACACCTTCAGCGCCTGATATAATTTGTGTAACCTGATTTATTGTATATTCACGTACTTTCCACGAGTTGTTACACATGTTTAATATGAGTGTACGGTATAATGGTTCTATTGGTCCCTTCAATTTATCTGCATATGATGTTAATAGAAATTTGGCTATCAAAGAAATGTGGCATAGTGTTTCGGGTGTTCCTGCCATTAAGAATTTTTCACCAAAGAAAAGCAACTTATTCATATCAAATAAAGAACTCCAAAAGATGGAGTATTTTTCAGTTGGATTCTCTAGTATTAATAATATACATGCAATACAAGCAGCTTCCGAAATTTGTGATAGTTGGGTTGAGCTTTGTAGAGCATTTACATACAAAGATATTAAAGCTGGCACAACATCACTGTCCTTGTTCATTTCCGCATTTTGTATAGAAGAAAGTAACCATTCAAGATAAGCCTGTCGAATTGCCTGACTAGCATTTTTTTGGTCGAGACCCATTTTAAATATCTTAATAAGCACATTGGGAATCTCTGTGGTAAACTTTCCTGTCCACAATGCAAACATTTCTAAAGTACAACATATAACTTTTTCTTGTGATTCATACTCAAGCGTCTTCCAGAATAAATTTACAGCAACATTTAAAAGGTTGAGATTATTTTTCTCTGGTACGATATTATAGCTTAGACATCCAGCACCCTGCAAATAAAAATGGAATTTAATAAGCAATAACAAATGCAAATAACACAATTTTATATAAAAGGCTTAGGTAAAAGGTAAAAAGCTTAATAGGTAAAAGGCTTATACAAGGTGTGTTCCAAAGTAAACAGGACTTAAAAAAAAAACAGAACAAATGGTTTTTTTTGGCAAAATCAATTTATTTTATTCAAAATAGTCTCCTTCTGCTTCAATATAGCTTTTTGCACGATCCAAAAGCATGTCGAACGAGTGTTTTAGTTCGTTGGCCGGTATGGCCGACAGCATGCCGGTGCAAGCCTTTTGAATGGCCTCTACGTCTGCATAACGCTTTCCTTTCATGGGCAAATGCATTTTTCCGAAAAGGTAGAAGTCGCACGGTGCCATATCAGGTGAATACGGTGAGTGGTTATTGGTTAAAATGTGATTTTTGGTCAAATAATCGGTCACAAGCGTCGATCGAATATTGGATTCTGAGCAATTTTTGGTCGTCAGTCAATTTGTGCGGAACAAACCGTGCACACACCTTTCGTAAGCCCAAATGTTCGGTCAAAATGCGATAAATCGGTGTTTTGGAGATGTTCAATTCCATTTCCATCAATTGCATCGATGATTTCGGCTGATTTTTGATGAATTCACGCACAGTTTCGATGGAATTTTCGGTGATCACGAATTTTGATTGGCCCACATGTTGATCGTCATTTATGTCCTCATGACCACTTTGAAAACGTTTAAATCACTCGTGCACTCTTCTACGGGATAGGCAATCATCGCCATAAACTTGTTCCATCAATTGAAACGTTTCGGTAAAAGTTTTACCAATTTTAAAACAAAATTTAATGCTGACTCTTTGTTTGAAGCTCATTTTCGCACCGATAACACAAACATACTGACACTTAAAACGCAATAACATCACTTATAATTGATGAAATGTCATGAAATTCTCACTGGACAATCGATAAAGATAGCAGATTCTAACGCACCAGTCGACATATAGATAGCGCCACCAGGGGGCGCTAGATTCAAAAAGTCCTGTTTACTTTCGAAAGCACCTTGCAGAATAACCAAACTTGGTATCGAGGTTCCCCTAGGTCCTAGGCAGGTCAAGATTATTTTTTTTTATTCTGATACACCCCCCCACTCCCGCGCTATTCGTCGTTTTTTTTTTATAAATTCCGTAATTCTTGGAATTTTGAAATCAATTTTAGTAGTTACATCCAGTTAATACTTATGTGTCCGTGTGCTGCCTGCAGCTCTGCCCGCAGCTGTTGTTGTTGTTGCTGCTTCGGTTCAACTTTGTGCTGCATACATACACGCATAGACACGATGATGTAAATGTATGCTGTTAAAACTGTGCATAAACATGTCTTCTATGTATGTATTAAATAAATTTTCTTTATTAATTTAATTATTTAATTCAATTTTTTTTAATAATTTTTTTTTTTTTAATTTTCATTTTTTGTGGAGAGTAAATAATACCGTGAAATAATAAAATGTCAGCATAAATGTAAATTCTTTATTCAGTGAGTTTGTTACAATGTTTAATAATTTAGTATTAAACATGTATTTGGATATACAACTACAACGACGGCAACGACTGACTGCGGATCTACAACCGGGACGTATGACTGCAACTGCGACTGATGATTGCTGAACTAAATCTGCGACTGATGACTGCTGAACTACAACTGCAAGTGAACGAACTAGGAGAGGCAGGACTTCCAATTCCGCTGTATATCGCCTGTTTACATTCGGTTATCCTGCTCATCTTGATTCCATTCAACGTATTTTCAAAGTTTAAAATCTCTGCGCAAGTTGATGTTACGTTTGGGCCTTCGATTTGGGCAGCTTTTTTACCTTATATCGTCCGATCCGTTTGACTTTAACCGCTTCTTATGGTCTTAGAACCGAGCTAACCAGCTTTCTGCCTCCGATGAACTGCGTTCGTTTCACAGCAACTACGTCTCTTTCATTATAAACGCGATCGCCTTTGCGGGCTTCTTGACGAGTTTCTTGTCTTGCCCTATTGAAGTCATCTATCATTTCGTGTTCCAACGCAGCTGCAAATCGTCGGAGATCTTGCTGTGCTCTTTGGTTTCAAGCATTATTTCAAACGACGATTTTTGTGTGGACACATGAATATGGGAGTTGATTGCCTTTTGAACTTGTGGGACGAACTTATACCATTTCAAAGTATCGTCTGCAGAAAGCTTGCTAACTATGGACTCTGTTTATTTCCATTTTCCAGCCCAAAAACGCTCGACCATTCCTCCAGCTTTTTTATGCCTTCTTCAGCAGCAGTGGATTTTGTCGTATAGATCCATACAAACTTCTAGAACCCTTCAATCATGGTAAATATAAACTTATACTGTTTTGCCCTGGAGTCCATTGGGCCTAAATGATCGACGTATAGAGATTGTAAGGGACAACTGCATTTGTCTATGCAATAAAGATATCGCTCCTGCTTGCCAAGTTCTCAGAATCTCATGATGCATTTTATGCAGGCCGAAATGATTTGTGCCAGCTTACGTTTTAGGTGTGGGATATAAAACTGTTGCTTCAATTGATTTGGGGACCACGAGAAGATCAAGGCCATTCACGTACTTATAAAGAATATCTCCTTTCATCTTAAAACCTTGATACGGATAGTCTTTGAAAATGGTCAACACTGCATTAACGAAGCTATATTTTCGCAGCTCGTGTTTTAGGCGCGCTGCAACTTCAGATCCAACAACGAATACGTTCGAGAGACGACTTAAGAAACCAACATGCTTCAATAGATCTGCACTACGATGTTCAACCACAAAGGAATAATCCCGAAGTACTAGAATCCATTGGGCAACTTCACGAGGTATATCCTTTTTCTGTACAGTTTGGGTAAATGCAGCGCAATCTGTGACGAACTTAAAGGTATTGCCCAGCAGGTAGTGTCTAAATTTCTGGATCGCCAGATAAGCAGCCTTCACCTCAAGTATATAGCTAGGGCATTTGGAATCACTAAGTATCGTCTTCTTACTCCAAAAAAATATTGGGTGAAGCTCGTAGCCAAATCGTCGTAGCAACGCTGCCCCAAAACCATCCTTAGATGCATCTTCATAAAAATTCGATGTCCGGTACTTTTCGATTTTTTTTAAATATTTTTTCAAAACTAAAGTGAGTTTTCGTTGTTTTTGCTTGTTAGAACACATTTTTATTCAATTCGATTATTAAAAGGTTCTCAATCATGGGTAATGACAGAAGTTGTACGCCATTCATGAACAAATCAATCCTTAAACTTCAAAAGAATGGTATGACGATTCAGGCTATTGCAACTCAAATATTTTGATGTAGGAAAATTGTTTTTACTGTTTTTAACCAATACCGAAAAATAAAAGAAGCAATAGAAATATCTTGTCAAACTTCGAAACGTTCGGATAGTATGAATGGGTAATTTGGATCTCCGTAGGCGATTTGTAGACATCCAGCTTAAACTGTGGTATCAAAACGATGCAACAACATCTGAAGGAACTGTCGCTGGTCGTTTGCTTGAGGCAGTGGTCCATTAGCGAAACTTACGCATCAAACAAAAGGTGACAATTACGTAAAAACGACGACGCTAAAACCCATGTTGATTGAACTCTCAACAAATGGAAAAACATAGTACGAACTGCTGAAATAATGATTGACCGATTTGGTCTTTATGGTAGAAAATAAATGCGAAGCCAAAAAGTATTAAAACTTAATCCTAAATGTGTGTCAACTGTCGTCAAGTATGGTCCAGACAAAATAAATATTTAACAGTGTTTCTCATGGAACGGAGTTGGTCATATATTCCGCATCGAGAGATTTCTGACATGGGAGAAGTAAGTGGATATATTGAGGGATATTTTGATAGCATAGGCGAATAAAACAAGTAAAAAATTTATGTCGGGTGTCCCGACTTTGAAATACTCTGCACATATGTTTAGAATAATTAAAGAAATTAAAAAAAGAGAATAAAAAATTATTTTTTTGATCGATTTTACCTCTTTTGGTATTTGTACTCACGTAAAGGCTGTATAATTGCACATATACAAAGCAATTGCATCTATGTGAGTGTATGTATGCTTATGCTCATATATTCGTGTCTGTGTAAGCATGTTCGCAGTCAACCCAAGCACCAGCATCAAAAACAGCCGCGGGCAGCGCTTGAGCAGCACTGCAGCAGCAAATATATTTATGGCTATAACTTCTTGTTAAATCGGTCTATCATGATGAAACGTGGCATACGGACACATAGCTGGGTATTTGCAAAATTTGAATTCGAAATTCCAAGAATTACGGGATTACGATTTGCATGGGAGGGGGGGGAGAGAGGGAAATTCCAAAATACACACTTTCTGCGTATTCACATAAGGCATGTGGGACTAAAATATGGTGTACGTAGGTCTTATAGTCTCCGAGATATAGGCGATTATAAGAATGGAAAATTGGGAATACCCCCATAGGGGGGAAATGAAGGGGAAAATCAAAAATATAAAACAAACTTGCACAGCGTACACACATAACGCATCTTTGTGCAAAGTTTGGTGTCTCTACCTCTTATAGTCTCTGAGATCCAGGTGTTCATACGGACAGACAGACACACAGGGCTAGATCGACTCGTCTCGTCATGCTGATAAAGAATATATATACATTGGGTTGCAGAGATGGCTATTGAAAAACCCTAACAGAACTTGTGTCTAAAAATTATTTCGTTAGACGCGCCGAATGTTTTGGGTCATTATCTTGCTTACAGGCCCAAACAGCCGTAATTTAGTTCAGGAGAACTAAATCCCATTGCGCACTTATGGAATGACATTAAAAAAGTCATTCCTTAATAGAACATAGGGAATTTAGATACGGTTTTCAACGAAATTAAGAAAGTATGGTCGACAGGGGTGCTAGCACCTTATAAAGTCAATAAATCTTTGATGCCGCGATGTTCTAAAACAGAAATGCTTTCCTACGAAATGTTAAAGATATTTGCATAAATAGTTTATGTTTTTTGGTTATAATGTTTGCATTTTGCAATTTCTGTTGTGTACATTTTTGATGTTTCAAATTAGTTGTCTCAGTCAAAACTGATACTCAAACAAAAAACACTTAAAAATAAAATATTTAAGCTACTGACTTGAACTCAATGATGCTTTTTGTTAAGTTTATATGTCTAAGTTATATGTCTCCACAAAAAGGAAAAATTAAAAAAAAAAAAATTTTTAAATTAAATTATTAAAAAAATGAATGAATTAATTAATTAAATTAAATTAGAATACATGTTTATGTTCAGTTTTAACAGCATAGATTTACATCACGTACCTATGCGTGTTTATATGCGTGTATGTATGCAGCACAAAGTTGAACCAAAGCAGCAACATCAACAACAGCTGCGGGCAGCGCTGCCGACAGAGCTGCAGGCAGCGCATGAGCAGCGATTTTACTTATGGCTATAACTTTCTTCAGAATTGACCTATCATGATGAAATTTGGCACACGGACACTGGATGTACCTCCAGGTTTTCATACGAACAGACTGACAGACATAGATCGATTCGTCTTGACATGCTGATCAAGAATATGCATACCTTGTGGGGTATGCCACGCCTCCTTCTGCCTGTTACATTTTTGGCTCGCGCAAACCTACTGTTGGCGCAGATGCTGTTTTAGATTAGGATAGTTTAAGAGAAATATTTGAATTTTAGTTTAGGGCGAAAAGAGAGCGTGAGAGCGGCCGTTTGCGGACGTCGCCTCCTTAGGCTTAGTTTAGCATGTAAGCCGAATTTTGAAGTTAGTTGTAAAATAGAACTAAATAGAAGCACAAACGCCACCGCATCGTGTCGTAATTTTCGATATTAAAAAAAGTTAAAAGCAAGCGTCCCATTCTTCTTTGTTGTTATAAAATTTATATAAAATAATATAAATTTTCATTGGCGCCCGAGCAGGGACTTGCTTGTTTTTTTTAAATTAAAACTTTAATTTGTGCGGAACCGCGTCGGTCGTGTTGTTGCTGCACTGGGGATTGTGTTGTGTTGCTGCCACGTCAACTGGATTTGGAGGATGAGTCAAGTCGACCAAAGGGAAGTTCCTGAGCCAAAGTCGACTTCACAGGTACTGTGCTAAAGTTTGAAAGTGAAATTTAACCAGCGAATTGCTTATTTCGGTCTTCAACTTTCAACGTTTGGCACATACGTGACCATAATATAATACGGTAGATAGTTGAGCATAATTAACACAGATATAAATCGCATGTCGTACTAATACTAAATAAAAGTGAACCGCTATAGGCAATTATTTAAAGTGCCAAATTATGATTTGTTATACATACATACATACATAAATATACATAGCCACTTTTACATACGGCATCCCCCCCCCCCCCCCCCCCCCCCCCCCCCCACGTCAATCTCAGCCAACCGTCGGCAGTTTTCGTTTGTTGCTTGCTCTCGTTGTTCTCATCAAATTCGCCGTTGTCGTTATTACATATGTACATATATACCGACATACTCGCATACATAACTTAGCTAATACATTGCTGTCGTGTTCGCGCTTAAGCTGCTGCATTTTTTGTTTGCCTGCGCTTCGCATAATACATGCATAAGAATTAGCTGTTCTGCTAACGCACACAAGGCATTTGTATTAGAATTATTCTTTTCGTTTGTCGCCACTTTCGCTGCTGCTCCCAAAAGTATTGCCTTCGACGGTCAGTCAACTGCAGTTATTCTCGTTTTCGTTCGCACTGCTAGACGACCATCTGTTGCGCTCCCCTACACTTGCTGAGAACAGCATATTATTTTCGATTACTCGCTTGTCACTTGACAATTTTCGTTCGATCAAAGTTTAAAACCTTAAATCAATATGAGTAAGGACTTGATCGAAGAACTTAAAAGGAAGCGCGAGGGCTGTATGACGAGTATATGTCGTATGCAACGGCAATTAAAAGAAGGCTCGATTTCGTTAGAGCCAATCGAGTTAGAATGCAGGTTAGAGCTTCTAACAACTCATATAGAAACTGCAAATATATTGCAAAGCAAAATTGAAGCAAAAGATACAGAAGATGACTACCATGAAGAGCTGGAAGAAACTTGCATTATGACCAAATCCTTATTAAAAGGCCAGCTGGAAAAACTAAGAAGAAAAAGCATCGACAATTCAAGTTCGGCAAACGGTATTGCACCGTCTACTTCAAAAAAGCCAAGGTGTCGATTGCCAGCGGTCGCTCTTCCAACTTTTAGCGGCAAGCATTCTGAATTTAAAAATTTCATGAGTCTTTTTGAAACTTTTGTTCACAATGATGACACACTGCATGATATTGAAAAATTCAATCACTTAATATCATGTTTGGCTGGTGACGCTTTAGGCACAGTTCGCGCCTTCCAAGTGACGGAAGACAATTATAGCAAAGCCATTGAAAGTCTAAAGCGGGTGTACGAAAATGACTGCCTAATATTTTTCGATAACATATCGACACTTTTCAATCAGCAAAAGATTTCC
The DNA here is from genome assembly GCF_003285725.1 of Scaptodrosophila lebanonensis. NCBI lineage: Eukaryota > Metazoa > Arthropoda > Insecta > Diptera > Drosophilidae > Scaptodrosophila > Scaptodrosophila lebanonensis. The sequence continues at coordinate 157,855 of NW_022060580.1, read as the reverse complement.
CAGCCATCTGCGTCAGCTTTGAGAAGCCTGATCGACACAGTGTCGGCCACCTATGACTCACTTCTGTCAATTGGTGACGACAAGAAAATCGCTAATGCCATTTTAATTTATTTAGTTATGGGCAAAGTCGATCCTACCACAAAAAAGAAGTGGGAAGAGCAGCTCGACTACACAACGCTCCCACTATGGCGAGATTGTGAGACTGCTCTTAACAGACGCTACCAGCATATTGTTGCTGAAGAAGCTAGTAAAGCTCAAGCGAAGGGCAGCCAGTCGAGCAATAACACTCAGACTCAAAAAGTCAAAAATGCTAGCAGGATAAATCATTCGTTCGTTGCTGCCAAAAACGAACAGAATAACCTTTGTCAGTTTTGCAATTCAGCTGACCATTCGATTGGCAATTGCCAGGCATATATTGCCTTGTCAGTGCAGCAAAGGTTTGACTTCGCTAAAGGTGCGCCTTTGTGCATAAACTGTCTTCGACGAGGCCACACAGTAGCGAAGTGTAAGGCAAAGAAATGTAGCGTGTGCCAACGTTCTCATCACACACTGCTACATATTTATACTGCTAGCACAAATCTTGCGTTACCACCACCCTCTCAGCCACCACATCTTCAAGATAGCTCTTCCACTTCGCATGCCATGCATGCGACTGCTTCGGATAGAGTGGTTCTTGCAACAGCAGTCGTTAAAACGAAAAGTGGCGATTGGAGAATTCATACAGTGGTGAAGTCGCGTGTCAATTGTAGCGAGTTTTCCGCAGATTTTTGGATCTTGGGATCGATTTCTGGTTATCATCCCGATCAAGCGGTGAACACCAGCGGGTGGAGGGTCCCCAAAAATATTCAATTGGCCGATCCTCAATTCCATAAACCGCAAAAAATTGATATGTTAATTGGAGCAGTCATTCTTCGACTTATTGTCGGTAGGCCAAATAAAGCAAGGCCCTGAGTCTCCCACATTACAAAAAACGCTTCTCGGCTGGATAGTGTCAGGCAGATGCTCTACTCAACCTAAAACGAGTATAGAAGGAGCAGTGAATTTAAGTTGCCAAGAAGAACAATTACTTTCGATAGACTCAACGATACAAAAGTTTTGGTCCATTGAGGACTTGCCTAATAATTCGAAAGTTCTTTCACCTGAGCAACAGTTTTGTGAACAACACTTTGTTGATAATACAAAAATCTTGTCGTCTGGTCGATTTCAGGTACGGTTACCTTTTAAATCTGACCCAAAAAATCTTGGCTCGTCGTATGAAATTGCGAAACGTCGTTTTTTGTCGCTTGAAAGGAGGTTGTCAAAAGACCCTCAAATGAAAAGCATGTATCTGGAATTTATGGACGAGTATGTTTCGCTCGGTCACATGTCCTCAACGCACAACAAAATTCCAGATACTCCACACTATTTTATTCCGCATCATTGTGTCCTGCGGCCTCAAAGCACGTCGACCAAGTTGCGTGTCGTTTTCGATGCCTCTTGCCGCACGTCCACTCAGATTGCGTTGAATGATACCTTAATGGTCGGTCCAACAATTCAGGAGGAGCTTTATTCTACGCTGCTTCGTTTTCGTTTGCGAAAGTTCGCCTTAGCGGCAGACATTAAAAAAATGTACCGTCAGGTGATGGTGCACGAAGCAGATAGAAACTATCAGCTCATAGTGTGGCGAAGAGATCCGTCTGAGTCTTTGAAAATCTTCAGGTTAAACACTGTAACATATGGCACGTCGCCAGCTCCGTTCTTGGCGGTGCGGTGTTTAACAAGGCTGAGTGAAATGGTCCGTTCCTCACATCCAACAGCTGCTGAAGTTATTCGGAGCGACTTTTATGTCGACGATATGTTAACTGGTGCTGAAAGCGTTGAACAGCTAAAAAAGCTTCGAGCAGAAGTGTCGCACGTTCTTCAAAGTGCAGGCTTCGAATTGGCAAATCGGTTTTCGAACTGCTCGGAACTGTCCGCATTTGATAGCACAGTTATTCCAGTAGCCACAGTCGACTCAAACCCAACCAAAACGCTCGGCGTTATGTGGTTGCCGAAGGAAGATGTATTTCAGTTTCAGTTGGAAAATTCCTTCCTAGATCTCCACTCGACAAAACGGAACATATTATCGGTGACTGCCAGGCTTTTCGATCCTCTGGGCCTTCTTTGCCCGCTGATCACCAAAGCAAAAATGTTGCTGCAAGATTTGTGGCTACAAAAACTAGATTGGGACGAATCCATCCCTGAGAATCTTCATACAGTTTGGGACTCATTTAAGCAGAATTTCTTGAACCTCAGCGGTATTCAAGTCCCTAGATTCGTCCATATAGATACGCAGTCACCCATTCAAATACATGCGTTCGCCGATGCCTCAATGCGAGCTTATGGCGCCTGTATTTATGTTCGTGTTTCGACTGCGAATGGTTGGAAAGTGTCACTTTTGACCTCAAAATCCAAAGTAGCTCCACTCAAGACGAAAACTTTGCCTCGTCTTGAGCTGTGTGCAGCTCACCTTCTCGCAGATCTTTTTCGTCAAGTCCGCCCGTTGCTTAATTTTCCAATAGACAAGATAGTTATGTGGACTGACTCGGAAATAACGCTCCACTGGATCAAGTCACATCCGTCGGCATGGTCAGTTTTCGTTTCAAACAGGGTTTCTCAAATCCAAGAGTGGTTCGAGAATGCAACGTGGCGACATGTCCCAACGAAATCCAACCCAGCAGACATCGTGTCCAGAGGATGTAATGTAGACGAGTTGCGAAGCTCCATTTGGTTTACAGGGCCAGCCTTCCTCATGGAATCGGAAGAAAATTGGCCTGTGAATGCTCACTTCGAGCCGCCTAAAAATTCAGCTGCCCTAGAAATTCGTAAGGCTGCTGTAGTTTTACTCGCAGATCGGCAAGCCAATTATAGTCTCGAAGTTATCGAAAGCTACTCGTCACATTCAAAATTGCTGAGGGTGTTCGTTTGGGTTTTTGGATTTATACAAAGGTGCAGAAAGGTCTCGAAGCCCTTTGACCCTATAGCCAAGCCAAGCGAACTCAATTTGGTATTCAACAAAATTGTTCAAGTCATCCAGAACAATGAGTTCGGTGACGAAATCGACAAGGTTCGAAAAAAGAGAACACTTAACGCTAACTTACAGCGTCTGAGTCCATTTCTACATGAGTTTAGAGAAGACGGTTTATTGTTTTCCTTGCTGAGAGTGGGGGGAAGATTATTAAATGCTCCTATCCCGTACGAAGCCAAGTTTCCGTTGTTGCTTTCTAAAAAGTCGCAATTCATAAGATCGTACGTATCTTATTTGCATGTGTCAAATTGCCATGCTGGCCCTAGATCGCTGGTGAGCCTGCTTCGTGAGCGAGTTTGGCTGGTTAACGCTCAGGAAGTGTGTCGCCGAACAGTACGTTCGTGCATCCTCTGCTTCAAATGGAAGCCCCGGTTGGCCTCCCAAGTAATGGGAAATCTTCCGACAGACAGGCTCCAGCCGTTCCACCCGTTCGAAGTATGTGGTGTTGATTTTTGTGGCCCTATAAGCACAACGCTCCGCATCCGTGGCAAGCCACCGCACAAGTCGTACGTGGCTCTTTTCGTTTGTTTTGCCTCGAAAGCGGTTCACTTAGAGCTTGTGTCAGATCTAACCACTGATGCTTTTCTCTTGGCTTTTGAAAGGTTCGTCGGCAGGAGAGGCATCCCTCGCAAAGTTTACTGCGACAACGCAACGAACTTCGTGGGAGCCGACAGGAAGCTGCAGGAGTTCCGAGCGAGATGGGAGAAGGAGGCGGAAGGCGTACGCGAATTCGCATCAAGAAAAGGATGCGAGTTTGCGTACATACCACCCAGAGCGCCTCACTTCGGCGGTCTATGGGAGGCAGGCGTCAAGTCTGCAAAGCACCTGTTCCTACGGACGGTGGGCAATGCGCTCCTGACCGCAGAAGAGCTCGGAACACTCCTGGCGAGCGTCGAGGCGGTGCTGAACTCTCGGCCACTGGGACCACTCAGAGCGGACCCCAGCGACGGCGAGGCGCTAGCCCCGGGCCACTTTCTAATCGGGCGGCCTCTTCTGGCGACTCCAGCTCCACCGCTCCCGGACATCGACAGCCAAACCTGCTTAAGGCGATGGCGCAATGCCTCGTGTCTCAAGCACAGGTTTTGGCAGCGATGGTCCCGGGAGTACATTTCGAGCCTCCAGGTGCGAGCGAAGTGGTTCCAGGAGGAACCCAACGTCGTCGTGGGACAACTCGTCGTGGTGGCCGAAGACAACGTGCCGCCACAAAAGTGGGTACTTGGCAGGGTCACCACAACTCACGTCGGGACAGACGGGAAGGTGCGGGTGGCCGACGTCGCCACGAGTAGCGGCAATCTCCGAAGGGCGATTCACCGGCTGGCGCCATTGCCCGTTGAAGGACGATGTCCCTCCAAGGGGGCCGGTGTTGGCGCAGATGCTGTTTTAGATTAGGATAGTTTAAGAGAAATATTTGAATTTTAGTTTAGGGCGAAAAGAGAGCGTGAGAGCGGCCGTTTGCGGACGTCGCCTTGCGCCCTTTTTTCGCCGCCTTAGGCTTAGTTTAGCATGTAAGCCGAATTTTGAAGTTAGTTGTAAAATAGAACTAAATAGAAGCACAAACGCCACCGCATCGTGTTGTAATTTTCGATATTAAAAAAAGTTAAGTTATTTGTTGTTATACAATTTATATAAAATAATATAAATTTTCACCTACTATGTACTTTTGTACATTTCATGTACAGAGTATAATAACAAGTAAAGAAGCTAAAGTCGGGTGTATCGACTTTGAAATACCCTGTATGTACATATGTTTAGATCAAAAATATAAAAACAAGAAAGGAATTCTAAAGTCGAGCGAGCTCATCTCTTAAATATCCTGTACCTCCCACCAAAAAGACAAAATTAAAAAAAAAACATTTTTCAGTAATTTTAAAAAATTATATTAATTAAATTAAATACAAAATATTCAATACATATATACAAAAGTGGAGACATGTTCATGTACAGTTTCAACAGCATACATTTCCATCAGAATCGTGTCTATGAGTGTTTATGTGCGTGTATGCTTGCAGTACAGAATTGAGCCAAAACAGCATCAACAAAGACAACTGCGGGTAGAGAATGAACAGAGATTAAATTTATGGATATAACTTCCTTTTAAAGTCACCTATCCATATGGATACATAAGCAAGAAAGGAATGATTTTCAAAATTCCAAGAAGAACGGGAGATATGGAAAATCGCCAAAAGCGGGAGATTGGGGACTTAAGAGAATCTGTATATCAAGTTTGGATATCAAGAATCAAGAATATATATACTTTGTGCCAGAATTCATTTACTTTCCGCCATGCCTTACATACAGGGTGCGCCATCTTTTATGTCGGTATGTAAACATTGAATATCATACATTCGCACAAAATTAGTATTTACCCTTTTACCCTTTAGGTACAGAGCATAAATATGTATTAATGTAGTTCAAGGAGTAACTATACTGCTTTTGTTTTTAAAATTGGACTTAATATGAATCTTATCAAATTTAATGTTTATTATTTTACTATCTTAATGTAAATTATGTATACATAAATACATTCAGAATATGTATGAAAAAACACGTACCTGTAGTAAGTTGAGCCTATATTCAACAACATTTATTTTGCCATCAGATCCACTCAAAATTGAAAATATTTGTTCTAATAAAACCTTGATAACGTCTTCATCTGAGCACTTCTGGGACAATGTCTTCAACGACTCTAAAGATTCACGTCGGGCCACTTCATCTTTGGAATACAAATTTTGAATTAAAATTTTTCCAATTTGGGTACCGTAGCGGCTGCAATTTATATTTATTGCGTCAATAATAAGACCCAGACTTTCTAGGGTATTTTCAGGACTTCGGAGAAGATTTCTTTGCAGGGGGGGGTATATATGTAATTCAAACTCGGAGTCGGTAATTGTTTTCAAAAATGGATAGCAAGCTACGATGAATGCCTTTTGTGGCTTAGTTTTCGACAAAATCATACTTTTCACAAAATATTCTATAATTTGATCTTTGTTGTTTTTTAAAACTGTGGTAGCTTGATTTAGTTGATTTTCATATTGGACCATTAGCATTATAAGAATTGTTACATTGGAGTTTGGATCCAACTGTAAAAGTGTTTGTACGGTATCACTAAAAATATTGTCGTCTTCCCACAATTCATATAGCACTTTTCTGGCAGCATCTGTAACTCGTTGTTGTGAAGCTAGTAAGGTCATTTGGTATAATAGTGACTGGTATTCAAAAAGCCTCCGTTTCTCCGTTTTATAAATATTTGATTCAGCATTTCCGTTTTTTAGTAGCAATGCAATCCAACTTAAAGCAATAACAGATGATTTTGAAGACTTTTGTACAGGTGCTAAAGGCAGTTCTTTTAATGTGAGCGTTTTTAGCACAGATAACATGTATTCAAAAGTTATGTCATGATGCTCTTTTGCCAAATCGGAAATAAGACGCCGGACTAATTGTTGTGATGATGGATCTTTGTACTTTGTTAGTGTAGTTCCAATCACTTTGCATATTCCACGAATTATTGCTGAATTAATACCTGAAATTCAGAAAATATTTTCCATGAGAAACAATAGAGAACACTACAGTCGAGCAAGCCCGACAGTGTAATACCCTGTACCCAGGTAAACTTCTGTCACTGAGTTATATGCGCCCATAGCAGCAGCAAAAAGAGGAAGAAGAAGAGCGAACTTGTTGCTGCAGTTTGGGGAGGTTGTACTGGCGAGAATTTGTTTCGCTAATAACTTTTCTTAGAATTGACCGAATTGAATAAAAAACAACAGTAGACAATTATATATAAATTATGTGTGCAAAGTTTGGTTTAGGTAGTATTTGAAATGTGGACGCTATTGACGAAATTCTGTAGCGGGGGAAGGGGGGGAAAATTCCAAAAAATAAAATAAACTCGTCCTTTCTCGGACCTAGGAGAATCTGGATGCCAACTTTGGTTATTCTAGCTTTTATAGTTTCTGAGATCCTCGCGTTCATCCTCGCGTTCATCCAGACGGACGGACGGACGGACATGTCTAGATCGATTTCTCTCGTCATGCTGATTCAGAATATATATACTTTATGGGGTCGGAGATGCTTCCTTCTGCATGTTACATACTTTGCACAAACCTAATATACCCTTTTTACCCTACGGGTACAGGGTATAAACATTGTACATGTATTAAGTAAATTAAATTAAAGCAAGTGGAGAACCTAACGGCGGATGTCAAAACTTTGAAATACTATGTACATATGTGTAGAATATTTATGCGTGCCTAAGTGTGTTTGTGTGTCATAATTACTAACTGAGGCATTTGCCAAATTTACGTCAAAAATTCCAAGAATTTCGGGAATTATGGATAATCACGAATGGCGGTGGTGAGGGGGAGGGCGAGAATTTTCTAAAAAATAAAACAAAATCGCATAGCGTACACACATAAGGCATCTTTGTGCAAAATTTGGTGTATCTAGCTCTTATAGTCTTTCAGATCCAGGTGCTCATACGGACGGACGGACAGACAGACAGGGCTGGATGGACTCGTCTTGTCTTGCTGATCAAGAATATATATATTTGTGGGGTCTGCCACGCCTCCTTCTGCGTGTTACATTTTTCACCTCTCGCAAACCTAATATACTCCTGCACATTCCATTTGCAGAGTATAAAACAAGAAAGGAATGCTAGACTTGAGCTGGCTCAATTCTTAACTCTTAACTCGAAATTCTGTAGTGGGGAAAGGAGGGGAAATTCCACAAAAAAAAATAAACTCGTCCTTTCCCGGAGAATCTGGATACTAACATTGGTTATTCTAGCTTTTATAGTTTCTGAGATCGTTGCGTTCATCCAGACAGACGGACATGTCTAGATCGATTTATCTCGTCCTGCTGATCAAGAATATGTATACTTTATGGGGTCGGAGATGCTTCCTTCTGCCTGTTACATACTTTGCACAAACCTAATATACTCTTTTTACCCTACGGGTACAGGGTATAAACATTTTATTAATATACCAAATTTAATATAAACTATTCAACACAATTTCATTTATATATAAGATGTGCGAAATAATTAACTAGGACACTACGTTTCATTGTATAACAACTGAACCGTTGAATATATTTTCAAATAACAAACTATTGCTTAATCTTAATAATATTATCAAAATACTTAAAGTAATATAAAGCACATAAAACTTAAGAAAATATAATTACAAAATTAAGCAAAATATTTTCAAACGAAATATTTAACTAGGACAAATTTACTCTTTATTCTATGTTAAAACTAAACAAGAAAGGAATCCTAAAGTCGAACGGGCTCAACTCTTAAATACCCTGTACCACCCCACAAAAAAAAAAAAACAAAATAAAGTAATTTAAAAATTTTTAATTAATTTACTTTCTATATAGTATATAAAACAAAATCTACAATTTTCATCCGATTAACTTCAAACTTAGTTTGTATACTCTCATAAAGAATACAAGAAAAACTGCATACATACTTGGTTTTCGCTATTTTTCATGGGGCTAGAATTTTAGGGATTTTCCCGTGGAATAATCGGGACACGAAAAGCTATACGCAATCAACGCACAGCCCAAACGGTAAGAGCTAGGAAGCTGAAATTTGAGCTCAAGTATCCCATCATAGTGTAGCTGAGCACTAAGAAGGAATTTTGGTAAATTCGAGCTCCAAGTGGGGGAAAACGAACTCCAAAGTTTGTTTATTAAAATCCGTATTTTTCCACCAATAATTATTATTATATGAGTGCGTTTGTTCTCTTTCGCAAAAGAGTTGAGTGAAAACATAAGCAAACAAGAAACGTAAATAAAGTTGCCAGATGGGCTGCTTAACTAAAGCGAGTGACGTTACTTTACATATCAAATAGCGCTTATGTTATTGTGTTGTCCTCCAACAATATTCAACACATGCATATAATAAATTTACATCAGAATCGTATCTCTGTCTGTTTATATGCGTGTATGTATGCAGCACAAAGTTGAACCAAACTGCAAGAACAACAGCTACGGGCAGAGCTGCCGGCATGTATGCGATTTTATTTATGGATATAACTTTCTTCATAATTCATGATGAAACTTGGTATACGGATATATAATAACTAACTGGGTGTGACTACCAAAAAAGAACAAACTCGCTTTTCTCGGGCTCAGCAGAATCTGGATACCAAGTTTGGTTATTCTAGCTCTTATACTTTCTGAGATCCTTGCGTTCATACAGACAGACAGACGGTCAGGCAGACGGAAATGGCTATATCGACTCGGCTTGTCATCCTGATCAAGAATATATATAAGTACTTTGTGGGGTCTGCCTTCTGTGTTTTCCATGTACCCTCGCACAAAACTAATATACCCTTTTACCCTTTCGGTGCAGGGTATAAAAACTGCATACTCGGTTTTTCGAAATTTGTGTTGTAGTCTGAATTATTGGGTTTATAATATTTAATCACTTGTTCAAATGAAAAGTGTGTGTTATAAATTTTGTTCGGTCGATTTGAAATTTGGGTAATGTGATCTACGTAACTAAATCTACAACTTTGCATTCAAGGATTTTCAAAATATAGAAATACTGGTTTCCCTTTACAAATGCAGGCAGAAACAAGTAAAAAAGCTAAAGTCGGGGGTCCCGACTTTGAAATACTCTGTACATATGTTTACAATAATTATAGAAAATAAAAAAAATTAAGAAAATAAAAAAAAAATTTGTTCGATTTTACCTTTCTCGGTATTCGAACTCACGTAAAGGGTGTATAATTGCACATTTACATAGCAATTGCGGTTGTGTGAGAGTATGTATGTCTATGCGCATCTATTCGTGTCTGTGTAAACATGTGTGCAGTCAACCAAAGCACCAGCATCAACAACAGCCGCGGGCAGCGCTTGAGCAGCGCTGCAGCAGCAAATATATTTATGGCTATAGCTTCTCGTTAAATCGGTCTATACATAACCTAATATACTTCTGTACATTTCATGTACAGAGTATAAAAACAGAACAAATGGTTTTATCGGCAAAATCAATTTATTTTATTCAAAACTAGCAGGTATTGCCCGTCTTAACCCGGCTCAATATAATGTTTCCAATTGTATTTATTTTGTGTGTGCATAACCTACCCATATGTTTTCACCTTATAAGTTATCAGTAGGAAGGCATTTAAGGTATTTAAATGAACATTTTCTGTTCTTGACAAAAAATTGTTCAGTAGTCCGTACATTTTTGTTCTTGCCAAACTATTTCGTTAAACGAACATGACCACTATAACTAATATTTTTTAAAGCTCGTTTTCCCCCCTTTGGAGCTGGAATTTTCCAAAAGCCTTTCTTAGTGTGCTCCTACACTATGATGGATACTATGAAAGGATACTTGAGTCCAAATTTCATCTTTTACCGTTTGGGCTGTGCGTTGATCACCAATTAGTCAGGACAAACTGTTTTATATATAGAGATAACGCAACGTTTTAAGATAGACTATGTGCAAGAAAGGGGAATAATTATAAGGGTATATCCTAATTTTAAATTCACATTTGAGTCTTTTTTGGTGCCATATTGAGTCAATACGGTCACGCACAAACTCGGAACAATTCTGACAATTCTCATCTCAATTTGCTAGAGTAAAACTTTCGATAGTTGAAGCCACCGATACCATCAAAATATCGAAGTTTGAATGCAATAAGCAGAATATTTAAATAATAAAATCTAATTATTTATTGAGATCAATAAGAACAAATCATATACATACATACATCTGCCCGCAATGCGAAGCAGAATATGCGTAGCTCCGTTATTCGGTTTCTGCTTTACTATCGCTTACGCAGTCATTGCCTAGCGACGGTAACTGTAAACTTTTGGCGTTTTGCCTTTGCAATTAACATTAAATGGTCAAAACGAAAGAAGAAGAGCGAGCCAATGACTTGCAGTTGTTAATGTTTTTAGAGCATTATTTTTTTTACAATCAAACAACTGTGTTCGATTGCCCAAATTATACATTAATACGAATGTACATACATGCTATATTCATACACAGGCATACATACATACATACATATGTATGTTTCTCTTTCCTTTTTCAACCGTACGTACAGAACCGCACACATAGACACGAACTATTGCTTGTTGTGTGTGTGAGTGTGTGTATGTGATGTCCCCAACTATTTGATATTTGTTGTTGCTGCATAAAGTTATTAATGAAAACCCTAATGCCAAATGCACTAAACAAAGAAAAAATTACTTTTAAAAATGTTATATAATTTTCAATTAATTAACATTTCTTGCTCTGTCAGTGCAAGACGAATGTACATACATACATATGTACATACATAGATGTATAGATATGTATGGACATAGATAGTTATGTATGGACATTCACACATTAGTGTCTCACATTTTGCTTTGGCTATTTCAATCGTTGAAAAATGCGGATTTTTCAAACAAACTTTGGAGCTACTTTTCCCCCCTTTGGAGCTTGAATTTTCCAAAATCCCTTCTTAATGCACATTTACACTATGATAGGATACTTGACCCCAAATTTCAGCATCCTAACTTTTACCGTGTGGGGTGTGGGCTGTTGACGCGGTTTCCTTTTGTGCCCCAAGAAAACCCCAATAATTCAAGCTCCAACAAAAAATGTAAAAAACCGAGTATGCAGTTTTCTTTGTATTCTTTTATTGATTTTAGAAACCAAGTTTTATGTCGATCGGCTAAAAAATGCGGATTTTTCAAACAAACTTTGGAGCTACTTTTCCCCCCTTTGGAGCTTGAATTTTCCAAAATCCCTTCTTAGTGCGCATCTACACCATGATAGGATACTTGAGCCCAAATTTCAGCATCCTAACTTTTACCGTGTGGGCTGTTGACGCGGTTTCCTTTGGGCCCCAAGAAAACCCCAATAATTCAAGCTCCAACAAAAAATTTAAAAAACCGAGTATGCAGTTTTCTTTGTATTCTTTTATTGATTTTAGAAACCAAGTTTTATGTCGATCGGCTAAAAAATGCGGATTTTTCTAACAAACTTTGGAGCTCGTTTTCCTCCCTTTGGAGCTCGAATTTTCCAAAATCCCTTCTTAGTGCGCATCTACACCATGATAGGATACTTGAGCCCAAATTTCAGCATCCTAGCTTTTACCGTGTGGGCTGTGGGCTGTTGACGCGGTTTGCTTTTGCGCCCCAACATTTTTTTACAGGAAAACTCCCATATTTTAGGCTCCAAAAAAATATCAAAAAACCAAGCATACAGTTTTTCTTGGAATTGTTCTGAGAGTATACAAACTAAGTTTGAAGTTAATCAGATGCAAACTGTAGATTCTTCATACAAACGTTGGAGCCTGTTTTCCCCCCTTTGGAGCTAGAGTTTTCCAAAATCCCTTCTTAGTGGGCACCTAGAAAGGATACTTGAGTCCAAATTTCGGCTTTACCTTTTGGGCTGTGCGTTGATCACCAATCAGTCAGTCAGTCAGTCAGGACAAACTGTTTTATATATATATAGATACAAGGTGCATTCCAAAGTAAACGGTGCAAAAATGAGCTTCGAACAAAGATCCAACATTAAATTTTGTTTTAAAATTGGTAAAACTTTTATCGAAACGTTTCAATTGAGGGAACAAGCTTATGGCGATGATTGCCTATCCCGTAGCAGAGTGCACGAGTGGTTTTCAAACGTTTCCAAAGTGGTCGTGAGGACATAAATGACGATCAACTTGTACGCCAATCAAAATTCGTGATCACCGAAAATTCCATCGAAACTGTGCGAGAATTCATCAAAAATCAGCCGAAATCATCATTGAAATTGATGGAAATTGAATTGAACATCTCCAAAACATAGATTTATCGCATTTTGACCGAACATTTGGGCTTACGAAAGGTGTGTGCACGGTTTGTTCCGCACAAATTGACTGACGACCAAAAATTGCTCAGAATCCAACATTCGATCGACGCTTGTGACCGATTATTTGACCAAAAATCACATTTCAACCATTAACCACTCGCCGTATTCACCTGATATGGCACCGTGCGACTTCTACCTTTTCGGAAAAATGCATTTGCCCATGAAAGGCAAACGTTATGCAGTCGTAAAGGCTTGCACCGGCACAATGGCGGCCATACCGGCCAACGAGCTAAACCACTCGTTCGACATGCTTTTGGATCGTGCAAAAAGCTATATTGAAGCAGAAGGAGACTATTTTGAATAAAATAAATTGATTTTGCTGAAAAAACCATTTGTTCTGTTTTTTTTTTAAAGTCCTGTTTACTTTGGAACACACCTTGTATATACAAACATATTCATATACAGTGGCGGTCACATGTGGATACATGTTTATCACTTTTCGTCTATTATGCCTATGAAATCTTTAAAAATGGATCAGTATTAGGTTTGGCAAAGTATGTAACAAGCAGAAGGAAGCATCTCCGACCCCATAAAGTATATATATTCTGAATCAGCATGACGAGAGAAATCGATCTAGACATGTCCGTCCGTCCGTCCGTCTGTCCGTTTGGATGAACGAAGGATCTCAGAAACTATAAAAGCTAGAATAACCAAAGTTGGCATCCAGATTCTCCTAGGTCCGAGAAAGGACGAGTTTATTTTATTTTTTTTTAATTTTCCCCCCTTCCCCCGCTACAGAATTTCGTCAATAGCGTCCACATTTCAAATGCTACCTAAACCAAACTTTGCACACATAATTTATATATAATTGTCTACTGTTGTTTAAAATTTTATTCAAAAATCAAACATAAGCAAGATAGAACGCTACAATCGAGCAAGCCCGACAGTAAAATAGCCTGTACTCTCCATAAAAAATTAAAAAAATATTTTAAAAAATTAAATTATTTAAAAAAAATTTAATTAATTTATTAAATTAATTAAGAAAATTTATTTAATACATACATAGAAGACATGTTTATGTACAGTTTTACATTTATATCACGTGTCTATGCGTGTTTATATGCGTGTATGTATGTAGCACAAAGTTGAACCAAAGCAGCAACAACAACAACAGCTGCGGGCAGCACTGCAAGCAGAGCATGGGCAGCGATTTTATTTATTTTATTTATTTATAATGAAATTGCCAGCACTTACAAAGTGCGGACAATTTATGGTTTGTGTTAAGCAATAGCTGCGATGGCCTTCTGCTTACATTCTTTGTTGTAATATAGTAAGTAACAATATTGATTTAACATTTGATATTATGACTTAAATAGGTGATATTTATTAGCTATTGTATATGCAAGGCAACGAGTATACAAATATATAGGTCTACAGATTCTAGTTACTAATTAAGATTCTACTTATATGCTATTGTAAAGGTTTATGGATTTAAGAAATTGGATTGTTGTGACTATGTTTTTGGGATCTACTATTTCTTCTAGGGTTTTTTGGAGGAATTTCTGTCTGTGCTCAACATAAAGAGGACATTCTAGGAATATGTGGGATAGTGTTAGGTTATGATTGCATTGTTGGCATGTAGGATGGGGTGTTTTGTCAAATAGGTGGCTGTGTGTTAGTTTAGTGTGCCCGATTCGAAGTCTCATAAATTTAATGGTGTCCATTCGAGAGATTGTTGTGTTTAGAGATACAATATGGTTCTGCTTTTTTGAGTTAATAAGTTTGTAATGTGGAGATGTGTTGTTCCAGATACTATCGTATTGGGTTTTCATATGTTTACTGATGTATTTAAGTGTATCTGATATGTTGAGGTTTCTTTCTAATATTAATGGTAATGTGAGTGCTTGCTTAGCTGCTTGGTCTGCAAGTTCGTTTCCAATAATGCCGCAGTGTCCTGGGACCCATATCAGAGTGAATTTGTGTTTGTATTTTAAAATGATTTTCCTAATTTCTAATGTGTAGTAGTTATAGTTGTTTAAGTTTTCTAGGGCTGTAAGGGCTGAGAGTGAGTCGGTGCATACGGCAAATTTTCCTTTTTGTTTTTCCGCATATCTGCATGCGTAGAGAATTGCTGCTATTTCAGCAGTGAAAATGGAGGAATAAGATGGGAGTATCTGCTGGGTTATGATGTGTTCTGTGGAGGTTACACTGTAGGCTACTCCGGTATCGGACTTTGAGCCGTCTGTATATAGGAACGTGTGTTGTTTGAGGGTATCTTTAATTTCTAGGAAGAGTTGGGAGTAAACAATCGTTGGTGTGTTGGGTTTTGATGAGGTGTGAAGGGATTTATTTATCCTAGAAAAGTTAAATGACCACGGTGGGGTGGTTTCTTTTTTATTTATTATGGGTACAGGCTGTAGCAGTATCATTTTACAGTTTTCAATGGTATCCTTTATTGTTGATGACAATTTTGGGACCCGCTTCGCTTTCGAAATTTTTTTACAAATGTGTTCTAGTGGAGTATTTTTTGCGGAGGATATAATTTTAAAGTTTTTTAATATAGCGTGCTCGGTTCTGTGTTCTATTGGCCTAATGTTAGATTCGTATATTAGATTGTTTATTGGTGAGGAGCGAAAGGCACCGAGGGTCATTCTAACAGCTGAGTGGTATATGGTTTTTAATTTGTTAATTTTTGATTTGGGAGCTCTTCCGTATAGGAATAACCCATAGTCAATTTTTGACATGATTATTGAGTTTATTACATAAAGAATGGTTTTCATGTGGCAGTTAAAACTAGTACTGCAGAGGCATTTAATAATGTTTAGCCTTTTAGCTAATTGTATTACTAATTCTTCTATGTGTGCATCCCATTTATATTTATTAGTTATAGTAATGCCTAGTATTTTTAATGATTTTTCATTTTTTAAGTTGAGATCGCTAAGTATTCTGAAGTTGCATTTTTTTTTTCGACAGATGTGTAGATGTTTTGATTTTGGCATGGAGAGACTGGCTCCAGAGTAATTGCACCATTTTCGGATGTCTGAGATTAGTGGGTTTATGTTTAAGGTTGTATCTATCTTTTTGTGTCTTTTTATTATTGTATAATCGTCTGCGTATGCAGTAAATTCGAATGATTTATGTAGACCTATGGTTTTATTAAGTTTATTATAGGCGATTGCAAAAAGGATTACCGATAGTGGTGATCCTTGTGGGATTCCATTTTCTAGTGGCAAGGGTTGGGATTGTATGTTTTGAGTCTGGACACAAATTTTTCGGTTGGTTAAGAAGTTTATTATGTAATTTATCATTTTTGGTCCTAATTTCCAGTCAACGAGCTCGTCGATTATTGTATGTATTCCGATTTTGTCAAATGCCTTTGAGAAGTCTAGTGAAATGATAGAAAGGTGGCTCTTTCTGGATAGGGTCGTGGTAGTCAGGTAGTCTAGCATTGCTAGAGAATCTGATACCGATTTTCCCTTTCTAAATCCCATTTGACGACTATCGAGTAGCTGGCTGTTATTAACTAGCCACCATAGTCGTTTGGATATGATTTTATCCATGACTTTGGATAGGCAGCTATTTAATGAAATGGGTCTATAAGATGATATTGCTGTTTTGTTTGAGTCAGGTTTTAATATTGGTATTATGTTACTTATTTTAAATTGTTGTGGAATATATGCGTTAAGGATACTGTTGTAGAGGTTGAGGAGCCTTTGCATTACTGAATCTGGCAGGTTTTTTATCATTGGGTAGCTGATGCGGTCCCTACCTGGGGTTTTGCCTTTAAGTTGGTTAATGGCGCTTTTTAGTTCTATAAGAGAAATGTCGCATTCTAAGGGTTGGGTAAGGGTGGATGTGTTGTGAGTGAAATTGTAGTTTAAGTTTTCTTTGTGTGACCTGAAGGTGGAATGGAAGTTATAATTAAGTGATGCGTCTGACCAGAACTCGCACAGGGCTTTTGATATATCATGTTTGTTTGTATAAGTGTCAGATGGGTTCCTGGGGTTAACAAGACAATGAATTTGGCTGTGGGTTTTGAGGCCACAGAATCTGTTGATTTTTTTCCATATTATTGGAATTGGGGTTTGTGAGTTTATGTCTGAGGTGAATTCGTATAGGGCTTTGCGTTTTTTTGATTTTATTTCTCGTTTTAGTATTGCGTTAGCTTTTTTATAAGCGATTATGTTAGTTGTGTTTATATTTTCGCACATGTGTCTCCAGGCTAATTTTTTATTGGTTTTTAGTACTTTCAGATCGTTGTCCCACCAGGGGACCTGTTTGGATACATGTATGTGGTATTGTGGTATGGATAAATGTGCGCTATGCCTAATTATAGAGCAGACGTGTGCTGTTTCTTGGTTTATATGTGTGCTGGGTGGTCTCTCGTCGGAAGATTGCTTACTAATTTTTTGGTACAGAGGCCAGTTGGCTTTATCTATATTAAACTTTGGTTTGGCGACGGGGGAGTCAGTTGTTTCGCTTTTAAAAAGTTCGATTGAAATCGGGAAGTGATCGCTTACTGAGAGTTGATTGTCAATTGTCCATTTCGAGTGTAAGGCTAATTCAGGTGAGGCAAGGGATAGGTCAATGTGTGTGAAGGTGTGGTGTGTAGTGAAGTGGGTGGGTGAGCCATTGTTTAGTGTTGTTAGCAAGGATTGGTTGATGAATTTAAACAGTAGGTTACCTCGTGGGTTATTACTCTGTGATCCCCAGCTTTTGTGCCAGCTGTTGAAATCACCAGTTATAAGAAGAGGGGTATCAATATAGTTGTAAGTATATTTTAATTCTTGTAAGGTAAATGGTTTTTTGGGGGGTATATAACTAGAAATTATAGTAAATTTGATTTTTGATTGTATAGTAACGGCGATTGAATCGAAGCTTGTATTGCGTATTTGAATTTGTTGTTGTTGCAAGGAGTTATGAAGTAGAAGAGCTACTCCGCCATAAGGGTTTCTCGAGTTGTTTATGTGGTAAAGAGTAAAGTTTATTGGGATGGGAATATTATTAGTAGAGTGGAGGTGAGTGTCTTGAATGGAAATTATTTTAGGAATTTTGGTTTTTATGAGTATTTGAAGGTGATTATAATTATTGAGGTAGCCATTTATATTAAGTTGTAATATTTTAAGCATGTTAAGAATAATAATATAAGGTAAAGCTTACTTAGAATTAGATTAATATATATATATATATATATATTTGATTTTATAAGTCGGATTCTTCACCTGTACTCATTGCACTCTTGTGATCGAATATATTGTTTTTGTTTTTCTTTTCTGTTTTAGTTGTTTGGTTGTTTTTTCCTTTTGATTTCAGAAGAGTTCCTAATTTATTTGATTTAGCTGTAAATATTTTAAGTTTTAGATCGTCGGAGATTTCAGGGCGTGCTGAGTATTTTGAGGATGATGCAGTGATGTCCATGGGTTCTTCCGGGGAGTCTTCATAGGTGATAATTTGTCTAGTAGTAGGATTCGGTGTTGATGAGGTTGTTTTCGATGTATTAGTTGTGTGCGTTGTTGTTTCTGTAGCTGGTGGTATAAGTGCTGGCAGTGCTGCTTTCAGGGCGTAAGACGTTGGTGGGTGAATGTGACGTGTGTTGTAAATATAGCGGGCTGTCTTATGGTCCACTTTTTGCAGTGTCTTGATGGCAATCAGTTCCTTTTGTTTCGTGAAGGCAGGGCAGGATTTGTCCATTGCGTTGTGGTGCTTAATTTCATCAGCCTCGTATTTGCAGTTGATGCAGGTTTGTGTGTTGGTGCATGTCTCATTTTCTTTTGTATGGTCTTTTTCGGAGCAGTTGGCGCATGTTTTTGGGCTTTTGCAATAGGCGGAAGGGTGTCCAAACCTAAGGCAGTTAAAGCATCTCATTGGGGGTGGGAGGTATGCACGTACTTTAATTATTTCATATCCTATCCACACTTTGTCAGGTAGGGTGATTGATGCGAAGGTAAGTATAATTAAGCCTGTCTCTGTCTTTTTGTTGTTATCATTGTTGTCTTTTTTTAGAATTTTTCGGACCTCAACAACGTTTTGCACTTTGAGTTCTTCCAGAATTTCATCTTCATTTATATTCCGTAAGTCGTTGCAGTAGATGACGCCTTTAGATGTGTTTAGATATTTGTGTTCTTCGGCGCGCACTGGGAAGTCGTGAAACGTTTGCAATTTAAGCAGCTTTTGGGCTTGTAGATGGTTTTTTGTTTTGATGAGAAGGGTTCCCGATCTCGTTTTTTTGCAAGTTTCAATTGTTCCATTGCAAGCAAAATCTACAACTTTTTTAATTAGAAATGGTGATACGTTTTCAAATGTTTTGTTGTCTGTTCTACTAATTATAACGTATTTTGGTTCATTTGTGGTCATGTTGATCGTTGGCCAGGGTCGGTCGGGTGGTCGATTCATTGCAGTGCCGTTGGGCGCAGGCCCGCAACACGTGAGTTTAGTATTGTTGTTCTTTGTGTGTTTGTTGTTTATGTCTTTTTTTGGATTCTGTTTTATGCACTTATTTGTTTTTCTGATAAGCTGGTGGGAGCTGCTGTTGGCAGTTTGCACTACGGTAACTCAAGAGTAACACGTCTTATCTCAGAGAGGTTTAAGATGATACTGGCGATTTTATTTATGGCTATAACTTTCTTCAGAATTGACCTATCATGATGAAACTTGGCACACGGACACATAAGCACTAACTGGATGTAACGACCGACGGACAGACGGACATGGCTATATCGACTTGTCTTGTCATCCTGATTAATAATATATATACTTTGTGGGGTCTGCCACGCCTCCTTCTGTGTGTTACATACATGCGCACAAAACTAGTATAGCCTTTCACCCTTTGGGTACAGGCTATAAAAATAGTAACTGCTTTTTCAAAACATAATTTTAATAAAAAAAATTAACTTAACTGGAAAAAGTCAATGTATCGAACTTTAATTGCCTTATTTTTGCGATTGGGCATACTATTACCTAGATTATGTATGTGGTCGCGTGGAACCATGCACCACTCCGTCGGCACGCGGCTCCATAGGTCATCCAATCCTTTTGGTCGAGAATCGTACATGGTCAACTATATCTTCAGCAGAGGGTATAAATTTTCGACGAGGCTCAAATCTGGGCTCTTACAGGGCACTGCATAAGGTTAAAATTTTGGACATGAAGCCCACTTTACATTATTTTTGCCGTATGCTTCAGCCCCCCGTCTTGTTGGAAAGTGAAGTCTGAGACGGGGTAGGCACATTTGTCCACAAAATCTGGTAAAATATGAGTGCGGGGGAGTGGGGGGTTGTATCAAAATAAAAAAAACAAACTTGAACTGCCTAGGGCTCAGGGGAACCTGGATACCAAGTTTGGTCATTTTAGCTCTTGTACCTTCTGAGATCCTTGCGCTCATACAGACGGACGGACATGGCTAAATCGACTCGGCTTGTCACCCTGATCAAGAATATATATGCTTTGTGGGGTCTGCCACGCCTCCTTTTGTGTGTTACATACATTCGCACAAAACTAGTATAGCATTTTACTCTTTGGTACAGGCGAAGTCAGCCCAAAAAAAGATAGATTTCCGGATACGGGCTGAAGCAATTTTAACAAGTAAAAAAGCTAAAGTCGGGTGACCCGACTTTGAAATACTCTGTACATATGTTTACAATAATTATAGAAAATAAAAAAAAATTTGATCGATTGTACCTCTCTCGGTATTCGAACTCACGTAAAGGGTTTATAATTGCACATTTACATAGCAATTGCGTCTGTGTGAGTGTATGTATGCCTATGCGCATCTATTCGTGTCTGTGTAAGCATTTTCGCAGTCAACCAAACAGCAACATCAGCAACAGCCGCGGGCAGCGCTTGAGCAGCGCTGCAGCAGCAAATATATTTATGGCTATAACTTCTCGTTAAATCGGTCTATACATAACCTAATATACTTCTGTACATTTCATGTACAGAGTATAAAAACAGAACAAATGGTTTTATCGGCAAAATCAATTTATTTTATTCAAAACTAGCAGGTATTGTGCGCCTTAACCCGGCTCAATATAATGTTTCCAATTGTATTTATTTTGTGTGTGCATAACCTACCCATATGTTTTCACCTTATAAGTTATCAGTAGGAAGGCATTTAAGGTATTTAAATGAACATTTTCTGTTCTTGACAAAAAATTGTTCAGTAGTCCGTACATTTTTGTTCTTGCCAAACTATTTCGTTAAACGAACATGACCACTATAACTAATATTTTTTAAAGCTCGTTTTCCCCCCTTTGGAGCTGGAATTTTCCAAAAGCCTTTCTTAGTGTGCTCCTACACTATAATGGATACTATAAAAGGATACTTGAGTCCAAATTTCATCTTTTACCGTTTGGGCTGTGCGTTGATCACCAATTAGTCAGGACAAACTGTTTTATATATAGAGATAACGCAACGTTTTAAGATAGACTATGTGCAAGAAAGGGGAATAATTATAAGGGTATATCCTAATTTTAAATTCACATTTGAGTCTTTTCGTGCCATATTGAGTCAATACGGTCACGCACAAACTCGGAACAATTCTGACAATTCTCATCTCAATTTGCTAGAGTAAAACTTTCGATAGTTGAACCCACCGATACCATCAAAATATCGAAGTTTGAATGCAATAAGCAGAATATTTAAATAATAAAATCTAATTATTTATTGAGATCAATAAGAACAAATCATATACATACATACATCTGCGAAGCAGAATATGCGTAGCTCCGTTATTCGGTTTCTGCTTTACTATCGCTTACGCAGTCATTGCCTAGCGACGGTAACTGTAAACTTTTGGCGTTTTGCCTTTGCAATTAACATTAAATGGTCAAAACGAAAGAAGAAGAGCGAGCCAATGACTTGCAGTTGTTAATGTTTTTAGAGCATTATTTTTTTTACAATCAAACAACTGTGTTCGATTGCCCAAATTATACATTAATACGAATGTACATACATGCTATATTCATACACAGGCATACATACATACATACATATGTATGTTTCTCTTTCCTTTTTCAACCGTACGTACAGAACCGCACACATAGACACGAACTATTGCTTGTTGTGTGTGTGAGTGTGTGTATGTGATGTCCCCAACTATTTGATATTTGTTGTTGCTGCATAAAGTTATTAATGAAAACCCTAATGCCAAATGCACTAAACAAAGAAAAAATTACTTTTAAAAATGTTATATAATTTTCAATTAATTAACATTTCTTGCTCTGTCAGTGCAAGACGAATGTACATACATACATATGTACATACATAGATGTATAGATATGTATGGACATAGATAGATATGTATGGACATTCACACATTAGTGTCTCACATTTTGCTTTGGCTATTTCAATCGTTGAAAAATGCGGATTTTTCAAACAAACTTTGGAGCTACTCTTCCCCCCTTTGGAGCTTGAATTTTCCAAAATCCCTTCTTAATGCACATTTACACTATGATAGGATACTTGACCCCAAATTTCAGCATCCTAACTTTTACCGTGTGGGGTGTGGGCTGTTGACGCGGTTTCCTTTTGTGCCCCAAGAAAACCCCAATAATTCAAGCTCCAACAAAAAATGTAAAAAACCGAGTATGCAGTTTTCTTTGTATTCTTTTATTGATTTTAGAAACCAAGTTTTATGTCGATCGGCTAAAAAATGCGGATTTTTCAAACAAACTTTGGAGCTACTTTCCCCCCCTTTGGAGCTTGAATTTTCCAAAATCCCTTCTTAGTGCGCATCTACACCATGATAGGATACTTGAGCCCAAATTTCAGCATCCTAACTTTTACCGTGTGGGCTGTTGACGCGGTTTCCTTTGGGCCCCAAGAAAACCCCAATAATTCAAGCTCCAACAAAAAATTTAAAAAACCGAGTATGCAGTTTTCTTTGTATTCTTTTATTGATTTTAGAAACCAAGTTTTATGTCGATCGGCTAAAAAATGCGGATTTTTCTAACAAACTTTGGAGCTCGTTTTCCTCCCTTTGGAGCTCGAATTTTCCAAAATCCCTTCTTAGTGCGCATCTACACCATGATAGGATACTTGAGCCCAAATTTCAGCATCCTAGCTTTTACCGTGTGGGCTGTGGGCTGTTGACGCGGTTTGCTTTTGCGCCCCAACATTTTTTTACAGGAAAACTCCCATATTTTAGGCCCCAAAAAAATATCAAAAAACCAAGCATACAGTTTTTCTTGGAATTGTTCTGAGAGTATACAAACTAAGTTTGAAGTTAATCAGATGCAAACTGTAGATTCTTCATACAAACGTTGGAGCCTGTTTTCCCCCCTTTGGAGCTAGAGTTTTCCAAAATCCCTTCTTAGTGGGCACCTAGAAAGGATACTTGAGTCCAAATTTCGGCTTTACCTTTTGGGCTGTGCGTTGATCACCAATCAGTCAGTCAGTCAGTCAGGACAAACTGTTTTATATATATATAGATACAAGGTGCATTCCAAAGTAAACGGTGCAAAAATGAGCTTCGAACAAAGATCCAACATTAAATTTTGTTTTAAAATTGGTAAAACTTTTATCGAAACGTTTCAATTGAGGGAACAAGCTTATGGCGATGATTGCCTATCCCGTAGCAGAGTGCACGAGTGGTTTTCAAACGTTTCCAAAGTGGTCGTGAGGACATAAATGACGATCAACTTGTACGCCAATCAAAATTCGTGATCACCGAAAATTCCATCGAAACTGTGCGAGAATTCATCAAAAATCAGCCGAAATCATCATTGAAATTGATGGAAATTGAATTGAACATCTCCAAAACATAGATTTATCGCATTTTGACCGAACATTTGGGCTTACGAAAGGTGTGTGCACGGTTTGTTCCGCACAAATTGACTGACGACCAAAAATTGCTCAGAATCCAACATTCGATCGACGCTTGTGACCGATTATTTGACCAAAAATCACATTTCAACCATTAACCACTCGCCGTATTCACCTGATATGGCACCGTGCGACTTCTACCTTTTCGGAAAAATGCATTTGCCCATGAAAGGCAAACGTTATGCAGTCGTAAAGGCTTGCACCGGCACAATGGCGGCCATACCGGCCAACGAGCTAAACCACTCGTTCGACATGCTTTTGGATCGTGCAAAAAGCTATATTGAAGCAGAAGGAGACTATTTTGAATAAAATAAATTGATTTTGCTGAAAAAACCATTTGTTCTGTTTTTTTTTTTTAAAGTCCTGTTTACTTTGGAACACACCTTGTATATACAAACATATTCATATACAGTGGCGGTCACATGTGGATACATGTTTATCACTTTTCGTCTATTATGCCTATGAAATCTTTAAAAATGGATCAGTATTAGGTTTGGCAAAGTATGTAACAAGCAGAAGGAAGCATCTCCGACCCCATAAAGTATATATATTCTGAATCAGCATGACGAGAGAAATCGATCTAGACATGTCCGTCCGTCCGTCCGTCTGTCCGTTTGGATGAACGAAGGATCTCAGAAACTATAAAAGCTAGAATAACCAAAGTTGGCATCCAGATTCTCCTAGGTCCGAGAAAGGACGAGTTTATTTTATTTTTTTTTAATTTTCCCCCCTTCCCCCGCTACAGAATTTCGTCAATAGCGTCCACATTTCAAATGCTACCTAAACCAAACTTTGCACACATAATTTATATATAATTGTCTACTGTTGTTTAAAATTTTATTCAAAAATCAAACATAAGCAAGATAGAACGCTACAATCGAGCAAGCCCGACAGTAAAATAGCCTGTACTCTCCATAAAAAATTAAAAAAATATTTTAAAAAATTAAATTATTTAAAAAAAATTTAATTAATTTATTAAATTAATTAAGAAAATTTATTTAATACATACATAGAAGACATGTTTATGTACAGTTTTACATTTATATCACGTGTCTATGCGTGTTTATATGCGTGTATGTATGTAGCACAAAGTTGAACCAAAGCAGCAACAACAACAACAGCTGCGGGCAGCACTGCAAGCAGAGCATGGGCAGCGATTTTATTTATGGCTATAACTTTCTTCAGAATTGACCTATCATGATGAAACTTGGCACACGGACACATAAGCACTAACTGGATGTAACGACCGACGGACAGACGGACATGGCTATATCGACTTGTCTTGTCATCCTGATTAATAATATATATACTTTGTGGGGTCTGCCACGCCTCCTTCTGTGTGTTACATACATGCGCACAAAACTAGTATAGCCTTTCACCCTTTGGGTACAGGCTATAAAAATAGTAACTGCTTTTTCAAAACATAATTTTAATAAAAAAAATTAACTTAACTGGAAAAAGTCAATGTATCGAACTTTAATTGCCTTATTTTTGCGATTGGGCATACTATTACCTAGATTATGTATGTGGTCGCGTGGAACCATGCACCACTCCGTCGGCACGCGGCTCCATAGGTCATCCAATCCTTTTGGTCGAGAATCGTACATGGTCAACTATATCTTCAGCAGAGGGT
Source organism: Scaptodrosophila lebanonensis (assembly GCF_003285725.1). NCBI lineage: Eukaryota > Metazoa > Arthropoda > Insecta > Diptera > Drosophilidae > Scaptodrosophila > Scaptodrosophila lebanonensis. The sequence continues at coordinate 132,556 of NW_022060580.1, read as the reverse complement.
ATAAATTTTCGACGAGGCTCAAATCTGGGCTCTTACAGGGCACTGCATAAGGTTAAAATTTTGGACATGAAGCCCACTTTACATTATTTTTGCCGTATGCTTCAGCCCCCCGTCTTGTTGGAAAGTGAAGTCTGAGACGGGGTAGGCACATTTGTCCACAAAATCTGGTAAAATATGAGTGCGGGGGAGTGGGGGGTTGTATCAAAATAAAAAAAACAAACTTGAACTGCCTAGGGCTCAGGGGAACCTGGATACCAAGTTTGGTCATTTTAGCTCTTGTACCTTCTGAGATCCTTGCGCTCATACAGACGGACGGACATGGCTAAATCGACTCGGCTTGTCACCCTGATCAAGAATATATATGCTTTGTGGGGTCTGCCACGCCTCCTTTTGTGTGTTACATACATTCGCACAAAACTAGTATAGCATTTTACTCTTTGGTACAGGCGAAGTCAGCCCAAAAAAAGATAGATTTCCGGATACGGGCTGAAGCAATTTTAACAAGTAAAAAAGCTAAAGTCGGGTGACCCGACTTTGAAATACTCTGTACATATGTTTACAATAATTATAGAAAATAAAAAAAAATTTGATCGATTGTACCTCTCTCGGTATTCGAACTCACGTAAAGGGTTTATAATTGCACATTTACATAGCAATTGCGTCTGTGTGAGTGTATGTATGCCTATGCGCATCTATTCGTGTCTGTGTAAGCATTTTCGCAGTCAACCAAACAGCAACATCAGCAACAGCCGCGGGCAGCGCTTGAGCAGCGCTGCAGCAGCAAATATATTTATGGCTATAACTTCTCGTTAAATCGGTCTATACATAACCTAATATACTTCTGTACATTTCATGTACAGAGTATAAAAACAGAACAAATGGTTTTATCGGCAAAATCAATTTATTTTATTCAAAACTAGCAGGTATTGTGCGCCTTAACCCGGCTCAATATAATGTTTCCAATTGTATTTATTTTGTGTGTGCATAACCTACCCATATGTTTTCACCTTATAAGTTATCAGTAGGAAGGCATTTAAGGTATTTAAATGAACATTTTCTGTTCTTGACAAAAAATTGTTCAGTAGTCCGTACATTTTTGTTCTTGCCAAACTATTTCGTTAAACGAACATGACCACTATAACTAATATTTTTTAAAGCTCGTTTTCCCCCCTTTGGAGCTGGAATTTTCCAAAAGCCTTTCTTAGTGTGCTCCTACACTATAATGGATACTATAAAAGGATACTTGAGTCCAAATTTCATCTTTTACCGTTTGGGCTGTGCGTTGATCACCAATTAGTCAGGACAAACTGTTTTATATATAGAGATAACGCAACGTTTTAAGATAGACTATGTGCAAGAAAGGGGAATAATTATAAGGGTATATCCTAATTTTAAATTCACATTTGAGTCTTTTCGTGCCATATTGAGTCAATACGGTCACGCACAAACTCGGAACAATTCTGACAATTCTCATCTCAATTTGCTAGAGTAAAACTTTCGATAGTTGAACCCACCGATACCATCAAAATATCGAAGTTTGAATGCAATAAGCAGAATATTTAAATAATAAAATCTAATTATTTATTGAGATCAATAAGAACAAATCATATACATACATACATCTGCGAAGCAGAATATGCGTAGCTCCGTTATTCGGTTTCTGCTTTACTATCGCTTACGCAGTCATTGCCTAGCGACGGTAACTGTAAACTTTTGGCGTTTTGCCTTTGCAATTAACATTAAATGGTCAAAACGAAAGAAGAAGAGCGAGCCAATGACTTGCAGTTGTTAATGTTTTTAGAGCATTATTTTTTTTACAATCAAACAACTGTGTTCGATTGCCCAAATTATACATTAATACGAATGTACATACATGCTATATTCATACACAGGCATACATACATACATACATATGTATGTTTCTCTTTCCTTTTTCAACCGTACGTACAGAACCGCACACATAGACACGAACTATTGCTTGTTGTGTGTGTGAGTGTGTGTATGTGATGTCCCCAACTATTTGATATTTGTTGTTGCTGCATAAAGTTATTAATGAAAACCCTAATGCCAAATGCACTAAACAAAGAAAAAATTACTTTTAAAAATGTTATATAATTTTCAATTAATTAACATTTCTTGCTCTGTCAGTGCAAGACGAATGTACATACATACATATGTACATACATAGATGTATAGATATGTATGGACATAGATAGATATGTATGGACATTCACACATTAGTGTCTCACATTTTGCTTTGGCTATTTCAATCGTTGAAAAATGCGGATTTTTCAAACAAACTTTGGAGCTACTCTTCCCCCCTTTGGAGCTTGAATTTTCCAAAATCCCTTCTTAATGCACATTTACACTATGATAGGATACTTGACCCCAAATTTCAGCATCCTAACTTTTACCGTGTGGGGTGTGGGCTGTTGACGCGGTTTCCTTTTGTGCCCCAAGAAAACCCCAATAATTCAAGCTCCAACAAAAAATGTAAAAAACCGAGTATGCAGTTTTCTTTGTATTCTTTTATTGATTTTAGAAACCAAGTTTTATGTCGATCGGCTAAAAAATGCGGATTTTTCAAACAAACTTTGGAGCTACTTTCCCCCCCTTTGGAGCTTGAATTTTCCAAAATCCCTTCTTAGTGCGCATCTACACCATGATAGGATACTTGAGCCCAAATTTCAGCATCCTAGCTTTTACCGTGTGGGCTGTGGGCTGTTGACGCGGTTTGCTTTTGCGCCCCAACATTTTTTTACAGGAAAACTCCCATATTTTAGGCCCCAAAAAAATATCAAAAAACCAAGCATACAGTTTTTCTTGGAATTGTTCTGAGAGTATACAAACTAAGTTTGAAGTTAATCAGATGCAAACTGTAGATTCTTCATACAAACGTTGGAGCCTGTTTTCCCCCCTTTGGAGCTAGAGTTTTCCAAAATCCCTTCTTAGTGGGCACCTAGAAAGGATACTTGAGTCCAAATTTCGGCTTTACCTTTTGGGCTGTGCGTTGATCACCAATCAGTCAGTCAGTCAGTCAGGACAAACTGTTTTATATATATATAGATACAAGGTGCATTCCAAAGTAAACGGTGCAAAAATGAGCTTCGAACAAAGATCCAACATTAAATTTTGTTTTAAAATTGGTAAAACTTTTATCGAAACGTTTCAATTGAGGGAACAAGCTTATGGCGATGATTGCCTATCCCGTAGCAGAGTGCACGAGTGGTTTTCAAACGTTTCCAAAGTGGTCGTGAGGACATAAATGACGATCAACTTGTACGCCAATCAAAATTCGTGATCACCGAAAATTCCATCGAAACTGTGCGAGAATTCATCAAAAATCAGCCGAAATCATCATTGAAATTGATGGAAATTGAATTGAACATCTCCAAAACATAGATTTATCGCATTTTGACCGAACATTTGGGCTTACGAAAGGTGTGTGCACGGTTTGTTCCGCACAAATTGACTGACGACCAAAAATTGCTCAGAATCCAACATTCGATCGACGCTTGTGACCGATTATTTGACCAAAAATCACATTTCAACCATTAACCACTCGCCGTATTCACCTGATATGGCACCGTGCGACTTCTACCTTTTCGGAAAAATGCATTTGCCCATGAAAGGCAAACGTTATGCAGTCGTAAAGGCTTGCACCGGCACAATGGCGGCCATACCGGCCAACGAGCTAAACCACTCGTTCGACATGCTTTTGGATCGTGCAAAAAGCTATATTGAAGCAGAAGGAGACTATTTTGAATAAAATAAATTGATTTTGCTGAAAAAAACCATTTGTTCTGTTTTTTTTTTTAAAGTCCTGTTTACTTTGGAACACACCTTGTATATACAAACATATTCATATACAGCGGCGGTCACATGTGGATACATGTTTATCACTTTTCGTCTATTATGCCTATGAAATCTTTAAAAATGGATCAGTATTAGGTTTGGCAAAGTATGTAACAAGCAGAAGGAAGCATCTCCGACCCCATAAAGTATATATATTCTGAATCAGCATGACGAGAGAAATCGATCTAGACATGTCCGTCCGTCCGTCCGTCTGTCCGTTTGGATGAACGAAGGATCTCAGAAACTATAAAAGCTAGAATAACCAAAGTTGGCATCCAGATTCTCCTAGGTCCGAGAAAGGACGAGTTTATTTTATTTTTTTTTAATTTTCCCCCCTTCCCCCGCTACAGAATTTCGTCAATAGCGTCCACATTTCAAATGCTACCTAAACCAAACTTTGCACACATAATTTATATATAATTGTCTACTGTTGTTTAAAATTTTATTCAAAAATCAAACATAAGCAAGATAGAACGCTACAATCGAGCAAGCCCGACAGTAAAATAGCCTGTACTCTCCATAAAAAATTAAAAAAATATTTTAAAAAATTAAATTATTTAAAAAAAATTTAATTAATTTATTAAATTAATTAAGAAAATTTATTTAATACATACATAGAAGACATGTTTATGTACAGTTTTACATTTATATCACGTGTCTATGCGTGTTTATATGCGTGTATGTATGTAGCACAAAGTTGAACCAAAGCAGCAACAACAACAACAGCTGCGGGCAGCACTGCAAGCAGAGCATGGGCAGCGATTTTATTTATGGCTATAACTTTCTTCAGAATTGACCTATCATGATGAAACTTGGCACACGGACACATAAGCACTAACTGGATGTAACGACCGACGGACAGACGGACATGGCTATATCGACTTGTCTTGTCATCCTGATTAATAATATATATACTTTGTGGGGTCTGCCACGCCTCCTTCTGTGTGTTACATACATGCGCACAAAACTAGTATAGCCTTTCACCCTTTGGGTACAGGCTATAAAAATAGTAACTGCTTTTTCAAAACATAATTTTAATAAAAAAAATTAACTTAACTGGAAAAAGTCAATGTATCGAACTTTAATTGCCTTATTTTTGCGATTGGGCATACTATTACCTAGATTATGTATGTGGTCGCGTGGAACCATGCACCACTCCGTCGGCACGCGGCTCCATAGGTCATCCAATCCTTTTGGTCGAGAATCGTACATGGTCAACTATATCTTCAGCAGAGGGTATAAATTTTCGACGAGGCTCAAATCTGGGCTCTTACAGGGCACTGCATAAGGTTAAAATTTTGGACATGAAGCCCACTTTACATTATTTTTGCCGTATGCTTCAGCCCCCCGTCTTGTTGGAAAGTGAAGTCTGAGACGGGGTAGGCACATTTGTCCACAAAATCTGGTAAAATATGAGTGCGGGGGAGTGGGGGGTTGTATCAAAATAAAAAAAACAAACTTGAACTGCCTAGGGCTCAGGGGAACCTGGATACCAAGTTTGGTCATTTTAGCTCTTGTACCTTCTGAGATCCTTGCGCTCATACAGACGGACGGACATGGCTAAATCGACTCGGCTTGTCACCCTGATCAAGAATATATATGCTTTGTGGGGTCTGCCACGCCTCCTTTTGTGTGTTACATACATTCGCACAAAACTAGTATAGCATTTTACTCTTGGGTACAGGCGAAGTCAGCCCAAAAAAAGATAGATTTCCGGATACGGGCTGAAGCAATTTTAACAAGTAAAAAAGCTAAAGTCGGGTGACCCGACTTTGAAATACTCTGTACATATGTTTACAATAATTATAGAAAATAAAAAAAAATTTGATCGATTGTACCTCTCTCGGTATTCGAACTCACGTAAAGGGTTTATAATTGCACATTTACATAGCAATTGCGTCTGTGTGAGTGTATGTATGCCTATGCGCATCTATTCGTGTCTGTGTAAGCATTTTCGCAGTCAACCAAACAGCAACATCAGCAACAGCCGCGGGCAGCGCTTGAGCAGCGCTGCAGCAGCAAATATATTTATGGCTATAACTTCTCGTTAAATCGGTCTATACATAACCTAATATACTTCTGTACATTTCATGTACAGAGTATAAAAACAGAACAAATGGTTTTATCGGCAAAATCAATTTATTTTATTCAAAACTAGCAGGTATTGTGCGCCTTAACCCGGCTCAATATAATGTTTCCAATTGTATTTATTTTGTGTGTGCATAACCTACCCATATGTTTTCACCTTATAAGTTATCAGTAGGAAGGCATTTAAGGTATTTAAATGAACATTTTCTGTTCTTGACAAAAAATTGTTCAGTAGTCCGTACATTTTTGTTCTTGCCAAACTATTTCGTTAAACGAACATGACCACTATAACTAATATTTTTTAAAGCTCGTTTTCCCCCCTTTGGAGCTGGAATTTTCCAAAAGCCTTTCTTAGTGTGCTCCTACACTATAATGGATACTATAAAAGGATACTTGAGTCCAAATTTCATCTTTTACCGTTTGGGCTGTGCGTTGATCACCAATTAGTCAGGACAAACTGTTTTATATATAGAGATAACGCAACGTTTTAAGATAGACTATGTGCAAGAAAGGGGAATAATTATAAGGGTATATCCTAATTTTAAATTCACATTTGAGTCTTTTCGTGCCATATTGAGTCAATACGGTCACGCACAAACTCGGAACAATTCTGACAATTCTCATCTCAATTTGCTAGAGTAAAACTTTCGATAGTTGAACCCACCGATACCATCAAAATATCGAAGTTTGAATGCAATAAGCAGAATATTTAAATAATAAAATCTAATTATTTATTGAGATCAATAAGAACAAATCATATACATACATACATCTGCCCGCAATGCGAAGCAGAATATGCGTAGCTCCGTTATTCGGTTTCTGCTTTACTATCGCTTACGCAGTCATTGCCTAGCGACGGTAACTGTAAACTTTTGGCGTTTTGCCTTTGCAATTAACATTAAATGGTCAAAACGAAAGAAGAAGAGCGAGCCAATGACTTGCAGTTGTTGATGTTTTTAGAGCATTATTTTTTTTACAATCAAACAACTGTGTTCGATTGCCCAAATTATACATTAATACGAATGTACATACAGGCTATATTCATACACAGGCATACATACATACATACATATGTATGTTTCTCTTTCCTTTTTCAACCGTACGTAGAGAACCGCACACATAGACACGAACTGTTGCTTGTTGTGTGTGTGAGTGTGTGTATGTGATGTCCCCAACTATTTGATATTTGTTGTTGCTGCATAAAGTTATTAATGAAAACCCTAATTCCAAATGCACTAAACAAAGAAAAAATTACTTTTAAAAATGTTATATAATTTTCAATTAATTAACATTTCTTGCTCTGTCAGTGCAAGACGAATGTACATACATACATATGTACATACATAGATGTATAGATATGTATGGACATAGATAGATATGTATGGACATTCACACATTAGTGTCTCACATTTTGCTTTGGCTATTTCAATCGTTGAAAAATGCGGATTTTTCAAACAAACTTTGGAGCTACTTTTCCCCCCTTTGGAGCTTGAATTTTCCAAAATCCCTTCTTAATGCACATTTACACTATGATAGGATACTTGACCCCAAATTTCAGCATCCTAACTTTTACCGTGTGGGGTGTGGGCTGTTGACGCGGTTTCCTTTTGTGCCCCAAGAAAACCCCAATAATTCAAGCTCCAACAAAAAATGTAAAAAACCGAGTATGCAGTTTTCTTTGTATTCTTTTATTGATTTTAGAAACCAAGTTTTATGTCGATCGGCTAAAAAATGCGGATTTTTCAAACAAACTTTGGAGCTACTTTTCCCCCCTTTGGAGCTTGAATTTTCCAAAATCCCTTCTTAGTGCGCATCTACACCATGATAGGATACTTGAGCCCAAATTTCAGCATCCTAACTTTTACCGTGTGGGCTGTTGACGCGGTTTCCTTTGGGCCCCAAGAAAACCCCAATAATTCAAGCTCCAACAAAAAATTTAAAAAACCGAGTATGCAGTTTTCTTTGTATTCTTTTATTGATTTTAGAAACCAAGTTTTATGTCGATCGGCTAAAAAATGCGGATTTTTCTAACAAACTTTGGAGCTCGTTTTCCTCCCTTTGGAGCTCGAATTTTCCAAAATCCCTTCTTAGTGCGCATCTACACCATGATAGGATACTTGAGCCCAAATTTCAGCATCCTAGCTTTTACCGTGTGGGCTGTGGGCTGTTGACGCGGTTTGCTTTTGCGCCCCAACATTTTTTTACAGGAAAACTCCCATATTTTAGGCTCCAAAAAAATATCAAAAAACCAAGCATACAGTTTTTCTTGGAATTGTTCTGAGAGTATACAAACTAAGTTTGAAGTTAATCAGATGCAAACTGTAGATTCTTCATACAAACGTTGGAGCCTGTTTTCCCCCCTTTGGAGCTAGAGTTTTCCAAAATCCCTTCTTAGTGGGCACCTAGAAAGGATACTTGAGTCCAAATTTCGGCTTTACCTTTTGGGCTGTGCGTTGATCACCAATCAGTCAGTCAGTCAGTCAGGACAAACTGTTTTATATATATATAGATACAAGGTGCATTCCAAAGTAAACGGTGCAAAAATGAGCTTCGAACAAAGATCCAACATTAAATTTTGTTTTAAAATTGGTAAAACTTTTATCGAAACGTTTCAATTGAGGGAACAAGCTTATGGCGATGATTGCCTATCCCGTAGCAGAGTGCACGAGTGGTTTTCAAACGTTTCCAAAGTGGTCGTGAGGACATAAATGACGATCAACTTGTACGCCAATCAAAATTCGTGATCACCGAAAATTCCATCGAAACTGTGCGAGAATTCATCAAAAATCAGCCGAAATCATCATTGAAATTGATGGAAATTGAATTGAACATCTCCAAAACATAGATTTATCGCATTTTGACCGAACATTTGGGCTTACGAAAGGTGTGTGCACGGTTTGTTCCGCACAAATTGACTGACGACCAAAAATTGCTCAGAATCCAACATTCGATCGACGCTTGTGACCGATTATTTGACCAAAAATCACATTTCAACCATTAACCACTCGCCGTATTCACCTGATATGGCACCGTGCGACTTCTACCTTTTCGGAAAAATGCATTTGCCCATGAAAGGCAAACGTTATGCAGTCGTAAAGGCTTGCACCGGCACAATGGCGGCCATACCGGCCAACGAGCTAAACCACTCGTTCGACATGCTTTTGGATCGTGCAAAAAGCTATATTGAAGCAGAAGGAGACTATTTTGAATAAAATAAATTGATTTTGCTGAAAAAACCATTTGTTCTGTTTTTTTTTTTAAAGTCCTGTTTACTTTGGAACACACCTTGTATATACAAACATATTCATATACAGTGGCGGTCACATGTGGATACATGTTTATCACTTTTCGTCTATTATGCCTATGAAATCTTTAAAAATGGATCAGTATTAGGTTTGGCAAAGTATGTAACAAGCAGAAGGAAGCATCTCCGACCCCATAAAGTATATATATTCTGAATCAGCATGACGAGAGAAATCGATCTAGACATGTCCGTCCGTCCGTCCGTCTGTCCGTTTGGATGAACGAAGGATCTCAGAAACTATAAAAGCTAGAATAACCAAAGTTGGCATCCAGATTCTCCTAGGTCCGAGAAAGGACGAGTTTATTTTATTTTTTTTTAATTTTCCCCCCTTCCCCCGCTACAGAATTTCGTCAATAGCGTCCACATTTCAAATGCTACCTAAACCAAACTTTGCACACATAATTTATATATAATTGTCTACTGTTGTTTAAAATTTTATTCAAAAATCAAACATAAGCAAGATAGAACGCTACAATCGAGCAAGCCCGACAGTAAAATAGCCTGTACTCTCCATAAAAAATTAAAAAAATATTTTAAAAAATTAAATTATTTAAAAAAAATTTAATTAATTTATTAAATTAATTAAGAAAATTTATTTAATACATACATAGAAGACATGTTTATGTACAGTTTTACATTTATATCACGTGTCTATGCGTGTTTATATGCGTGTATGTATGTAGCACAAAGTTGAACCAAAGCAGCAACAACAACAACAGCTGCGGGCAGCACTGCAAGCAGAGCATGGGCAGCGATTTTATTTATGGCTATAACTTTCTTCAGAATTGACCTATCATGATGAAACTTGGCACACGGACACATAAGCACTAACTGGATGTAACGACCGACGGACAGACGGACATGGCTATATCGACTTGTCTTGTCATCCTGATTAATAATATATATACTTTGTGGGGTCTGCCACGCCTCCTTCTGTGTGTTACATACATGCGCACAAAACTAGTATAGCCTTTCACCCTTTGGGTACAGGCTATAAAAATAGTAACTGCTTTTTCAAAACATAATTTTAATAAAAAAAATTAACTTAACTGGAAAAAGTCAATGTATCGAACTTTAATTGCCTTATTTTTGCGATTGGGCATACTATTACCTAGATTATGTATGTGGTCGCGTGGAACCATGCACCACTCCGTCGGCACGCGGCTCCATAGGTCATCCAATCCTTTTGGTCGAGAATCGTACATGGTCAACTATATCTTCAGCAGAGGGTATAAATTTTCGACGAGGCTCAAATCTGGGCTCTTACAGGGCACTGCATAAGGTTAAAATTTTGGACATGAAGCCCACTTTACATTATTTTTGCCGTATGCTTCAGCCCCCCGTCTTGTTGGAAAGTGAAGTCTGAGACGGGGTAGGCACATTTGTCCACAAAATCTGGTAAAATATGAGTGCGGGGGAGTGGGGGGTTGTATCAAAATAAAAAAAACAAACTTGAACTGCCTAGGGCTCAGGGGAACCTGGATACCAAGTTTGGTCATTTTAGCTCTTGTACCTTCTGAGATCCTTGCGCTCATACAGACGGACGGACATGGCTAAATCGACTCGGCTTGTCACCCTGATCAAGAATATATATGCTTTGTGGGGTCTGCCACGCCTCCTTTTGTGTGTTACATACATTCGCACAAAACTAGTATAGCATTTTACTCTTTGGTACAGGCGAAGTCAGCCCAAAAAAAGATAGATTTCCGGATACGGGCTGAAGCAATTTTAACAAGTAAAAAAGCTAAAGTCGGGTGACCCGACTTTGAAATACTCTGTACATATGTTTACAATAATTATAGAAAATAAAAAAAAATTTGATCGATTGTACCTCTCTCGGTATTCGAACTCACGTAAAGGGTTTATAATTGCACATTTACATAGCAATTGCGTCTGTGTGAGTGTATGTATGCCTATGCGCATCTATTCGTGTCTGTGTAAGCATTTTCGCAGTCAACCAAACAGCAACATCAGCAACAGCCGCGGGCAGCGCTTGAGCAGCGCTGCAGCAGCAAATATATTTATGGCTATAACTTCTCGTTAAATCGGTCTATACATAACCTAATATACTTCTGTACATTTCATGTACAGAGTATAAAAACAGAACAAATGGTTTTATCGGCAAAATCAATTTATTTTATTCAAAACTAGCAGGTATTGTGCGCCTTAACCCGGCTCAATATAATGTTTCCAATTGTATTTATTTTGTGTGTGCATAACCTACCCATATGTTTTCACCTTATAAGTTATCAGTAGGAAGGCATTTAAGGTATTTAAATGAACATTTTCTGTTCTTGACAAAAAATTGTTCAGTAGTCCGTACATTTTTGTTCTTGCCAAACTATTTCGTTAAACGAACATGACCACTATAACTAATATTTTTTAAAGCTCGTTTTCCCCCCTTTGGAGCTGGAATTTTCCAAAAGCCTTTCTTAGTGTGCTCCTACACTATAATGGATACTATAAAAGGATACTTGAGTCCAAATTTCATCTTTTACCGTTTGGGCTGTGCGTTGATCACCAATTAGTCAGGACAAACTGTTTTATATATAGAGATAACGCAACGTTTTAAGATAGACTATGTGCAAGAAAGGGGAATAATTATAAGGGTATATCCTAATTTTAAATTCACATTTGAGTCTTTTCGTGCCATATTGAGTCAATACGGTCACGCACAAACTCGGAACAATTCTGACAATTCTCATCTCAATTTGCTAGAGTAAAACTTTCGATAGTTGAACCCACCGATACCATCAAAATATCGAAGTTTGAATGCAATAAGCAGAATATTTAAATAATAAAATCTAATTATTTATTGAGATCAATAAGAACAAATCATATACATACATACATCTGCCCGCAATGCGAAGCAGAATATGCGTAGCTCCGTTATTCGGTTTCTGCTTTACTATCGCTTACGCAGTCATTGCCTAGCGACGGTAACTGTAAACTTTTGGCGTTTTGCCTTTGCAATTAACATTAAATGGTCAAAACGAAAGAAGAAGAGCGAGCCAATGACTTGCAGTTGTTGATGTTTTTAGAGCATTATTTTTTTTACAATCAAACAACTGTGTTCGATTGCCCAAATTATACATTAATACGAATGTACATACAGGCTATATTCATACACAGGCATACATACATACATACATATGTATGTTTCTCTTTCCTTTTTCAACCGTACGTAGAGAACCGCACACATAGACACGAACTGTTGCTTGTTGTGTGTGTGAGTGTGTGTATGTGATGTCCCCAACTATTTGATATTTGTTGTTGCTGCATAAAGTTATTAATGAAAACCCTAATTCCAAATGCACTAAACAAAGAAAAAATTACTTTTAAAAATGTTATATAATTTTCAATTAATTAACATTTCTTGCTCTGTCAGTGCAAGACGAATGTACATACATACATATGTACATACATAGATGTATAGATATGTATGGACATAGATAGATATGTATGGACATTCACACATTAGTGTCTCACATTTTGCTTTGGCTATTTCAATCGTTGAAAAATGCGGATTTTTCAAACAAACTTTGGAGCTACTTTTCCCCCCTTTGGAGCTTGAATTTTCCAAAATCCCTTCTTAATGCACATTTACACTATGATAGGATACTTGACCCCAAATTTCAGCATCCTAACTTTTACCGTGTGGGGTGTGGGCTGTTGACGCGGTTTCCTTTTGTGCCCCAAGAAAACCCCAATAATTCAAGCTCCAACAAAAAATGTAAAAAACCGAGTATGCAGTTTTCTTTGTATTCTTTTATTGATTTTAGAAACCAAGTTTTATGTCGATCGGCTAAAAAATGCGGATTTTTCAAACAAACTTTGGAGCTACTTTTCCCCCCTTTGGAGCTTGAATTTTCCAAAATCCCTTCTTAGTGCGCATCTACACCATGATAGGATACTTGAGCCCAAATTTCAGCATCCTAACTTTTACCGTGTGGGCTGTTGACGCGGTTTCCTTTGGGCCCCAAGAAAACCCCAATAATTCAAGCTCCAACAAAAAATTTAAAAAACCGAGTATGCAGTTTTCTTTGTATTCTTTTATTGATTTTAGAAACCAAGTTTTATGTCGATCGGCTAAAAAATGCGGATTTTTCTAACAAACTTTGGAGCTCGTTTTCCTCCCTTTGGAGCTCGAATTTTCCAAAATCCCTTCTTAGTGCGCATCTACACCATGATAGGATACTTGAGCCCAAATTTCAGCATCCTAGCTTTTACCGTGTGGGCTGTGGGCTGTTGACGCGGTTTGCTTTTGCGCCCCAACATTTTTTTACAGGAAAACTCCCATATTTTAGGCTCCAAAAAAATATCAAAAAACCAAGCATACAGTTTTTCTTGGAATTGTTCTGAGAGTATACAAACTAAGTTTGAAGTTAATCAGATGCAAACTGTAGATTCTTCATACAAACGTTGGAGCCTGTTTTCCCCCCTTTGGAGCTAGAGTTTTCCAAAATCCCTTCTTAGTGGGCACCTAGAAAGGATACTTGAGTCCAAATTTCGGCTTTACCTTTTGGGCTGTGCGTTGATCACCAATCAGTCAGTCAGTCAGTCAGGACAAACTGTTTTATATATATATAGATACAAGGTGCATTCCAAAGTAAACGGTGCAAAAATGAGCTTCGAACAAAGATCCAACATTAAATTTTGTTTTAAAATTGGTAAAACTTTTATCGAAACGTTTCAATTGAGGGAACAAGCTTATGGCGATGATTGCCTATCCCGTAGCAGAGTGCACGAGTGGTTTTCAAACGTTTCCAAAGTGGTCGTGAGGACATAAATGACGATCAACTTGTACGCCAATCAAAATTCGTGATCACCGAAAATTCCATCGAAACTGTGCGAGAATTCATCAAAAATCAGCCGAAATCATCATTGAAATTGATGGAAATTGAATTGAACATCTCCAAAACATAGATTTATCGCATTTTGACCGAACATTTGGGCTTACGAAAGGTGTGTGCACGGTTTGTTCCGCACAAATTGACTGACGACCAAAAATTGCTCAGAATCCAACATTCGATCGACGCTTGTGACCGATTATTTGACCAAAAATCACATTTCAACCATTAACCACTCGCCGTATTCACCTGATATGGCACCGTGCGACTTCTACCTTTTCGGAAAAATGCATTTGCCCATGAAAGGCAAACGTTATGCAGTCGTAAAGGCTTGCACCGGCACAATGGCGGCCATACCGGTCAACGAGCTAAACCACTCGTTCGACATGCTTTTGGATCGTGCAAAAAGCTATATTGAAGCAGAAGGAGACTATTTTGAATAAAATAAATTGATTTTGCTGAAAAAACCATTTGTTCTGTTTTTTTTTTAAAGTCCTGTTTACTTTGGAACACACCTTGTATATACAAACATATTCATATACAGTGGCGGTCACATGTGGATACATGTTTATCACTTTTCGTCTATTATGCCTATGAAATCTTTAAAAATGGATCAGTATTAGGTTTGGCAAAGTATGTAACAAGCAGAAGGAAGCATCTCCGACCCCATAAAGTATATATATTCTGAATCAGCATGACGAGAGAAATCGATCTAGACATGTCCGTCCGTCCGTCCGTTTGGATGAACGAAGGATCTCAGAAACTATAAAAGCTAGAATAACCAAAGTTGGCATCCAGATTCTCCTAGGTCCGAGAAAGGACGAGTTTATTTTATTTTTTTTTAATTTTCCCCCCTTCCCCCGCTACAGAATTTCGTCAATAGCGTCCACATTTCAAATGCTACCTAAACCAAACTTTGCACACATAATTTATATATAATTGTCTACTGTTGTTTAAAATTTTATTTAAAAATCAAACATAAACAAGATAGAACGCTACAATCGAGCAAGCCCGACAGTAAAATAGCCTGTACTCTCCATAAAAAATAAAAAAAAATATTTTAAAAAATTAAATTATTTAAAAAAAATTTAATTAATTTATTAAATTAATTAAGAAAATTTATTTAATACATACATAGAAGACATGTTTATGTACAGTTTTACATTTACATCACGTGTCTATGCGTGTTTATATGCGTGTATGTATGTAGCACAAAGTTGAACCAAAGCAGCAACAACAACAACAGCTGCGGGCAGCGCTGCAAGCAGAGCATGGGCAGCGATTTTATTTATGGCTATAACTTTCTTCAGAATTGACCTATCATGATGAAACTTGGCACACGGACACATAAGCACTAACTGGATGTAACGACCGACGGACAGACGGACATGGCTATATCGACTTGTCTTGTCATCCTGATTAATAATATATATACTTTGTGGGGTCTGCCACGCCTCCTTCTGTGTGTTACATACATGCGCACAAAACTAGTATAGCCTTTCACCCTTTGGGTACAGGCTATAAAAATAGTAACTGCTTTTTCAAAACATAATTTTAATAAAAAAAATTAACTTAACTGGAAAAAGTCAATGTATCGAACTTTAATTGCCTTATTTTTGCGATTGGGCATACTATTACCTAGATTATGTATGTGGTCGCGTGGAACCATGCACCACTCCGTCGGCACGCGGCTCCATAGGTCATCCAATCCTTTTGGTCGAGAATCGTACATGGTCAACTATATCTTCAGCAGAGGGTATAAATTTTCGACGAGGCTCAAATCTGGGCTCTTACAGGGCACTGCATAAGGTTAAAATTTTGGACATGAAGCCCACTTTACATTATTTTTGCCGTATGCTTCAGCCCCCCGTCTTGTTGGAAAGTGAAGTCTGAGACGGGGTAGGCACATTTGTCCACAAAATCTGGTAAATTATGAGTGCGGGGGAGTGGGGGGTTGTATCAAAATAAAAAAAACAAACTTGAACTGCCTAGGGCTCAGGGGAACCTGGATACCAAGTTTGGTCATTTTAGCTCTTGTACCTTCTGAGATCCTTGCGCTCATACAGACGGACGGACATGGCTAAATCGACTCGGCTTGTCACCCAGATCAAGAATATATATGCTTTGTGGGGTCTGCCACGCCTCCTTTTGTGTGTTACATACATTCGCACAAAACTAGTATAGCATTTTACTCTTGGGTACAGGCGAAGTCAGCCCAAAAAAAATAAAACAAACTCGTACAGAATACACACATAACGCATCTTTGTGCAAAATTTGGTGTCTCCATCTCTTATAGTCTCTGAGATCCAGTTGTTCATACGGACGGACAGACAGGGCTAGATCGACTCGTCTCGTCATGTTGATCAAGAATATATATACTTTGTGGGGTCTGCCACGCCTCCTTCTGCCTGTTACATTTTTAAGCTCCCGCAAACGTAATATACTTCTGTACATTTCATATACAGAGTATAAAAAGCTAAAGTCGGGTGTCCCGACTTTGAAATACTCTGTACATATGTTTACAATAATTATAGAAAATAAAAAAAATTAAGAAAATAAAAAAAAAATTTGATCGATTTTACCTATCTCGGTATTCGAACTCACGTAAAGGGTTTATAATTGCACATTTACATAGCAATTGCGTCTGTGCGAGTGTATGTATGCCTATGCGCATCTATTCGTGTCTGTGTAAACATGTGTGCAGTGAACCAAATCACCAGCATCAACAACAGTCGCGGGCAACAGTCGCGCTTGAGCAGCGCTGCAGCAGCAAATATATTTATGGCTATAACTTCTTGTTAAATCGGTCTATCATAGTGAAACTTGGCATACGGACACATAATTACTAACTGGGGGTATTTGCAAAATTTTAGTTCGAAATTCGAAAATTACGGGAGTTAGAGAAAATTGCGATTTGCATTGGAGAGGGGGGAGGGAGGGAAATTCCAAAATGCACAATTTCTGCGTATTCACACAAGGCATCTTGGACTAAAATTTGGTGTTCCTAGGTCTTATAGTCTCCGAGATATAGGCGATTATACGAATGGAAAATCGGGAAAACCCCCATAGGGGGGAAGTGGGGGGGGGGGGGGGGGGAATCAAAAAAATAAAACAAACTCGTATAGAATACACACATAAGGCATCTTTGTGCAAAATTTGGTGTCTCTATTTCTTATAGTCTCTGAGATCCAGGTGTTCATACGGACGGACAGACGGACAGTCTCTGAGATCCAGTTGTTCATACGGACAGACAGACAGGGCTAGATCGACTCGTCTCGTCATGCTGATCAAGAATATATATACTTTGTGGGGTCTGCCACGCCTCCTTCTGCCTGTTGCATTTTTCAGCTCCCGCAAACCTAATATACTTCTGTACATTTCATGTACAGAGTATAAAAAGGACAGATCTATCCTGAAAAAGGCTGAAATGGCAACACTGGTGTGTATGTATACTAAGTTGTAAAGCGAAACCAGTATTTCTATATTTTGAAAATCTTTGAATGTTGTAGATTTAGTTACGTAGATTACATTACCCAAATTTTAAATCGATTGCAAAAATTTACTTTCATTTGAAAAAGTGAATAAATATTAAAACGCCAATAATTCAGGTTCCTTTATAGATTCTAAAAACCAAATTTTAAGTTGGAACAAGAGTGAACGCTACAGTCGAGCAAGCCCTACAGTGAAATACCCTGTACCCAGGTAAACTTCCGTCACTGAGTTATATGCGCCCATGCGCAAAAAGAGGAAGAAAAGCGAACTTGTTGCTGCAGTTTGAGGGGGTAGTACTGTACTGAACAGACCGAAATTGATAAAATTTAAAACTAAAGTAGATAACTGTACATAGATTGCGTGTGCAAACTAGTCCTTTCTCGGACCTAGGAGAATCTGGATACCAACTTTGGTTATTCCAGCTTTCTGAGATCCTTGCGTTCATCCAGACAGACGGACGGCCATGTCTAGATCGATATCTCTCGTCATGGTGATTCAGAATATATATACTTTATGGGGTCGGAGATGCATGCTTCTGCATGTTACATACTTTGCACAAACCCTTTTTACCTAACGGATACAGGGTATAAAAATGCAGATTTTCCAAACAAATTTTGGAGCTTGTTTTCCCCACTTGGAGCTCGAACTAGGTCCGGGAAAGGACTTTTTATAGCCCAAGGGGTGAAAGGCTATACTAGTTTTGTGCGAATGTATGTAACACACAAAAGGAGGCGTGGCAGACCCCACAAAGTATATATATTCTTGATCAGGGTGACAAGCCGAGTCGATTTAGTCATGTCCGTCTGTCCGTCCGTCTGTATGAGCGCAAGGATCTCAGAAGGTATAAGAGCTAGAATTACCAAACTTGGTATCCAGATTCCCCTAAGCCCTAGGCAGGTCAAGTTTATTTTTTTATTCTGATACAACCCCCCCCCCCCCCCCACTCCCCCGCAATGCGTGTTTTTTTTATAACTTCCGTAATTCTTGGAATTTTGAAATCAGTTTTAGTAGTTACGTCCGGTTAGTGCTTATGTGTCCGCATGCCGAATTTCATCATGATAGGTTTTTTTTTTTTTTTTTTTTTTTTTTTTTTTTTGTGAATTGAATATTGAATTTGGAATACAAATTTTATCGCTTTTACTTTGTGAGAAAACACTCAAATACCGTTAGCATTTAAAAGTAAATTGACAAATGTGAATTTTATCCTTTTACATTTTAAGTGTAAACCACTTATTGTCTCCAGAAAAAAAATTTAAAAATTTAATTCTTAAGAAGATTTATTGGAGGCTTATTAAAAGACGTATCGTTTTGCTTTGGTGAACTTAGAATTAATAATTAAATAAACAAGTAAAAGGGCTAAAGTCGGGTGTCCCGGCTTTGAAATACTCTGTACATATGTTTACAATAATTATAGAAAATAAAAAAAATTAAGAAAATAAAAAAAAAAAATTATCGATTTTACCTCTCTTGGTATTCAAACTCACGTAAAGGGTTTATAATTGCACATTTATATAGCAATTGTGTATGTATGCCTATGCGCATCTATTCGTGTCTGTGTAAACATATGTGCAGTCAACCAAAGCACCAGCATCAACAACAGCCGCGGGCAGCGCTTGAGCAGCGCTGCAGCAGCAAATATATTTATGGCTATAACTTCTTGTTAAATCGGTCTATCATAGTGATCGACTCGTCTCGTCATGCTGATCAAGAATATATATACTTTGTGGGGCCTGCCACGCCTCCTTCTGCCTGTTACATTTTTCAGCACCCGCAAACCTAATATACTTCTGTACATTTCATGTACAGAGTATAAAAACCCCGAGAAAACGAGTTAAGCACTGAAAATAAAATAAAAATGAAAACTATGGCTAATTATGGCATTAAAGTCTGTTATTGCTAAAGCAATAAACAAGCATCGGAATACCATCTCAAACTTTTCAAAATTTCACAAAAATAAGCTCAAAACAACCGAAAAAGGGCAGTTCCCAATGTTGGTGACCGCACTTAACGGCGTATTCGAGCTTTGGCAACCGCCAAAGTAATGAGCTCAGCTGAAAGCAGGATTAAAGATGCAAATAAATGGGCTACAGTTGCAAAAAATTTGAAGAAAGGAAATGGGTCTCCAATATGACGCCAAGGTGCATAAACCAAAGCTATTGCACCGACATAAAATGACCCGTCTTGCATTTTACGAAAAATACAAATTTTGGGACTCAAAAGGGTCATCTTCAGTTATGAACAAGAGAGAACGCTACAGTCGAGCAAGCCCGACCGTAAAATAGCCTGTACTCTCCACAAAAAAGGAAAATTAAAAAAAAAATGTTTTTAAAATTAAATGATTAAAAAAATAGAATTAATTAATTAATTCAATTAAATTAGAAAACATGTTTATGTTCAGTTTTAACAGCATACATTTACATCACGTGCCTATGCGTGTTTATATGCGTGTATGTATGCAGCACAAAGTTGAACCAAAGCAGCAACAACAGCAACGCTGCAAGCAGACCATGGGCAGCGATTTTATTTATGGATATAACTTTCTTCATAATTGACCTATCATGATGACACTTGGCATACAGACAAATAACCACGAAGTGGATGTGTATATACCAAATTTGAGTTCAAAGTGTTCAAAGAGTGGGGTCTGCCACGCATCCTTCTGTGTGTTACATACATTCGCACAAAACTAATATAGCATTTTACCCTTTGGGTACAGGCTATAAAAAAAATGTTTTTTTTATTTATTTTATTTTATTATTATTTATTTATAAACAGCTTAATAGGTAATTAAAATTACAGATAAGCTATGGAATAAGCTATAGCGACGAGGCCCTAAGCTTAACTTAACAAGAGAGAACGCTACAGTCGAGCAAGCCCGACAGTGTAATACCCTGTACCCAGGTAAACTTCCGTCACAACGTTATATGCGCCCATAGCAGCAGCAAAAAGAGGAAGAAGAAGAGCGAACTTGTTGCTGCAGTTTGGGGGGGTTGTACTGGCGAGAATTTGTTTTGCTAATAACTTTTTTTAGAATTGACCGAATTGACTAATTGACTAATTTTGAACAACAGTAGACAATTAAATATAAATTATGTGTGCAAAGTTTGGTTTATGTAGCATTTGAAATGTGGACGCTATTGACGAAATTCTGTAGCGGGGGAAGGGGGGCAAAATTAAAAAAAAAAAAAAATAAACTCGTCCTTACCCGAGTAAGGTCTCCTAGGTCCGACCTAGGAGAATCTGGATGCCAACTTTGGTTATTCTAGCTTTTATAGTTTCTGAGATCCTTGCGTTCATCCAGACGGACGGACAGACGGACATGTCTAGATCGATTTCTCTCGTCATGCTGATTCAGAATATATATACTTTATGGGGTCGGAGATGCTTCCTTCTGCATGTTACATACTTTGCACAAGCCTAATATACCCTTTTTACCCTACGGGTACAGGGTATAACAAGTAAAAAAGCTAAAGTCGGGTGTCCCGACTTCGAAATACTCTGTACATATGTTTACAATAATTATAGAAAATAAAAAAAATTAAGAAAATAAAAAAAAAAATTTGATCGATTTTACCTCTCTCGGTATTCGAACTCACGTAAAGGGTGTATAATTGCACATTTACATAGCAATTGCGTTTGTGTGAGTGTATGTATGCCTATGCGCATCGATTCGTGTCTGTGTAAGCATTTTCGCAGTCAACCAAACAGCAACATCAACAACAGCCGCGGGCAGCGCTTGAGCAGCGCTGCAGCAGCGCTGCATCAGCAAATATATTTATGGCTATAACTTCTTGTTAAATCGGTCTATCATAATGAAATTTGGCATACGGACACATAATAACCAACTGGGGGTATTTCCAAAATTTTAGTTCGAAATTCCAAGAATTACGGGAGTTACGATTTGCGGGGTAGAGGGGGGAGGGAGGGGAATTCCAAAATATACATTTTCTGCGTATTCACATAAGGCATCTGGGACTAAAATTTGGTGTTCCTAGGTCTTATAGTCTCCGAGATATAGGCGATTATACGAATGGAAAATCGGGAAAACCCCCATAGGGGGGAAGTGGGGGGGAAAATCAAAAAAATAAAACAAACTCGTATAGAATACACACATAACGCATCTTTGTGCAAAATTTGGTGTCTCTATCTCTTATAGTCTCTGAGATCCAGGTGTTCATACGGACGGACAGACAGACAGACAGGGCTAGATCGACTCGTCTCGTCATGCTGATCAAGAATATATATACTTTGTGGGGTCTGCCACGCCTCCTTCTGCCTGTTACATTTTTCAGCTCCCGCAAACCTAATATACTCTTGTACATTTCATGTACAGAGTATAACAAGTAAAAAAGCTAAAGTCGGGTGTCCCGACTTTGAAATACTCTGTACATATGTTTACAATAATTATAAAAAATAAAAAAAATAAGAAAATAAAAAAAAAATGTGATCGATTTTACCTCTCTCGGTATTCGAACTCACGTAAAGGGTGTATAATTGCACATTTACATAGCAATTGCGTCTGTGTGAGTGTATGTATGCCTATGCGCATCTATTCGTGTCTGTGTAAGCATTTTCGCAATCAACCAAACAGCAACATCAACAACAGCCGCGGGCAGCGCTGCAGCAGCGCTGCATCAGCAAATATATTTATGGCTATAACTTCTTGTTAAATCGGTCTATCATAATGAAATTTGGCATACGGACACATAATAACCAACTGGGGGTATTTCCAAAATTTTAGTTCGAAATTCGAAGAATTACGGGAGTTACGATTTGCGGGGTAGAGGGGGGAGGGAGGGGAATTCCAAAATATACATTTTCTGCGTATTCACATAAGGCATCTGGGACTAAAATTTGGTGTTCCTAGGTCTTATAGTCTCCGAGATATAGGCGATTATACGAATGGAAAATCGGGAAAACCCCCATAGGGGGGAAGTGGGGGGGGAAAATCAAAAAAATAAAACAAACTCGTATAGAATACACACATAACGCATCTTTGTGCAAAATTTGGTGTCTCTATCTCTTATAGTCTCTGAGATCCAGGTGTTCATACGGACGGACAGACGGACAGACAGACAGACAGGGCTAGATCGACTCGTCTCGTCATGCTGATCAAGAATATATATACTTTGTGGGGTCTGCCACGCCTCCTTCTGCCTGTTGCATTTTTCAGCTCCCGCAAACCTAATATACTTCTGTACATTTCATGTACAGAGTATAAAAAGGACAGATCTATCCTGAAAAAGGCTGAAATGGCAACACTGGTGTGTATGTATACTAAGTTGTAAAGCGAAACCAGTATTTCTATATTTTGAAAATCTTTGAATGTTGTAGATTTAGTTACGTAGATTACATTACCCAAATTTTAAATCGATTGCAAAAATTTACTTTCATTTGAAAAAGTGAATAAATATTAAAACGCCAATAATTCAGGTTCCTTTATAGATTCTAAAAACCAAATTTTAAGTTGGAACAAGAGTGAACGCTACAGTCGAGCAAGCCCTACAGTGAAATACCCTGTACCCAGGTAAACTTCCGTCACTGAGTTATATGCGCCCATGCGCAAAAAGAGGAAGAAAAGCGAACTTGTTGCTGCAGTTTGAGGGGGTAGTACTGTACTGAACAGACCGAAATTGATAAAATTTAAAACTAAAGTAGATAACTGTACATAGATTGCGTGTGCAAACTAGTCCTTTCTCGGACCTAGGAGAATCTGGATACCAACTTTGGTTATTCCAGCTTTCTGAGATCCTTGCGTTCATCCAGACAGACGGACGGCCATGTCTAGATCGATATCTCTCGTCATGGTGATTCAGAATATATATACTTTATGGGGTCGGAGATGCATGCTTCTGCATGTTACATACTTTGCACAAACCCTTTTTACCTAACGGATACAGGGTATAAAAATGCAGATTTTCCAAACAAATTTTGGAGCTTGTTTTCCCCACTTGGAGCTCGAACTAGGTCCGGGAAAGGACTTTTTATAGCCCAAGGGGTGAAAGGCTATACTAGTTTTGTGCGAATGTATGTAACACACAAAAGGAGGCGTGGCAGACCCCACAAAGTATATATATTCTTGATCAGGGTGACAAGCCGAGTCGATTTAGTCATGTCCGTCTGTCCGTCCGTCTGTATGAGCGCAAGGATCTCAGAAGGTATAAGAGCTAGAATTACCAAACTTGGTATCCAGATTCCCCTAAGCCCTAGGCAGGTCAAGTTTATTTTTTTTTTCTGATACAACCCCCCCCCCCCCCCACTCCCCCGCAATGCGTGTTTTTTTTATAACTTCCGTAATTCTTGGAATTTTGAAATCAGTTTTAGTAGTTACGTCCGGTTAGTGCTTATGTGTCCGCATGCCGAATTTCATCATGATAGGTTTTTTTTTTTTTTTTTTTTTTTTTTTTTTTTTTTGTGAATTGAATATTGAATTTGGAATACAAATTTTATCGCTTTTACTTTGTGAGAAAACACTCAAATACCGTTAGCATTTAAAAGTAAATTGACAAATGTGAATTTTATCCTTTTACATTTTAAGTGTAAACCACTTATTGTCTCCAGAAAAAAAATTTAAAAATTTAATTCTTAAGAAGATTTATTGGAGGCTTATTAAAAGACGTATCGTTTTGCTTTGGTGAACTTAGAATTAATAATTAAATAAACAAGTAAAAGGGCTAAAGTCGGGTGTCCCGGCTTTGAAATACTCTGTACATATGTTTACAATAATTATAGAAAATAAAAAAAATTAAGAAAATAAAAAAAAAAAATTATCGATTTTACCTCTCTTGGTATTCAAACTCACGTAAAGGGTTTATAATTGCACATTTATATAGCAATTGTGTATGTATGCCTATGCGCATCTATTCGTGTCTGTGTAAACATATGTGCAGTCAACCAAAGCACCAGCATCAACAACAGCCGCGGGCAGCGCTTGAGCAGCGCTGCAGCAGCAAATATATTTATGGCTATAACTTCTTGTTAAATCGGTCTATCATAGTGATCGACTCGTCTCGTCATGCTGATCAAGAATATATATACTTTGTGGGGCCTGCCACGCCTCCTTCTGCCTGTTACATTTTTCAGCACCCGCAAACCTAATATACTTCTGTACATTTCATGTACAGAGTATAAAAACCCCGAGAAAACGAGTTAAGCACTGAAAATAAAATAAAAATGAAAACTATGGCTAATTATGGCATCGGAATACCATCTCAAACTTTTCAAAATTTCACAAAAATAAGCTCAAAACAACCGAAAAAGGGCAGTTCCCAATGTTGGTGACCGCACTTAACGGCGTATTCGAGCTTTGGCAACCGCCAAAGTAATGAGCTCAGCTGAAAGCAGGATTAAAGATGCAAATAAATGGGCTACAGTTGCAAAAAATTTGAAGAAAGGAAATGGGTCTCCAATATGACGCCAAGGTGCATAAACCAAAGCTATTGCACCGACATAAAATGACCCGTCTTGCATTTTACGAAAAATACAAATTTTGGGACTCAAAAGGGTCATCTTCAGTTATGAACAAGAGAGAACGCTACAGTCGAGCAAGCCCGACCGTAAAATAGCCTGTACTCTCCACAAAAAAGGAAAATTAAAAAAAAAATGTTTTTAAAATTAAATGATTAAAAAAATAGAATTAATTAATTAATTCAATTAAATTAGAAAACATGTTTATGTTCAGTTTTAACAGCATACATTTACATCACGTGCCTATGCGTGTTTATATGCGTGTATGTATGCAGCACAAAGTTGAACCAAAGCAGCAACAACAGCAACGCTGCAAGCAGACCATGGGCAGCGATTTTATTTATGGATATAACTTTCTTCATAATTGACCTATCATGATGACACTTGGCATACAGACAAATAACCACGAAGTGGATGTGTATATACCAAATTTGAGTTCAAAGTGTTCAAAGAGTGGGGTCTGCCACGCATCCTTCTGTGTGTTACATACATTCGCACAAAACTAATATAGCATTTTACCCTTTGGGTACAGGCTATAAAAAAAATGTTTTTTTTATTTATTTTATTTTATTATTATTTATTTATAAACAGCTTAATAGGTAATTAAAATTACAGATAAGCTATGGAATAAGCTATAGCGACGAGGCCCTAAGCTTAACTTAACAAGAGAGAACGCTACAGTCGAGCAAGCCCGACAGTGTAATACCCTGTACCCAGGTAAACTTCCGTCACAACGTTATATGCGCCCATAGCAGCAGCAAAAAGAGGAAGAAGAAGAGCGAACTTGTTGCTGCAGTTTGGGGGGGTTGTACTGGCGAGAATTTGTTTTGCTAATAACTTTTTTTAGAATTGACCGAATTGACTAATTGACTAATTTTGAACAACAGTAGACAATTAAATATAAATTATGTGTGCAAAGTTTGGTTTATGTAGCATTTGAAATGTGGACGCTATTGACGAAATTCTGTAGCGGGGGAAGGGGGGCAAAATTAAAAAAAAAAAAAAATAAACTCGTCCTTACCCGAGTAAGGTCTCCTAGGTCCGACCTAGGAGAATCTGGATGCCAACTTTGGTTATTCTAGCTTTTATAGTTTCTGAGATCCTTGCGTTCATCCAGACGGACGGACAGACGGACATGTCTAGATCGATTTCTCTCGTCATGCTGATTCAGAATATATATACTTTATGGGGTCGGAGATGCTTCCTTCTGCATGTTACATACTTTGCACAAGCCTAATATACCCTTTTTACCCTACGGGTACAGGGTATAACAAGTAAAAAAGCTAAAGTCGGGTGTCCCGACTTCGAAATACTCTGTACATATGTTTACAATAATTATAGAAAATAAAAAAAATTAAGAAAATAAAAAAAAAAATTTGATCGATTTTACCTCTCTCGGTATTCGAACTCACGTAAAGGGTGTATAATTGCACATTTACATAGCAATTGCGTTTGTGTGAGTGTATGTATGCCTATGCGCATCGATTCGTGTCTGTGTAAGCATTTTCGCAGTCAACCAAACAGCAACATCAACAACAGCCGCGGGCAGCGCTTGAGCAGCGCTGCAGCAGCGCTGCATCAGCAAATATATTTATGGCTATAACTTCTTGTTAAATCGGTCTATCATAATGAAATTTGGCATACGGACACATAATAACCAACTGGGGGTATTTCCAAAATTTTAGTTCGAAATTCCAAGAATTACGGGAGTTACGATTTGCGGGGTAGAGGGGGGAGGGAGGGGAATTCCAAAATATACATTTTCTGCGTATTCACATAAGGCATCTGGGACTAAAATTTGGTGTTCCTAGGTCTTATAGTCTCCGAGATATAGGCGATTATACGAATGGAAAATCGGGAAAACCCCCATAGGGGGGAAGTGGGGGGGAAAATCAAAAAAATAAAACAAACTCGTATAGAATACACACATAACGCATCTTTGTGCAAAATTTGGTGTCTCTATCTCTTATAGTCTCTGAGATCCAGGTGTTCATACGGACGGACAGACAGACAGACAGGGCTAGATCGACTCGTCTCGTCATGCTGATCAAGAATATATATACTTTGTGGGGTCTGCCACGCCTCCTTCTGCCTGTTACATTTTTCAGCTCCCGCAAACCTAATATACTCTTGTACATTTCATGTACAGAGTATAACAAGTAAAAAAGCTAAAGTCGGGTGTCCCGACTTTGAAATACTCTGTACATATGTTTACAATAATTATAAAAAATAAAAAAAATAAGAAAATAAAAAAAAAATGTGATCGATTTTACCTCTCTCGGTATTCGAACTCACGTAAAGGGTGTATAATTGCACATTTACATAGCAATTGCGTCTGTGTGAGTGTATGTATGCCTATGCGCATCTATTCGTGTCTGTGTAAGCATTTTCGCAATCAACCAAACAGCAACATCAACAACAGCCGCGGGCAGCGCTGCAGCAGCGCTGCATCAGCAAATATATTTATGGCTATAACTTCTTGTTAAATCGGTCTATCATCATTTGGCATACGGACACATAATAACCAACTGGGGGTATTTCCAAAATTTTAGTTCGAAATTCGAAGAATTACGGGAGTTACGATTTGCGGGGTAGAGGGGGGAGGGAGGGGAATTCCAAAATATACATTTTCTGCGTATTCACATAAGGCATCTGGGACTAAAATTTGGTGTTCCTAGGTCTTATAGTCTCCGAGATATAGGCGATTATACGAATGGAAAATCGGGAAAACCCCCATAGGGGGGAAGTGGGGGGGGAAAATCAAAAAAATAAAACAAACTCGTATAGAATACACACATAACGCATCTTTGTGCAAAATTTGGTGTCTCTATCTCTTATAGTCTCTGAGATCCAGGTGTTCATACGGACGGACAGACGGACAGACAGACAGACAGGGCTAGATCGACTCGTCTCGTCATGCTGATCAAGAATATATATACTTTGTGGGGTCTGCCACGCCTCCTTCTGCCTGTTACATTTTTCAGCTCCCGCAAACCTAATATACTCTTGTACATTTCATGTACAGAGTATAAAAAGCTAAAGTCGGGTGTCCCGACTTTGAAATACTCTGTACATATGTTTACAATAATTATAGAAAATAAAAAAAATTAAGAAAATAAAAAAAAAATTTGATCGATTTTACCTATCTCGGTATTCGAACTCACGTAAAGGGTTTATAATTGCACATTTACATAGCAATTGCGTCTGTGCGAGTGTATGTATGCCTATGCGCATCTATTCGTGTCTGTGTAAACATGTGTGCAGTGAACCAAATCACCAGCATCAACAACAGTCGCGGGCAACAGTCGCGCTTGAGCAGCGCTGCAGCAGCAAATATATTTATGGCTATAACTTCTTGTTAAATCGGTCTATCATAGTGAAACTTGGCATACGGACACATAATTACTAACTGGGGGTATTTGCAAAATTTTAGTTCGAAATTCGAAAATTACGGGAGTTAGAGAAAATTGCGATTTGCATTGGAGAGGGGGGAGGGAGGGAAATTCCAAAATGCACAATTTCTGCGTATTCACACAAGGCATCTTGGACTAAAATTTGGTGTTCCTAGGTCTTATAGTCTCCGAGATATAGGCGATTATACGAATGGAAAATCGGGAAAACCCCCATAGGGGGGAAGTGGGGGGGGGGGGGGAATCAAAAAAATAAAACAAACTCGTATAGAATACACACATAAGGCATCTTTGTGCAAAATTTGGTGTCTCTATTTCTTATAGTCTCTGAGATCCAGGTGTTCATACGGACGGACAGACGGACAGTCGGACAGACAGACAGACAGACAGGGCTAGATCGACTCGTCTCGTCATGCTGATCAAGAATATATATACTTTGTGGGGTCTGCCACGCCTCCTTCTGCCTGTTGCATTTTTCAGCTCCCGCAAACCTAATATACTTCTGTACATTTCATGTACAGAGTATAAAAAGGACAGATCTATCCTGAAAAAGGCTGAAATGGCAACACTGGTGTGTATGTATACTAAGTTGTAAAGCGAAACCAGTATTTCTATATTTTGAAAATCTTTGAATGTTGTAGATTTAGTTACGTAGATTACATTACCCAAATTTTAAATCGATTGCAAAAATTTACTTTCATTTGAAAAAGTGAATAAATATTAAAACGCCAATAATTCAGGTTCCTTTATAGATTCTAAAAACCAAATTTTAAGTTGGAACAAGAGTGAACGCTACAGTCGAGCAAGCCCTACAGTGAAATACCCTGTACCCAGGTAAACTTCCGTCACTGAGTTATATGCGCCCATGCGCAAAAAGAGGAAGAAAAGCGAACTTGTTGCTGCAGTTTGAGGGGGTAGTACTGTACTGAACAGACCGAAATTGATAAAATTTAAAACTAAAGTAGATAACTGTACATAGATTGCGTGTGCAAACTAGTCCTTTCTCGGACCTAGGAGAATCTGGATACCAACTTTGGTTATTCCAGCTTTCTGAGATCCTTGCGTTCATCCAGACAGACGGACGGCCATGTCTAGATCGATATCTCTCGTCATGGTGATTCAGAATATATATACTTTATGGGGTCGGAGATGCATGCTTCTGCATGTTACATACTTTGCACAAACCCTTTTTACCTAACGGATACAGGGTATAAAAATGCAGATTTTCCAAACAAATTTTGGAGCTTGTTTTCCCCACTTGGAGCTCGAACTAGGTCCGGGAAAGGACTTTTTATAGCCCAAGGGGTGAAAGGCTATACTAGTTTTGTGCGAATGTATGTAACACACAAAAGGAGGCGTGGCAGACCCCACAAAGTATATATATTCTTGATCAGGGTGACAAGCCGAGTCGATTTAGTCATGTCCGTCTGTCCGTCCGTCTGTATGAGCGCAAGGATCTCAGAAGGTATAAGAGCTAGAATTACCAAACTTGGTATCCAGATTCCCCTAAGCCCTAGGCAGGTCAAGTTTATTTTTTTATTCTGATACAACCCCCCCCCCCCCCACTCCCCCGCAATGCGTGTTTTTTTTATAACTTCCGTAATTCTTGGAATTTTGAAATCAGTTTTAGTAGTTACGTCCGGTTAGTGCTTATGTGTCCGCATGCCGAATTTCATCATGATAGGTTTTTTTTTTTTTTTTTTTTTTTTTTTTTTTTGTGAATTGAATATTGAATTTGGAATACAAATTTTATCGCTTTTACTTTGTGAGAAAACACTCAAATACCGTTAGCATTTAAAAGTAAATTGACAAATGTGAATTTTATCCTTTTACATTTTAAGTGTAAACCACTTATTGTCTCCAGAAAAAAAATTTAAAAATTTAATTCTTAAGAAGATTTATTGGAGGCTTATTAAAAGACGTATCGTTTTGCTTTGGTGAACTTAGAATTAATAATTATTTAAACAAGTAAAAGGGCTAAAGTCGGGTGTCCCGGCTTTGAAATACTCTGTACATATGTTTACAATAATTATAGAAAATAAAAAAAATTAAGAAAATAAAAAAAACAAGTAAAAAAGCTAAAGTCGGGTGTCCCGACTTTGAAATACTCTGTACATATGTTTACAATAATTATAGAAAATAAAAAAAATTAAGAAAAAAAAAAAGAAAAATTTGATCGATTTTACCTCTCTCGGTATTCGAACTCACGTAAAGGGTGTATAATTGCACATTTACATAGCAATTGCGTCTGTGTGAGTGTATGTATGCCTATGCGCATCAATTCGTGTCTGTGTAAGCATTTTCGCAGTCAACCAAACAGCAACATCAACAGCCGCGGGCAGCGCTTGAGCAGCGCTGCAGCAGCGCTGCATCAGCAAATATATTTATGGCTATAACTTCTTGTTAAATCGGTCTATCATAATGAAATTTGGCATACGGACACATAATAACTAACTGGGGGTATTTCCAAAATTTTAGTTCGAAATTCCAAGAATTACGGGAGTTACGATTTGCGGGGTAGAGGGGGGAGGGAGGGGAATTCCAAAATATACATTTTCTGCGTATTCACATAAGGCATCTGGGACTAAAATTTGGTGTTCCTAGGTCTTATAGTCTCCGAGATATAGGCGATTATACGAATGGAAAATCGGGAAAACCCCCATAGGGGGGAAGTGGGGGGGAAAATCAAAAAAATAAAACAAACTCGTATAGAATACACACATAACGCATCTTCGTGCAAAATTTGGTGTCTCTATCTCTTATAGTCTCTGAGATCCAGGTGTTCATACGGACGGACAGACGGACAGACGGACAGACGGACAGACAGACAGACAGGGCTAGATCGACTCGTCTCGTCATGCTGATCAAGAATATATATACTTTGTGGGGTCTGCCACGCCTCCTTCTGCCTGTTACATTTTTCAGCTCCCGCAAACCTAATATACTCTTGTACATTTCATGTACAGAGTATAAAAATTATCGATTTTACCTCTCTTGGTATTCAAACTCACGTAAAGGGTTTATAATTGCACATTTATATAGCAATTGTGTATGTATGCCTATGCGCATCTATTCGTGTCTGTGTAAACATATGTGCAGTCAACCAAAGCACCAGCATCAACAACAGCCGCGGGCAGCGCTTGAGCAGCGCTGCAGCAGCAAATATATTTATGGCTATAACTTCTTGTTAAATCGGTCTATCATAGTGATCGACTCGTCTCGTCATGCTGATCAAGAATATATATACTTTGTGGGGCCTGCCACGCCTCCTTCTGCCTGTTACATTTTTCAGCACCCGCAAACCTAATATACTTCTGTACATTTCATGTACAGAGTATAAAAACCCCGAGAAAACGAGTTAAGCACTGAAAATAAAATAAAAATGAAAACTATGGCTAATTATGGCATTAAAGTCTGTTATTGCTAAAGCAATAAACAAGCATCGGAATACCATCTCAAACTTTTCAAAATTTCACAAAAATAAGCTCAAAACAACCGAAAAAGGGCAGTTCCCAATGTTGGTGACCGCACTTAACGGCGTATTCGAGCTTTGGCAACCGCCAAAGTAATGAGCTCAGCTGAAAGCAGGATTAAAGATGCAAATAAATGGGCTACAGTTGCAAAAAATTTGAAGAAAGGAAATGGGTCTCCAATATGACGCCAAGGTGCATAAACCAAAGCTATTGCACCGACATAAAATGACCCGTCTTGCATTTTACGAAAAATACAAATTTTGGGACTCAAAAGGGTCATCTTCAGTTATGAACAAGAGAGAACGCTACAGTCGAGCAAGCCCGACCGTAAAATAGCCTGTACTCTCCACAAAAAAGGAAAATTAAAAAAAAAATGTTTTTAAAATTAAATGATTAAAAAAATAGAATTAATTAATTAATTCAATTAAATTAGAAAACATGTTTATGTTCAGTTTTAACAGCATACATTTACATCACGTGCCTATGCGTGTTTATATGCGTGTATGTATGCAGCACAAAGTTGAACCAAAGCAGCAACAACAGCAACGCTGCAAGCAGACCATGGGCAGCGATTTTATTTATGGATATAACTTTCTTCATAATTGACCTATCATGATGACACTTGGCATACAGACAAATAACCACGAAGTGGATGTGTATATACCAAATTTGAGTTCAAAGTGTTCAAAGAGTGGGGTCTGCCACGCATCCTTCTGTGTGTTACATACATTCGCACAAAACTAATATAGCATTTTACCCTTTGGGTACAGGCTATAAAAAAAATGTTTTTTTTATTTATTTTATTTTATTATTATTTATTTATAAACAGCTTAATAGGTAATTAAAATTACAGATAAGCTATGGAATAAGCTATAGCGACGACGCCCTAAGCTTAACTTAACAAGAGAGAACGCTACAGTCGAGCAAGCCCGACAGTGTAATACCCTGTACCCAGGTAAACTTCCGTCACAACGTTATATGCGCCCATAGCAGCAGCAAAAAGAGGAAGAAGAAGAGCGAACTTGTTGCTGCAGTTTGGGGGGGTTGTACTGGCGAGAATTTGTTTTGCTAATAACTTTTTTTAGAATTGACCGAATTGACTAATTGACTAATTTTGAACAACAGTAGACAATTAAATATAAATTATGTGTGCAAAGTTTGGTTTATGTAGCATTTGAAATGTGGACGCTATTGACGAAATTCTGTAGCGGGGGAAGGGGGGCAAAATTAAAAAAAAAAAAAAATAAACTCGTCCTTACCCGAGTAAGGTCTCCTAGGTCCGACCTAGGAGAATCTGGATGCCAACTTTGGTTATTCTAGCTTTTATAGTTTCTGAGATCCTTGCGTTCATCCAGACGGACGGACAGACGGACATGTCTAGATCGATTTCTCTCGTCATGCTGATTCAGAATATATATACTTTATGGGGTCGGAGATGCTTCCTTCTGCATGTTACATACTTTGCACAAGCCTAATATACCCTTTTTACCCTACGGGTACAGGGTATAACAAGTAAAAAAGCTAAAGTCGGGTGTCCCGACTTCGAA
Source organism: Scaptodrosophila lebanonensis (assembly GCF_003285725.1). Classification (NCBI taxonomy): domain Eukaryota; kingdom Metazoa; phylum Arthropoda; class Insecta; order Diptera; family Drosophilidae; genus Scaptodrosophila; species Scaptodrosophila lebanonensis. Next base: position 99,070 of record NW_022060580.1, on the reverse strand, counting down.
ATACTCTGTACATATGTTTACAATAATTATAGAAAATAAAAAAAATTAAGAAAATAAAAAAAAAAATTTGATCGATTTTACCTCTCTCGGTATTCGAACTCACGTAAAGGGTGTATAATTGCACATTTACATAGCAATTGCGTTTGTGTGAGTGTATGTATGCCTATGCGCATCGATTCGTGTCTGTGTAAGCATTTTCGCAGTCAACCAAACAGCAACATCAACAACAGCCGCGGGCAGCGCTTGAGCAGCGCTGCAGCAGCGCTGCATCAGCAAATATATTTATGGCTATAACTTCTTGTTAAATCGGTCTATCATAATGAAATTTGGCATACGGACACATAATAACCAACTGGGGGATTTCCAAAATTTTAGTTCGAAATTCCAAGAATTACGGGAGTTACGATTTGCGGGGTAGAGGGGGGAGGGAGGGGAATTCCAAAATATACATTTTCTGCGTATTCACATAAGGCATCTGGGACTAAAATTTGGTGTTCCTAGGTCTTATAGTCTCCGAGATATAGGCGATTATACGAATGGAAAATCGGGAAAACCCCCATAGGGGGGAAGTGGGGGGGAAAATCAAAAAAATAAAACAAACTCGTATAGAATACACACATAACGCATCTTTGTGCAAAATTTGGTGTCTCTATCTCTTATAGTCTCTGAGATCCAGGTGTTCATACGGACGGACAGACGGACAGACAGACAGACAGGGCTAGATCGACTCGTCTCGTCATGCTGATCAAGAATATATATACTTTGTGGGGTCTGCCACGCCTCCTTCTGCCTGTTACATTTTTCAGCTCCCGCAAACCTAATATACTCTTGTACATTTCATGTACAGAGTATAAAAAGCTAAAGTCGGGTGTCCCGACTTTGAAATACTCTGTACATATGTTTACAATAATTATAGAAAATAAAAAAAATTAAGAAAATAAAAAAAAAATTTGATCGATTTTACCTATCTCGGTATTCGAACTCACGTAAAGGGTTTATAATTGCACATTTACATAGCAATTGCGTCTGTGCGAGTGTATGTATGCCTATGCGCATCTATTCGTGTCTGTGTAAACATGTGTGCAGTGAACCAAATCACCAGCATCAACAACAGTCGCGGGCAACAGTCGCGCTTGAGCAGCGCTGCAGCAGCAAATATATTTATGGCTATAACTTCTTGTTAAATCGGTCTATCATAGTGAAACTTGGCATACGGACACATAATTACTAACTGGGGGTATTTGCAAAATTTTAGTTCGAAATTCGAAAATTACGGGAGTTAGAGAAAATTGCGATTTGCATTGGAGAGGGGGGAGGGAGGGAAATTCCAAAATGCACAATTTCTGCGTATTCACACAAGGCATCTTGGACTAAAATTTGGTGTTCCTAGGTCTTATAGTCTCCGAGATATAGGCGATTATACGAATGGAAAATCGGGAAAACCCCCATAGGGGGGAAGTGGGGGGGGGGGGGGGGAATCAAAAAAATAAAACAAACTCGTATAGAATACATACATAAGGCATCTTTGTGCAAAATTTGGTGTCTCTATCTCTTATAGTCTCTGAGATCCAGGTGTTCATACGGACGGACAGACAGACAGACAGGGCTAGATCGACTCGTCTCGTCATGCTGATCAAGAATATATATACTTTGTGGGGTCTGCCACGCCTCCTTCTGCCTGTTACATTTTTCAGCTCCCGCAAACCTAATATACTCTTGTACATTTCATGTACAGAGTATAACAAGTAAAAAAGCTAAAGTCGGGTGTCCCGACTTTGAAATACTCTGTACATATGTTTACAATAATTATAAAAAATAAAAAAAATAAGAAAATAAAAAAAAAATGTGATCGATTTTACCTCTCTCGGTATTCGAACTCACGTAAAGGGTGTATAATTGCACATTTACATAGCAATTGCGTCTGTGTGAGTGTATGTATGCCTATGCGCATCTATTCGTGTCTGTGTAAGCATTTTCGCAATCAACCAAACAGCAACATCAACAACAGCCGCGGGCAGCGCTTGAGCAGCGCTGCAGCAGCGCTGCATCAGCAAATATATTTATGGCTATAACTTCTTGTTAAATCGGTCTATCATAATGAAATTTGGCATACGGACACATAATAACCAACTGGGGGTATTGAATTTTGAACAACAGTAGACAATTAAATATAAATTATGTGTGCAAAGTTTGGTTTATGTAGCATTTGAAATGTGGACGCTATTGAAGAAATTCTGTAGCGGGGGAAGGGGGGCAAAATTTAAAAAAAAAAAAAATAAACTCGTCCTTACCCGAGTAAGGTCTCCTAGGTCCGACCTAGGAGAATCTGGATGCCAACTTTGGTTATTCTAGCTTTTATAGTTTCTGAGATCCTTGCGTTCATCCAGACGGACGGACAGACGGACATGTCTAGATCGATTTCTCTCGTCATGCTGATTCAGAATATATATACTTTATGGGGTCGGAGATGCTTCCTTCTGCATGTTACATACTTTGCACAAGCCTAATATACCCTTTTTACCCTACGGGTACAGGGTATAACAAGTAAAAAAGCTAAAGTCGGGTGTCCCGACTTCGAAATACTCTGTACATATGTTTACAATAATTATAGAAAATAAAAAAAATAAGAAAATAAAAAAAAATGTGATCGATTTTACCTCTCTCGGTATTCGAACTCACGTAAAGGGTGTATAATTGCACATTTACATAGCAATTGCGTCTGTGTGAGTGTATGTATGCCTATGCGCATCTATTCGTGTCTGTGTAAGCATTTTCGCAATCAACCAAACAGCAACATCAACAACAGCCGCGGGCAGCGCTTGAGCAGCGCTGCATCAGCAAATATATTTATGGCTATAACTTCTTGTTAAATCGGTCTATCATAATGAAATTTGGCATACGGACACATAATAACCAACTGGGGGTATTTCCAAAATTTTAGTTCGAAATTCCAAGAATTACGGGAGTTACGATTTGCGGGGTAGAGGGGGGAGGGAGGGGAATTCCAAAATATACATTTTCTGCGTATTCACATAAGGCATCTGGGACTAAAATTTGGTGTTCCTAGGTCTTATAGTCTCCGAGATATAGGCGATTATACGAATGGAAAATCGGGAAAACCCCCATAGGGGGGAAGTGGGGGGGGAAAATCAAAAAAATAAAACAAACTCGTATAGAATACACACATAACGCATCTTTGTGCAAAATTTGGTGTCTCTATCTCTTATAGTCTCTGAGATCCAGGTGTTCATACGGACGGACAGACGGACAGACAGACAGACAGGGCTAGATCGACTCGTCTCGTCATGCTGATCAAGAATATATATACTTTGTGGGGTCTGCCACGCCTCCTTCTGCCTGTTACATTTTTCAGCTCCCGCAAACCTAATATACTCTTGTACATTTCATGTACAGAGTATAAAAAGCTAAAGTCGGGTGTCCCGACTTTGAAATACTCTGTACATATGTTTACAATAATTATAGAAAATAAAAAAAATTAAGAAAATAAAAAAAAAATTTGATCGATTTTACCTCTCTCGGTATTCGAACTCACGTAAAGGGTGTATAATTGCACATTTACATAGCAATTGCGTCTGTGTGAGTGTATGTATGCCTATGCGCATCTATTCGTGTCTGTGTAAGCATTTTCGCAATCAACCAAACAGCAACATCAACAACAGCCGCGGGCAGCGCTTGAGCAGCGCTGCATCAGCAAATATATTTATGGCTATAACTTCTTGTTAAATCGGTCTATCATAATGAAATTTGGCATACGGACACATAATAACCAACTGGGGGTATTTCCAAAATTTTAGTTCGAAATTCCAAGAATTACGGGAGTTACGATTTGCGGGGTAGAGGGGGGAGGGAGGGGAATTCCAAAATATACATTTTCTGCGTATTCACATAAGGCATCTGGGACTAAAATTTGGTGTTCCTAGGTCTTATAGTCTCCGAGATATAGGCGATTATACGAATGGAAAATCGGGAAAACCCCCATAGGGGGGAAGTGGGGGGGGGGAATCAAAAAAATAAAACAAACTCGTATAGAATACACACATAAGGCATCTTTGTGCAAAATTTGGTGTCTCTATTTCTTATAGTCTCTGAGATCCAGGTGTTCATACGGACGGACAGACGGACAGTCGGACAGACAGACAGACAGACAGGGCTAGATCGACTCGTCTCGTCATGCTGATCAAGAATATATATACTTTGTGGGGTCTGCCACGCCTCCTTCTGCCTGTTGCATTTTTCAGCTCCCGCAAACCTAATATACTTCTGTACATTTCATGTACAGAGTATAAAAAGGACAGATCTATCCTGAAAAAGGCTGAAATGGCAACACTGGTGTGTATGTATACTAAGTTGTAAAGCGAAACCAGTATTTCTATATTTTGAAAATCTTTGAATGTTGTAGATTTAGTTACGTAGATTACATTACCCAAATTTTAAATCGATTGCAAAAATTTACTTTCATTTGAAAAAGTGAATAAATATTAAAACGCCAATAATTCAGGTTCCTTTATAGATTCTAAAAACCAAATTTTAAGTTGGAACAAGAGTGAACGCTACAGTCGAGCAAGCCCTACAGTGAAATACCCTGCACCCAGGTAAACTTCCGTCACTGAGTTATATGCGCCCATGCGCAAAAAGAGGAAGAAAAGCGAACTTGTTGCTGCAGTTTGAGGGGGTAGTACTGTACTGAACAGACCGAAATTGATAAAATTTAAAACTAAAGTAGATAACTGTACATAGATTGCGTGTGCAAACTAGTCCTTTCTCGGACCTAGGAGAATCTGGATACCAACTTTGGTTATTCCAGCTTTCTGAGATCCTTGCGTTCATCCAGACAGACGGACGGCCATGTCTAGATCGATATCTCTCGTCATGGTGATTCAGAATATATATACTTTATGGGGTCGGAGATGCATGCTTCTGCATGTTACATACTTTGCACAAACCCTTTTTACCTAACGGATACAGGGTATAAAAATGCAGATTTTCCAAACAAATTTTGGAGCTTGTTTTCCCCACTTGGAGCTCGAACTAGGTCCGGGAAAGGACTTTTTATAGCCCAAGGGGTGAAAGGCTATACTAGTTTTGTGCGAATGTATGTAACACACAAAAGGAGGCGTGGCAGACCCCACAAAGTATATATATTCTTGATCAGGGTGACAAGCCGAGTCGATTTAGTCATGTCCGTCTGTCCGTCCGTCTGTATGAGCGCAAGGATCTCAGAAGGTATAAGAGCTAGAATTACCAAACTTGGTATCCAGATTCCCCTAAGCCCTAGGCAGGTCAAGTTTATTTTTTTATTCTGATACAACCCCCCCCCCCACTCCCCCGCAATGCGTGTTTTTTTTATAACTTCCGTAATTCTTGGAATTTTGAAATCAGTTTTAGTAGTTACGTCCGGTTAGTGCTTATGTGTCCGCATGCCGAATTTCATCATGATAGGTTTTTTTTTTTTTTTTTTTTTTTTTTTTTGTGAATTGAATATTGAATTTGGAATACAAATTTTATCGCTTTTACTTTGTGAGAAAACACTCAAATACCGTTAGCATTTAAAAGTAAATTGACAAATGTGAATTTTATCCTTTTACATTTTAAGTGTAAACCACTTATTGTCTCCAGAAAAAAAATTTAAAAATTTAATTCTTAAGAAGATTTATTGGAGGCTTATTAAAAGACGTATCGTTTTGCTTTGGTGAACTTAGAATTAATAATTATTTAAACAAGTAAAAGGGCTAAAGTCGGGTGTCCCGGCTTTGAAATACTCTGTACATATGTTTACAATAATTATAGAAAATAAAAAAAATTAAGAAAATAAAAAAAAAAAATTATCGATTTTACCTCTCTTGGTATTCAAACTCACGTAAAGGGTTTATAATTGCACATTTATATAGCAATTGTGTATGTATGCCTATGCGCATCTATTCGTGTCTGTGTAAACATATGTGCAGTCAACCAAAGCACCAGCATCAACAACAGCCGCGGGCAGCGCTTGAGCAGCGCTGCAGCAGCAAATATATTTATGGCTATAACTTCTTGTTAAATCGGTCTATCATAGTGATCGACTCGTCTCGTCATGCTGATCAAGAATATATATACTTTGTGGGGCCTGCCACGCCTCCTTCTGCCTGTTACATTTTTCAGCACCCGCAAACCTAATATACTTCTGTACATTTCATGTACAGAGTATAAAAACCCCGAGAAAACGAGTTAAGCACTGAAAATAAAATAAAAATGAAAACTATGGCTAATTATGGCATTAAAGTCTGTTATTGCTAAAGCAATAAACAAGCATCGGAATACCATCTCAAACTTTTCAAAATTTCACAAAAATAAGCTCAAAACAACCGAAAAAGGGCAGTTCCCAATGTTGGTGACCGCACTTAACGGCGTATTCGAGCTTTGGCAACCGCCAAAGTAATGAGCTCAGCTGAAAGCAGGATTAAAGATGCAAATAAATGGGCTACAGTTGCAAAAAATTTGAAGAAAGGAAATGGGTCTCCAATATGACGCCAAGGTGCATAAACCAAAGCTATTGCACCGACATAAAATGACCCGTCTTGCATTTTACGAAAAATACAAATTTTGGGACTCAAAAGGGTCATCTTCAGTTATGAACAAGAGAGAACGCTACAGTCGAGCAAGCCCGACCGTAAAATAGCCTGTACTCTCCACAAAAAAGGAAAATTAAAAAAAAAATGTTTTTAAAATTAAATGATTAAAAAAATAGAATTAATTAATTAATTAAATTAAATTAGAAAACATGTTTATGTTCAGTTTTAACAGCATACATTTACATCACGTGCCTATGCGTGTTTATATGCGTGTATGTATGCAGCACAAAGTTGAACCAAAGCAGCAACAACAGCAACGCTGCAAGCAGACCATGGGCAGCGATTTTATTTATGGATATAACTTTCTTCATAATTGACCTATCATGATGACACTTGGCATACAGACAAATAACCACGAAGTGGATGTGTATATACCAAATTTGAGTTCAAAGTGTTCAAAGAGTGGGGTCTGCCACGCATCCTTCTGTGTGTTACATACATTCGCACAAAACTAATATAGCATTTTACCCTTTGGGTACAGGCTATAAAAAAAATGTTTTTTTTATTTATTTTATTTTATTATTATTTATTTATAAACAGCTTAATAGGTAATTAAAATTACAGATAAGCTATGGAATAAGCTATAGCGACGAGGCCCTAAGCTTAACTTAACAAGAGAGAACGCTACAGTCGAGCAAGCCCGACAGTGTAATACCCTGTACCCAGGTAAACTTCCGTCACAACGTTATATGCGCCCATAGCAGCAGCAAAAAGAGGAAGAAGAAGAGCGAACTTGTTGCTGCAGTTTGGGGGGGTTGTACTGGCGAGAATTTGTTTTGCTAATAACTTTTTTTAGAATTGACCGAATTGACTAATTGACTAATTTTGAACAACAGTAGACAATTAAATATAAATTATGTGTGCAAAGTTTGGTTTATGTAGCATTTGAAATGTGGACGCTATTGACGAAATTCTGTAGCGGGGGAAGGGGGGCAAAATTTAAAAAAAAAATAAATAAACTCGTCCTTACCCGAGTAAGGTCTCCTAGGTCCGACCTAGGAGAATCTGGATGCCAACTTTGGTTATTCTAGCTTTTATAGTTTCTGAGATCCTTGCGTTCATCCAGACGGACGGACAGACGGACATGTCTAGATCGATTTCTCTCGTCATGCTGATTCAGAATATATATACTTTATGGGGTCGGAGATGCTTCCTTCTGCATGTTACATACTTTGCACAAGCCTAATATACCCTTTTTACCCTACGGGTACAGGGTATAACAAGTAAAAAAGCTAAAGTCGGGTGTCCCGACTTCGAAATACTCTGTACATATGTTTACAATAATTATAGAAAATAAAAAAAATTAAGAAAATAAAAAAAAAAATTTGATCGATTTTACCTCTCTCGGTATTCGAACTCACGTAAAGGGTGTATAATTGCACATTTACATAGCAATTGCGTTTGTGTGAGTGTATGTATGCCTATGCGCATCGATTCGTGTCTGTGTAAGCATTTTCGCAGTCAACCAAACAGCAACATCAACAACAGCCGCGGGCAGCGCTTGAGCAGCGCTGCAGCAGCGCTGCATCAGCAAATATATTTATGGCTATAACTTCTTGTTAAATCGGTCTATCATAATGAAATTTGGCATACGGACACATAATAACCAACTGGGGGTATTTCCAAAATTTTAGTTCGAAATTCCAAGAATTACGGGAGTTACGATTTGCGGGGTAGAGGGGGGAGGGAGGGGAATTCCAAAATATACATTTTCTGCGTATTCACATAAGGCATCTGGGACTAAAATTTGGTGTTCCTAGGTCTTATAGTCTCCGAGATATAGGCGATTATACGAATGGAAAATCGGGAAAACCCCCATAGGGGGGAAGTGGGGGGAAAATCAAAAAAATAAAACAAACTCGTATAGAATACACACATAACGCATCTTTGTGCAAAATTTGGTGTCTCTATCTCTTATAGTCTCTGAGATCCAGGTGTTCATACGGACGGACAGACGGACAGACAGACAGACAGGGCTAGATCGACTCGTCTCGTCATGCTGATCAAGAATATATATACTTTGTGGGGTCTGCCACGCCTCCTTCTGCCTGTTACATTTTTCAGCTCCCGCAAACCTAATATACTCTTGTACATTTCATGTACAGAGTATAACAAGTAAAAAAGCTAAAGTCGGGTGTCCCGACTTTGAAATACTCTGTACATATGTTTACAATAATTATAAAAAATAAAAAAAATAAGAAAATAAAAAAAAAATGTGATCGATTTTACCTCTCTCGGTATTCGAACTCACGTAAAGGGTGTATAATTGCACATTTACATAGCAATTGCGTCTGTGTGAGTGTATGTATGCCTATGCGCATCTATTCGTGTCTGTGTAAGCATTTTCGCAATCAACCAAACAGCAACATCAACAACAGCCGCGGGCAGCGCTTGAGCAGCGCTGCAGCAGCGCTGCATCAGCAAATATATTTATGGCTATAACTTCTTGTTAAATCGGTCTATCATAATGAAATTTGGCATACGGACACATAATAACCAACTGGGGGTATTGAATTTTGAACAACAGTAGACAATTAAATATAAATTATGTGTGCAAAGTTTGGTTTATGTAGCATTTGAAATGTGGACGCTATTGAAGAAATTCTGTAGCGGGGGAAGGGGGGCAAAATTTAAAAAAAAAAAAAATAAACTCGTCCTTACCCGAGTAAGGTCTCCTAGGTCCGACCTAGGAGAATCTGGATGCCAACTTTGGTTATTCTAGCTTTTATAGTTTCTGAGATCCTTGCGTTCATCCAGACGGACGGACAGACGGACATGTCTAGATCGATTTCTCTCGTCATGCTGATTCAGAATATATATACTTTATGGGGTCGGAGATGCTTCCTTCTGCATGTTACATACTTTGCACAAGCCTAATATACCCTTTTTACCCTACGGGTACAGGGTATAACAAGTAAAAAAGCTAAAGTCGGGTGTCCCGACTTCGAAATACTCTGTACATATGTTTACAATAATTATAGAAAATAAAAAAAATAAGAAAATAAAAAAAAAATGTGATCGATTTTACCTCTCTCGGTATTCGAACTCACGTAAAGGGTGTATAATTGCACATTTACATAGCAATTGCGTCTGTGTGAGTGTATGTATGCCTATGCGCATCTATTCGTGTCTGTGTAAGCATTTTCGCAATCAACCAAACAGCAACATCAACAACAGCCGCGGGCAGCGCTTGAGCAGCGCTGCATCAGCAAATATATTTATGGCTATAACTTCTTGTTAAATCGGTCTATCATAATGAAATTTGGCATACGGACACATAATAACCAACTGGGGGTATTTCCAAAATTTTAGTTCGAAATTCCAAGAATTACGGGAGTTACGATTTGCGGGGTAGAGGGGGGAGGGAGGGGAATTCCAAAATATACATTTTCTGCGTATTCACATAAGGCATCTGGGACTAAAATTTGGTGTTCCTAGGTCTTATAGTCTCCGAGATATAGGCGATTATACGAATGGAAAATCGGGAAAACCCCCATAGGGGGGAAGTGGGGGGGAAAATCAAAAAAATAAAACAAACTCGTATAGAATACACACATAACGCATCTTTGTGCAAAATTTGGTGTCTCTATCTCTTATAGTCTCTGAGATCCAGGTGTTCATACGGACGGACGGACGGACAGACGGACAGACAGACAGACAGGGCTAGATCGACTCGTCTCGTCATGCTGATCAAGAATATATATACTTTGTGGGGTCTGCCACGCCTCCTTCTGCCTGTTACATTTTTCAGCTCCCGCAAACCTAATATACTCTTGTACATTTCATGTACAGAGTATAAAAAGCTAAAGTCGGGTGTCCCGACTTTGAAATACTCTGTACATATGTTTACAATAATTATAGAAAATAAAAAAAATTAAGAAAATAAAAAAAAAATTTGATCGATTTTACCTATCTCGGTATTCGAACTCACGTAAAGGGTTTATAATTGCACATTTACATAGCAATTGCGTCTGTGCGAGTGTATGTATGCCTATGCGCATCTATTCGTGTCTGTGTAAACATGTGTGCAGTGAACCAAATCACCAGCATCAACAACAGTCGCGGGCAACAGTCGCGCTTGAGCAGCGCTGCAGCAGCAAATATATTTATGGCTATAACTTCTTGTTAAATCGGTCTATCATAGTGAAACTTGGCATACGGACACATAATTACTAACTGGGGGTATTTGCAAAATTTTAGTTCGAAATTCGAAAATTACGGGAGTTAGAGAAAATTGCGATTTGCATTGGAGAGGGGGGAGGGAGGGAAATTCCAAAATGCACAATTTCTGCGTATTCACACAAGGCATCTTGGACTAAAATTTGGTGTTCCTAGGTCTTATAGTCTCCGAGATATAGGCGATTATACGAATGGAAAATCGGGAAAACCCCCATAGGGGGGAAGTGGGGGGGGGGGGGGGGGGGGGGGGGAATAAAAAAAATAAAACAAACTCGTATAGAATACACACATAAGGCATCTTTGTGCAAAATTTGGTGTCTCTATTTCTTATAGTCTCTGAGATCCAGGTGTTCATACGGACGGACAGACGGACAGACAGACAGACAGGGCTAGATCGACTCGTCTCGTCATGCTGATCAAGAATATATATACTTTGTGGGGTCTGCCACGCCTCCTTCTGCCTGTTGCATTTTTCAGCTCCCGCAAACCTAATATACTTCTGTACATTTCATGTACAGAGTATAAAAAGGACAGATCTATCCTGAAAAAGGCTGAAATGGCAACACTGGTGTGTATGTATACTAAGTTGTAAAGCGAAACCAGTATTTCTATATTTTGAAAATCTTTGAATGTTGTAGATTTAGTTACGTAGATTACATTACCCAAATTTTAAATCGATTGCAAAAATTTACTTTCATTTGAAAAAGTGAATAAATATTAAAACGCCAATAATTCAGGTTCCTTTATAGATTCTAAAAACCAAATTTTAAGTTGGAACAAGAGTGAACGCTACAGTCGAGCAAGCCCTACAGTGAAATACCCTGTACCCAGGTAAACTTCCGTCACTGAGTTATATGCGCCCATGCGCAAAAAGAGGAAGAAAAGCGAACTTGTTGCTGCAGTTTGAGGGGGTAGTACTGTACTGAACAGACCGAAATTGATAAAATTTAAAACTAAAGTAGATAACTGTACATAGATTGCGTGTGCAAACTAGTCCTTTCTCGGACCTAGGAGAATCTGGATACCAACTTTGGTTATTCCAGCTTTCTGAGATCCTTGCGTTCATCCAGACAGACGGACGGCCATGTCTAGATCGATATCTCTCGTCATGGTGATTCAGAATATATATACTTTATGGGGTCGGAGATGCATGCTTCTGCATGTTACATACTTTGCACAAACCCTTTTTACCTAACGGATACAGGGTATAAAAATGCAGATTTTCCAAACAAATTTTGGAGCTTGTTTTCCCCACTTGGAGCTCGAACTAGGTCCGGGAAAGGACTTTTTATAGCCCAAGGGGTGAAAGGCTATACTAGTTTTGTGCGAATGTATGTAACACACAAAAGGAGGCGTGGCAGACCCCACAAAGTATATATATTCTTGATCAGGGTGACAAGCCGAGTCGATTTAGTCATGTCCGTCTGTCCGTCCGTCTGTATGAGCGCAAGGATCTCAGAAGGTATAAGAGCTAGAATTACCAAACTTGGTATCCAGATTCCCCTAAGCCCTAGGCAGGTCAAGTTTATTTTTTTATTCTGATACAACCCCCCCCCCCCCCACTCCCCCGCAATGCGTGTTTTTTTTATAACTTCCGTAATTCTTGGAATTTTGAAATCAGTTTTAGTAGTTACGTCCGGTTAGTGCTTATGTGTCCGCATGCCGAATTTCATCATGATAGGTTTTTTTTTTTTTTTTTTTTTTTTTTTTTTTTTGTGAATTGAATATTGAATTTGGAATACAAATTTTATCGCTTTTACTTTGTGAGAAAACACTCAAATACCGTTAGCATTTAAAAGTAAATTGACAAATGTGAATTTTATCCTTTTACATTTTAAGTGTAAACTACTTATTGTCTCCAGAAAAAAAATTTAAAAATTTAATTCTTAAGAAGATTTATTGGAGGCTTATTAAAAGACGTATCGTTTTGCTTTGGTGAACTTAGAATTAATAATTATTTAAACAAGTAAAAGGGCTAAAGTCGGGTGTCCCGGCTTTGAAATACTCTGTACATATGTTTACAATAATTATAGAAAATAAAAAAAATTAAGAAAATAAAAAAAAAAAATTATCGATTTTACCTCTCTTGGTATTCAAACTCACGTAAAGGGTTTATAATTGCACATTTATATAGCAATTGTGTATGTATGCCTATGCGCATCTATTCGTGTCTGTGTAAACATATGTGCAGTCAACCAAAGCACCAGCATCAACAACAGCCGCGGGCAGCGCTTGAGCAGCGCTGCAGCAGCAAATATATTTATGGCTATAACTTCTTGTTAAATCGGTCTATCATAGTGATCGACTCGTCTCGTCATGCTGATCAAGAATATATATACTTTGTGGGGCCTGCCACGCCTCCTTCTGCCTGTTACATTTTTCAGCACCCGCAAACCTAATATACTTCTGTACATTTCATGTACAGAGTATAAAAACCCCGAGAAAACGAGTTAAGCACTGAAAATAAAATAAAAATGAAAACTATGGCTAATTATGGCATTAAAGTCTGTTATTGCTAAAGCAATAAACAAGCATCGGAATACCATCTCAAACTTTTCAAAATTTCACAAAAATAAGCTCAAAACAACCGAAAAAGGGCAGTTCCCAATGTTGGTGACCGCACTTAACGGCGTATTCGAGCTTTGGCAACCGCCAAAGTAATGAGCTCAGCTGAAAGCAGGATTAAAGATGCAAATAAATGGGCTACAGTTGCAAAAAATTTGAAGAAAGGAAATGGGTCTCCAATATGACGCCAAGGTGCATAAACCAAAGCTATTGCACCGACATAAAATGACCCGTCTTGCATTTTACGAAAAATACAAATTTTGGGACTCAAAAGGGTCATCTTCAGTTATGAACAAGAGAGAACGCTACAGTCGAGCAAGCCCGACCGTAAAATAGCCTGTACTCTCCACAAAAAAGGAAAATTAAAAAAAAAATGTTTTTAAAATTAAATGATTAAAAAAATAGAATTAATTAATTAATTCAATTAAATTAGAAAACATGTTTATGTTCAGTTTTAACAGCATACATTTACATCACGTGCCTATGCGTGTTTATATGCGTGTATGTATGCAGCACAAAGTTGAACCAAAGCAGCAACAACAGCAACGCTGCAAGCAGACCATGGGCAGCGATTTTATTTATGGATATAACTTTCTTCATAATTGACCTATCATGATGACACTTGGCATACAGACAAATAACCACGAAGTGGATGTGTATATACCAAATTTGAGTTCAAAGTGTTCAAAGAGTGGGGTCTGCCACGCATCCTTCTGTGTGTTACATACATTCGCACAAAACTAATATAGCATTTTACCCTTTGGGTACAGGCTATAAAAAAAATGTTTTTTTTATTTATTTTATTTTATTATTATTTATTTATAAACAGCTTAATAGGTAATTAAAATTACAGATAAGCTATGGAATAAGCTATAGCGACGACGCCCTAAGCTTAACTTAACAAGAGAGAACGCTACAGTCGAGCAAGCCCGACAGTGTAATACCCTGTACCCAGGTAAACTTCCGTCACAACGTTATATGCGCCCATAGCAGCAGCAAAAAGAGGAAGAAGAAGAGCGAACTTGTTGCTGCAGTTTGGGGGGGTTGTACTGGCGAGAATTTGTTTTGCTAATAACTTTTTTTAGAATTGACCGAATTGACTAATTGACTAATTTTGAACAACAGTAGACAATTAAATATAAATTATGTGTGCAAAGTTTGGTTTATGTAGCATTTGAAATGTGGACGCTATTGACGAAATTCTGTAGCGGGGGAAGGGGGGCAAAATTTAAAAAAAAAATAAATAAACTCGTCCTTACCCGAGTAAGGTCTCCTAGGTCCGACCTAGGAGAATCTGGATGCCAACTTTGGTTATTCTAGCTTTTATAGTTTCTGAGATCCTTGCGTTCATCCAGACGGACGGACAGACGGACATGTCTAGATCGATTTCTCTCGTCATGCTGATTCAGAATATATATACTTTATGGGGTCGGAGATGCTTCCTTCTGCATGTTACATACTTTGCACAAGCCTAATATACCCTTTTTACCCTACGGGTACAGGGTATAACAAGTAAAAAAGCTAAAGTCGGGTGTCCCGACTTCGAAATACTCTGTACATATGTTTACAATAATTATAGAAAATAAAAAAAATTAAGAAAATAAAAAAAAAAATTTGATCGATTTTACCTCTCTCGGTATTCGAACTCACGTAAAGGGTGTATAATTGCACATTTACATAGCAATTGCGTTTGTGTGAGTGTATGTATGCCTATGCGCATCGATTCGTGTCTGTGTAAGCATTTTCGCAGTCAACCAAACAGCAACATCAACAACAGCCGCGGGCAGCGCTTGAGCAGCGCTGCAGCAGCGCTGCATCAGCAAATATATTTATGGCTATAACTTCTTGTTAAATCGGTCTATCATAATGAAATTTGGCATACGGACACATAATAACCAACTGGGGGTATTTCCAAAATTTTAGTTCGAAATTCCAAGAATTACGGGAGTTACGATTTGCGGGGTAGAGGGGGGAGGGAGGGGAATTCCAAAATATACATTTTCTGCGTATTCACATAAGGCATCTGGGACTAAAATTTGGTGTTCCTAGGTCTTATAGTCTCCGAGATATAGGCGATTATACGAATGGAAAATCGGGAAAACCCCCATAGGGGGGAAGTGGGGGGAAAATCAAAAAAATAAAACAAACTCGTATAGAATACACACATAACGCATCTTTGTGCAAAATTTGGTGTCTCTATCTCTTATAGTCTCTGAGATCCAGGTGTTCATACGGACGGACAGACGGACAGACAGACAGACAGGGCTAGATCGACTCGTCTCGTCATGCTGATCAAGAATATATATACTTTGTGGGGTCTGCCACGCCTCCTTCTGCCTGTTACATTTTTCAGCTCCCGCAAACCTAATATACTCTTGTACATTTCATGTACAGAGTATAACAAGTAAAAAAGCTAAAGTCGGGTGTCCCGACTTTGAAATACTCTGTACATATGTTTACAATAATTATAAAAAATAAAAAAAATAAGAAAATAAAAAAAAAATGTGATCGATTTTACCTCTCTCGGTATTCGAACTCACGTAAAGGGTGTATAATTGCACATTTACATAGCAATTGCGTCTGTGTGAGTGTATGTATGCCTATGCGCATCTATTCGTGTCTGTGTAAGCATTTTCGCAATCAACCAAACAGCAACATCAACAACAGCCGCGGGCAGCGCTTGAGCAGCGCTGCAGCAGCGCTGCATCAGCAAATATATTTATGGCTATAACTTCTTGTTAAATCGGTCTATCATAATGAAATTTGGCATACGGACACATAATAACCAACTGGGGGTATTGAATTTTGAACAACAGTAGACAATTAAATATAAATTATGTGTGCAAAGTTTGGTTTATGTAGCATTTGAAATGTGGACGCTATTGAAGAAATTCTGTAGCGGGGGAAGGGGGGCAAAATTTAAAAAAAAAAAAAATAAACTCGTCCTTACCCGAGTAAGGTCTCCTAGGTCCGACCTAGGAGAATCTGGATGCCAACTTTGGTTATTCTAGCTTTTATAGTTTCTGAGATCCTTGCGTTCATCCAGACGGACGGACAGACGGACATGTCTAGATCGATTTCTCTCGTCATGCTGATTCAGAATATATATACTTTATGGGGTCGGAGATGCTTCCTTCTGCATGTTACATACTTTGCACAAGCCTAATATACCCTTTTTACCCTACGGGTACAGGGTATAACAAGTAAAAAAGCTAAAGTCGGGTGTCCCGACTTCGAAATACTCTGTACATATGTTTACAATAATTATAGAAAATAAAAAAAATAAGAAAATAAAAAAAAATGTGATCGATTTTACCTCTCTCGGTATTCGAACTCACGTAAAGGGTGTATAATTGCACATTTACATAGCAATTGCGTCTGTGTGAGTGTATGTATGCCTATGCGCATCTATTCGTGTCTGTGTAAGCATTTTCGCAATCAACCAAACAGCAACATCAACAACAGCCGCGGGCAGCGCTTGAGCAGCGCTGCATCAGCAAATATATTTATGGCTATAACTTCTTGTTAAATCGGTCTATCATAATGAAATTTGGCATACGGACACATAATAACCAACTGGGGGTATTTCCAAAATTTTAGTTCGAAATTCCAAGAATTACGGGAGTTACGATTTGCTGGGTAGAGGGGGGAGGGAGGGGAATTCCAAAATATACATTTTCTGCGTATTCACATAAGGCATCTGGGACTAAAATTTGGTGTTCCTAGGTCTTATAGTCTCCGAGATATAGGCGATTATACGAATGGAAAATCGGGAAAACCCCCATAGGGGGGAAGTGGGGGGAAAATCAAAAAAATAAAACAAACTCGTATAGAATACACACATAACGCATCTTTGTGCAAAATTTGGTGTCTCTATCTCTTATAGTCTCTGAGATCCAGGTGTTCATACGGACGGACAGACGGACAGACAGACAGACAGGGCTAGATCGACTCGTCTCGTCATGCTGATCAAGAATATATATACTTTGTGGGGTCTGCCACGCCTCCTTCTGCCTGTTACATTTTTCAGCTCCCGCAAACCTAATATACTCTTGTACATTTCATGTACAGAGTATAAAAAGCTAAAGTCGGGTGTCCCGACTTTGAAATACTCTGTACATATGTTTACAATAATTATAGAAAATAAAAAAAATTAAGAAAATAAAAAAAAAATTTGATCGATTTTACCTATCTCGGTATTCGAACTCACGTAAAGGGTTTATAATTGCACATTTACATAGCAATTGCGTCTGTGCGAGTGTATGTATGCCTATGCGCATCTATTCGTGTCTGTGTAAACATGTGTGCAGTGAACCAAATCACCAGCATCAACAACAGTCGCGGGCAACAGTCGCGCTTGAGCAGCGCTGCAGCAGCAAATATATTTATGGCTATAACTTCTTGTTAAATCGGTCTATCATAGTGAAACTTGGCATACGGACACATAATTACTAACTGGGGGTATTTGCAAAATTTTAGTTCGAAATTCGAAAATTACGGGAGTTAGAGAAAATTGCGATTTGCATTGGAGAGGGGGGAGGGAGGGAAATTCCAAAATGCACAATTTCTGCGTATTCACACAAGGCATCTTGGACTAAAATTTGGTGTTCCTAGGTCTTATAGTCTCCGAGATATAGGCGATTATACGAATGGAAAATCGGGAAAACCCCCATAGGGGGGAAGTGGGGGGGGGGGGGGGGAATAAAAAAAATAAAACAAACTCGTATAGAATACACACATAAGGCATCTTTGTGCAAAATTTGGTGTCTCTATTTCTTATAGTCTCTGAGATCCAGGTGTTCATACGGACGGACAGACGGACAGACAGACAGACAGGGCTAGATCGACTCGTCTCGTCATGCTGATCAAGAATATATATACTTTGTGGGGTCTGCCACGCCTCCTTCTGCCTGTTGCATTTTTCAGCTCCCGCAAACCTAATATACTTCTGTACATTTCATGTACAGAGTATAAAAAGGACAGATCTATCCTGAAAAAGGCTGAAATGGCAACACTGGTGTGTATGTATACTAAGTTGTAAAGCGAAACCAGTATTTCTATATTTTGAAAATCTTTGAATGTTGTAGATTTAGTTACGTAGATTACATTACCCAAATTTTAAATCGATTGCAAAAATTTACTTTCATTTGAAAAAGTGAATAAATATTAAAACGCCAATAATTCAGGTTCCTTTATAGATTCTAAAAACCAAATTTTAAGTTGGAACAAGAGTGAACGCTACAGTCGAGCAAGCCCTACAGTGAAATACCCTGTACCCAGGTAAACTTCCGTCACTGAGTTATATGCGCCCATGCGCAAAAAGAGGAAGAAAAGCGAACTTGTTGCTGCAGTTTGAGGGGGTAGTACTGTACTGAACAGACCGAAATTGATAAAATTTAAAACTAAAGTAGATAACTGTACATAGATTGCGTGTGCAAACTAGTCCTTTCTCGGACCTAGGAGAATCTGGATACCAACTTTGGTTATTCCAGCTTTCTGAGATCCTTGCGTTCATCCAGACAGACGGACGGCCATGTCTAGATCGATATCTCTCGTCATGGTGATTCAGAATATATATACTTTATGGGGTCGGAGATGCATGCTTCTGCATGTTACATACTTTGCACAAACCCTTTTTACCTAACGGATACAGGGTATAAAAATGCAGATTTTCCAAACAAATTTTGGAGCTTGTTTTCCCCACTTGGAGCTCGAACTAGGTCCGGGAAAGGACTTTTTATAGCCCAAGGGGTGAAAGGCTATACTAGTTTTGTGCGAATGTATGTAACACACAAAAGGAGGCGTGGCAGACCCCACAAAGTATATATATTCTTGATCAGGGTGACAAGCCGAGTCGATTTAGTCATGTCCGTCTGTCCGTCCGTCTGTATGAGCGCAAGGATCTCAGAAGGTATAAGAGCTAGAATTACCAAACTTGGTATCCAGATTCCCCTAAGCCCTAGGCAGGTCAAGTTTATTTTTTTATTCTGATACAACCCCCCCCCCCCCCACTCCCCCGCAATGCGTGTTTTTTTTATAACTTCCGTAATTCTTGGAATTTTGAAATCAGTTTTAGTAGTTACGTCCGGTTAGTGCTTATGTGTCCCCATGCCGAATTTCATCATGATAGGTTTTTTTTTTTTTTTTTTTTTTTTTTTTTGTGAATTGAATATTGAATTTGGAATACAAATTTTATCGCTTTTACTTTGTGAGAAAACACTCAAATACCGTTAGCATTTAAAAGTAAATTGACAAATGTGAATTTTATCCTTTTACATTTTAAGTGTAAACTACTTATTGTCTCCAGAAAAAAAATTTAAAAATTTAATTCTTAAGAAGATTTATTGGAGGCTTATTAAAAGACGTATCGTTTTGCTTTGGTGAACTTAGAATTAATAATTATTTAAACAAGTAAAAGGGCTAAAGTCGGGTGTCCCGGCTTTGAAATACTCTGTACATATGTTTACAATAATTATAGAAAATAAAAAAAATTAAGAAAATAAAAAAAAAAAATTATCGATTTTACCTCTCTTGGTATTCAAACTCACGTAAAGGGTTTATAATTGCACATTTATATAGCAATTGTGTATGTATGCCTATGCGCATCTATTCGTGTCTGTGTAAACATATGTGCAGTCAACCAAAGCACCAGCATCAACAACAGCCGCGGGCAGCGCTTGAGCAGCGCTGCAGCAGCAAATATATTTATGGCTATAACTTCTTGTTAAATCGGTCTATCATAGTGATCGACTCGTCTCGTCATGCTGATCAAGAATATATATACTTTGTGGGGCCTGCCACGCCTCCTTCTGCCTGTTACATTTTTCAGCACCCGCAAACCTAATATACTTCTGTACATTTCATGTACAGAGTATAAAAACCCCGAGAAAACGAGTTAAGCACTGAAAATAAAATAAAAATGAAAACTATGGCTAATTATGGCATTAAAGTCTGTTATTGCTAAAGCAATAAACAAGCATCGGAATACCATCTCAAACTTTTCAAAATTTCACAAAAATAAGCTCAAAACAACCGAAAAAGGGCAGTTCCCAATGTTGGTGACCGCACTTAACGGCGTATTCGAGCTTTGGCAACCGCCAAAGTAATGAGCTCAGCTGAAAGCAGGATTAAAGATGCAAATAAATGGGCTACAGTTGCAAAAAATTTGAAGAAAGGAAATGGGTCTCCTATATGACGCCAAGGTGCATAAACCAAAGCTATTGCACCGACATAAAATGACCCGTCTTGCATTTTACGAAAAATACAAATTTTGGGACTCAAAAGGGTCATCTTCAGTTATGAACAAGAGAGAACGCTACAGTCGAGCAAGCCCGACCGTAAAATAGCCTGTACTCTCCACAAAAAAGGAAAATTAAAAAAAAAATGTTTTTAAAATTAAATGATTAAAAAAATAGAATTAATTAATTAATTAAATTAAATTAGAAAACATGTTTATGTTCAGTTTTAACAGCATACATTTACATCACGTGCCTATGCGTGTTTATATGCGTGTATGTATGCAGCACAAAGTTGAACCAAAGCAGCAACAACAGCAACGCTGCAAGCAGACCATGGGCAGCGATTTTATTTATGGATATAACTTTCTTCATAATTGACCTATCATGATGACACTTGGCATACAGACAAATAACCACGAAGTGGATGTGTATATACCAAATTTGAGTTCAAAGTGTTCAAAGAGTGGGGTCTGCCACGCATCCTTCTGTGTGTTACATACATTCGCACAAAACTAATATAGCATTTTACCCTTTGGGTACAGGCTATAAAAAAAATGTTTTTTTTATTTATTTTATTTTATTATTATTTATTTATAAACAGCTTAATAGGTAATTAAAATTACAGATAAGCAATGGAATAAGCTATAGCGACGAGGTCCTAAGCTTGACTTAACAAGAGAGAACGCTACAGTCGAGCAAACCCGACAGTGTAATACCCTGTACCCAGGTAAACTTCCGTCACAACGTTATATGCGCCCATAGCAGCAGCAAAAAGAGGAAGAAGAAGAGCGAACTTGTTGCTGCAGTTTGGGGGGGTTGTACTGGCGAGAATTTGTTTTGCTAATAACTTTTTTTAGAATTGACCGAATTGACTAATTGACTAATTTTGAACAACAGTAGACAATTAAATATAAATTATGTGTGCAAAGTTTGGTTTATGTAGCATTTGAAATGTGGACGCTATTGACGAAATTCTGTAGCGGGGGAAGGGGGGCAAAATTTAAAAAAAAAAAAATAAACTCGTCCTTACCCGAGTAAGGTCTCCTAGGTCCGACCTAGGAGAATCTGGATGCCAACTTTGGTTATTCTAGCTTTTATAGTTTCTGAGATCCTTGCGTTCATCCAGACGGACGGACAGACGGACATGTCTAGATCGATTTCTCTCGTCATGCTGATTCAGAATATATATACTTTATGGGGTCGGAGATGCTTCCTTCTGCCTGTTACATTTTTCAGCTCCCGCAAACCTAATATACTCTTGTACATTTCATGTACAGAGTATAACAAGTAAAAAAGCTAAAGTCGGGTGTCCCGACTTTGAAATACTCTGTACATATGTTTACAATAATTATAAAAAATAAAAAAAATAAGAAAATAAAAAAAAAATGTGATCGATTTTACCTCTCTCGGTATTCGAACTCACGTAAAGGGTGTATAATTGCACATTTACATAGCAATTGCGTCTGTGTGAGTGTATGTATGCCTATGCGCATCTATTCGTGTCTGTGTAAGCATTTTCGCAATCAACCAAACAGCAACATCAACAACAGCCGCGGGCAGCGCTTGAGCAGCGCTGCAGCAGCGCTGCATCAGCAAATATATTTATGGCTATAACTTCTTGTTAAATCGGTCTATCATAATGAAATTTGGCATACGGACACATAATAACCAACTGGGGGTATTTCCAAAATTTTAGTTCGAAATTCCAAGAATTACGGGAGTTACGATTTGCTGGGTAGAGGGGGGAGGGAGGGGAATTCCAAAATATACATTTTCTGCGTATTCACATAAGGCATCTGGGACTAAAATTTGGTGTTCCTAGGTCTTATAGTCTCCGAGATATAGGCGATTATACGAATGGAAAATCGGGAAAACCCCCATAGGGGGGAAGTGGGGGGGAAAATCAAAAAAATAAAACAAACTCGTATAGAATACACACATAACGCATCTTTGTGCAAAATTTGGTGTCTCTATCTCTTATAGTCTCTGAGATCCAGGTGTTCATACGGACGGACAGACGGACAGACAGACAGACAGGGCTAGATCGACTCGTCTCGTCATGCTGATCAAGAATATATATACTTTGTGGGGTCTGCCACGCCTCCTTCTGCCTGTTACATTTTTCAGCTCCCGCAAACCTAATATACTCTTGTACATTTCATGTACAGAGTATAAAAATAGTATGATTTATTGTAGTGAAATTGATTTTTTATACAAAAGTTGAAGACAATAAGAAGACTTTGTGTGTGGAATTGTAATTGCTATATTGCTATAATTTATGAATTAAATTTGATTTTTTAAGTAAGTATAAGTATTTTATAATTGTCTTTAGATGGACAAAAAAGAGAAGTGGATGGGTCGACGGATGGGAAATAAATCTGTCGGTAGATATTAAAATCTGGGCATTCCGATAAAATGTGTTTTACTGAGGTAGGAGAACTGGTGTTGCAGAGTTGGCATATGTTACTGCTGGTGGCTGGGTCAAAGAGGTACTTGTGGGTTAAATTAGTGTGGCCCAGGCGCAATCGTACGAGTTTTGAGAAATCGTGCCTGTTCAGTTTCAGATCTTGCTGGAACTTACCATACTCATAGATGGTAGTCCTGTGGGTATTTAGGGAGTGGTAGTGGAGGTTGGTTTTTGTGAAAAGATTAAGGAATTTTTGTAGAAAGTGGGATTTAATGAATATAATGATGTCAGGGATGTGGAAATTATTTTCGAAAACTAAGGGGTATTTAACTGCTTCTTTAGCTGCAGCATCGGCTTTTTCATTGCCTTTAATGTTGCAATGGCCGGGGACCCAAATTAATCTTATACGGGGGAAACGTGATGACAGTAACTGTCTGGCTTGTAGGGGATAGTATGATATATTTGAAGGATTTTTTATTGCTTCTAAAGCAGAAAGAGAATCAGTGCATATAGCGACCGGGATGGAGTAAGAAGAAGCAGTTTGTATAGTTTGAACAATCGCTATTAGTTCGGCTCCAAATATTGAACTTTAGTGTGGGAGTAGAAAGGGTTTGCTTATGTTGTTGAAGTAAATTCCAAAAGAGGTGGAGTCGTATGATTTGGAACCATCAGTGTATATAAAGGAGTGGGAAGGTAATAATTCTGTGATGTGGAGAAACATTTGTTGGTATTGTGTTGATGAGGTCGATGATTTAAGTGCCTCATGCAATGTGGTGTCAGTTTTAGTTTTTTCTTGCCAAGGCGGGACCTTGACCTTGGAAATTGGGATGGGATTGGTAGGAAGGCTGAGCTCTCGAGAGATTTGAAGTGATCGGTACAAAGATGATGTAATTTTTGGTATTTTCTTTATAACTTTAAATGTTCAACAGGAGAGTCTTTAGAGAGCAATATTGTTTTAATTACTTTGGCTGTGTTTAATTCTCTTCTAATTTCAAACGGCAATAATTTAGATTCAAATAGCATGTTGTTTATTGGTATGGATCTAAAAGCCCCAAGAGCAAAGCGTAATGCAGAGTGGTAGATGGTTTTGATTTTATTGGTTTGAGAAACAGGAGAGTAGCCGTAAATGTGAATTCCAAAGTCAATTTTCGACATTATTAAGAGATTTGTGGCTATGATTATGGAGAGATGGTTGCAGTTGTATCTATTGTTTGAGAGACATTTAATAATATTTGAATTTTTGTTTAATTTTTTTACTGGGAAATACCCCCAGTTAGTAATTATGTGTCCGTATGCCATGTTTCACTATGATAGACCGATTTAACAAGAAGTTATAGCCATAAATATATTTGCTGCTGCAGCGCTGCTCAAGCGCGACTGTTGCCCGCGACTGTTGTTGATGCTGGTTGACTGCACACATGTTTACACAGACACGAATAGATGCGCATAGGCATACATACACTCACACAGACGCAATTGCTATGTAAATGTGCAATTATAACCCTTTACGTGAGTTCGAATACCGAGAAAGGTAAAATCGATCAATTTTTTTTTTTTAATTTTCTTAATTTTTTTATTTTCTATAATTATTCTAAACATATGTACAGAGTATTTCAAAGTCGGGCCACCCGACTTTAGCTTTTTTACTTGTTTAATTTTTTTACTGTGTGGTAATCATCTGCATACGCGAAAAAGTTAAATTCTTTGTGCATGCTTATTGTTCTATTTAATTTATTATAGGCAATAAGAAAGAGTATGACAGAAAGGGGTGAACCTTGAGGAATGCCATTGTGCAGAGGTTTAGTCGAGGAAAACTGGTTATTGGCATATACCACTATTTTCCTGGAAGACATGAAGCTTACGATATAGTTTAATATTTTCGGACCGATATTCCAGGATTTAAGTTCATCGATTATTGAATGTAGCCCAACTTTATCGAATGCTTTCGTGAAATCCAGTGAAATGATGGAGATGTGGTTTTTAGTTGAAAGGGATGATAATATCAAGTAGTCTAAGGGTAGTAGACTATCTGATATTGATTTCCCTTTCCTAAATCCCGTTTGTCGACTATCTATTGATTTGTTATTAGAAACAAACCACCATAGTCGATTGGCTATGATTTTGTCAAGGGTTTTGGCGCAGCAAGAATTTAACGAGATGGGGCGGTAGGAATTAAGGCTTGTTTTGTCACAATTTGGTTTATTTAATGGGACTATTTTGCTTAATTTGTAGTTTTGGGGAATGTATGTATTAAATATGCAGTTGAAGTGGCTAAGCAGACGAGATTTAACTGACGGATGTAGGTTTTTTAACATTGGATAAGAGATTCGATCTAAGCCTGCCGATTGCCCTTTTAATTTGGAAAGTGCCAAATTAAGTTCGATAAGGGTAATGGGCATTTCAAGCTTTTCTGATGACGTAGTAAGAGATTGGTGGTGAGTGTTTAAGTTAAGATTACGTTTGTGGAAGCGGAAGCAGTCGGAGAAGTTCGAGTCGTTAGAAGCGTTAGACCAATGAGAACGTAGTACCTCGGCTATCAAGCGATCATCGGTTATTGAGAACTGGGAACTTAGATCTGTCAAGCAGTGGATTTTATGACGTGGCTTAAGACCGCAGAAGGTTCTGATGTTATGCCATATTTTAGTTGTGGATGTGGTTGGGTTGATTTGACCCGTAAAGGAGTTAATTGATATTCGTTTCGCTAATTTGATCTCACGCTTTAGAAGTGCGTTTGCTTTCCTGTAATTCAGAATGTTTTGAGAGTTAACAAACAGTGAGACTGTTTGTTTTTTTTAAGGTTTTCTAGATGACTATTCCACCAGGGGACTATTTGTTTTTTTTTTTTGGGGTTGAAAAAGGATTGAGGAATGGAGATGTTGGCGCTTTCTCTGATAATTTTATTAATGTTGGCTGACTCTTTGTTAATGTTATTGCTTGTAGGACGGACTATGTGAAAGTTGTATGACGCTTCTTTAAATTTCTTCCAGTTGGCTTTGTCAGTGATAAATTTTGGTGTTATTATTGGAGGATCGTTGTTGTTGAATAGAGTGATTAAGATGGGGAAGTGGTCGCTACCGTAAGTATCGATATTCCATGAGGAGTGAATTGCTAGTGATGGGGTCGAGAATGTGAGGTCTATGTGAGTGAATGTGTTGTGTGTGCTAAAGTGGGTGGGGGATCCATTATTAATATTAACGGGAAAACACTAAGAAATTTAAATACATGATAGAACGCTACAGTCGAGCAAGCCCGACAGTAAAATAGCCTGTACTCTCCACAAAAAAAGAAAATTAAAAAAAAAATATTTTTAAAATTAAATTATAAAAAAAAAATGGAATTAATTAATTAAATTAATAAAGAAAATTTATTTAATAGATACATAGAAGACATGTTTATGTTCAGTTTTAACAGCATACATTTCCATCAGGCAGTTTATATGCGTGTGTGTATGTAGCACAACGTTGAACCAAAGCAGCAACAACAACAACAGCTGCGGGCAGCGCATGAGCAGCGATTTTACTTATGGCTATAACTTTCTTCAGAATTGACATATCATAATGAAATTTGGCACACGGACACATTAGTACTAACTGGATGTACCTACCAAAATTGATTTCAAAATTCCGAATTACGGAAGTTATAAGAAACAAGATAGAACGCTACAGTCGAGCAAGCCCGACAGTAAAATAGCCTGTACTCTCCACAAAAAAGAAAAATTAAAAAAAAAAAATTAAAAAAAAAAATTAAATTATTAAAAACAAGATAGAACGCTACAGTCGAGCAAGCCCGACAGTAAAATAGCCTGTACTCTCCACAAAAAGAGAAAAATTAAAAAAAAAAAATTTAAAAAAAAAATTAAATTATTAAAAAAATTAATGAATTAATTAATTAAATTAAATTAGAATATATGTTTATGTTTAGTTTTAACAGCATACATTTACATCACGTACCTATGCGTGTTTATATGCGTGTATGTATGCAGCACAAAGTTGAACCAAAGCAGCAACAACAACAGCTGCGGGCAGCGCTGCCGACAGAGCTGAAGGCAGCGCATGAGCAGCGATTTTACTTATGGCTATAACTTTCTTCAGAATTGACCTATCATGATGAAATTTGGCACACGGACACATTAGTACTAACTGGATGTACCTACCAAAATTGATTTCAAAATTCCGAGAATTACGGAAGTTATAAGAAAAAACACGAATTGCGGGGGAGTGGGGGGGTGCATCGAAAAAAAACTCAAACTCGTACTTTCTCGGTCTTAGGAGAATATGGAAACCAAGTTTGGTTATTCTAGCTCTTATACTTTCTGAGATCCTTGCGTTCATACGGACAGACGGACGGACGGACAAGGCTATATCGACTCGGCTTCTCATCCTGATCAAGAATATATATACTTTGTGGGGTCTGCCACGCCTCCTTCTGTGTGTTACATACATGCGCACAAAACTAGTATAGCATTTCACCCTTTGGGTACAGGCTATAAAAATGAATGAATTAATTAATTAAATTAAATTAGAATATATGTTTATGTTTAGTTTTAACATCATACATTTACATCACGTACCTATGCGTGTTTATATGCGTGTATGTATGCAGCACAAAGTTGAACCAAAGCAGCAACAACAACAACAGCTGCGGGCAGCGCTGCCGACAGAGCTGCAGGCAGCGCATGAGCAGCGATTTTACTTATGGCTATAACTTTCTTCAGAATTGACCTATCATGATGAAATTTGGCACACGGACACATTAGTACTAACTGGATGTACCTACCAAAATTGATTTCAAAATTTCGAGAATTACGGAAGTTATAAGAAAAAACACGAATTGCGGGGGAGTGGGGGGGTGCATCGAAAAAAAACTCAAACTCGTACTTTCTCGGTCTTAGGAGAATATGGAAACCAAGTTTGGTTATTCTAGCTCTTATACTTTCTGAGATCCTTGCGTTCATACGGACAGACGGACAGACAGACGGACGGACGGACAAGGCTATATCTACTCGTCTTCTCATCCTGATCAAGAATATATATACTTTGTGGGGTCTGCCACGCCTCCTTCTGTGTGTTACATACATGCGCACAAAACTAGTATAGCCTTTCACCCTTTGGGTACAGGCTATAAAAACACGAATTGCGGGGGAGTGGAGGGGTGCATCAGAAAAAAACACAAACTCGTCCTTTCTCGGACTTAGGAGAACCTGGATACCAAGTTTGGTTATTCTAGCTCTTATACTTTCTGAGATCCTTGCGTTCATACAGACGGACGGACGGACAGACGGACATGGCTATATCGACTTGTCTTCGCATCCTGATCAAGAATATATATACTTTGTGGGGTGTGCCACGCCTCCTTCTGTGTGTTACATACATGCGCACAAAACTACTATAGCCTTTCACCCTTTGGGTACAGGCTATAATGATGTTGCCTTTTTTATTACTAGATGGTGATCCCCACAAAGGATGCCAACTGTTGAAGTCTCCGGTAATCAAAGAGGGAAAAGATAGGTTATGGAAAACGTTATGAAGTTGAACAAGGGAAAAAGATTTGTTTGGTGGAATGTAGGAGCGATGGAGTTGTGAATGAGCAGCGCAACTCCTCCCGATGACACTTGGGATGAATTTTTTAAATAGAGGCAGTAGTTTAAGGGTTTAGGAATGTTTGAATTAGAGTGTAAGTGTGTTTCTTGTAATGAAATAATTATACCCTGTACCCAAAGGGTGCAAGGGTATATTAGTTTTGTGCGAGTGCACATGGAACACACAGAAGGAGGCTTGGTAGACCCCACAAAGTATATATATTCTTGATCAGCATGACAAGCCGAGTCGATATAGCCATGTCCGTCTGTCCGTCTGTCCGTCTGTCTGTCTGTCTGTATGAACGCAAGGATCTCCGAAAGTATAAGAGCTAGAATAACCAAACTTGGTGTACAGATTCTCCTGAGACCGAGAAAGGACGAGTTTGTTAATTTTTTCTGATCCGCCCCCCCACTCCCCCCCTATTACTGATTTTCTATAACTCCCGTAATTCTTGGAATTTTGAGCTAAAATTTGGTAGTCACATTAGGTTAGTAATTATATATCCGTATACCAAGTTTCATTATGATAAAATGATCGGAAAGAAAGTTATAGCCATATAACCAGGCCCAATGCACACATACATACATATGTACAAGTACACAAACACGCATAAGGCACGATTCTGATGTAAATGTAAATGTATGTATGCATGCATGGAATATTTTATATTTAATTAGTTAATATTTAGTTAATTAATTAAATTAATTTAGTTAATTAATTTAATTTAATTTAATTAATTAATTAATTAAATTACTTTTTTGTGGGGTGGTACAGGGTATTTAAGAGTTGAGCCTGCTCGACTTTAGCATTCCTTTCTTGTTTTTGGTTGAAATTTGTTGATCAATATCTGTAAGTGTTCATTGTTGTTCAAGTAGCCATTACAATTCCATTGTAGTACTTTTAACATATTTCAGGATTGGGTATAAAACAAATGATATTACTTATAAATATTATGAAAAGTAAAGCTTTAAGGAGACATCAAGATGTCGTCATCAGAGGGAGGGTATACAGGGCTGGAGTTTGAGGCGCTAGTAGTGGAAGTAGTTTTGGCTTTTTTTAAAGTATTAGAATTAAGGGATGGCTTAAAAGATTTTTTATTTATAATATTGCTAGTTGCGGAGGGAGCTGTAGCTATTTTGATTTTAGAGGCTGATAAAATTTTGGACTCTAGCGAGGGCGTTGATGAGGGCGTCGGGTGTGATGGGGGCGGTGAAGTCGCAGTGGAGGCAATTTCGGTTGATGCAGTGACGGTGTCGGCGTATGATACTGGCTGGCGAGAGTTGTGAGGAGTGGTAATGTGTGTAGTGTGTCTAGAAAGTGATGTGGATGGGTTGGTGGAGTGATAACGCTCATTGTATATTTTTTGGGCGTTTTTCATGTCAGTTTTTTCCAACGTTTTGATGGCCTGCAGTTCCTTTTGTTTTATAAAAATAGGGCAGTTGCGATCCAAGGGGCTGTGGTGGTAGTTGTTTATGTTGCTTTCCTTACAGTTAATGCAGCATTTCAGGTTGAGGCATGTTTCACCAAGGTCGGTGTGGGCAGCATTGCTGCAATCGAGGAAGAGTTTTGTGCTTCTACAGTTGGGTGTTGGGTGGCCGAAGCGGCCACAATTTTTGCATCTGAGAGGTTGGGGAATGTATGGGCGGATTGAGACTTTTTGGTAGCCGATGTTAATATTAGAAGGGAGTTCTAATAAGCCGAATGTGAGGAGATAAGGCCGGTTTCTTTAAGGGAGTTGTTTTCTTTTTTTTTAGGATTTTTTTACACTCGATGACATTTTGGTTTTTAAGCTCAGTGAGAATTTCAGTCTCGGGTATGTCACGCAAATCGTTGCAGTAAATAACACCTTTGGTGGAGTTTAGCGATTGATGTTCGTTGATGAGGCCGGTTAATTGGATGAGTTTTGCTGCTTGCATTAAGGTTTTGGTTTTTAGCAAGATTGTGCCGTTACGCAGTTTTTGCATTCACTGATTTCACCTCCACACACGTTGTCAATAACTTTTTTAATTAGAAAAGGCGAGACGTCAGTTAGTGTATTATTATCGTCGGTTCTTTTCATAATAAGAAACTTAGGACCAGCTGTTTGCCTGGACAGCATAATGGTTTTGTCGAGATTAAATGCTAGACGTTTCACAGGGTCAACGGCCGAAATACTGCGATCGGGTGGGTCTGCCATGCTCTTCGTAGACGCTAATCTATAAATAGATTTGGGAGGCGAGATTTCAGCTAAAGTTGCTGTAATTGTTGTTGTAAGCCGAATTGAATTGTTTGCACTGTAACTGTTTCACGTATAGAATTGTTTTTGGTAGTTAGTTGTCGGTTTTGCTTTTAGAAACGAACGAAGACTGATGCAGTCAAGCGCGTAAGGTTTAGGCACGCCTGGACTCTATGAATGCAGATTTGTGAAAAAATGTTATTTAGACGTTTGAAATGGAAACCAAAAGTATTGGCGCGATTTAAGCAATACCCGGCAGATTTGCCACAGATTCAACCATGGCGGTATGGGCTTTAAAGCTTTAAGCTCCCTTAGGAAGCTACCAATATGCTCAAGGGCGTAAAATGATGCTGGTGCTTTGGTTGACTGCGAACATGCTTACACAGACACGAATAGATGCGCATAGGCATACATACACTCACACAGACGCAATTGCTATGTAAATGTGCAATTATACACCCTTTACGTGAGTTCGAATACCAAAAGAGGTAAAATCTATCAAAAATTTTTTTTTAATTTTTTTATTTTCTATAATTATTGTAAACATATATATACATATATAGAGTGTTTCAATGTCGGGACACCCGACTTTAGCTTTTTTACTTGTTAAATCTTGCAGCCAATGGAAATATCAGCGCATCACAATTAAGATGCAAATTGTCTCTGCAGATATCCATGAGACGTGTACAATAAATTTGTAAAAGATCGGAGGATATTTCATATGAAAACAATTACCTAAACCGGTGCTACTGCCTAAGTAATGTAGCCAGCGAGACACATGCGCACCTTTTGCGTTTCATAAATCGACTGACTTTATTTTAGTTCTAGTTTATTCTATGTCATGTGTTGCATTATGATATATACATGCTTATGATTAAGATGTTGCTTATGGCTAATATGTACATGTTGCTTATATTCTACTTTGCTTACTACAATTCGGCCTATCCTGACTGGAGTGCTCCTGAACTCCTCCAGCCTTTTCATTTTCTTTCGTTTTGTTGTTACCTAGCCATGGCTTCATATTTGCAATTGCCCATACTCCTTTATAAGGTATTCGTGTTTGTTGGAAACCATCAACATCTTCTAGCACATATCTATCATTTCTTAATACTCTCGTGATCTTGTATGGTCCTTTGAATCTGGGTGTTAGTTTTTTACACGTTCCTATATGGGTGTCAAAATTCCTAATCATCACCAAATCTCCCTCTTCATATTTATGAGCGTCTTGCCGTTTTGAGTCAACCCTCTTCTTGTTGTAGTCTTGTGTTTTCTTTAATTACTGCGTTATCTCGTATCTCTTCTATATCTGTATATTCAACGCTATCATTAATTTTTCTTAATTCTTCACATAGTACGTCTATGTATCTGTTTTCCTCTTTGTGAAACTCCAAACAGTAATTTACTTGGATGTTGATTTACCGATCTTTGGTTCGTATTATTTATCGTATATTCAACTGTCTCACATACTGTATCTCAATACACGTCTTCCTCTGGATCTATTAGTTTAGCTATCATTGGTCCTAATATTCTGTTGGAAACAACCTGACAAACTTCGTAAACGCATCTATTACAACAAATATGTGTTTATTTGCTCTACCTTTGTCAACGGGCCCAAAGTGATCTACATGTATTACGTCAAAAGGGGCTGTCTCTTTTGGAATATTATGTAGCATCCCTTCCTGCTTTCCATT
Organism: Scaptodrosophila lebanonensis; assembly: GCF_003285725.1. Taxonomy (NCBI): domain Eukaryota; kingdom Metazoa; phylum Arthropoda; class Insecta; order Diptera; family Drosophilidae; genus Scaptodrosophila; species Scaptodrosophila lebanonensis. The sequence continues at coordinate 66,567 of NW_022060580.1, read as the reverse complement.
TTTCCCAGCATATGCAATACATTTCAAACAGTTATCTATGTGTCTATTTCTTTGACTTTGGGAAACCAAAAACTTTTCAGTATACAAGAGTATATTAGGTTTGCGGGAGCTGAAAATGTAACAGGCAGAAGGAGGCGTGGCAGACCCCACAAAGTATATATATTCTTGATCAGCATGACGAGACGAGTCGATCTAGCCCTGTCTGTTTGTCTGCTGTCCGTATGAACACCTGGATCTCAGAGACTATAAGAGCTAGAGACACCAAACTTTGCACAATCGTATAATCGCCTATATCTCGGAGACTATAAGACCTAGGGACACAAAATTTTAGTCCTAGATGCCTTATGTGAATACAAAGAAAATGTGTATTTTGCAATTTCCCTCTCTCCCCCCTCTTCAGTGCAAATCGCGATTTTCTCTAACTCCCGTAATTCTTAGAATTTTGCAAATACCCCTGTTAGTAATTATGTGTCCGTATACCAAGCTTCAAGCGCTGCCCGCCGCTGTTGTTGATGCTGGTGCTTGGGTTAACTGCGAACATGCTTACACAGACACGAATATACGAGCATAAACATACATACACTCACACAGACGCAATTGCTTTGTATATGTGCAATTATACACCCTTTACGTGAGTTCGAATACCAAAAGAGGTAAAATTAATCGACATTTTTTTTAAATTCTCTTTTTTTAATTTCTATTATTATTCTAAACATATGTACAGAGTATTTCAAAGCTGGGACACCCGACTTTTTTTACTTGTTTTCTTCTAACTCTTCTTTAAATTGGTATCTCTATTCTGACAAATAATTAAGTTTTCTTCAAATGTGTTTGTATCTAACGTCAATATCTGTGTATTTCTGCTAAGAGCGTCGACATGTTGCATTCGGATTCCCAGTCTGTGTTCTGGTGTAAAATCGTAAGTTTGCAATTCCAGTATCCACCTATCTATTGCAGGGCTTAAGGCTTTTTTGCTAAATGCCAGATTAAGTGAATTGCAATCGGTTACCAATTTAAAATGTATTCTTTGCAAATAAATTCGAAACCGTTGTACCGCGTACACTATCGCCAGCATTTCTAACTTTCTAAGCTTTCATATCTTGATTTAACTTCCGTTGTCCTTTTCGCAAAATAAAAAATCGGATGTAACTTGTTATCCGCTTTCCTTTGCATTAGAATTGCCCCAAATCCTAAAGCACTGGCATCGCAATGAAGCTCTGCCTCATCCTTCGGGCTATACAATGCTAGTATTGGCGACTCTAACAAGCTATTTTTCAACGACTCGAAACATTCTAGCTTCGCCAAACTTGAATTCCTTTTCTTTTTTAACTAAATCGCTAAGTGGTTTGGCCTTTGTTGAAAAGTTTTGTACAATAGAGGGAATTCCGGATAAACATCTTCGTTGCCAAACTCGTATGCAGTGTTTTGGTGAGGTATCACATCTGTTACGAGCTTTTGGAAAAATTCGCCTACCTAGCAAGGCAGCACCCCAGAAGACAAGGAGCTTAGCTGGGCTAAAAAACTGTAACTCAACTGTAACTCAATGGACCATTTTACAGCAGAATGTCGCAAACCGAAGCGTGATCGTGGGGCCTGCTATGGTTGTGGAAGCTTGGAGCACAAAATTTTAACCTGTACCGAGAGAAAGAACCCAACAAATGATTACGTAAGATTCTTTGAATTAAAATTGATAGAAAATAGTAAACCAATTTTCCCAACAGAATGCCTAATCGACTTAGGAAGCCCAATACTTGTAAGTTTCTTGAAAGTATCCAGTTTAATGAAAAGCTTAGCTTATAGTGAAACAATGTATGAAAAGGTTAAATGTAATGAACAATGCAGTTTTTATTTGAAAAAACTAATTAGATGTAACTGTGAATTAAATAACAATGAATGTTATGTTGGTTTATATTATACCAACCTTCAAATTTTGAAAAAATTAACATGTTCTGTATTAGTTAACAATAATATTGAGTTTGAAATATGTTTAGTACCAAATGAGTCGATGGGCTTCGAAGTTGTGTTGGGTAGGAATTTTCTGAATACATTTAAATTTAAGCTTACTTCTGAATTAATGCAAATTGAATGTTCCAGCCATGGCTTAGTCAAAGAAAACGGCAACACAAGAAGTCAAATAGACAATAGTGATCATATGAGTTTAGAAAATGATAGAAAAATGAGCTTTCGATTGGAAAAGAATGAGTGTCAACTTAGCGTATTGCCAATAGAATATCAAAAGACAATGAGTGAAGTAACTTGAAAGTAGGAGAAGGCTGCGATTAAAGAACATGTTCGGAAAATATTATATTAATGCGAAAAGACCAGAAGTACCTCAAGTTAAATGTGAAATAAAACTTTGATAAAGTGAAACCTTTTCACTACCCGCCGAGGAGACTCTCGCACCCAGAAAATGAAGAAGTGCAGAAACTATTAAATGAATATATGGAAAAGAAAGCGAGTCAGAGTATGCGTCGGCAATAGTGTTGACCAAAAAAAAAAAGCAGGGGAGCTTAGAATGTGTATTGATTACAGAACTTTAAACAAGAATTTGTTAAAAGACAACTATCCTACGCCTCTGATAGATGAGCTTATTTATAAATTATCGGGAAAGAAATTATTTAGCAAGTTGGACCTAAAGAATGGATTTGTTCATGTTTTATGAGTGAGGGAACTAGAAAATATACTTTGTTTACGACACCTATGGGACAGTTGCACCAGCAGTAATTCAAAGGTTTGTGAACAAAATTTTTTCGGATATGATTCGGACCGATAAATTATTGATTTATATGGACGATATATTAATAGCAACAGAGGACAGAGAAACTCATATGGAAGATTTAAAGGAGATATTCTTATAAATAAGCTAGAGCTAAGGTTAGACAAGTGCGAATTTTTACAAAGGGAAGTAAAGTACTTAGGGTATGTAGTGGCAGGAAATGAAATTAAGCCAGATGATAAGGGAATGCAAGCAGTAAAAGAATTTCCAATTCCCCAGAAGGTAAAAGATGTTCAAAGTTTTTTGGGGCTGTGCTCTATTTTTAGGCGGCTTGTACAAAACTGTTCAACAAAGGCCAAACCACTTAGCGATTTATTATTATTATTATTTCCTAGTGCAACAAGAAATAAATTCTTATAAATTAATGCACTAGTCACTAGAAACATACAATTTTCATTAAACAAATTTAAGACGGTTTGATTAACCTGCTTAACCTATTTTATAAAATTGAAGTTAAATCTAATAGACTATATTATGTTGTAGATATTTTAGTTAAAAAAGAAAAGGAATTCAAGTTTGGCGGAGTTAGAATGTTTTGAGTCGTTGAAAAATAGCTTCTTAGAGTCGCCAGTACTAGCATTGTATAGCCCGAAGGATGAGGCAGAGCTTCAATGCGATGCCAGTGCTTTAGGGTTTGGGGCAATTCTAATGCAAAAGAAAGCGGATAACTAGTTACATCCGATTTTTTATTTTGCGAAAAGGACAACGGAAGTTAAATCAAGATATGAAAGCTTAGAAAGTTAGAAATGCTGGCGATAGTGTACGCGGTACAACGGTTTCGAATTTATTTGCAAGGAATACATTTTAAATTGGTAACCGATTGCAATTCACTTAATCTGGCATTTAGCAAAAAAGCCTTAAGCCCTGCAATAGATAGGTGGATACTGGAATTACAAACTTACGATTTTACACCAGAACACAGACTGGGAATCCGAATGCAACATGTCGACGCTCTTAGCAGAAATACACAGATATTGAAATTGAAATTTGGGCTCAAGGATCCTATAATAGTGAAGGTGTCCACTAAGAAGGGATTTTGGAAAATTCAAGCTCCAAAGGGGGGAAAACGAGCTCCAAAGTTTGTTTGAAAATTCTGAATTTCTGCACCGATCAACTTTAAATTTGATTTTTATAATCTATAAAAGAATACAAACAAAACCGCATACTCGGATTTTCGAAATTTGTGGTGGAGCTTGAATTATTGGGGTTTTAATATTTATTCACATTTTCAAATGAAAAGTTTGTGTTATAAATTTTTTCCGATCGAATTTTGGCGGGACGTCCCGATTTATAAATCATAATTAAATGTCCCGCGTCGGACTTTTCGGGGATAACTCGACCGTGCGTACAACGTGCTGAGGAAGCACACAGTTTAGTGAGGACTGGCAGTCCGCCCGGTCAGTAACGAAGATATGTACATATGTATGTATGTACGTATAACCATACATAGTACTTATTGTACTATATTTGCTATTTGGAAAATGAACTCTTTAAAAACTTTAGAGAGCGTCGAAAGAAGAATATCATTTAGTAAATAAACTTATAATTATAAGCACATTTTACTTAGCCCAGCAAAGACGGGCAAGACAATAAAACAATTAGAAAACGCAATCCCTCAAGGCTCCCCATTGTCGGTAATACTCTTTGCAATAGCTTTCAACAAATTAAACAAAACAATAGCCAAACATAAAACATTCCAGTTCTCCGCCTACGCCGACGACAATAGTGAACAAAATGAATAGAACCCAATACTCACTCAACATTGACAACCTCTTAGAGAATATATAAGAAAATGGTGCAACTACTCAGGCGCATCACTATCAATACCTAAATGCAAACATCTCCACATCTGTCGGAAAAAAGGATGCACTTTTCAACTGCATTCCAACAATTTTACATTAAAAACTGAGAACTCCCTCAAAATACTCGAAGTCACATTCACCAATAACTACAGATGGAACCAACACATAGAAAATTTCACACTAAAGCTTACAAAAAGACTGAACATTATTAAATGCTTATCAAGCAAACCACCAAACACCAATACACTAATAAATATAGTTAAATCCATGATTTTGTCTAAAATAGATTACTGCCTTCATCTTTATGGAAAATCACCAATATCAGCACTTAGTAAAATAACAATATACCACTCGGCACCTCGTTTAGCAATGGGAGCATTTCCAACTACTCCGATAAATAACTTACTGTACGAAGCTAACATACAACCAATTGAAACCAGAACAATCCACGCCACACCTAAAAACTGTAAAACAGCCAAACACTCCCCTATAAAAAAAATATACCAAAAATTAAAAATAAGTCAAAAACAGCCCAAAATATCATCATCGTTAAGAGATACAATTACCCAATGCAAAAGTTTACAAGTCGAAATTTCACCTTTAAGAACATTTAAACAAACAACTCCACCCTGTTCCTTTAATCACAATCTCATTAACATGTCGCTTCACAACATCAAACAAGAAAGGAATGCTAAAGTCGAGCAGGCTCAACTCTTAAATACCCTGTACCACCCCACAAAAAAAGAAATTAAATTAATCTAATTATTTAATTAAATTAACTTTATTAATTAACTAAATTATATATAAAATATTCCATACATGCATACATACGTTTACATCAGAATCGTGTTTGTGTACATATGTATGTACATATGTGTGCATTGGGCCTGGTTATATGTCTATAACTTTCTTTTTGATCAACCTATCATAATGAAACTTGGTATACGGATATATAATCAAAACTGGATGTGTCTACCAAATTTCAAAATTCCAAGAATTACGGGAGTTATAGAAAATAACGAATAGGGCGGAGGGGGGGAGGGGTGCATCAGAAAAATGAACCAACTCGTCCTTTCTCGGGCTCAGGAGAATCTAGATACCAAGTTTGGTTATTCTAGCTCGAATGCTTTCTGAGATCCTTGCGTTCATATAGACAGACAGACAGACGGACATGGCTAAATCGACTCAGTTGTCATGCTGATCACGAATATATATACTTTATACTATATATACTTTGTGGGGTCTACCACGCCTCCTTCTGTGTGTTACATGTACACTCGCACAAAACTAATATACCCTTATACCATTTATATACCCTTTGGGTACAGGGTATAAAAAGACACCCCTCCAATTGAGTACCAACAGAAATTTTATAAGCTCAAAGAAACACTCAGTTATCGACATTTCTTATATACCGACGGTTCAAAATCGAATGCCGGAGTATCACAACGTCAACAGAAATCACCTACCAGCAACTACCCTATTTCACATCCGTCTTTACTGCCGAAATCTCAACCATACTTGCAGCATGCAAATATGCAACCAAACATATAGGCAAATTTGCAATTTGCTCCGACTCCATATCATCCTTAAATGCAATAGACAACATCAACAACCACAGCTACTACCCCTCCCCCCCTCCGCCCTATTCGTTATTTTCTATAACTCCCGTAATTCTTGGAATTTTGAAATTTGGTAGACACATCCAGTTTTGATTATATATCCGTATACCAAGTTTCATTATGATAGGTTGATCAAAAAGAAAGTTATAGACATATAACCAGGCCCAATGCACACATATGTACATACATATGTACACAAACACGATTCTGATGTAAACGTATGTATGCATGTATGGAATATTTTATATATAATTTAGTTAATTAATAAAGTTAATTTAATTAAATAATTAGATTAATTTAATTTCTTTTTTTGTGGGGTGGTACAGGGTATTTAAGAGTTGAGCCTGCTCGACTTTAGCATTCCTTTCTTGTTTGATGTTGTGAAGCGACATGTTAATGAGATTGTGATTAAAGGAACAGGGTGGAGTTGTTTGTTTAAATGTTCTTAAAGGTGAAATTTCGACTTGTAAACTTTTGCATTGGGTAATTGTATCTCTTAACGATGATGATATTTTGGGCTGTTTTTGACTTATTTTTAATTTTTGGTATATTTTTTTTATAGGGGAGTGTTTGGCTGTTTTACAGTTTTTAGGTGTGGCGTGGATTGTTCTGGTTTCAATTGGTTGTATGTTAGCTTCGTACAGTAAGTTATTTATCGGAGTAGTTGGAAATGCTCCCATTGCTAAACGAGGTGCCGAGTGGTATATTGTTATTTTACGAAGTGCTGATATTGGTGATTTTCCATACAGATGAAGGCATAAGAAACCTAGTAAACTCCTACCGAAATAAATTTTTACTCATCTGGGTTCCAGGACATTGTCAAATACCAGGAAACAAAATGGCAGACAAAGCAGCAAAAAATGCTCTAAAACATCCCCTCAAGATAGAACAGAACTACAACTTAGCAGACATACAAAGACAATTTAAACTAGAACTCAATAAGCAGAGTAACGCTTTATGGAATAACACCTCTCATTATTATAAAATTGTCAACTCCAAACAAACTGCAAACAACAATGTACCAAGTTCGAACTTAACAAGACTATACATAATAAAATTTACACGACTTCGACTCGGACATATCAACCTCATACACAACTTTATCTTAAACAAATCTGCACCACCCACATGCCCAAAATGCAACACCACAATTACCTTGAAGCACATACTTTTAGACTGTTCCAAATATCAACAAGAAAGATCAAGATACCTAGAATCAACAATACATGAAATCACTTTACCCAAAAACATCTATCAGACTATTACATTCCTGAAATCTACAAACCTCTTTCACCTCATATAAAAATAAATAAATAATAATAATAAGTTTTTGTTTGTGTTCTTTTTCTTTTCTTTTGTCTTCAATAAAATAATCGAAATCACCACTATGTAATAAATCTATGTATCGAACTGTAAATAAGTGTAAATAACCGTAATTGTAAACAAGCATAAGCTTAAGGTCTAGTAGCTAATAGCTTACTCCATAAGCTGCTTGCAATTTGTAATTGTAAGTGGAATTTTAATAATAATACTAAACAAGAAAAGAATGCTAGAGCAAGCTCACTCTTAAATACCCTGTACCTCCCACCAACAAGTCAAAAATTTTTTTTAAATAATTAAAAAAAAGTATACACTGCGCGACAACCGATTAGCACACTCTATGCTTCTTGTTTTTAAAGCTTAATATCAGCTTATCCTATAAAGTTTTTAAAATAAACTTTTTAGCTAATAAAAGTTCATTAAATTATACACTAGAAAATGTAATAGTTATTGTATTAGCTTTATAAATAATATTTTAATGGAATTTTTACAAATTTAATACAAAAAATTCACTTTTATTTTTGCGACATTTGATTAGCACACCTTCATGTAAATATCGAATAACATAAAAAGAGGGAGACTTTAGACCCCCAAATCAAATTTTAATGTGAAATTCTGCATTTTCTTAACATATTTAAGAAGGATTAATAATGAGTTGAGCCGCCACGGTTAACTATGACCTCATACATCCTGTTGGGTAAGGAGTCATATAACTTTTTTATATAATTTAGTGAAATGGTCTCCCACGCACTTTTTATTCCTTGAATTAGTTCCAACTCAGTTGAGTATTGCTTTCCAGACTCGTATACTTTGCGTGCTAACCATCCCCAAACATTTTCTATAATGTTCAGGTCGGGCGAGTATGGCGGCCAGGTCAGTAAAGGCACGTTTTGACGCTCAATCCAAGTCTTTACGACTCTTGCAGTGTGGATAGGTGCGTTATCCTGCTGGAACTTCCATTCCATGGACCCAAATATATCAGTTATTGCAGGAAAAGCTGCTTTCAATACTTCTGTGTATGATGTGGTATTCATACGACTTGTAAGAAATTGCAGTTTTATGGTCCCATAGTACGTAACTGCTCCCCATACCATCACACCACCGGCACGGCTGTGCAGTCGATCTAAAGTATGATCTTCCTTTCTTAGATCATGAAAGTAGTAAGCATAGCCATCTGGACCCTCCAAATTAAATTTTTTTCATCTGAAAAGACAACACGCTCCCATTCCTTGGTCCAGGTCATATTCGATCGGCAGAAATCGAGTCGTTGCGCCTTTCGGATCTGGTTTAGAGTTGTTTTTTTTTATTTTTAGGAGCTTTAAGTGTTCTGCATTTGAAATAACTCTTTGTACAGTCCGAACACACGCCTTAACAGCTGTTTTTTCTTTAATTTTGGAGGCTGAGTCGTGTGAATTGGACGCGAGCCTCAATATAATTCGCTTGTCAGCTGCTGTTATCACAGAAGAGGGACGACCTTTCATATTTCATAGGCATACTCATTACTTAAAAATGAGGAAATAACTTTACGGCTGCGCTTCATTATTTTTGAAATTTTTAGAATCGAGTGGCCACACTCTTTATACGTCTTTATTTTTGCCTTTTCGGTATCATTCAACGCTTTGGCTTTCCCCATATTAAGTCAATTTAATTGAAAATTGGTTAAATTTATAGAACAATAACTTTAATAAGTCAAATACGACAACGCACTCGCAAAAATTAATACTGAAGCGTAAGTGTGCTAATCGGCTGTCGCAGAAAAAACCATGCATTTTTTCTGTCGCTTCAAAGAAAACAGCATAGCAAACTAACGGTACACTTCCAGAGCATAACAGTTCTTTTCCCAAGAGTGTAAATAATGAAGAATGAAAGAAAAAACTATTGAGCATGATACATATTCAGAGTACTGAGTTATTCACATTTGCACTGCAAGGTTAGAGAGTGTTCTAATCGGTTGTCGCGCAGTGTATTAATTAAATTATTTAATTAAATTAAAGACATGTTCATGTACAGTTTCAACAGCATACATTTACATCAGAATCGTGTCTCAGCGTGTTTATATGCGTGTATGTATGCAGCACAAAGTTGAACGCAAGCAGCAACAACAACAACAGCTGCAGGCAGCGCTACAAGCAGAGCATGGGCAGCGATTTTATTTATGGCTATAGCTCTCTTCAGAATTGACCTGTTATGATGAAATTTGGCATACAGACACATAATCACTAACGGGATGTAGCTACGTAATTTTAGTTCGAAATTCCCAGAACTACGGGAGTTATGGAAAAAAACAGGAATTGCGGGGGAGTGGGGGGTGTATCAGAATAAAAAAAAATAAACTTGACCTGCCTAGAGCTTATGGGAATCTGGATACCGAGTTTGGTTATTCTAGCTCTTGTACTTCCTGAGATCCTTGCGCTCATACAGACAGACGGACGGACAGACGGACATGGCTATATCGACTCGTCTTGTCATCCTGATCAATAATATATATACTTTGTGGGGTCTGCCACGCCTCCTTCTGTGTGTTACATACATGCGCACAAAACTAGTATAGCCTTTCACCCTTTGGGTACAGGCTATAAAAAGTAGAATCAACAACAGGTGTGGGCAGCGCTTGGGCAGAGATTAAGTATATGGCTATAACTTCCATCATAACTAACCTATCGTAATGAAACTTGGCATATGGGCTCGTTTTCATTAACTAGGGGTATTTGCTAAATCTGAGTACAAAATTCCACTAATTACGGGATTTATAGTTTTTTCCATTTTCTCAGTTAAGCTTTAATTTATGTGCTTATACCATGTACCAGTAGGGTAAAAAGGGTACATTGGGCTTGTGCAAAATTTTATTTATAATATATGCCTGCCTGCCTCGAACGAGTGCTCGTCTTCTGCAGGCCGGTACGTACGACTCTCTGCTGCTGTCGGCAGGGACCCACGGCAAACCACGGCCGACCCGCACGATCTATGGCCTCTGCCAGACAACTCAGACGACACTCTGCTTCAGTCGGCAGCGACCCGCTGCAGAATTTCTCGTGTGTCCGAATGAGACTTGCTCGCATTTTACGAATCCTGTTTTATACATACATATGTATAACATACATATGTATGAATAACTCACCGCCCGAAGTTTTATACATACATACATGCATACATATGTACAACATACATACATACATATGTATGTATGAATAACTCACCGCCCCACGTTTTTCTGGGTACAAGATTGTGGCTTGCTTGACTGAAGCATTCACTCTTGTTATTATATAAATAGGTATGGATTATTTCAAAATCGGGACACCCAACTTTGTCTTTCGACTTGTTTATTTTTGATATTTTTTAAATATTTGTTGCTTGGGTGGGTTATCCAAATTAGATTGAGTTCCTGTGCCTCGTTCCTTGACATAATTGCGACTGTGCGTTAAGCTAATCTTAAGTAAAGTGAACACTAGGAAAGTAGGTACATATTTCCCTTTTTGGTTTTTGGCTCTCTTGTTCCTCCTTCTATTCCTAATCGTAAAGATTTAAAAATTCCTCGTAATCCTTAGAACTGCATACCTGCATGCTTGTGTCTTCATGGTTTTAAGTTTCATAGCAATAAGTCAATTGTAAGATGCGTTCTAGATGTAAATGTAATCTCTGACCACGCTCTGGTAGGAGCTGTAGTTTTGGCACGCCCATACATACATACATATGTACATATTTACGCAATACCGATGCAAATGTACATATATACATACATACATATGTATGTCTAACATTTACGTATGTATGTACATACATACATATATACATATTATAATTTTTTTTTTTAACTAGATAAGGTTATTTAAGACTTTTGTACTTCTGTACTTCTGTATTTTGGCGCTCTTATTTATTTTATTTAATTTGTGGAGGATAAAATTCTAAAGCTATTTAAGAATATGAAATTCACAAATATGTATCTTACCAGGATTTGTAAGCACTGCGGACACGTTAGCAAATAACGCCGGACGTTCTTCCATCCCGACATTAATAACTCTATTTGGAAAATCGCGGAGAGCATTAGACAGCTATATTTCAAAAAGAACTAAATTAGAATGTATATAAAAATAAGTACTCTTAATTTACCTCAGCATTGGCCATGATTTCAACACAATAAGTTTTAAAAATGTGATATAAAAAACCTCTTGGTAATAGAGATGAGCGATGAAAACTGACCGGGACAATGTCACGAGTAATTCAATATCACATATCACAAAACTTAAAAAAAAAACAAAAAGGATAGCTCTGACAACATTTTGGTGTATTCACAATCTGTTCTTCGGATTATTTATACTTGTATAAAACAATTTACGCAATTTTTTTAGGTAACACTGTTAGTTATGTCAGGAGCAGGGCTGCCGTCCAAGTTTCGCCTCAAAACCAATTCTCGGTGCCACTTTTGGTAGGTTTCAAATCGTATCTTTGCCATAAAAATAATTATTGGAGTATAAACCTTGTAGTTTTTTTGACCAATCTGAATTACAAATATTTTGCATATCCTACGTAAACATTATTAAATTAGGAAATTACTAAATGTATACTGATAACACAAGCATTCACACACAGCATCCAAAACAACCAATGCCCCCTTGGCACAAATAGAAAATTACATTCTTCGAACATCACATTTTGATGAGTTAGGTCTTGTTTTGTGAGCCAAACGAAAGTCAAAGATAAAATATATATTTGACGCAATTCTTGTTTCAAATAAGTATCAAATAACTGGGTATTAATGAAAAAAACATGGCGAAAATTGTGTCGCCGATTGGGCAGGTCTGTTTGTTAGCGAAAATGTGAATGGTAATTAACTGCCACTTAAATTTATAATACGGACCAGGAAAACAAAGTGTATGTACATTTTTGTAATTTGTAGGTCGCCAGAACAGGGCACACCCCGTAATTGCGCTAAATTTCAAATGATGTTTATAAAAATAAAATAAAATTTCATTTTAGTAAGCCACATAAGTGGAATTCATTAGTGGGATCAGATGCGTTTCTCAAACATTTGCGATATTTTTTCAACAATTAATTGGCGTTTTCGAAAATTCTCGCGGTCTAATATTAATGCAAATGGCATATTTGTTTTTTATTTAACATAGTACGTTAAAGACTTTAAACACAATTAGTTAATCAAATGTAATCGTCGACATTCAGCAGTTGCTGACAGCTGAGTGCGTTACAGCATTTTTCCAGAATTCCAATGCGTGGGTCGACATTCAGCTGATGCTGACAGCTGACTTGGAGGTGAAGTTCGAAAAAAAAAATCTCTCGATGTTCTGTGGCACCGACGGATTTTTTGGAGGTTTCAATCACAACTGTTGCCGAAACCTCAGGCTATTTGTGTGGAACACCTGATATAAAGAAAAAGCGTTTGAAGCTTTAAATAGAAAATTACAAAAGACATTGTACTTGTATGTACTTGTTTGTGATATAATATAATTGGGATTATTCAATTGCGTTTGATACACACATGGCATGTTATCGGATTGAAGTATGAAACAATAGGCCAAGCTGCTCCGCAGCTCTTGAAAACAAACAGAACATGTGACGAAACTTTAACACGAATTACACGAGGGTAATTGAAATCATATTTTTATGCGACTTTCAGGAAACCAGTACGGGTTAATCTCTATATATTTAAAACAGTTTGTCATGACTGACTGATTTAAACTTAAGATTCCTTTCACAGTGAAAGTGAGCAATAAGAAGCTGTTTGGAAAATTCTAACTCCAAAGGCGGGCAAACGGGCTCCAACGTTCGTATGGAAAATCTGTATAACTTTAAACTTGGTTTGTATACTCTCAGAAAGAATAAAAAACATGAAAGGAGTCGAGCGAGCTCCTGTGCCTCCCAAAAAAAGTTTTTTTTTTAATTAATTTAAAAAAAAATTAATTAAATTATGTAATTAAATGAAATACAAATTAATCAATACATACATACAAAATGGAGACGTGTTCATGTACAGTTTCAACAGCTTACGTGCTTATATGCGTGTATGTATGCAGCACAAAGTTGAACCAAAGCAGAATAAATAAACAAACTTGACATGCCTATGGAACCTGTATACTAGGGATGGATATCGACAAGATAATGCCGATATTTATATCGGACAAAATACCTTCTAGGATATCATATCGAAAATGTCAAATATCGGCGATTTCGCATGAATATATAAATATCGATATTCAACAGCTAAATTTTTTTAAATGAAGAAATAAAATATATTTTTAATAAATATGTTGTTTTAGCAACAAATGTTAGGTGTTTATAGTAAAAACAAATGTATGTATATAAATGAAGGCAAAAGTTTAACAAATTAATTATTTGATTAAATTACAAAAATAGTAAGGAACATAAAATATTTGTAATGAAAAAATTTCAGTAGTGATCAAATTCAAACTAGTATAGCCTTTTACCTTTTGGGCCCAGGCTATAAAAAGGAACTGTTTTCACTTCGGTGCAGTCAAATTTAATAAATTTTGAAACACAAATATCCCGCATATCAATTTATGCATTTTTGGTTAAAAGGTAAAATTAAAATTTCCAATCACTTTTCGGCAAGCTGCCAAGGAAAAGTGCTTGTGATAGCTTTTCGGGGCTTAAGCGGTTTCGGATCGGGGTCACACGGTACGGACGTGACGACAATAGGCAAAACCCACAGGCCAGTTTGAAAAGGCTTGGATATGTATCCTTATCATAATTCCATATTTTTAAGGAATTGCATTTATGGTCTGCCAATGGTGAAGCGAGATAATGCGGCACTTCGTCCCTACCATTCATGCTTGGAGTTTGTTGTTTCTGTAGATAGCCAACATTTTCCAAAAAGTTCTTGGATCACCACCAACAACGTCTTCATAATATGATTCAGCATCCAAAAGGTCAATGTTACTGGTATTATCCGAGAATCCCGTACTTGGCAGCTTTTTTTTTATAGCTGCAGCTACGACAAGCTTGTTTTTAAAAAAATACTTTTTGAAGCGCGGATCCAAAATTGTAGCCGTTGCCAATATTGAGACCTGAAATTCAGAGATTATACTTTTAAACATTTTCTTATTTCATTTCGAAATCAGATTTATAAGAAAGTCGAAGCCGAGTGTCTGTTAAGAAGTTTTTCTTTACCTGCTCCATTTGCCCAAATCGCTTTTGGATTTCCAACAGTATAGTCCGACGACATTGCTGTGCTATTTGGTCTGCTAAAATTAAGTTATCAATGTCGTCCTGCATTTTATTGATTATCCGATTACTAAACTGGCAGTACAGTAGTTCTGACCCGAAAAGTCCCTTGTGGCGGATTCCAGTGGGCGTAGCAAGAGTAAAACGTTTTTCTGCTGTTGTCAACTCAATAGCGTTGAGCATTTGTAATTATTGGCTGGACAGATTCAATACTCAATGCACATTTTGCTACAAGGTTGAGCGTGTGCGCTACGCAGGGCAAGTGCATTTGCTTTCCGAAAAGGTCACCCAGAGCTTTTGTCATGTTTGCTACGTTGTCTGTCACCACAGCCGTAACATTATGGAGCTGAATGCCCCACTCTACGCAAATAAATATATTTGCAGCTGTATGCTGCTCTGTTAATTCGGTCACACCAATATTAATGGAAACGAGCTCCAAATCTCTTTCAAAGTGGACCGTAACTCCCAAAAATCTTTTCACATTTATTGTTTCCGTCCATATGTCAGTAGTAAGGGTTACTTTCTTACTACTCAAATAGGATTTCCATTTAGCTGATGTATCTTAGAATGTTTTGTTCATCATCCAAAATTTTTTTGCAACCTGTTAGTCAGTACCGCAGAAAAACTTTTCAATTGCTGCACTTTCAATCGTTTCGCCTTTGTGATTCGTTTTCACATGTGCGTTTAGGTTGGTTGTGTTACCAGCCGTTTTCACTATTTTTTGCAAAAGTTGCACCGAATCAATTTTTGTGAAAAATTGCCAAAATTTGGCTTGCTTTTGGGTGATTCTGTAAGAAACCAACAAAAAGGTATCAATAAATATTTAAGTATATACATAAAGGTTTAAAATGTACATACTTTGGCATAATTTGAAGTGCGCAATCAAAAAAGCTTCACGAAGTACATATGTACATAAAAAGTGGGGAAAATAATGTAACAGATGAGAAGATATATCGTAATAAAAATCGATTCATTCGATATATACCGCATTGAATATCATATCGGATTTTACTTAAATTTTCCATCATCAAATCGATATTATATCGATATTCCCATATCGATGCCCATCCCTACTGTATACCAAGTTTGGTTATTCTAGCTTTTGTGTTACGATCGCGCTTTTTCTCATTGGGCAACGCCGGCTGGCTCATCGGATCCTCTCCTTGGTCCCAACCACTAACCATACAACATATAGATGCGTCATTTCATACAACGAAAACGTCCCATCAAAATTGTTAGCGACAGCTCCCATAGCTGTTCGGGTATTTGCCAAATGGGAGCTGTCGCACTTCGGCTAACCTGACTGGGAGCTGTCGCATTCGTGCTCTCTGTGAGCGAATTTCATTTCATTCGCAGAGAGGCAGTCAACAGAGACGGTCGGTTCACGCCGCTTATGCTCTTTGTATGTGTGCGTGCACATATATACATGTATATGTTTATATGTATTTGAGCATTTGGTCTTTTGCTGTTTGCGAGCAGCAGCTTCAATTTCGTTTTCAGATTTTACCTGCTACATGGGCATGAGAATTTCATACACTATTGCCATATTTCTGTCGCATTGTATTTTGGGATGCGTATGCAAGTGAAGTTTGTCAATAGTGTATGGGTTTCTCATAATGCCTATAAAAGCACACATACATACAATTACATACATATGTATGTGTGCAAATGTTGTGTTCATATGCAGACACTTCATATATGAACGCGTGGCAGTAGCCTTGACATTGTCATGACCTGCCTCAACCTATATTTATGCACAAGCAATTTTGTTGATAGACTATTTCTTATTTTTGTTTGACTTGCATATTAATTACAAAATATTTGGTAAAAATGTCAGTTGGCATTTAAATCAAATTAATTCAAAAATATTAGTTTAAAAATATTTTATTTTATTTATGTTCTTGGTAAAAATGTCGGTTGGCAAATTAGCCGATATTTATTATGAAAATAAGTACATTTAAGGGTCGCAAAATGTGGTAAAATTTGTAAAACAAGTGTAATTAAATAAATAAAAATACATATATGTTTATATGTATGTAGGTACATCTTTTGATAATTTAATATATATTGTTTTTTTTTTTTTTTTTAATCCGCCGCTCAAATTTGTTACCGATCTAATATTGTATATGTATGAGCAAACATATTACATCGGTATCCAGGGAACACCACGTGGAGGCCATCAACATTTGAATGGGGTCGTAAATTAATAGGACCTTTGAGTCGACTTGAAATGACTTAATTTCAAAAATGCATAACATTTTAATTACTATTTATAAGTGTTTGAAATTAAGTCAAATCCATGTTCCCCACTTAATATTACCTTATTTGGTGTATTAAAGCTACCCTGGAGTTGTTACTACCAGCAATCCCATCTGTTATCCATTTACAATTTTTTCTAATTAAAATCAAAATGAACTCATTAAGCAATTGAGTTTTGTGATTATAACACGGACCAGACTCTGAAAACCAGCATGCGTATTTATCTAACTTAGATGTGATGAATACGCATTTTTGAACTATTGTTTTTTTCAAATGGAATCTGTGAGACTTTGTCTCGAAATACCGTTTAAAAACATCAAAGTGTATTTTAATTAAAGTAAAAAAATCATCGGATGGAGCTTTAAGTTTAAGGTTACTATTAACGTAACCGAAGTTTTTATTTAGTATTAAATACTCGGAAGTGCATTGGACTTCATCGGACGGTTTCAACAGATTTGAACACACTTTGCAGTCGTGTTTCTTCAAGAGCTTATTCAAGAGATACCCTGCAAAATAACGCAAAGCATTCTCATTGAAAGCGTCTTGAATATTCAAATCTGTTGCTTCTATAGCCAATTCTAATTCTAATTCGTCATCACTGAAAATCAAATCATCATCTTCAGAAGATGTTAGCACTGGTGATGATTGATTTGACCCACAGTCTTGTATAATGGTAATCAACATAGTATCTTCATCGGGGGCACAGTTCCCAGATACTGTTGTTGATGTCAAGACTTTCATGGACAACATTTTGGACATGATGAGATTAAACTCATACAGAGTGGGATTGCTGTTAGTGACTCCACGTGATCTAATCGCTGCTGCACTCTGCACAATGATAAATTGTGGTGCATTTTTAAATTGCATAGAGACTGCAGAAGCGACAGCCACATTTATTGAATAGTCATGTTTTATATGACAAAAATCCTTATAGATGTGCCTTAAAACAAAACAATATAGTTCATCAAACCCTGCTGGATATGCGAACATACTTACAAGAATGTAAGTATCCACAGGAAGTATATTGTTTAAAAGGAATGATATTATCCATATCTTCCATTATTAATTAGGCTGAAAAAGTTTGAAGCGAATCTGCAGAAGTTTTTTTTATTGCTACGTCAAAATTCAATCAAGACCCATTAGAAAATTTATTTTATTTAATTAGATCACGTGGAGTCACTAACAGCAATCCCACTCTGTATGAGTTTAATCTCATCATGTCCAAAATGTTGTCCATGAGAGTCTTGACATCAACAACAGTATCTGGGAACTGTGCCCCCGATGAAGATACTATGTTGATTAACATTATACAAGACTGTGGGTCAAATCAATCATCACCAGTGCTAACATCTTCTGAAGATGATGATTTGATTTTCAGTGATGACGAATTAGAATTAGAATTGGCTATAGAAGCAACAGATTTGAATATTCAAGACGCTTTCAATGAGAATGCTTTGCGTTATTTTGCAGGGTATCTCTTGAATAAGCTCTTGAAGAAACACGACTGCAAAGTGTGTTCAAATCTGTTGAAACCGTCCGATGAAGTCCAATGCACTTCCGAGTATTTAATACTAAATAAAAACTTCGGTTACGTTAATAGTAACCTTAAACTTAAAGCTCCATCCGATGATTTTTTACTTTAATTAAAATACACTTTGATGTTTTTAAACGGTATTTCGAGACAAAGTCTCACAGATTCCATTTGAAAAAAACAATAGTTCAAAAATGCGTATTCATCACATCTAAGTTAGATAAATACGCATGCTGGTTTTCAGAGTCTGGTCCGTGTTATAATCACAAAACTCAATTGCTTAATGAGTTCATTTTGATTTTAATTAGAAAAAATTGTAAATGGATAACAGATGGGATTGCTGGTAGTAACAACTCCAGGGTAGCTTTAATACACCAAATAAGGTAATATTAAGTGGGGAACATGGATTTGACTTAATTTCAAACACTTATAAATAGTAATTAAAATGTTATGCATTTTTGAAATTAAGTCATTTCAAGTCGACTCAAAGGTCCTATTAATTTACGACCCCATTCAAATGTTGATGGCCTCCACGTGGTGTTCCCTGGATACCGATGTAATATGTTTGCTCATACATATACAATATTAGATCGGTAACAAATTTGAGCGGCGGATTAAAAAAAAAAAAAAAAAACAATATATATTAAATTATCAAAAGATGTACCTACATACATATAAACATATATGTATTTTTATTTATTTAATTACACTTGTTTTACAAATTTTACCACATTTTGCGACCCTTAAATGTACTTATTTTCATAATAAATATCGGCTAATTTGCCAACCGACATTTTTACCAAGAACATAAATAAAATAAAATATTTTTAAACTAATATTTTTGAATTAATTTGATTTAAATGCCAACTGACATTTTTACCAAATATTTTGTAATTAATATGCAAGTCAAACAAAAATAAGAAATAGTCTATCAACAAAATTGCTTGTGCATAAATATAGGTTGAGGCAGGTCATGACAATGTCAAGGCTACTGCCACGCGTTCATATATGAAGTGTCTGCATATGAACACAACATTTGCACACATACATATGTATGTAATTGTATGTATGTGTGCTTTTATAGGCATTATGAGAAACCCATACACTATTGACAAACTTCACTTGCATACGCATCCCAAAATACAATGCGACAGAAATATGGCAATAGTGTATGAAATTCTCATGCCCATGTAGCAGGTAAAATCTGAAAACGAAATTGAAGCTGCTGCTCGCAAACAGCAAAAGACCAAATGCTCAAATACATATAAACATATACATGTATATATGTGCACGCACACATACAAAGAGCATAAGCGGCGTGAACCGACCGTCTCTGTTGACTGCCTCTCTGCGAATGAAATGAAATTCGCTCACAGAGAGCACGAATGCGACAGCTTCCAGTCGGGTTAGCCGAAGTGCGACAGCTCCCATTTGGCAAATACCCGAACAGCTATGGGAGCTGTCGCTAACAATTTTCATGGGACGTTTTCGTTGTATGAAATGACGCATCTATATGTTGTATGGTTAGTGTCCCAACCCTATGCCCGCGTGAGTCGCACAATAACCGATAACACGGTTTTGCCATCGATTGCAGACAAAACGCCATCACTACAATTAATTCGACGCGCAATATACAAAACCTAATTCAAACGTAAACAAACCCAAAATAACTAAAATCAAATAAACTCACGTATTGCGGGAAAAAGTAAACGGATAGGGACTTCAAAAAAAAAAAAAACAAAAAGGACCTACATATGTGCAGACTTACAGAAATTGTGGCATCGGGCATCGGATTATATGGGATGTAGCTGTCTGTATCCAAAGGCAAGATTTCTTTTGGATACCCAATATTGGGCCGTGTTTGGGCTACAAGGTGTGTGCCAAAGTAAACAGGACTTAAAAAAAAAACAGAACGAATGGTTTTTTCGGCAAAATCAATTTATTTTATTCCTTCTGCTTCAATATAGCTTTTTGCAGGATCCAAAAGCATGTGGAACGAGTGTTTTAGCTCGTTGGCCGGTATGGCCGACAGCATGCCGGTGCAAGCCTTTTGAATGGCCTCTACGTCTGCATAACGCTTTCCTTTCATGGGCAAATGCATTTTTCCGAAAAGGTAGAAGTCGCACGGTGCCATATCAGGTGAATACGGCGAGTGGTTAATGGTTGAAATGTGATTTTTGGTCAAATAATCGGTCACAAGCGTCGATCGAATGTTGGATTCTGAGCAATTTTTGGTCGTCAGTCACCGCTCGTGCACTCTGCTACGGGATAGACAATCATCGCCATAATCTTGTTCCATCAATTGAAACGTTTCGGTAAAAGTTTTACAAATTTTAAAACAAAATTTAATGTTGGCCCTTTGTTCTAAGCTCATTTTCGCACCGATAACACAAACATACTGACACTTCAAACGCAATAACTTCACTTCCAATCAATGAAATGTCATAAAATTCTCACTGGACAATCGATAAAGATAGCAGATTCTAATGCACCAGTCGACATATAGATAGCGCCACCAGGGTGCGCTAGATTCAAAAAGTCCTTTTTACTTTGGAACGCACCTTGTATTCCATGACACTGTTGTCAGTTGCACCAATGAGCACCACAATCCAATAAAGGTCCAGTTTTGTCAAGTAATAAGGTTAAGTAGGTTAGGGTAGGTTTTATTTCCTAATAAATATACAAGTTTTAGCTTTTTTCCTCAAAATTCACAATGAACTTACGCTTCTTTTCTATCTCGGTCTCAACAATCGACTGACCAAAGAAGCCATATTTCTATCTTATCAGTGTTACAAATCAGTTACAAATCGGTGTTAGTAAACGCGAATTCTAGCAGTTATCGTAATTCGTTAATTATTCGTTATTTTTAAATTAGCGCATTCTCTGCGCAACATCCCCGCTACCGTGAATCGAGCTCATCTCTGATTCACCAAGGTCCAACCTAGCCAACATGCACGCTGGGCGACACCATTCTCACGAACCAGTCTTCACACTCGCAGAGCGAACTTGTCCATCCTTTCCGGTGATTACGGTTGTAATCCTGCCCATCCTCCAGTTTGCCTGGTGTATTGCGGCGCCACAAATCAGTACGACATCTCCTACAGCCAGTGGTTTTACCGGGCGGAACCATTTGGTGCGTCGACACAAATCTGGCAAATACTCATTAAGCTACTTGCGCCAGAATGAATGAGCGAGCTGTTGCGTAACACATCACTCCTTCTGCGTTGGTTGGTATTTCTCCTCACATGGATGCGGTGTTTGTCTCGAGTTTTCTGTACCTAAGAGAAAATGATTTGGGGTAATAGGATTGTCTGTTGGGCTATCAATGGCAATGTGCGTGAGCGGACGGGAATTAACTATATTTTCAGTCTCGCACATCAAACTGTACAGCACATCTTCTTTGAGATTTGTATGTAGCGTGTCCCATGGCTCGTTTGACACTTCGTACCAGGCGTTCCCAACATCCGCCTTCATGTCGGTTTAGTGGACAGTGTTTTCTGTAGCAAGGCCCGCTGCAATCTTTTCGTAAAGATCTTGCCTAATCTTGCGTTCGGCCCCTACAATATTCGTGCCGTTGTCTGAACGAATCCTTACGGGTACTCCTCGCCTGTTCATGAAGTTGCGTATTACCCTGATGCATGTGTCGGTAGGCAAATCACGAGCAATTTCCAGGTGTATGGCGCGCACGGTTAGACATGTGAAAATACACATCCAGCGTTTTTCAGTTCCTCTGCTTCTAATCACTTCGAATGGGCCCATGTAATCAATTCCGGTATAGGTGAATGGCCTCACATATGTTAATCTATCTTCAGGTAATTGTCCCATAAGAGGGGGCGATGGGCGTGCTCTCTCTTTAATACACACTGGGCACAATCTAGCTGTTTGGCGCACTTTTTCTCGCAAATGTGGAATCCAAAATTGTCGCTGTCTTTCTGCAATAATTGTATTTTCATTTTGATGCTTCCACTGCTCGTGGTATTATTATTATTATTATTAGCTTTGTGACATGGTGCTTCTGTGACAATATTATTGGCCGTCTCGTGCATTCGTCCACTGTGGATGTCTATACGTCCGCTTAGCCGATTGATAGTTGATTGTATCAACTTGTGGTATTGAGCCGCGTATTCTGTATCGCGCGTGAATTTCCTTTCGAAAGCCAGCTGCCTTTTCAAAGCCATTTCTTTAGAGTCAGGTGTAGTTATGTCATCCACTGCCCATAACAAACCCGTTTGAAATCTCCGATCCGCTTGGTTGTTCTGTCCAGTAGTACGTTTGAACGTTCCAGTTCGCGCCCTTGTACTTGATTCTTGACATCACACACTCCCATTTCTGCATCTGCGATGTAATCTCGCACCACCTTGTCAATGCAATCCTCGTGGTTTATCAAGTACACTCCATTGGTGCTATTCTTTTTTTCATCAGAGCATTTTGCGTAGACGATCCATCAGAGTTTGGTTTTCACAACCGCAGGCCCGTTCCAACCTTGAGATCGCACCTTCCTAGGCATTCCCAAGTGCACATTGTCAATTCCGAGCAATAGCTGTGGCTCCACGTTGTCATACTCTTCCGTTGCGATGTCTTTAAGATGACGATGTTTCATCTGCAGCTCATCCATATTAATAGTCTGCTTAGGCAATTTGAAATTCCGGACTGTCCTTATGCCTTTCAGGTCATAAATTGTGTACCCTTTTATGGCCGATATACCAATGTCATAGCGGCTCATTGGTTCGGTTACCTTTTTATTGCCAAACCACTGCAATGTCAAGCTTTCTTTGGGTCCCTTTAGGTCTAATGCCTCAGCCAATTGCTCATTCATCAAGGATACAGCAGATCCTTCATCGAAGAATACGCAGCATTCTACCGTTTTCCAATTTGCATGCAGCCTTACCGGTAGAATTTTAAAGAGTATTGACGAAGCCTTTGCTTGCGTTGCCGTGCCTGAGAGCTCGCCATGTCGTCTCAATTTTCTCCGTAATTTTTTCTTTTTCTTTGTGAAGCAAGTTGTGCATATTCTTACGGCAGCCATTTGTTTAGATGCGTCATCCGCATGAAAAAATGACGATCTTTCCCTTTTCAGCTTCGCTGCGGCATCGTCGCCGATGTTTATACAAGCTCCGTGTATAACTCTAGCCAGTTGTTTGAGCCATACGCAAAAATTCTTTATTGTGGATTCCCTTTGCAATGTCATTGCGTACGTTGACCAATTAATCCGTTGCTGCACTGGTAGTTTCATTACCAGTACTTCCATCAGAGATGGATTTGACAAATGTTGACCCGCATTTGCTGCTTCCAAGAACGATACTAAGCTTTGTACCCTTGTAGCAAATTCAACCAAATTATCCAGATTGTCTTCTGAAATATTAGCAAACAATTTTACGCGCTTGATTTGACTCTTTACCAATTGATCCGGCCTTCCGAATCTCTCTTTTAGTGTCTCCATGACGTCAGGAACATTCTGACTATGGATAAGCAACAACTTCTCTTGCCTTGCCTTTAATTGACTTCTGCAAGCGAAGAAGATTCTGCCTATCACTATACCCATATTTTTCCGTAGTCATAATAAAGGCTTCTTTAAACATCGGCCATGCTTCTGGCTTGCCGTCAAACTCTGGCAAGTCATACAATTTTCTACTATCAACAATTGGTGTCGACGTTATTACTGGCGAGATGGCCGGCTGCGCCTCATTAGATGGCGCCAATGCCGTTGTACGCCCAGAATGCTCCTGCGTGCATTCGCCGCATACGTCGCCGAACCTCTGCGTTGTACCAACAACAGCACTCACAATCGTGTTTGTTTTTTCCAAGCCAGTTTGGATCATTTTCATTTGAAACTCATTTAATTTCATCATTTCCATCTGAAATGCTTGCATTTGCTATTTATGAGCTTCCAGCGTGTTCAATTGTAGTTGTTGCATTTGGTTCATCATAAGGGTCATTTGTCATTGACGCCGTCTTTTGCAATGCCTGTAATCAATGCCTATAATTCTTGTAATTCCTCCCCGACCGGCTTCTCCGGTTCTAACGATTCCATTGCAGCTTTGCCCCTTGTCAGCACCATCTAACAGAAAATCCCACCCAATCAACCACTCTTTCGGTACTCACCCAATTACATGTACCTTTACAACAACATCAGCTTCATCAGAAGCGAAATAAAAGATGTTGGAGCCGTTTCAATAGAGCGAGAGATATGCGCATAAAACCGTCAGTTGCACCAATGAGCACCATGGGCACCAAATAAGGTTAAGTAGGTTAGGGTAGGTTTTATTTCCTAATAAATATACAAGTTTTAGCTTTTTTCCTCAAAATTCACAATGAACTCACGCTTCTTTTCTCTCTCGGTCTCAACAATCGACTGACCAAAGAAGCCATATTTCTATCTTATCAGTGTTACAAATCGGTGTTAGTAAACGCGAATTCTAACAGTTATCGTAATTCGTTATTTTTAAATTAGCGCATTCTCTGCGCAACAGCATCATTATGCGCGGTGCAAACAAAAAAAAAAGCAATTGGTGCAGTTTATAGTTATAAATGCATGTGTAAAGGCATTTCACTTAGTTTTAAGATAACTTCAGAGAAAAATAATGAAATTAACGCACTAGCCCTAAGAGAAAATTGTCATACACTGCAGCTGTCTACGAACAGCATAATTGCAAGCCGCTCTTTTGTTCGTGCTTACGGCGGCCGTTTGTCTGTAGCGTCGCGATAATTAAATCACTTGTAAAATCGAAGTCTAGCTGTGCATACGTTTGTTTCTTTGAGCTAATAAATCGTGCATAGGAAGACACCAGTCTTTCTTGATTCAAACTAAAATTCGTGAACCATTTTGCTTTTGCCATACCGGCAAGTTACCGGCTTAAAGCCGTACATTTTGGCGCCCCCGGGTGGACTACTGGAGTCTACTCCCTCGTTGGACCTCACATCGGCTTTCGACTTGCGATTACCGTCGTGGTGGTGTCTACTGGTCCTACTGGTATCTTCGATTTGCGCGAGATTATTGGCGGTACTTTCCTGGACAATTGGACATTTGGCATACGCTCCCAATCGATGAATTGCCCCAATTTTCAGGGAAGTTTACATCAGGTAACGAGTGCGAAAAATAAATTGCGGCCACAATCGTCAACTTGCGTGTATATTTAAACGCCAAGTTTGTACATACATACAAGTGTAATTCACAAACTAACTTATAAGCACAAATTTATATGCAAATACTCATTTGTAAATTTAGCAAAGAGTGGACCGTGATTTATTTGGCAGTCGGCATCTTACTTAAAGAAATATAGTTACTAACGCATAGCTATTGGAGCTTTATAAAATAAATAAAGTGAAAAACATACGCACATATATTTGCGTAGACAATTGCATTTATTTATTTCTTGCTTTCTTGTACATACATACATACATATGTACATGCTCGTACATATGTATAAATACTTACGCACATAACCAAACGTTGGTTAGAATTTGTCGCGCCAAATCAGTGTATGTAAAAGGTCACTGCACTGCGCTAAATCGCCGTTGCTTAATTTCTTCGTACTTGCTTTCTCACTGCACTGGTCAAGCCGTTGCTAGCGGCCGTTGTACATAGGTACATACAGGTACAAGTGCAGTAGGAAAATTACAGTTGTATGTACATATATAAGCAACAGGCGAGACTGCGTTTGCGTGCACTGATTTAGGCAGTTTTGGTTTTGCCTTTCCGTTCTGCTAATTTGTTCGTTTCGATATTGTTGTTGTGCTGCTGTCACACTGCAGCAGCGTTGGCTCGTTGGTTGGCTTGCTTCGGTGCCCATATCGTTGGTGCACTACTGGCTCGCTGCTATCGTGTAGCTTGCATTCGTCGTCGACTGCGCTGTCGGCGTTGGTAGAGATCAGCTGGACAGTTCGCTGTTTTGGTAACTTAAGCGTTTGGTACGCTATTTGTTTGTACGCGCCAGCTGCAGTGTACACATAAACAACAACATAAACACTTTCGTTTAGCAGAACAGCAAAGGCTAGCAATATAGTACCACTGTACTACAATTGAAATACTTTCTTACAGTCTTTTGCATACCTTTTATTTTTAAATATGCCTGGCAAAAGAAGCAAGCAAAACCGAAGCAGGGCATTAGATGACTCTGTCCCAAATAAATTTGACTGCTTGCTTCAGTCACATGCCAATGTCGTTCGCGATATCGAACGAATAAAAAGTTATATTCAGACAACTTCTGGTAGTATCGAGCCTTTTGAAGTTGAGTGCCGATTGGAAATTTTGTCCCGGTACATTGATAAAGCCTTTGACCTACAGGAAGAATTATATAGAATTGTTCCGGCCTTAGTCTCAAGGGCAGATTTGGAGATTATCTGCGTCTCAACTAAGGCGCTTTTGATGAGCAAAGGCGGACGGCCAAAGCCTCATAGGGACATTCCACAATATTTGGATCCTCGCATAGCAAACAGTTGCCTTCAATGAAGTTGCCACGGTTTGGTGGTAGCTATTCGGATTATAAGAATTTCATTGGGCTGTTTGAAAATTTAGTGGATAGTGACGCATCACTTTCAAATATTGAAAAGTTTAATCATTTGCTGTCATGCTTAGAGAAAGAAGCACTAGGAACGGTCAAGGCTTTTCAAGTTACCGAGGAAAATTATCCAAAGGCACTGGCAGCTTTGAAGCGCGTTTACGATAACAGCTGTCTTATCGTATTTGATAGCATTGCCAAACTATTTGACTTTCCGAAAATGCAAGGCTCATCTGCTAGTTCTTTGCGTTCGTTGATTGATAACGTTCGCGCTAGCTACGAGTCACTGCTCTCCTTAGGCAATGACAAACAAATTTCTAACGTCATGCTCATACACTTGGTCATGAGTAAAGTTGATCCCAATACTCGTTCAAAGTGGGAAGAGAGCCTCGACTATAGCAAACTTCCGTCTTGGGAAGATTGCGAGGCATCTCTCAACAGACGCTACCAGCATTTATCTGCTGAGGAATCATCTTCTGGTCGCTCCCGGACTCAAAAACAAAATTTTGATGCGTCAAAGAAAGGTGGCAAAATAGCACTGGCAGTTGCACAAGCCAGTCCGCCACCGAGTCCGAAGTGTTTGTTCTGTCAAGCGATTGACCATTTTATACATTCGTGTACTCAATTCGCAGCACTTAACCGCGACGAACGATTTAAGTTCGTGAAAATGTGCCCTTTGTGCATAAACTGCCTAAGGAAAGGTCACACAACAAAGGCATGCAAATCGACTACATGCAGAGTGTGTTCGAAACCACATCACACACTTTTGCATAAATATTCTGTCGACTCAGCGCAAGCTGCAACTGCCAGCCAATCATTTGTGGCGCAAGCTGACTTCGGCTGTTAATCACGCCACGAGCGTTTCTGACCAAGTCATACTGGCTACGGCAGTGGTCCGTATAATGGATCAATCGGGCTCCTACCATTTTGCCAGGGCTTTACTCGACTCAGGGTCCCAAATTAATTTCATGACAGAGGAGCTAGCCAAAACTTTGCAGCTTAAAAAGGAGCGCAAAGATATTAATTTGCTTGGCATTGGTAAACGCAAGTTTGCAGTGCGTCACATTGTGCAGACGTCAATTGCGTCTCGTAGTAGCAATTTTGATTTGATGACTGAGTTCGGTGTACTGAGCACTATTTCGTCATACCAGCCTGAAAAGGTAATTGTCAACGTTGACGTGCCAAAAGATCTGGAACTAGCAGATCCTCAGTTTCACAGGCCGCAACGCATTGATTTGCTTCTTGGCGCAGATGTATTCTTTGACCTATTAAGAGAAGGCCAAATTAAAGGAACCAGTGAGTCGCCGACTTTGCAAGCTACAGCACTCGGCTGGATTGTAGCTGGGCGTTGTCGGTCTGCTGACTCATCTGCTCTTTGTTCACTCATTAGTTTGAATCAAAGTGGTCCGCTTGATAATGAACAAAGTTCCTTAGATACTCCAGAACAAATGCTTTGCGAGAAGTCATTTGTGAACTCGATCACTCGCTTGCCCTCGGGCCGTCTTAGTGTATCGTTGCCGTTTAAGTCCAGTCCGCAGTCACTTGGCAGCTCCTATGAAACAGCTAAAAGGCGCTTTCTAGCCTTAGAAAGGAGATTGTCCAAGCAGCCAGACGTACATGCGATGTACATAAGGTTCATGACTGAATACATATCTTTGGGACATATGAACGCAATCGACAACACGGTCCCGAGAGAGCCGCACTATTTTATTCCGTATCAGTGCGTGCTAAGACCGCAAAGCACCTCAACAAAATTGCGAGTTTTATTCGACGCGTCGAGCAAGACGTCGTCCCAAGTGTCGTTAAATGACATACTCCTGGTTGGACCGACTATCCAGCCATGTTTATATTCAACTTTGTTGAGGTTCCGACTTCGACCATTTGCTTTGTCCGCTGACATTGCCAAAATGTATCGGCAGGTCGAAGTCATGGAAGCACAACGCAACTTCCAATTGATTATTTGGAAAAAAGATACCACAGAGCCACTTAAAGTATACCGTCTAAATACGGTAACATATGGTACTGCTTCGGCACCGTTTTTGGCTATTCGATGCCTTAAATACTTAAGTGAGCTGCACGCAGATTCGCATCCATTGGCTTCTAAATCTCTGGCCAGCGATTTTTATGCTCACCAAATGGTCATCAAATTGCGAACAGTTTCCAATTCAGCCTGCTGACGACCTTCTCATAGGCCAACAGGAGGATACCAAAACGCTAGGACTAGTTTGGAGTCCTCGTGATGATGCGTTTAGGTACTGTGTCGAACACCTTTCTGTTCAGATATCGCCTACTAAACGTTCGATACTTTCGTTTACTTCGAAACTATACGACCCACTTGGTCTGCTGTGCCCAATAATTACGCGAGCAAAAATTTTAATGCAGGAGCTTTGGCTTCAAAAATTTTCTTGGGACGACCAAATTCCCAG
Organism: Scaptodrosophila lebanonensis; assembly: GCF_003285725.1. Classification (NCBI taxonomy): domain Eukaryota; kingdom Metazoa; phylum Arthropoda; class Insecta; order Diptera; family Drosophilidae; genus Scaptodrosophila; species Scaptodrosophila lebanonensis. Next base: position 37,139 of record NW_022060580.1, on the reverse strand, counting down.
TTATCTATTAAAAGACTTAAATTCTATTACTAGTTCTTTTGATGCACTGGAGTCGATTCGCATACCCCGATACGTCGGCGTCTCCAAAAATAAAAAATGCCAAATCCATGGCTTTGCTGACGCCTCAACGAGAGCGTATGGGTGCTGTCTCTACGTGCGAGTAGAACAGGAGCAGAACGTAGCTGTTTATTTGTTGACAGCTAAGTCCAAAGTCGCGCCGTTAAAAACCAAGTCGGTTCCGCGATTGGAACTTTGTGCTGCACAGCTGCTAGCGACGCTGTGGGACAAAGTTAGGCAACTTCTGCATATGCCAATAGAGCGAGTCGTTTTTTGGTCCGATTCGGAAGTAGTTTTGCACTGGCTGCAAACGCACCCGGCTCATTTGAATACTTTTGTGGCAAATAGAGTTGCAAATATTCAAGAGCAAAGAGCAGTCAACGCTGGAGAAGTGGAAGAACGCGACGGCTCTCATCGTGGCCGATGAGTGCTCAAATCCCTTTATGGATCTTATTGAAAATTCGTCGTCGTACCTTAAGATTATCCGCATTATATGCTATGTATTCCGGTTCATCAACGGAAAAACGAATACAAACTCGTCACTTGTGCCAACAGCAGCTGAATTAGAGTTCGCATTTTTGGCAGTTGTCCACATAGTACAACACACAGCTTTTGCAGACGAGATCTCAAAGCTAAACAGGTGCTCGATCCTGCAGCCTTCGTACCAAAAATTAAATCCATTTATTTGTCCATTTCGAACGGGAAATCGTCAGTTGAATTTGGTACGAGTTGGCGGTCGCTTGCTTAAGGCACCATTGCCTCATAATGCTAAATTTCCATTGCTTATACCAAAGGGATGCCGATTCGTGATGCTATACTTGCAGTATTTACATCGCACTAATTGCCACGCTGGTCCTCGTGCGCTCGTTAGCATTCTTCGCCAACAAGTTTGGCTTGTCAATGCGCGACAAGCGTGTAGCGCAGTGGTGCGACAGTGTGTGCATTGCTTTAGGTATAAACCAATCCTAGCAATCCAAATAATGGGAAATTTGCCCGCTGACCGATTACATGGCTGTAGGCCATTTGAGGTGAGCGGAGTGGACTTTTGTGGTCCAATACCTGTCTCGATGGGAATTCGTGGCAGAGCCCCGGTCAAGATGTATGTCGCGGTTTTTGTATGTTTTGCCTCCAAAGCTGTGCACATTGATGTTGTGACAGACCTGACTGCTAACTCGTTTATAATGTGTCTGTCTAGGTTTGTCGGCCGCCATGGACCTGTCAAGCGAATATATTCGGACAATGCCACCAATTTCGTGGGTGCTGCACGCATTTTGGAGGACCTCCGCAACAGCTTCAACACCAGCAACGATGCCATTGCCACATTTGCTGCCACAAAGGGAATAACGTTCCAGTTCATCCCGCCCCGCGCGCCGCATTTCGGCGGCCTATGGGAGGCGGCCGTAAAGTCCGCCAAGACGTTGCTGCTAAAGGCCATTGGAAGCGCAACGCTGCGGCAGGACGAGCTGGTAACCGTGCTGGTCGAAGTGGAGGCGATCCTCAACTCGCGACCGATCGTGGCAGACAGCGCCAGCCCAAACGACGGAGAGGCCGTCACTCCAGCGCATCTACTCGTTGGAGGAACGCTGGTAGCGCTGCCTACAGGGTTAACGCAGCCCGTAACAGACGTCAAACTGACATACTTAAAACGCTGGCAGCTGATCTCAGGCATCAAGCAGCGGTTTTGGGCCGATTGGTCCAAAGATTACCTGCTGAGCCTGCAGCAGCGCCAGAAGTGGTCAGTGGAGCGTCCAAATCTGGAGAAAGGAGTCGTCGTAGTCGTCCACGAGGACAACGCTCCTCCTCAGCAATGGATGCTGGGAGTCGTCGAGGAGACGACAAAAGGCGCCGATGGCAAAGTGCGCGTGGCGACCGTCAGGACGGAGGCGGGGCTATTTAATAGAGCGATACACCGCCTTGCGCCATTGCCCACCGATGTTCTTTGAAGCACTTCGTGCCTTCAACGTGGCCGATGTAAAGGCATTTCACTTAGTTTTAAGATAACTTAAGAGAAAAATAATGAAATTAACGCACTAGCCCTAAGAGAAAATTGTCATACACTGCAGCTGTCTACGAACAGCATAATTGCAAGCCGCTCTTTTGTTCGTGCTTACGGCGGCCGTTTGTCTGTAGCATCGCGATAATTAAATCACTTGTAAAATCGAAGTCTAGCTGTGAATACGTTTGTTTCTTTGAGCTAATAAATCGTGCATAGGAAGACACCAGTCTTTCTTGATTCAAACTAAAATTCGTGAACCATTTTGCTTTTGCCATACCGGCAAGTTACCGGCTTAAAGCCGTACAGCATGTATGTAACAAAATTTAATAATGTGTTTGATCTAGCGTGCAAATAGTACAAATAGTTTACAGGTTATGTTTTAAATAATATAAATATGATGTCATGCGCAAATATGGGTGAGTTCGAATAAACATACAAGTATATATCAGAAGTCGTGATATTAACCAAAAACTCGCTACCCTCATAAAAGTGGTTTTCTAATCATGCTAACATGCGACAACAAAACAAGATGACTGAATCTTTTGGGGACGCCCTGAACCTGTGTTTTTAATGTTCATTTTTTTGTTCTTGCAGATTAATAAGTATATTCGGCGTGTGGGATCTCTGCCTGGTGTAGCTCAAACAAAAATAACAGGACGAAAGGCGCGTGGAATCTCTGCCTGATTGTTGCTGCTACACCGTTCCCACGCGGACCGTGTATCTGATGTAAAGCAATTATCCCTACACCATTGAACCATTAAGAGCTTTAAACATCCGGTAGGTTTTCATATTCATATATGTATATATATATTTGCATATTCATATATGTATATGTATTTACATATTTATATATGTATATATATTTGCATATTTGCATTACCTATATGCATATATCATTTTTTGGTCGTGCTCACTGATCGCTCAAATCAAGCAAAATTGCCGGTAGGCAAAAGTGAAGGGTTCCCTCGTTGCAACTAAGTAAGTTATACAGCGAACGCAGTAACTTGCACTGAATAACACGCGGGAAAGAATAGACCAAACAAATCGACTTTCAATTTTTAAGTGTTTATTGCTAGCCATGCAAGGCTTAGCATACGCATAACAAATTTGTGGAGAGAACTAACAGCGAGAGAGAACTAATTTACAGCAAATGACTTAAAGCTATAATTCAAATTTCTTAATCTATAATTCAAATATTTTCCAACAAACTAGGAAATGACCAAACATCGGCCGCGTTGAAGCAATTCGCTTCAAGAAAGCTCGACAGGCAGAGGCGCCAAGTGATGATTGCCCTCTTAAAGTCTCCCGCCTTGGTCATTACTATTGCCACGCGCACTTTTCCATCTGCGCCATTTATCGTCTCTTGGACGACTCCCGGCAACCACTTCTGAGGCGGCGCGTGGTCCTCGTGGACGAACACGACTGCTCCGGTCTCCAGATTTGGCCGACCTATTTCCCACTTTTGGCGCTGCTGTTGCGCCGTCGTTGGGATTCGCTCCGTCCACCACGATTGTCCGCGATTTGAGGATGGCCTCCACCTCTACCAGCTCGTCCTGCCATAACTTGGGGCTTCCTTTGCCTTGAGGAGGAGTCCCTTTGCCGACTTTATGGCTGCTTCCTATAGGCCACCGAAATGCGGCGCTCGAGGGGGAATAAACTCGAAAGTTATTCCCTTGGTGGCAGCATACGACGTGCTTGCATCCTGGTTGCTGATAAAAGTGTCCCGGAACTCCTTCAGCAAGCGCGCTGCACCCACAAAGTTGGTGGCATTGTCGCAGTAGAACCACTGCGTTGCAGGCTTACCTAGGCTTGATTAGCGCTCGAAGGCCTGCATGGCAATTGGTAAGGTGCAAGTTCCGCAGATATAAATTACCAAATCGCCATCCTTTTGGCATGAGTAATGGGAATTTCGCATTGTGGGGCAACGACGCTTTGAGTAAACGGCTGCCAACTCAAAGTTCGCTTTTCATACTGATAAGGACTCAGAAATGGATTAAGCTTCTGGTACGACGGTTGCAGGATCCCCGACTTGTCCAATTTTACTATTTCGGCTGCAAAAGCCGTATGCTGAACTACGTGCACAATGGCCAAAAAGGCGAAGTGCAATTCAACCGAAGTTGGTACAAGTGATTTGTGTCCGGACCCCTTTCCGTTTATAAATCGGAACATGTATGACACTATGCGGAGAATTTTCAAATACGACGAAGGCTGGTACGAAGAAATATTATTCAAAATTGCAAATTCTGCCGTCAGCTCAAATTTGTCAATTCGAGTCTAAAAGTGCCCTGGCTAATTGGTACGACCCTGACTGGTGCATTACCTTAACAATTACAGTTGCCAAAATTACTTGGTCGGTCACTGTCGTGGCGTGGTTCACCGCCGACTAGAAGCCACTGCTTGCGAAGTGTTTGTACTATATTCGTACTTGTGCAAGAGCGTGTGATGCGGCTTCGAACAGACTCTGCAACAACCAGACTTCCAGGGCTTAGCTGTATGACCTTTTCGCAAACAGTTAATGCACAACTGGACTCTTTTTACAAATATCAAACGCTCGTCTCTAGCGATCGCTGAGAATTAAAGACATACTTGTATGTAGTGGTCATTCGACTGACAAAACGGACACTTAGGGGTCAATGGCTGACTTGGCTGTGCTACTGCCAACGCCGTTTTACCATTCCTTTTTGACCCATCGGAACTTGGCTTCTTGGGCCGGCCAGACGATGCCTTCTCAGCAGATAGAAGCTGGTAGTGTTTATTAAGAGTGGCCTCGCATTCTTCCCAAGATGGAAGTTGACTGTAGTCGAGGCCCTCTTCCCATTTGGATCGAGTGATGGAGTCTACCCATAACCAAATGTATGAGTATGACGCTTGCTAGTTGCTCCTCATCACCCAATGACATTAGCGATTCATAAATTGCCCTTACATTATCTATTAAGGAGCGCAAAGATGAAGCAGAAGGCCCTTGCATTTTGAGCAAGTCGAACAGCTTGCAAACGCTGTCGAAAACAATTAGGCAACTATTGTCATAAACTCATTTTAATGCAGCTAGCGCCTTTGGATAATTGGCGTCAGTCACTTGATAAGCTTTGACTGTGCCAAGTGGTTCTTTGTCCAAACAAGATAGTAAGTGATTAAATTTCTCTATATTTGTCAGAGATGCGTCATGGTCAACCAAGTTTTCGAACAGACCAATGAAATTTTTGTACTCCGAATAGTCGCCACTAAATTGTTGAAGTTTCATCGACGGCAGCTGCTTGCTATGACAACCTGATCGAAACATTGTAGAGTTTGCCAGGCTGTCCCTCTGAGGCTTATGCCGAACACCCTTACTCAGGAGCAGCGTTTCCGTCTTGACGCACAAATTTTCTAAATCTGCTGTTGAGGCTAAGGCCGGATCAATTTGATCCAAATCTTCCTGCAGATTGAACGCTCTGTCAATATACCTGGTTAAAATTTTCAACCGACACTCCATTTCAACTGACTCAATGGGCTTAGTGGCATTTTGCACGGAATCTTTTATGCGTTATATGTCTCTGACAACATTTGTATGTGATTGCAGTTATGCATCGAACCTGCTTGACTCAAAATCATCCGACAGCTTGCTTGCTGCGTTTTGACGGCATGTTTGTAGCGAATCTTTAAATGTTTGGACAAGACTAAAAGTGTATAAATGTATAATTGGACTATGTCCAGAAAAATATATACACAAAAATATATACACTGTATACTATTGAAGAAAGCGCAGGCGCAAAGGTTTAACTTTGTATGTTAATTGAAATGTAACGTCTACAGTTGTGGCCAGCACTGTACGCACGTATAATACTGATGTATGTACGCAACTATGTTAACAGCAGCTGGAAAAAACTAGCAGAGGCGATACGGAAATACGGAAACTGCACGATAGCAGCGAGTCCACGCAACAACAATATGTGCGTAAGGGAAACGAAATGATGTCGACGCTAGCTGAGTGACGCACGTCAACGGCTGAACTTGCAAGCAACGCAAGCACCACAAGAAACAATCAGAAATTATCGCAGCAACAATAATGCAGAAGCAAGCGATATTGACTCTAGCTTGCAGTTGCTAGACCAGTGCGGCAACAACGAAGAAAGCGCAAAAGGCAGAGCCCGAATCAAACGGCACAGAAGAAAGGCGCGCTGAACTCTAACTTTTGGAGCTTTCAGATTCTTGCGGTACTTTGGTATAGCAAATGTCCAAAGTACAGCAGTTATATGTACAAGCACAAATGTATATATGTATGTATGTTGGCAAATATATAAGTTTATGTATGTATGTGGATAAATTGCATATACAAGTATTCTTGTATGTTCGACCAAATGAAATTATGCACTCATGTACCCACAAATATGTATTCAACTTTATTTATTCAAAGGGTTTACTCTATGTACATACATATATGGTATATGGTAACAACAAATCGAATGCCAACGTTTAAATTGCGGCCCAGTTATGCGAAAGCATTGAACGCATACACTCACATACATATGTGCCTTTATAGATAATTAACATATGGATGTACATATGTATGTGCCAAGTCCAATCATACAGATTTGGCCGCTATTTAATTTGCACTTGTTACCTGTGTATAACTTCCCTGCGTGTTGCTGCAATGCATCGCCAATTAGCCTTAAGAGAGTCCAAACCCAATATCCAGAACACTCGTATCTCTGCTGCACAACCAGATGGCAGCAATGACTCCAGACCCAATGTCCAGTGTCCAACACCTTCAACGATAGGTCCACCCGGGCGCGCCAAAATGATCGCTCAGATCAAGCAAAGTTGCAGGTAGGCAAAAGTATATATGGTCCCTCGTCGCGACGGTCCAACAAAAATGAATATAAGGCGTCACACTCGGATATCATTTGCGTGAAATACACCCAGCGGGTTCCCCTGCATGTCCTCCAACTCGTACGCGTTGGTCCCGATGGATTTCTTCACGCGGGCTTTAAGAAACTTTCGCGCGAATTTCCCAATGAACGCGCGGCTGAAATCGCTCAGTACGAAGTTCCACCGGTATACCACCTGACCGGGCGGGAGTCGTAGACGCCGCGCACGCCGGTTATAGCGAAGGCTACTGCGCTCATATGCCGTGAGGAGTTGTGCCTGGACTTTTTGTTGCACAAGGCATTGCCTGTATGCTGCGCCCAACGGCGTGAATTCGTGCTCGCCCAGGGACCTCAGTTTCCTAGCCAATTCGTATTGCGAACCATGCAGCATCATATGCCGGCCATATAACGCGAACGCGAAGGCGTTACTCCGGTGGCGGAATGCACGCAATTCCTGATTGCCACCTCAATTTCTGGGAGGTGGAAATCCCACTCGCGGTTTTCCTGCTCGAAACACGCAAGTATAGCGGCCACTACCGTACGGTTCACCCTTTCGGACGCGTTGCTTTGTGGCGCATACACTGGTGTCCGCTTTATACTGTAGCCCTTCATTATGTCAGCAAATTGCTTGGACGTGAACTGCCGTCCATTGTCGGAATGTATGACTTCTGGTACGCCGAACGTATGGAACACCTCGTTCACTTAGAAGTCGACTACGCTCCGTACAGTGGCCTCCCGTATCGCCTTCAGGAACATGAATTTAGTGAAGTGGTCTACCACTATGAAGATGAATGCGTGCCCCTTCCTTGATCGCGGATATTTGCCCAGGAAATCTATGTATAACTTCTGGAACGGCCTCTCCGTGATGACTTCGGCACCGCTTCCCACCTGCATTCCGTGATTGGTGGCTTTCGTCTCCTTGCAGACCATGCATTTTTGGACCACTTCAGCAATTCTTTGGCCATTCCCGGTCAATAAAACTGCCGCCGCAACCAGGACAACGTCTTCACCACTCCTTCATGTGTTGACGCTTTGGTATGGGCCTTCGCTATCAGCATGCCGGTCAGCGCCCGCGGGACCCACAGTTTCCACACACTGCCTTCGAGCTGATCTTCTAGTCGATTGAATGATGCCTTCTTATAGATCACGCCGTTTTCAATTTTCAAGTCAGGTAATTTCTCTTTTTGATTTTGAATTTCGCTAATCAGCTCTTGATATTCCTCTGTCTCACGCTACGTGGTTTCTATCACCAACAGGTCTCCTGGAAAGAAATCTAACTCCTCTAACGCTTTGGCTTCGGTGCTCCTGGTTAACATATCGTTGTCGGAGCCTTTTCGGTGCATAATTTCAAAGTCGAAGCCTTGGAGCAGCAACAACCAGCGCGCCAAACGCCCGGACAAATCTTTCATCGACATCAACCACTTCAGACTGGCGTGATCGGTTATTAGCGTGAACGGTATCATTTCGAGGTATGGCCTGAACTTCTGTATCACAAATACCGCCGGCAAGCATTCCTTCTCGGTCACCGAGTAATTCACCTGGTGCTTGTTCATCTTCGCCGAGAAGAATGCGATGGGCCTCTCGTTCCCTCCCAATCCACTTGGAATACGAAAAACGGGCATGAAAAATCCGGGTGTACTAACACCGGCGCAGATGTGAGCGCCTTTTCAATGCCTCAAATGCCTCAACGGCTTCGCCACTGATTGAGAAACGGCCTCCAGATCGCTTTTTCAGTGCCTCAGTAAGCGGAGCTGCTAATGTGGCGAAGTCCCTCATAAATCGCCTATACCATCCGGCTGTTCCTAAGAAGGCTCAAACCTCCTTTATGGACCTTGGTACCTGTATGTGCTGTACCCACCCACCCGTTCCGGATCTGTTCGAAGTAGGCCGCCGCCCATGATAAATTCCAGGTATTTCAACGTTTTGAAACAAAATTTCGATTTCTGTAACCCTATTGTGAGATTCGTATTTTCAGGCATTCGGCGACTTTACGACTTTACAATCTTTGAGCGGATTCCCTACACGCATGGTAGCGGATATGCGTCTTTTACTGTCAGCCTGCTTAACTTGCGGGCATCGAGGCAAAAGCGGTTCTTGCCCGTCCGTCGCACTATGGTGGTGCGGTTACTCCACGGACTATCGCTTACCTCGATGACACCAAGCGCAAGCATGCTGTTCACATCATCCCTCACAAACTCCTGCATCGCGGGTGAGAGAGGGTAGTGTCTTTCACTGGCTCGGCTCCACTGACTAATTCGATACAGTGACTCTCCAAAGTTGTTTTTCCTAGCCCAACTTCTTCGAAAGTTAAAAATTCATTTTTTACTTGCTCCAATTTCAGCTTTTGGTGTTCATCCAATTCACTCTATCAGCTAGCAATTCTTCGAGGAGGAATTACTAGTGGAGCCAAATTGAACAGCCGCCAAAAATCGATGCCAAAATACGCGTTATGCTCCAGCGATGGGCATACGTAAATCTTCACTTCTTTGGTATGCTCTCGATACTCCACTGGTATACGCACAAGCCCGATTATGGCTCGATCTTCATCGCCTGCTGTTTTAATCATCGAAATATACTTTCGGGGCTCCACCGTGGGGTGGGGCATTTTTAACTTTGACTGTCACCATCCTCATGCCGTCTAACTGATGTTGAGCGAAAATTCTATTGCGCGCCTCCAGATATGCCCGCATCTTTTCATCGTATGGTATGAATCGCATCTTATCTCTAACTGGGGGTTAGATTTTAATAATAATTTTACATTCATTATAAATTTATATTTAATAGAATTAAACTATTTCTAAAAGTATCAAAAACTTTTGTGCATCATACACCAAAATATAAAAAGATAAGCTAATCAAGCTAATGGGTTCATACCCCATTTATAAAGGTTTTTAATCCTTTTCTTTTTAATTTTTAATAATTCTTCTAAAATTTTATTTATAATAATAATAATAATTGGGACAATTTACGAAGATACCATTATTATTACTAACAAATTTTCTTTCTAGGGCGGTCCGCTGCCATCCTGGTGGGCACCTGTGTCGAGCGAGTTACCGTATCTTCCAGCGAGGGTATCCCAGAGTCGATACCGCCACTTAAGCCACCAAGAAGCGGATAAAGTTACGTCTCCGCCGCCTCAGCACCTCGCCACACAGCTGAAAGGGCATTGGCACATTGTGGCGGTTGTGTATACAATGCCAAAAGTCCGAGTAAGCATTTTAAGAGGATGTGGCTACACTTCTGGCTGCACCGAAACAGCCGCAACAGCATAATTTTAAGAATTCATTATAAACATGAGGTTAGCAAAAGATTTGAGAATAAATGGATATTCAGTCTGGATATTCAAGAAACCAAATTGACTAGTTGTTCATTGTGAAGAAAAAGAAAACTCCGTTTCAGGGACCGCAAATATTCTTTGACTTTTATTTTTTTGATCAAAAATAAAACTCAAGCTGAAATTGTGTCTATTCCATGAGGATTAAGGACATAATTTATATATGTCCTTAATCAGTGAGTCAGGGCGAACATTTTGAATTAATTAATTTTTAATTAATTAAAAAATTAATTCATTAATTAACAGACAGAAGGAGGCGTGGCAGATCCGACAAAGTATATATATTCTTGATCAGCGTGACAAGACGAGTCGATTTAGCCATGTCTGTCTGTCCGTTGTCTGTCTGTCTGTTCGTCTGTACAAACAAAATGAACTCACAAAAGCAAGAATAATGATTATTCTTTGAGTTTTATTTTTGATCAAAAATATAAATTAAGCGTGACAAGACGAGTCGATTTAGCCATGTCTGTCTGTCCGTTGTCTGTCTGTCTGTTCGTCTGTACAAACAAAATGAACTCACAAAAGCAAGAATAATGATTATTCTTTGAGTTTTATTTTTGATCAAAAATATAAAACTCAAAGAATAATCATTATTCTTGCTTTTGTGAGTTCATTTTGTTTGTACAGACGAACAGACAGACAGACAACGGACAGACAGACATGGCTAAATCGACTCGTCTTGTCACGCTGATCAAGAATATATATACTTTGTCGGATCTGCCACGCCTCCTTCTGTCTGTTACATACATTCGCATTTGAGATTTAAAAAATAGTTAATTAATGAATTAATTTTTTAATTAATTAAAAATTAATTAATTCAAAATGTTCGCCCTGACTCACTGATTAAGGACATATATAAATTATGTCCTTAATCCTCATAGAATAGACACAATTTCAGCTTGAGTTTTATTTTTGATCAAAAAAATAAAAGTCAAAGAATATTTGCGGTCCCTGAAACGGAGTTTTCTTTTTCTTCACAATGAACAACTAGTCAATTTGGTTTCTTGAATATCCAGACTGAATATCCATTTATTCTCAAATCTTTTGCTAACCTCATGTTTATAATGAATTCTTAAAATTATGCTGTTGCGGCTGTTTCGGTGCAGCCAGAAGTGTAGCCACATCCTCTTAAAATGCTTACTCGGACTTTTGGCATTGTATACACAACCGCCACAATGTGCCAATGCCCTTTCAGCTGTGTGGCGAGGTGCTGAGGCGGCGGAGACGTAACTTTATCCGCTTCTTGGTGGCTTAAGTGGCGGTATCGACTCTGGGATACCCTCGCTGGAAGATACGGTAACTCGCTCGACACAGGTGCCCACCAGGATGGCAGCGGACCGCCCTAGAAAGAAAATTTGTTAGTAATAATAATGGTATCTTCGTAAATTGTCCCAATTATTATTATTATTATAAATAAAATTTTAGAAGAATTATTAAAAATTAAAAAGAAAAGGATTAAAAACCTTTATAAATGGGGTATGAACCCATTAGCTTGATTAGCTTATCTTTTTATATTTTGGTGTATGACGCACAAAAGTTTTTGATACTTTTAGAAATAGTTTAATTCTATTAAATATAAATTTATAATGAATGTAAAATTATTATTAAAATCTAACCCCCAGTTAGAGATAAGATGCGATTCATACCATACGATGAAAAGATGCGGGCATATCTGGAGGCGCGCAATAGAATTTTCGCTCAACATCAGTTAGACGGCATGAGGATGGTGACAGTCAAAGTTAAAAATGCCCCACCCCACGGTGGAGCCCCGAAAGTATATTTCGATGATTAAAACAGCAGGCGATGAAGATCGAGCCATAATCGGGCTTGTGCGTATACCAGTGGAGTATCGAGAGCATACCAAAGAAGTGAAGATTTACGTATGCCCATCGCTGGAGCATAACGCGTATTTTGGCATCGATTTTTGGCGGCTGTTCAATTTGGCTCCACTAGTAATTCCTCCTCGAAGAATTGCTAGCTGATAGAGTGAATTGGATGAACACCAAAAGCTGAAATTGGAGCAAGTAAAAAATGAATTTTTAACTTTCGAAGAAGTTGGGCTAGGAAAAACAACTTTGGAGAGTCACTGTATCGAATTAGTCAGTGGAGCCGAGCCAGTGAAAGACACTACCCTCTCTCACCCGCGATGCAGGAGTTTGTGAGGGATGATGTGAACAGCATGCTTGCGCTTGGTGTCATCGAGGTAAGCGATAGTCCGTGGAGTAACCGCACCACCATAGTGCGACGGACGGGCAAGAACCGCTTTTGCCTCGATGTCCGCAAGTTAAGCAGGCTGACAGTAAAAGACGCATATCCGCTACCATGCGTGTAGGGAATCCGCTCAAAGATTGTAAAGTCGTAAAGTCGCCGAATGCCTGAAAATACGAATCTCACAATAGGGTTACAGAAATCGAAATTTTGTTTCAAAACGTTGAAATACCTGGAATTTATCATGGGCGGCGGCCTACTTCGAACAGATCCGGAACGGGTGGGTGGGTACAGCACATACAGGTACCAAGGTCCATAAAGGAGGTTTGAGCCTTCTTAGGAACAGCCGGATGGTATAGGCGATTTATGAGGGACTTCGCCACATTAGCAGCTCCGCTTACTGAGGCACTGAAAAAGCGATCTGGAGGCCGTTTCTCAATCAGTGGCGAAGCCGTTGAGGCATTTGAGGCATTGAAAAGGCGCTCACATCTGCGCCGGTGTTAGTACACCCGGATTTTTCATGCCCGTTTTTCGTATTCCAAGTGGATTGGGAGGGAACGAGAGGCCCATCGCATTCTTCTCGGCGAAGATGAACAAGCACCAGGTGAATTACTCGGTGACCGAGAAGGAATGCTTGCCGGCGGTATTTGTGATACAGAAGTTCAGGCCATACCTCGAAATGATACCGTTCACGCTAATAACCGATCACGCCAGTCTGAAGTGGTTGATGTCGATGAAAGATTTGCCCGGGCGTTTGGCGCGCTGGTTGTTGCTGCTCCAAGGCTTCGACTTTGAAATTATGCACCGAAAAGGCTCCGACAACGATATGTTAACCAGGAGCACCGAAGCCAAAGCGTTAGAGGAGTTAGATTTCTTTCCAGGAGACCTGTTGGTGATAGAAACCACGTAGCGTGAGACAGAGGAATATCAAGAGCTGATTAGCGAAATTCAAAATCAAAAAGAGAAATTACCTGACTTGAAAATTGAAAACGGCGTGATCTATAAGAAGGCATCATTCAATCGACTAGAAGATCAGCTCGAAGGCAGTGTGTGGAAACTGTGGGTCCCGCGGGCGCTGACCGGCATGCTGATAGCGAAGGCCCATACCAAAGCGTCAACACATGAAGGAGTGGTGAAGACGTTGTCCTGGTTGCGGCGGCAGTTTTATTGACCGGGAATGGCCAAAGAATTGCTGAAGTGGTCCAAAAATGCATGGTCTGCAAGGAGACGAAAGCCACCAATCACGGAATGCAGGTGGGAAGCGGTGCCGAAGTCATCACGGAGAGGCCGTTCCAGAAGTTATACATAGACTTCCTGGGCAAATATCCGCGATCAAGGAAGGGGCACGCATTCATCTTCATAGTGGTAGACCACTTCACTAAATTCATGTTCCTGAAGGCGATACGAGAGGCCACTGTACGGAGCGTAGTCGACTTCTAAGTGAACGAGGTGTTCCATACGTTCGGCGTACCAGAAGTCATACATTCCGACAATGGACGGCAGTTCACGTCCAAGCAATTTGCTGACATAATGAAGGGCTACAGTATAAAGCGGACACCAGTGTATGCGCCACAAAGCAACGCGTCCGAAAGGGTGAACCGTACGGTAGTGGCCGCTATACTTGCGTGTTTCGAGCAGGAAAACCGCGAGTGGGATTTCCACCTCCCAGAAATTGAGGTGGCAATCAGGAATTGCGTGCATTCCGCCACCGGAGTAACGCCTTCGCGTTCGCGTTATATGGCCGGCATATGATGCTGCATGGTTCGCAATACGAATTGGCTAGGAAACTGAGGTCCCTGGGCGAGCACGAATTCACGCCGTTGGGCGCAGCATACAGGCAATGCCTTGTGCAACAAAAAGTCCAGGCACAACTCCTCACGGCATATGAGCGCAGTAGCCTTCGCTATAACCGGCGTGCGCGGCGTCTACGACTCCCGCCCGGTCAGGTGGTATACCGGTGGAACTTCGTACTGAGCGATTTCAGCCGCGCGTTCATTGGGAAATTCGCGCGAAAGTTTCTTAAAGCCCGCGTGAAGAAATCCATCGGGACCAACGCGTACGAGTTGGAGGACATGCAGGGGAACCCGCTGGGTGTATTTCACGCAAATGATATCCGAGTGTGACGCCTTATATTCATTTTTGTTGGACCGTCGCGACGAGGGACCATATATACTTTTGCCTACCTGCAACTTTGCTTGATCTGAGCGATCATTTTGGCGCGCCCGGGTGGACCTATCGTTGAAGGTGTTGGACACTGGACATTGGGTCTGGAGTCATTGCTGCCATCTGGTTGTGCAGCAGAGATACGAGTGTTCTGGATATTGGGTTTGGACTCTCTTAAGGCTAATTGGCGATGCATTGCAGCAACACGCAGGGAAGTTATACACAGGTAACAAGTGCAAATTAAATAGCGGCCAAATCTGTATGATTGGACTTGGCACATACATATGTACATCCATATGTTAATTGTCTATAAAGGCACATATGTATGTGAGTGTATGCGTTCAATGCTTTCGCATAACTGGGCCGCAATTTAAACGTTGGCATTCGATTTGTTGTTACCATATACCATATATGTATGTACATAGAGTAAACCCTTTGAATAAATAAAGTTGAATACATATTTGTGGGTACATGAGTGCATAATTTCATTTGGTCGAACATACAAGAATACTTGTATATGCAATTTATCCACATACATACATAAACTTATATATTTGCCAACATACATACATATATACATTTGTGCTTGTACATATAACTGCTGTACTTTGGACATTTGCTATACCAAAGTACCGCAAGAATCTGAAAGCTCCAAAAGTTAGAGTTCAGCGCGCCTTTCTTCTGTGCCGTTTGATTCGGGCTCTGCCTTTTGCGCTTTCTTCGTTGTTGCCGCACTGGTCTAGCAACTGCAAGCTAGAGTCAATATCGCTTGCTTCTGCATTATTGTTGCTGCGATAATTTCTGATTGTTTCTTGTGGTGCTTGCGTTGCTTGCAAGTTCAGCCGTTGACGTGCGTCACTCAGCTAGCGTCGACATCATTTCGTTTCCCTTACGCACATATTGTTGTTGCGTGGACTCGCTGCTATCGTGCAGTTTCCGTATTTCCGTATCGCCTCTGCTAGTTTTTTCCAGCTGCTGTTAACATAGTTGCGTACATACATCAGTATTATACGTGCGTACAGTGCTGGCCACAACTGTAGACGTTACATTTCAATTAACATACAAAGTTAAACCTTTGCGCCTGCGCTTTCTTCAATAGTATACAGTGTATATATTTTTGTGTATATATTTTTCTGGACATAGTCCAATTATACATTTATACACTTTTAGTCTTGTCCAAACATTTAAAGATTCGCTACAAACATGCCGTCAAAACGCAGCAAGCAAGCTGTCGGATGATTTTGAGTCAAGCAGGTTCGATGCATAACTGCAATCACATACAAATGTTGTCAGAGACATATAACGCATAAAAGATTCCGTGCAAAATGCCACTAAGCCCATTGAGTCAGTTGAAATGGAGTGTCGGTTGAAAATTTTAACCAGGTATATTGACAGAGAGTTCAATCTGCAGGAAGATTTGGATCAAATTGATCTGGCCTTAGCCTCAACAGCAGATTTAAAAAATTTGTGCGTCAAGACGGAAACGCTGCTCCTGAGTAAGGGTGTTCGGCATAAGCCTCAGAGGGACAGCCTGGCAAGCTCTACAATGTTTCGATCAGGTTGTCTGTCTGTTCGTCTGCACAAACAAAATGAACTCACAAAAGCAAGAATAATGATTATTCTTTGAGTTTTATATTTTTGATCAAAAATAAAACTCAAAGAATAATCATTATTTTATAAGTTTTATTTTTTTGCTCATCAATAATGATTATTGGATAAGTTTTAAAGTAAAACTCAAAATTAATCATTAAATTGTGAGCGAATGAATAAAATTAAAAAATAGTCATTATTTTGTAATTTTTTTAATAACACTTATAATGATTACAGTCCCTGCTCCGTTTATAAGTGACTAGCAGGTATTGCCCGTCCTAACCCGGCTCAATATAATGTTTCCAATTGTATTTATTTTGTTTTCACCTTATAAGTTACCAATAGGAAGGCATTTAAGGTATTTAAATGAACATTTTCTGTTCTTGACAAAAAATTGTTCAGTAGTCCGTTACATTTTTGTTCTTGCCAAACTATTTCGATAAACGAACATGACCACTATAACTAATATTTTTTAAAGCTCGTTTTCCCCCCTTTGGAGCTAGAGTTTTCCAAAAGCCTTTCTTAGTGTGCTCCTACACTATAATGGATACTATGAAAGGATACTTGAGTCCAAATTGCATCTTTTACCGTTTGGGCTGTGCGTTGATCACCAATTAGTCAGGACAAACTGTTTTATATATAGAGATAACGCAACGTTTTAAGATAATATCCTAATTTTAAATTCACATTTGAGCCTTTTCGTGCCATATTGAGTCAATACGGTCACGCACAACCTCGGAATATGAAACACGGCACTCGTGTCAATGCCGTGCCGCGATGAGCCACGATCAAAAAGCACTGACAATTCTCATCTCAATTTGCTAGAGTAAAACTTTCGATAGTTGAAGCCACCGATACCATCAAAATATCGAAGTTTGAATGCAATAAGCAGAATATTTAAATAATAAAATCTAATTATTTATTGAGATCAATAAGAACAAATCATATACATACATACATCTGCCCGCAATGCGAAGCAGAATATGCGTAGCTCCGTTATTCGGTTTCTGCTTTACTATCGCTTACGCAGTCGTTGCCTAGCGACGGTAACTGTAAACTTTTGGCGTTTTGCCTTTGCAATTAACATTAAATGGTCAAAAAGAAAGAAGAGGAGCGAGCCAATGACTTGCAGTTGTTGTTGTTTTTAGAGCATTATTTTTTTACAATCAAACAACTGTGTCCGATTGCCCAATGTATACATTAATACGAATGTACATACATACTATATTCATACGCAGGCATACATACATATGTATGTTTCTCTTTACTTTTTCAACAGTACGTAGAGAACCGCCTGCTTTTGTGAAATGCATATTTTGAAAATCCTTGAATGCAAAGTTGTAGATTTAGTTACGTAGATTACATTATCCAAATTTTAAATCGATTGGACTAAATTTATAACACAAACTCTTCATTTGAAATAGTGAATAAATATTAAAACCCCAATAATTCAAGCTCCAACAAAAAATTTAAAAAACCGAGTATGCAGTTTTCTTTGTATTCTTTTATTGATTTGAGAAACTAAGTTTTAAGTCGATCGGTTGAAAAATGCGGATTTTTCAAACAAACTTTGGAGCTCGTTTCCCCCCTTTGGAGCTCGAATTTTCCAAAATCCCTTCTTAGTGCGCATCTATACCATGATAGGATAATTGAGCCCAAATTTCAGCATCCTAGCTTTTAACGTGTGGGCTGTGGGCTGTTGACACGGTTTGCTTTTGTGCCCCAACATTTTGTTACAGGAAAACTCCCATATTTTAGGCCCAAAAAAAAAAATATCAAAAAACCAAGTATACAGTTTTTCTTGGAATTGTTCTGAGAGTATACAAACTACGTTTGTAGTTAATCAGATGAAAACTGTAGATTTTTCATACAAACGTTAGAGCCTGTTTTCCCCCCTTTGGAGCTCGAGTTTTCCAAAATCCCTTCTTAGTGGGCACCTAGACTATAAAAGGATACTTGAGTCCAAATTTCAGCTTCTTAGCCTTTACCGTTTGGGCTGTGCGTTGATCACCAATCAGTCAGTCAGTTAGTCAGTCAGGACAAACTGTTTTATATATATAGATAAAAGCCCAAACTAGTTACTCTTCGGGACTGAAACTGAAATAACAGAGAAGGGCTTTATCACGCCAAAGAAAGCTAAGTAATGGACCTAAATACCACAGAAATAAAAACAGAGGACAAACCATCTTAGCATACGGATAGACCATCTTAATTTAGAGGAACGTACCAAAATCATAAAATTATGTAATAAATTCCCATTTTTATTATATAATAGTCAGGAAAAATTAATATTTACCAACCTCATAAAGCACAACATTCCGACAACGGACGATATACCTATATATACCAAACCATTTAGATACGGATATTTCGAAAGAGCAGAAGTCAGAAAACATAAACCAGTTATTAGACCAAGACATTATTAGAAACAGTCACTCACCTTGGAGTGCTCCAGTTTGGTTAATACCAAAAAAACAAGATGCATCCCAAGAGAAAAAATGGAGATTGGTTGTAGACTTTAGGAAACCGAACAACAAAATAATTAAAGACAAACACCCCATGCCCAACATTAACGACGTACTTGACAATATAGGAAGAGCGCAATATTTTTCGATTCTTGACCTAGCAAGCGGATACCATCAAATAGAGATGGCACTACAAGACACAGCAAAGACAGCATTTTCCGCCGAAAGCGGACACTATGAATGCACTAGGTTTGGTTTAACAAATGCACCAGCGAATCAAAGAATCATGGACAGTATTTTACAGGACGTAGTAGGGAAATTTTGTCTAGTATATCTGGATGATATTATTATATTCTCACCATCGCTTCAAGAGAACATTGAACACCTAAAGCAGGTATTCAACAAACTTACGGTGGCAAGATTAAAACTACAACCGGACAAATCTGAGTTCCTAAAGAAAGAAATAGAATATCTAGGACACATAGTGACTAGTGACGGTATTAAACCTAACCCAAGAAAGATAGACGCAATTAAAAAATTCCCCATGCCTAAAACACGAAAGGAAATAAAATCCTTTTTAGGGTTACTGGGGTACTACAGGAAATTCATTAGGGACTTTTCAAGAATTACAAAACCTCTTACGGCCCAATTAAAAGTGAAAAAACAAGTAATTATTAACCTAGAATTCATAGATACTTTTGAAGCTTGCAAAACACTATTATGCAATTACCCAATTCTTCAATACCCAGATTTTTCAAAACAGTTTATTCTAACTACCGATGCCAGCAATGTTGGCGGTTGGAGCAGTCCTTTCACTGGGCACATTAGGGAAAGATAAACCAGTTTCATTCGCCAGTAGAACTTTGTCCGAAACGGAACAAAATTATTCAACAGTGAAGAAAGAAATGCTCGCAATAATTTGGGCAACTAAATACTATAGACCATACCACTATGGCAATAGATTCAAAATTATAACAGACCATAGACCACTAACTTGGCTGATGAGTTTTAAAGAACCAAATTCAAAATTAGTTCGTTGGAAACTCCAACTACTAGAGTACGATTTCGAAGTAATGCATTAAGCAGGATTTAAGTAGAAACTCATATGAATGAATCGATAATTGCCCACACAGGGCATACAATACACTCAAATATAGAAGAGTTAAATGACCACATATATATATATATATATATATATATATATATATATATATATATATATATATATATATATATATATATATATATATATAAATGACCATAATATTCAGTTAATATTTTCAATAGGCAGTAACCCTACTATGCTCACGACGAAACTATTTAAAAACAAAATTAGGCGAAATATTTTAAAACCTGAATTTAATGAAGAGAACACGATAGAAACATTATTAAATGTATTAAGACCAAATAAGGTATGTGCAATTTAGGCACCGGATGAGATTTTTAAGATAATTCAAAAATGTTATGCGAAATTCTTTGCACACAGTAACATTTATAAAGTCGTTAGATGTACAAACCAACTAACAGACCTGACAACAACGGACACTCAAGAAAACGAAATCCGCGAACAACATATTTCGTCTAGAGGCATCGATGAGGTAACAGCTCAGTTAAAGAGACGATATTTTTTCTTAAACATGAAGGCAAAAGTCAAACAAAAAATCAATAACTGTGACATTTGCAAAACATTGAAGTACGATAGGCACGCACCAAAAATACATTACCAAGAGACGGAAAAACCTGAAAGACCACTAGATATACTGCACATAGACCTACACTGCCGCTCAACTGAATAGGTTCAAAGAATGCTGCCTTAATTTCGTCCAATATTTCAGCTTGTACTGCACATAAATTTTTTAAAATTATATGTTGTGAACCTTTATTTTTTACATTTAATATAGCATAAACAAGTAACGTGATTTTTCAAACGGTAGTTAAGGAAATTTTCTTTCGTTTTACATTGCCTAAAAACGCTGAATTTTTTTGGCTCATCAGAATAGGTTCAATTACTTCAGTTTTACTTTGTGATCGACAGCGTTAATGGTGTCAACATTTTTTCTAATTGTAATTAGAAGTATTTACCATTGTTTTTTGGTGGAATGGGTCGCGAGAAACAATTGAATGACTTTGAAAAAGGTCAAATAAAAGGATATCTCAATTCCGGCCTAAATCAGCGAGAAATTGCACTGATAATTGGAATAAGTCAAAATGTTGTTGGTAATTTTGTGCGCAATGAAGAATTTTACGGGAAAAATATGAAAGGAGGGTCTCCGCATGCGACGGTGTAACCGCAAGTTTGGCAACGGTAAAACGGATTATTCGGAGTGCCAAGCATTTGAAGAGACTAAAAATAAAAAGAAAACCACCTCTCAATGACACACGTGAGGCGACATGCTTACGATTTGCCAGAAAGCACATGTCCTGGGACAATCAATGGTAGAAGGTAGTTTAAACGATGAAAAAAAATTCAGCCTGGAAGTACCGGATGGCTATAACTTCTACTATCACGACTTATGAAAGGAAGAATGTGTTTTGAGTCGAAATCACAGTTGTATAGGCGGCGTAATGGTGTGGGGTGCGATTTCGTACTATGAGACGTGTGAGCTTCAGTTTGTGTCAACAAAAATGAATGCAAATGGGTACAAAACTGTGATCCAAAAGGCATTTCCACATTTTTCTAATATTTTTGGACCGATTCCATGGTTGTTTCAATAAGACAACGGTCCCATTCAAACCGCAAAATTGGTAAAACAGTGAATCAAGGACCAAAATGTTGAGTTGCTCGAGTGGTCGCCATATTCACCTGACCTAAACACTATCGAAAACGCTTGGGGATTGTTGTCTCGAAAAGTATACGAAGGCGGGCGACAATTTAACGACACTGAGAGCCTAATTGACGCCATACTAAAATCCTGCGCTACTATATCGATTACAGTACTAGAAAATTATTACAAGTCCTTAAGAGATCGAATCTTTGAAGATATTACAACCAAAGATGGTTGTACTAAATACTAATTTACTCGTAATTAGTTTATTTTTATGTTTTAAGTTATTAAAGCCATGAAAAACGCGTTTATTATTTACTTTTTTAGTTTTTAAGTTACTGAACCTATTCAATTGAGCCAAAAAAAATAGGCATTTAATGTTATGTTTTTGAAAAAATTTAAAAAAATAATGGAAAACAAATTGCCTTAAGCCCCAAACTTTGCTGTTTTATTAACAATAAACTATTCTTCCTACAAAATTTTATGTGATCAAAATCGACGATTTGGTTGAAAAGATATAACCATTTGAACTTTTGAGAATCGTTGAACCTATTCAGTTGAGCGGCAGTGTATATACAATAAATGGGAAATATGTAGTTACAATAATTGATAAATTTTCACGATTTGCAATAAGGTCAACAATCCCAAAACGGGATAGTACAAATGTTGTAAAATCAATCCATAATTTTATACAATTGTTCGGCATACCAAAAAAAATTATTTGCGATCAAGGAGCGGAATAATCTTCAAATCTTTTTAAAGATTTTTGTAAGCAGTACAACATACAACTCCACGTAATATCATTTCAGCTGTAATGGCGCGTTGCATAGCGGGCAGCCGCGCGTCATTACGAGTAGTTATAAGTACAAGTAATTATAAGTACAG
This sequence comes from Scaptodrosophila lebanonensis, assembly GCF_003285725.1. Classification (NCBI taxonomy): domain Eukaryota; kingdom Metazoa; phylum Arthropoda; class Insecta; order Diptera; family Drosophilidae; genus Scaptodrosophila; species Scaptodrosophila lebanonensis. Next base: position 14,829 of record NW_022060580.1, on the reverse strand, counting down.
TAAGCCATGAAGGCAAGTAATTTTAAGTTCGTTCTAAGTTTAGTTTGTTCTTGGCTTTCGGCCCACACGCACTGAAGCGCGGGCAGTTGGAGTTTTGTTGTTTTAGGAATTAAAGAAACACGTGGAGAAGTTTTGGCGCACCGCCCTCTTTTATTTGTTGGACACCTCGGCACTTTGGGGTGCCTAATTTATTACAGCATACTCTGGCCGGCGAGCATACCCGCGGCAGAGTAACAACGTTACAAGTGGCGCCCGAGCAGGGACCCCAAAGAAGTGTGAGGTTAGATACGACCAAGTAGGGGAGAGAGCGTGGACCTACGATGCTACGAACGAGCTGGATTCGTGTGCTGCGGAAGGAAGAGCTCAGCACGGTGCTGCGCGAGTTCGACATCGAGGAGACCGGCACCGTGGAGGCTTTGCGGGGGCGGCTGGCAACGTTCGTGAAGTCGGCCCAAGAAGAGTACCGACCCCGCCTGGAAGAACTAGCGGCGTATTACGAGAACATGTCGTCGCGTACCGCGACGACAGGTCAGTTGAGCCCGGTGCCCGGCGGACGGCTGGGAGTCCCGAAACAAGAGGACGTACCGGAGGGGCTGCTCGTCGTGACAGAGGCGAACACGACACCGCGAACTCCTGCGACAGTGCCGACCATTTCGGTAGCGGTCGCGGCCTCGCCGGGAGCTACCACAACGGAGCCCACGGCAGCTTCAGCGACGCCAATAGTGGCCCCAGTGCTCTCAACGGCGGACCTGACACAAGCGATTGCCGATTCGGTAACAGTTGCGTTGGCTCAGTACACCCACCGGTTGGCCCAGGCTATGGAGGATGGGTTCCAGAAACTGTCGAGCCAGGTCTGCGTTTCCACCGCGCCTACTGGTAATGCGCCTGACGAAGATGACCCAACAGCACCGACTCCAGCGTCACCGCTCGCAAGCGCGCAGGCGGTGGCAGAACCACAGGCGCCAACATCAGCCGTGTCAACCGCATCCGCGGCTGGTTCGGCCCACTCGACAATGCCACGAGCGGAGCGGAGAGCCCTGAGCACGGAGGTGGCACAGTGGGGAGTACGTTTCGACGGCAGCGGGGACCCACGGGCATTCTTGCGCAGGCTAGAAGAGAAAGCGGAAGTGAGTGGGGAGCCGGTAGATAATTTGGTGCCGATGTTACCAAACATTCTGGAGGGCGCGGCACTGACGTGGGACCGCACAAGGCGAAGCCCGACGCAGTCGTGGGCAGAGTTCCGCGCGGAACTGCTAGAAGCGTACCCGGCCGCTCCTCACATTGAGCGGTGGCGGCAGAATGCGCAACGACGCTTTCAGGGCGAGTCGGAGTCCACTGCGACCTACGTCCAAGCGATGCTGGAACTGATGCTCGATGCAGACATGCCCGGAGAGGAGCAGCTGAGTCTCATCTACCGCAACAGCCGACCAGCGATCAACATCAGGATACGGCATCAGGATGTCCATACTGTGGCCGAATTCAAACGGCAAGCAGCAGAGCTGGAGGAGTTGGGCCTGGTTCCGGCCTGTACCATTGGGGCAGGGCCATCCCAGCCAGCGTTCATGGGCCCACGGGGGCTTCCGATCCGACGTCCGGAGCCAACGGATACGCAGCCCATATCTGGTGGTGAGTTAAATCGGCGAGACTTTGTCCCTTTACAGACGACACCCGCGCGAACAACAGCAACCGGACCCGAGATGCAGAGCTCGTCGGCACACCAGGGTCGGTCTTGCAAACGCTGTGGTATGGCGGGGCACGACAACGACTGCTGCCCAAACCAACAACAACTATACTGCTGGGATTGCGGTAGGCTGGGCATACAAGCGAACGAATGCTGTCGCCGCAGAGCGGGAAACGCCAGGGGGGCTCGCCACATACCGCCAATGGGCGAGCCCACGCAGGAAAACTAGTGGCAGAACGCTCGCGAGTGATGGTGTTGAGGGTGGATTGCGGTGGTCTTGCCCTCGACGCGGTGGTGGATACGGGAGCCACTCGCAGCTTCGTGAGCCCGGCGCTGGCACGACGCTTGAGAAAGCCAGGTGGGGAGAATGTACGTAGTGTAGAGGTGTCGATGTCGATGGCCAACGGCTCGCGACAAACTGTTTGCGAGGAGACGATGACGGCGATAACAGCGGACGACAAATGCATCTCGATACCACTGTTAACACTGCCGGGCTGCGAGGACGAGCTCTCACTAGGGCTGGATTTCATCAGGAAGGCCTATGGTACGCTCACCGCCGGCGGCCACAAGCTGGAGATGCGAGATGTGCGTGAGCGACGACGGCGGAGAAGGCGTCAGGCGCGCCGCAGAGTACGATGTGCGGCATTGGTGACCACAGAGCCAATTGCTCCATCGGCGGCGACGCTGACAGATGAACAGGCTGCTCAGGCTGCCACGTTCCTTCAGGAGGAATTACCACGCTTTGAGAACAGTGTGGGCGTATCGTCGGTGGCGACACACACGATCCGCGTGAAAGACGACAGGCCCATTAAACAGCGCTATTATCCGAGGAATCCGGCGATGCAAGCGGTAATCGACAACGAGGTTGACGAGTTGCTGGCGAAGGGCTGCATCGAGCGGTCCGATAGCGCGTACAGCGCGCCCATAGTCTTGGTACACAAGAAGAATGGGGCGTGGCGAATGTGCATCGACTACCGCCAACTGAACGAGCGCTCGGAGCCAGACGCATACCCCATTCCGAGGATCCAACATATTCTCGAACAGCTACGACAGGCGAAGTACATCAGCAGCATCGACTTGCGAAACGGTTATTGGCAGATCCCCATGGAGCCCGACAGCCGTAAATACACCGCCTTCACAGTGCCCGGACGGGGCCTTTTCCAATGGCGAGTGATGCCATTTGGCCTGCACTCCGCCCCAGCCACCTTCCAGCGGGCGCTAGATAGCGTCATCGGCCCGGATATGGCTCCACACGCGTTTGCCTATCTGGACGACATAGTTCTGGTTGGGAAGACACTCGAAGAACACCTATGTAACCTGAGGGAGGTGTTTCGAAGACTGAGAGCAGCAAACCTACGGGTAAATCGAGATAAGTGTGAGTTTTTTCGCAGGTCCATACGCTACCTGGGGCACCTGGTGACAGAAGACGGGATACAGACGGATCCAGAAAAGGTGGCAGCCATAAGTGAACTGAAGCCCCCGGCCAATCTAAAACAGCTGCGGCAGTACATCGGGATGGCCTCGTGGTACCGCCGCTTTGTACCCAATTTCGCCACAACGGTAGGCCCACTCACCGAGCTGTTAAAGAAAGGCCACAAGTGGAGTTGGGGAACACCGCAGCAGGAGGCATTTGATTGTATCCAAAGACAGCTCATGGAAGCGCCGGTGTTAGCGTGCCCCGATTTCACACAACGCTTCTGCCTACAGACTGACGCCAGCGAGTATGGGCTGGGCGCGGTTTTGACACAGAACGTAGACGGCCAGGAGCACGTGATTTCCTACGCCAGTAGGAAACTGCAGAAAGCAGAGGTCAACTACAGCGCCACGGAGAAGGAGTGCCTGGCCATTGTTTGGGGAATCCGAAAGCTGCGACACTATCTGGAGGGCTATCACTTTACCGTCGTGACCGACCACTTGGCGTTGCGATGGCTTAACTCAATTGAGAGCCCCACCGGCCGCATCGCACGCTGGGCTTTGGAGCTGCAGCAGTACACCTTCGATGTCCAGTACCGAAAAGGAGCCTTGAATGTGGTGGCCGACGCACTGTCACGACAACCACGCGAGGTGATCGGCCGTGCACACGTGGAGTCAGAGGCAGCACCAATTTGTAAATGGTTACAGCGGCTGACGGCAGCGGTGATGGAGAGTCCCAGCAAGTACCCAGATTACGCCATACAGAACGACAGGCTGTACCGCTGCATCGCCCACGTGCTAGGAGAAGATGAGGTGTCACCATGGAGGCTATGCGTGGCCGCACCTCTACGACATGAGGTGTTGAGAGAATGCCACGACGACGCAACGGCGGGCCATATGGGAGTACGCCGAACCTGTGCACGCGTTGCAGACCGATACCACTGGCCTGGTCTGTATCGCGACGTAGCGAAGTATGTGCACCAGTGCCTGTTGTGCCAACGCTATAAAGCCCAGCAACAGCTGACGGCAGGCAAGATGCATTTCAAACCAGCGGAGGCAGCGTGGGACGTCCTCTGCGCCGATTTTGTATGGCCGCTGCCGCGGTCCAAACGAGGCAACGCGTTTCTACTGGTCCTGGTGGATAAGTTCAGTAAATGGGCAGAACTGGTCCCCATCCGCAAGGCGACGGCAGCGGCAGTGAAGCTGGCCTTGCGAGAGCGGATTCTGGCACGGTTTGGCACACCAAGAAAGCTCATTACAGACAACGGAGCCCAGTTTACGAGCCGCGCGCTGAAGCAGTTCCTCGCCGAGGCAGGCATACAGCAACAGCTGACAGCGCCATACACACCTCAGGAGAATCCCACTGAGCGGACCAATAGAACGGTCAAAACATTGATTGCTCAGCTGGCGGACGGGCAGCACAACACGTGGGACGAACAACTGCCGGAAGCACAATTGGCCATTAATACAGCAATTTCAGACGCAACGGGCTACTCACCGGCTTTCATCCTATTTGGGAGAGAACCACGGCGTCCACACACACTGTACGGCAGGGATCCTGATGCCCCTGAGGCAGCACCAGGTAGCCCAGAAACACACGCAACGCTGTTGCAGTTTGTTGCCCGCATAGCAAGAAGAAACCAAGGGGTGGCCAGCGAAGATCAGGCGCGCCAGTACAATCTGCGGAGACGCGAGTGGCGACCCAAACTGGGCGACGAGGTGCTTGTGCGACAACATCACCTGTCCAACGCAGCCGAGCAGTTTGCGGCCAAGCTGGCGCCTCGCTTCGATGGACCATTCACAGTGCGGGCATTCATATCCCCAGTTATAGTGCGTGTGCGACCAGTAGCGGGCGGCAGAGGTAGAACGGCACACGTGCGGGATCTAAAAGCGGTGAATGCAGAAGACAGCGAAGCCGACGAGGGCAGCGACAACAGAGGCAGCGTTAGTATGGTCACCGGGACCACGCCACCGACAGCTTCGCAGCAGCCACAACACCAATCTCCGCAGACGCAGCGGCAGTCCGGGCAACTAGATCGGCCATGTCAACGAACACGACGAAAGCAGCCGCGGTCGCAACAGCCGCACGACAGCCAAGACAGCAGTTACAGCAGCCAGGGCCCTATTGGTCACACAGACAGCAACAACAGCAATGCAACGGGCGTCCACTTAAGCGGGAGCGGCAAAGTGGCCGTTCTGGCCGAGGAGGACACCCATGTGAGCATAAGACATAATTAGACAAAACTTGTTGTTACGTTTCAGGCCTGAAATAGCCCAGGACCGGAAATCAAGCATAGCATAAACATGTGGGCGGTGATGTCGAGTTACCAGAGCGACAGGTGGCCGTCGATAACGAGTTATCGTGGAGATGCGATAAGTGGCAGCACTGACCACTATCGCTGCGAGTGGTAACACCGACGATAGACCGTCGGGCATGGGTAGCACTGGCAAACCGCGAGAGGTGGCAGCGCTAATCAAACAGCTGGCACAACAGCATTGCACGAGGGGACCGGCGTGTCGAACGACAAAATTGGAGAAAACAACATAAGGCTAAAAGGGGAAAAAAAAAACGAAACATGGACGCGACAAAGGGCTATGAGGACCTGGAAGAGTGGTGTAGGCTGCAGGAGCAGATGGCATTCGACCGGGACCCCCGGAACTGCCAGTTTCGGGCGCCCGCAAGCTCACCAACGCCGGCAGACAACCGACGTCGCCGCCGGGGGCACCGGGGGGGCCGTCGAGTGAGAGAGCGACGCCAACGGATGCAGCAGGCACAACTAGATGAACAGCAGCGAGAGCAACGCCAACGGGCACAACAGGCGCGGCTGGAGGAGCAGCAGCGCGTTGAGAGGCTGCGGCGGCGGGAACAGCGACAACGCGAGCAGCGCGAGGAGCAGCCGCGGGTGGAAGTAGCCATGCGAGTTGTGGAGGCGCGTCTAATATACGCCAGATGCCTGCAGGAGCTGAAACGGCTGCATGCAGTGGGGCCGCAGGTGGTACAGCCGCATGTCCATTGGCCAGTGTTCATGGCGTGGAGCCGAGAGCCCGATGGCACAGCGTGCGAGCAGCCGATGGTGGTGCTGGAGAGGTGCGACGGCTCCACCAAGCCCCTTGCGTGGGCGTTGTTTACACCGGCGGAGGCGCATGGCTTACGACGGATGACGGAAGAAGGAAGGCTTCCGATGGTGGCGTTGGCAGCCACCCCCCTCGACCGGATCGTGTTCCGCGCAGGAAGGAGGAACGTGCCCCGCTCAGGAAGTGGGGACGTGTAATGACGCGTTGCATAGCGGGCAGCCGCGCGTCATTACGAGTAGTTATAAGTACAAGTAATTATAAGTACAGTAAGCCATGAAGGCAAGTAATTTTAAGTTCGTTCTAAGTTTAGTTTGTTCTTGGCTTTCGGCCCACACGCACTGAAGCGCGGGCAGTTGGAGTTTTGTTGTTTTAGGAATTAAAGAAACACGTGGAGAAGTTTTGGCGCACCGCCCTCTTTTATTTGTTGGACACCTCGGCACTTTGGGGTGCCTAATTTATTACAGCATACTCTGGCCGGCGAGCATACCCGCGGCAGAGTAACAACGTTACACAGCAGTAACGCTCCGGTGAAAAGACTGCATTCAACATTGACAAAAATTTATAGAATCATATTAGATAAAAGAAAGAAAACCAACATGAGTATAGAGTATGAAACCATATTAGCAGAAACAATGACTACCTATAATAACGCTATTCATTTTGCCTTTCAACATACACTATTTGAACTCTTTACCGGACGTACGCATGTATTTAACAGAGACATACAATTCGACAAAGAACACGATTACCTTAAAAGACTAAACGAGTTTAGACAAGAAATTTACCCACAAGTTCAGGAACTCGTCGCACGAGAAAAGAATCTTAGATCAGAAAAATTAAATAGCAAACTATTATAAAAATACCTATATTAACCGATGAAGAATTTCAAATGTACCACATTATACCACCCATAAATGAAACACAATTTGTAATAACACCTAAATATGTAATTTACGATAGGACCAATATAAAACATGTAAAAAATCTAAAGTCGGGTGTCCCGACTTTGAAATACTCTGTACATATGTTTACAATAATTATAAAAAATAAAAAAAATTAAGAAAATTAAAAAAAAAATTTTTGATAGATTTTACCTTTCTCGGTATTCGAACTCACGTAAAGGGTGTATAATTGCACATTTACATAGCAATTGCGTCTGTGTGAGTGTATGTATGCCTATGCGCATCTATTCGTGTCTGTATAAACATGTGTGCAGTCAACCAAAGCACCAGCATTAACAACAGCCGCGGGCAGCGCTTGAGCAGCAGCAGCAAATATAGTTATGGCTATAACTTCTTGTTAAATCGGTCTATCATAGTGAAACTTGGCACACGGACACATAATAATCAACTGGGGGTATTAGAGAAAATCGCGATTTGCATAGGAGTGGGGGAAGGGAGGGAAATTCCTCAACTGCAGGTGGACGGTTTCCGCCACTAAAACATGCCTTCCCACCGCTGGACCATAGCTTCGACCTCTACGCATTCGTCACGTAAGTGGTCTACTCGCAGCGCATGCACATACCGAGCTTATTCTGTTTTCAAACACCTTTTTATATATTTCATCATCTCGTTTTCATATTCTTCCTCATGGCTCAACGCTCTCGCTTGCCTTCTGCCATCTTTCGCGCAATTGACGCATGCGCTCGAATTCGTCGGCGGCGCCTTTAAACCGGGACAGCATACTTCGTTTGAGCTCTGGCCAGCTGTCCGCCCGATTGTCCCTGACACATTGCAAGTACCACTGAGTACCACGCTGTTTAAGACTTTGGACCACGCGCAGCAACACTGCCTCTGAAGGAGTTCCACCTGGAAAACGAAGTCTTCTTACGCCATTTTCTCCTTGTCGCCGCTGAAAATGATGTCCCACTTCTCCACGCGGCACCACCGTGACCTGCTATTCGTCGCTACATACGGAGGAGGTGGGTCCAGCTGACCACTCCAATCGTTGCGCCTATTGCCTCGTCGCCGGGTCAACTGTGCGGGCCCAATTCTCCAATTTCGCGCTGTGTTGCTGCTGTGGCCAAGATTCTGGCTGACTGGCGGTTGCCATGCCCTATCCGCAGCTGAATCGCCGCTATTCGCTCGCGGTTGCAAGACTTCTTTGAGCGCGCCTATCAAGTCTTGGAACCCCATTTGGATCTCTTCCTGCAACACTTTGTTGACGCTCTCTTTCTGCGATTTGCGGTATGTCTCGTTCGCCTGCGCCATTGCTGCTTCTACAGCCGAAGCGACTACAGGCTCGGCGTTCCAGCGCACAGCTGAAGCTATGGACGGTCTCTGAGGAGTGTGTATTAGGCCGCCGGTGGAAGAACCAACGGCTCCTTCAAGGTGTTCTTCCTGCGCCGCCGCATCATCAATTCTGGCAGTTCTCGACCTGGTGTTGTACGCGCGCGCAGAAACCTTCTCCATTCTTAATTAAAATACGTTCTGTTTTTTTATAATATTTATTTTTTTTTATTTAAGAATTTCAGAATTCACGATTGTATAAAAATTTAATAACTGTATAATATGTACTCAAACAAAAATGAAATGTTTGCAAACGCCAAACAAAAAAAGAAACAAGTAAAAAAGCTAAAGTCGGGTGTCCCGACTTTGAAATACTCTGTACATATGTTTACAATAATTATAGAAAATAAAAAAAATTAAGAAAATAAAAAAAAATTCAATGATCGATTTTATCTTTCTCGGTATTCGAACTCACGTAAAGGGTGTATAATTGCACATTTACATAGCAATTGCGTCTGTGTGAGAGTATGTATGCCTATGCGCATCTATTCGTGTCTGTGTAAGCATTTTCGCAGTCAACCAAACAGCAAAATCAACAACAACCGCGGGCAGCGCTGCAGCAGCGCTGCAGCAGCAAATATATTTATGGCTATAACTTCTTGGTAAATCGGTCTATCATAGTGAAACTTGGCATACGGACACATAATTACTAACTGGGGGTATTTCCAAAATTTTAGTTCGAAATTCCAAGAATTATGGGAGTTAGAGAATCGCATTTGCGGGGGAGAGGGGGGAGGGAGGGAAATTCCAAAATATACATTTTCTGCGTATTCACACAAGGCACCTTGGACTAAAATTTGGTGTTCCTAGGTCTTATGGTCTCCGAGATATAGGCGATTATAAGAATGGAAAATCGGGAAAACCCCCATAGGGAGGAAGTGGGGGGGGAAAATCAAAAAAATAAAACAAACTCGTATAGAATACACACATAACGCATCTTTGTGCAAAATTTGGTGTCTCTATCTCTTATAGTCTCTGAGATCCAGGTGTTCATACGGACGGACAGACGGACAGACGGACAGACAGACAGGGCTAGATCGACTCGTCTTGCCACGCTGATCAAGAATATATATACTTTGTGGGGTCTGCCACGCCTCCTTCTGCCTGTTACATTTTTCAGCTCCCGCAAACCTAATATACTCTTGTACATTCCATGTACAGAGTATAAAAACAACAACAACTGCAAGTCATTGGCTCGCGCTTCTTCTTTCCTTTTGATCATTTACGCCTGTTAATTTCAAAGGCAAAATGCCAAAAGTTTACAGTTGCCGTCGCTAGGCAACGACTGCGTAAGCGATAGTAAAGCAGAAACCGAATAACGGAGCTACGCATATTCTGCTTCGCATTGCGGGCAGATGTACATATGTATGTATGTTTGTATATGATTTGTTCTAATTGATCTCAATAAATTATAAAATGGTATTATTTAAGTGTTAGTGTTAGCTAACAACGCTACAAATGTATTCTGAAGAAATCTTAGAGTCATTTACCGTTAAGCCTATTTTGTGAGTGTATTCATGCGATTAACAAAAGCAGAAACACCCCTTTTATATTCACAACAATCATATTTGGAATTGAAGACACAAATTAGAGTTGAATTAAAAAATTTATATTTGTATGTATTGGCGGAAAACGCCTACATGAAAAATTTAAATATATGCACATATCAGCGTTGCCGAACGCTCCAATTTTGGCGGGACGTCCCGATTTATAAATCAAAATTAAATGTCCCGCGTCGGACTTTTCGGCGATAACTCGTCCGTGCGTACAACGTGCTGAGGAAGCACACAGTTAAGTCAGGACTGGCAGTCCACCCGGTGAGTAACGAAGATATCTACATATGTATGTATGTACGTATAACCATACATAGTACTTATTGTACTATATTTGCTATTTGGAAAATGAACTCTCTAAAAAACGTTAGAGAGCGTCGAAAGAAGAATATCTTATAGTAAATAAACTTATAATTATAAGCACATTTTACTTAGCCCAGCAAAGACGGGCAAGACCTGCTAGTAAATATAATAAAAAAAAACTGTAAATAAATGCACACCAAACTTTGTATTGAAACAAAAAGCATATTCACTCAAACACAAGAAAATGTAAACATATGTAAGTTAAGGTCACCCATATGATGGGGTACCTTTTAGTGTTTATTTATTTATTAAATCTCTTTGTTTTAATACTCTTTGTTTCTCTTTGTTTTAATACTCATTATTATTTTATTGTTTGTTGATTTTAAAGCCATTATGTCTCATTTTGGAACCGATAGTCTACTTAGATTTACTTGAACTAGTTGTAAATACCTAGGTCGAAACATAGAAAATATAGAACGTGGCAGCGCCGCTGCAGTTTGACGGGTCAACTTTCGCTGCTGATGGTCAGGGTCGGCGTACGGAAGGGGCCACAGTGGCGGGTGTCTGAAGGGGGCAGCAACGTTGGGTGTTATGTTGCTGAGTGTTAACTTGTATGTACAACTGTAAATAACAAAAAAAAAAAACGAATATTCTTTTAAATATCTGTATATAGGGGCTGAGACTCACATTCAGCCGGAACCCAAACTAAAATTTCCTGCAATATTCTATCCTATTTTAAATACTAAATTAAATCGTCGCGTCTTCGCTCTCGATTTTGCTATGTCCACCATCTGCTGTAGCTCATCGTGCATAGCGGTGCATCGCAAGCGACATTACTTGTCATCCTGGGCCACCGGAACTCTACGTCCACCAGGCAAACACGATGACACTACAGCGATAGTGCACAAGCGAATTGACGCGAGAAACACAACAAAAATATAACAAAAACAAATCAAAAACGAAAAGCACTAAACTCGCGCATTGGAATTTCCCTATAGCACACATTGTCTAGCATCGTTCCAAATGGCAGTCGCAAACGAAAGGCTTACATCCGCACCTTCGTGGCTTACTGTCCACGTCACACATGCTTGTAATCGGTACTGTACGGGATTCCGTCCCTACCAAACCGATCGATCGCACCCAGCCATCGGCTTCATTTGTTTTTTTATTTCTACCTGAACTCTACGCCAGCGTACGGCTGATGCCTAGGTGCTTAATCTTTTCAATTGATATTCATTCATGAAAAGGCGCTAGGTCTATTTTATAAGATTAGTATATGAGTTCATATGTGTGGAAAAGGCGGGAAGCTTGGCTTTGAGTTTAGTTTTAGGTTAGTCTGGGTCGGAGTCTGAAAGCGGTCAAGAGTGGACGAGGAGTAAAAGGTCATGCTGTCATTAAATTTCAGCACATTCTGGCCAGCGGGTATACCTGAGGCAGAGTATCAGGAACCCCAAAGGCAAATAGGTGGAGGCGTGCGTATCTACGATGAAACGGTCGCCCATGGCGACTCCAAAACCGGCGGCAACGGCGGTTCCATCCATATCAATAGTGGCTCCAGCAGCGCAAAAAGCAGCCTCACCGAAATCTACCGCAACCCCGACGGCGTTGACAACAGTTCCAGTGGCGGGAGGGTCAGTTGGGGTCACGTCGGCGTTACCAAGGTGCCTGTCCACCACGGCACCTCCGTAGTGGCTGTCTGCCATCACACTCCATACAAGTAGTGACAGCACGGCGCATGCTGGGAGTAGCCGAACAAGAGGCGCTAAACACGAAACTGGCGCAGTGGGGCATACACTTCGACGGCAGCGGGGACCCAAGAACTTTTCTCCAAGACCTAGAAGATAGAGCGGAGGTGAGCGGCATACTGTTAGACGATTTGCTGATGATGTTACCAGTGATCCTCGTGGGCGAAGCAAAGAAGTGGGAGTTCAAAATTAAAAGAAAGATGGCACGGTGCGGATGCTTGTACGAATACCCAACGGCTCTATTGTTGCGACAACCCAAAGGTTGGTGACGCGCCAGCAGCGACGTCAGCAGCATCAACAGACCAGCAGCAGTGGGAACAGCGCTGACAGAGGCAGCGGCGAAGCTCCGTGTGCGATGACACATAAGGAACATAAGAGACATGATAGTTTGTGCTGCGGCGGCGTCAATGTCAGCAGTGGTAGCGACATCAACAGCAGCAGCAACAGTGCAGCAGCGGTTGCGGCAACGTTGATGAAGCGGCAGATATAATTATAATTTATTGCGTTTCAGCCACACAAATGATACCTCAACGGCACCGATGGGAGGCCCGCTGCACTGGCTGCAGTCGACGCAGCATAAGATGTTCACCGAGCTTAAATAGACCGTGCATGCCGTTGTAACATAATCAGCCAATGCGTACTACAGGTAGGTCGGCGGCAGGCCACGCAGGCTGCGACTCGAAGATACTTCCGGCGCGAGCTGCAGCGCGTTGCCCAGCAATCACCAAAATATTCCGCACACCGGAATTTGAATTCAAACACGCGGCGGAAATGGCGCTGCCGCCCACCCCAACCGCCGATAAGGCCCGTTCTGCCCTTTATCTGGAAAAAGGGGGAGGTGTATTATGTTGAGTTTAGTTTTAGGTTAGTCTGGGTCGGAGTCTGAAGGCGGTCAAGAATGGATGTGGAGTAAAAGGTTATGTTGTTTAATTAAAGTAAATATATTTTTGGAAAATTTCAACAGCGCATTTGGCTATTTACACTTTGGGGTGCCGATCAATTAAATTTCAGCACACTTTAGCCGGCGAGTATACCCGGGCCAGACCATCGTTGCAGTGTCCCATATATATTTATCATAAATTATGATTAAGAGTAAGAAAATCGAACTAAATCTAGTGAAAAATCAAGGGGGGAACCTTAAATCGGGTGTTCCGAAATTGAAATACTCTGCACATCTGTAGAGTAATTATAGAAATGAAAAAAAATAAATAAAATTTCGATCGATTTTACCTCTTTTGGTATTCGAACTCACGTAAAGGGTGTACCAATGCAGCGGCAACAACAACAGCTGCGGGCAGCGCTTGAGCAGAGAGAATCTATATATGGCTATATATTTCTTAGAAATCGGAATATCATGATAAAACTTGATATACGAATTCATAATCACTAACTGGAAGTACCAAATACCAAATTGGAGTTTGAAATTCCCAGAACTACGGGAGTTATGGAAAATTAATAATTGTAGAAGAGATGAGGGAGGGAGGGAAATTCCAAAATGCACATTTTCACATAATGAATCTTGGAATAAAATTTGGTGTCCCTAGGTCTTAGAGTCTCCGAGAATATATATACTTTGTGGGCTCTGCCACGCCTCAATTCAAAATCCAATCAAATCAATCCAATCCAAAATCAATCCAAAAAATCGGACGTCTGGCCCAATGTACATTGTACAAACTACCAGGAATATGGACACACAGAAACCTATTGCCCCCTACGGGCAGTCTATGTTGCCTGCGGAGATGCACATCTCAATGAGCACTGCCCTGTAAATAAGGAGGACCCCTCTGCTAAAAATGGAGCAAATGTGAGGTAAACCACACTGCCAACTATAGATGTTTCCCGGTCTTAAAAGAGTTAAAAAGTCGCCTAAGCCACCAAAAATCCACAGCTCCATCAACTACGATTCCAGGAGTATCTTTTGCTAAGACGTTAAGAATTGACCAACGAATTGTACGCTTCAGTCTTTTAACAAACCACAGGGGTTAGAAACTACTACCCAACATACCACTGCAAAACCATCCCAATTGCCTAGTGGGATTGAATCAATTCTGGCAACTCTAACAAATACAATGGTAGCTATACAACAAACGATGCAGGAAAATATGCGCAATCAAAATCTCCTTCTGGAATTACTAATCAAACAGAAATCTACTTAAATGGCTTCACTAAAAATATGTTTCTGGAATGCGAATGGCATTTCAGAGCACAAATGCGAGCTCTTGCGATTCCATCACATTGACGCCATGCTCATATCAGAGACTCACCTAACAAACAAAAATTATTTTCATCTCAATGGCTACAACTTCTATGCGACCAATCGTTCTGATGGTAAGGCTCATAGAGATACTGGCATCCTGATAAAGCGTCGCATCAGGCACTATCCGTTGCCATTATTTGCTACAACTTATCTACAGGCCACAATAATTCATATCGAAATACAAAGCGGCTATTTAAGCCTAGCTGCTGTATACTGCCCATCGCGCTTCTCCGTTTCTGAGGCAGAATTTGTACATTTCTTCGACCTACTAGGTGACCGCTTCATAGCAGCTGGTGACTACAATGCCAAACACACAAATTGGGGATCCCGACTCATCAACCGGAGAGGAAGACATCTATATAACGCTATAATAACACCACGAAACAAGCTTGACTTTATTTCTCTGGGCTGGCCTACACATTGCCCCACAGATCCAAAGAAGCAACCAGACTTGATTGATTTGGCCGTTACAAGAAAAGTGCCACCGGCTCAGATTTGTGTGGAGCACTTAACA